>NC_089837.1:61406817-62006817 GCF_035609145.1 Eleutherodactylus coqui
ATCTATCTATCTGTCTGTCTGTCTCATATCTATTTAGTCTCATTTTGATCTATCAGTGTTTGCCTCAGTTTCATCTCTCTCTAGCTATTAATTACCCACTCACCCTCTATTGTATACAGCACTTTGCAAACATTTTAGGCAGGTGTGGAAAAATGCAGCAAAGTAATAATGCTTTCAAAAATAGAAGCGTTAATAGTTTATTGGTCAATTAACAAAATGCAAAATGAAAGAACAAAAATATATAAATCACATCAATATTTGGTGTGTCCGCCCTTTGCCTTCAAAACAGCATCTGCTCTTCTAGGTATGCTTGCACACAGTTTTTAAAGGAACTCAGCAGGCAGGTTGTTCCAAGCATCTCGGGGAACAAACCACAGGTCTCTAATGACATTGACTGGATGTTTAGGGTCGCTGCAAATGGGACGATGGAACAGTGCCTCTATATTGCCACCTATGACAGTGACAGTTATTATTACAAGGCTTGTTAAAAGATCTGACACTCAAATGAAGAAATGCTGCCTTCCAATAGGTGGCGCTGCAGAGGTATTGTTCCATCCATCTATTTGCATATTTCCCAGAGGAGCATGCATGACCTTATAAGTCTCCTCACTCACCTTCTAGGTGTACTCCCTAAGGAGAAATCATACCCTTCCCGACCCCCATCTATAGGGTTGTTGTCCTGCTGCAGAATACATTTGGAGCCAATCAGACTCCTTCTCTTTTTCCCACACCTGCTGATAGCTTTTGCTCAGTATTGTGTATTAGAGGTGTTTCTCTCACCTTGATATACTTTACAACATAAAAAGAGGGGGAAAGTCCTGCATTTGTACTTAAAATAATGATATACAATGAATGACCACTTTATTAGAGCTGCAAGCCCTTTCATGATCAAAGCTCTGCTGCTCCTCCTGGCAGAGTGGAAAAAAAATGCCTGTCTAGGGTCAGGCTACAGCCAGCCAGTGGTAAAAACTGTAAATAAACTAATGGAAATAAAACAAAAATAGATAGTTGTTATAACTTTCCACCCGCGGAGTCGGATAGGATAAGGCTGCCTGTCCATGGGCGATTTTTCACTGTGTTTCCTCCGGCTGTGGGAAATGCAGTGAACTCTTTCCATAGACTACTATCAAAAGTGCAGCCCTGCTGCCCACGAGCGGAGAATTATAGCGATTCTCTGCTCACGGGATTTAAATCGCAGCATGCTGCGATTAGCCGCGATTCTCCACAGTGAGCCTTTCTGTCCGATAGGCTCAGCGCAGAGAGCTGTCAGCTCTCCCCTGCTCCCCGGCGGCGGCTCCCGCAGCAGAGATCTGCAGCGGGATATCACTACGCCTTTGGACAGGAGGCTTTAGATGTTACTTTGTCGTGACGCCAGCCTGGATACGAGTGGGGACCCGTTGCAGGCAAAAACTGAAAATACAGAAGGTGGAGAACTAAACAAAAATGGGGGCAGTAGTCCTTACGCTCCTGTAGTCTCATGTGGTGTCCCAGTGCAGCAGTTGTAGGTGGTGAGAAGCACTTAAGGAGGCAGACTTTAGATGGTGCAAAGTATGTAACTCTTTATTGCAGGGAGAGAGGGTACTTGGCGATTCAGTAGTTACAACACTTGCATTATATTCACTTGAGTTAAATGATGAAATTACTCTACACGTTTGAAGACTGCCCCTCTCAGAGAAATAACATTAACTTCCAGCTTTTCCTCCTTGGCATTGACTGTTACATTTAAGATGACTTGTTGACTTACTCTCTTTCCTTTCCTCCTCTTTTTCTGGCCTCTCTCTCTATTGCTAGCACTCCAAAATAGACTTGATTTCTCTTCTTCCTTCCTCTATTCTTCTCAACAATCTTTAGGTGTTAGTACTCACACGGGCTGTTATTCTTCCCACCACACTGGCTAGACTTTCTCCTAGAAGACTTGTAACTCCCTGATCAATATCTCTGGCTGTCTTCTCTTCATGAACTCCAGGACTAGACTGTCCTTCATGGCTGAACTCCAGGACTAGACTGTCCTTCATGGCTGAACTCCAGGACTAGACTGTCCTTCATGGCTGAACTCCAGGACCTTTTATACTCTCCCCACTAACCAATCCAGAGCTAGGTGAAATTTGTCTACCCAATCCCAGGCTTGCTAGGGGTGACTGACTTTAGTTAGAGCAGGTTAGGTTACATTCTGCACAGCCATACAGTGCTAGGTAGCAAGAACAGCAGAGATTAACATTTTCAGGCCCATTTAAAGGCATATACACATAGTTACACACATAGATAACCATTACACATATACATTACATTAGCTGGTAGTAGTGATGCTTTGGGACCCCAACTCTGGGGTACTACAATGGGAAGCGCAGAATTTGGCACAAGCAGCATGAATCAATGAACCCTTCCTGTCAGCTGGTCAGAACATGTCAGCACCTCCATCTAATCTACACTAATAACATATCAAAGAATGAAGAACACTTCAGTTCACTGCCAGCAGCCATGCTTACTAGTATACTGATATAATATACAGGGGCAGGTATAAGCACCACATTTCTCATCATACAGACTATATGGAGGAGTGTTGTACAGGTGCAAATTACTGATGACCAACCACTCACACTGACCATATATTAGGAAGGGGGGCTGCTTAGAATTTACTTGCACATTGATACAAAGGGTGCCAGTCCCACTGATAGGTGTAGTGCACCATGCAGACTTACAACCTATTAATGATGCCACATATGATACATTCTGACAGGTTGCCCAACACCTCAAAAGTGAACCACACTGGACCGACACCCCGGAATCATCCAGCATTTAAAGCAGAGGAAGAGGGAGCTTCATTTTGTCCGCTCATTGAATAGCATGTAAATAAGAGATGAGAACATCAAAATGAATCAGAGTACCTCTAACATGCTGCCCCTACAGTACCATCCACAGTCTGCTCCTCGGATGGTGCCAGGAACAAAGTATTCCCCTTGGAGATGAGCTCTAATGTGCTCCCCATACAAAGTCAGCTACAGTGTGTCTTCCATCTACTGCCAGTCACATTGAGTCCCATATAGTGAAACTTCAGTTCATTCATATGTTGAATAGCATAAAAATTAGAGATGAGCGAACGTACTCGTCCGAGCTTGGTATTCGTGCGAATATTAGGGTGTTCGGGATGCTCGTTACTCGTAACGAGTACCACGCAGTGTTCTGGTTACTTTCAGTTTCCTCTCTGAGACGTTAGCGCGCTTTTCTGGCCAATTGAAAGACAGGGAAGGCATTACAACTTCCCCCTGTGACGTTCAAGCCCTATACCACCCCCCTGCAGTGAGTGGCTGGGGCGATCAGATGTCACCCGAGTATAAAAGTCGGCCCCTCCCGCGGCTCGCCACACATGCCTTGTGACTTAGCTGAGGGAAAGTACTATCGTGCTGGAGCTGCTGTAGGGAGAGCGTTAGGAGTTAGTGTAGGCTTCAAGAACCCCAACGGCCCTTCTCAGGGCCACATCTAATAGTGTGCAGTACTGTGTTAGCACAGTATTTTTTTTTTTTTTTTTTCAAAATTGGATCTGCAGAGCATTGCGCCCTGCAATAGGGACAGAAGTGGGGGTTAGGCAGGGAGAGTGTTAGCAGTGAGTGTAGGCTTCAAGAACCCCAACGGTCCTTTCTAGGGCCACATCTATCCGTGTGCAGTACTGTCCAGGCTGCTGTTAGCAGTGTAGAATTTTTTATTTTTTTTTTCTCAAAACCGGCTGTGCAGAGCATTGCACCCGGCATTAATACTACAGGGATAGAATTGTGTAGGCAGGGACAGAAGACATACATTATTCATTGAATACACGCAGTGTGGGTGTTCCTTGTAAAAAGCAGGGAAAAAATTCTATTTGGCCTGCCTGTGTCAGTCCTAAGGTCTCCGTGTACGTGTGTGCTGCGTGCAGAACGTTAAAAAATCAGACGCAACCAGCTACGGTTGAGTGCAGCCTTGCGCCAATTTCTTTCCTGCCTGGGAAATACCTGCTCTGCCACAGTTAGTAACTCTGCAACAGTAAAGTTCTGTGACAGTCTTGCAGGGCCGCAACACAGTTATTAAACTTATTATTCAGTGAATAGACGCAGTGGGCCTATCCTTTTAAACAAAAGGGAAGAAAGTATATTTGCCCTGCCTGTGTCAGTCCTAAGGGCTCTGGGTACGTGCGTGCTGCGTGGAGAACGTAAAAAAATCAGACGCAACCAGCTACGGTTGAGTGCAGCCTTGCGCCAATTTCTTTCCTGCCTGGGAAATCAAATCACTGGTAATACACCATGCTGAGGGGTAGGGGTAGGCCTAGAGGATGTGGACGCGGCCGAGGACGCGGAGGGCCAAGTGAGGGTGTGGGCACAGGCCGAGCCAGTGTGGTGGCCAGGGGTAGAGGCAGGGCCAGACCGAATAATCCACCAACTGTTTCCCAAAGCGCCCCCTCGCGCCATGCCACCCTGCACAGGTCAAGGTGCTCTACGGTGTGGCAGTTTTTCACAGAGACGCCTGACGACCGACGAACAGTGGTGTGCAACCTTTGTCGCGCCAAGATCAGCTGGGGAGGCACCACCAACAGCATGCACAGGCATATGATGGCCAAGCACCCCACAAGGTGGGACGATGCCCGCTCACCGCCTCCGGTTTGCACCACTGCCTCTCCCCCTGTGCCCCAACCTGCCACTGAGATCCAACCCCCCTCTGAGGACACAGGCACTACCGTCTCCTGGCCTGCACCCACACCCTCACCTCCGCTGTCCTCGGCCCCATCCAGCAATGTCTCTCAGCGCAGCGTCCAGACGTCGCTAGTGCCACAGTTTGAGCGCAAGCGCAAGTACGACGCCACGCACCCGCACGCTCAAGCGTTAAACGTGCACATTGCAAAATTGATCAGCCTAGAGATGCTGCCGTATAGGCTTGTGGAAACGGAGGCTTTCAAAAGCATGATGGTGGCGGCTGCCCCGCGCTACTCGGTTCCCAGTCGCCACTACTTTTCCCGATGTGCCGTCCCAGCCCTGCACGACCACGTCTCCCGCAACATTGTACGCGCCCTCACCAACGCGGTTACTGCCAAGGTCCACTTAACAACGGACACGTGGACAAGCACAGGCGGGCAGGGCCACTATATCTCCCTGACGGCACATTGGGTGAATTTAGTGGAGGCTGGGACAAAGTCAGAGCCTGGGACCGCTCACGTCCTACCCACCCCCAGAATTGCGGGCCCCAGCTCGGTGGTGGTATCTGCGGCGGTGTATGCTTCCTCCACTAAAGCACCTTCCTCCTCCTCCTCCTCCAACGCAACCTCTGTCTCGCAATCAAGATGTGTCAGCAGCACGTCGCCAGCAGTCGGTGTCACGCGGCGTGGCAGCACAGCGGTGGGCAAGCGTCAGCAGGCCGTGCTGAAACTACTCAGCTTAGGAGAGAAGAGGCACACGGCCCACGAACTGCTGCAGGGTCTGACAGAGCAGACCGACCACTGGCTTGCGCCGCTGAGCCTCCAACCGGGCATGGTCGTGTGTGACAACGGCCGTAAGCTGGTGGCGGCTCTGCAGCTCGGCAGCCTCACGCACGTGCCATGCCTGGCCCATGTCTTTAATTTGGTGGTTCAGCGCTTTCTGAAAAGCTACCCCCACTTGTCATACCTGCTCGGAAAGGTGCGCCAGCTCTGCGCACATTTCCGCAAATCCCACACGCACGCTGCCACCCTGCGGACACTGCAACATAGGTTTAATCTGCCAGTGCACCGACTGCTGTGCGACGTGCCCACACAGTGGAACTCTACGCTCCACATGTTGGCCAGACTCTATGAGCAGCGTAGAGCTATAGTGGAATACCAACTCCAACTTGCGCGGCGCAGTGGGAGTCAGCCTCCTCAATTATTTACAGAAGAGTGGCCCTGGTTGGCAGCCATCTGCCAGGTCCTTGGAAAATTTGAGGAGTCTACCCAGGTGGTGAGCGGCGATGCTGCAATCATTAGCGTCACCATTCCTCTGCTATGCATCTTGAGAAGTTCCCTGCAAAGCATAAAGGCAGACGCTTTGCGCTCGGAAACAGAGCCGGGGGAAGACAGTATGTCGCTGGATAGTCAGAGCACCCGCCTGTCTATATCTCAGCGCGTTGAGGAGGAGGAGGAGGAGCATGAGGAGGATGAGGAGGAGGGGGAAGAGACAGCTTGGCCCACTGGTGACGGTACCCATGCTGCTTGCCTGTCATCCTTTCAGCATGTATGGCCTGAGGAGGAGGAAGAGGAGGAGGAGGAGGATCCTGAAAGTGATCTTCCTAGTGAAGACAGCCATGTGTTGCGTACAGGTACCCTGGCACACATGGCTGACTTCATGTTAGGATGCCTTTCTCGTGACCCTCGCGTTACACGCATTCTGGCCACTACGGATTACTGGGTGTACACACTGCTCGATCCACGGTATAAGGAGAGCCTTTGTACTCTCATTCCCGAAGAGGAAAGGGGTTCGAGAATGATGCTATACCACAGGGCGCTGGTGGACAAACTGATGGTAAAATTCCCATCCAACAGCGCTAGTGGCAGAAGGCGCAGTTCCGAGGGCCAGGTAGCAGGGGAGGCGCAGAGATCAGGCAGCATGTACAGCGCAGGCAGGTGAACATTCTCCAAGGCCTTTGCCAGCTTTATGGCTCCCCAGCAAGACTGTGTCACCGCTCCCCAGTCAAGGCTGAGTCGGCGGGAGCACTGTAAAAGGATGGTGAGGGAGTACGTAGCCGATCGCACGACCGTCCTCCGTGACGCCTCTGCCCCCTACAACTACTGGGTGTCGAAGCTGGACACGTGGCCTGAACTCACGCTGTATGCCCTAGAGGTGCTTGCTTGTCCTGCGGCTAGCGTCTTGTCAGAGAGTGTGTTTAGTGTGGCTGGGGGAATCATCACGGATAAGCGTACCCACCTGTCAACCGACAGTGCCGACAGGCTTACACTCATCAAGATGAACAAAGCCTGGATTTCCCCAGACTTCTCTTCTCCACCAGCGGACAGCAGCGATACGTAAGCAATACGGAGGCTGCACCCGCGGATGGAAGCTACGTTCTCTCTCACCATCCAAAACGGGGACATTTCTGCTTCATCAATCTGTGTCTAATATTCCTCCTCCTCCTCCTGCTCCTCCTCCTGAAACCTCACGTAATCACGCTGAACGGGCAATTTTTCTTAGGGCCACAAGGCTCACTCATATAATTTTTCAGAACAATTTTTATATGTTTCAATGCTCTTAAAAGCGTTGAAACTTTAACTTGAACCAATTTTTCGTTAAACTGGGCTGCCTCCAGGCCTAGTTACCACTTAAGCCACATTAACCAAAGCGATTAATGGGTTTCACCTGCCCTCTTGGTTGGCCAGGGCCAATTTTTTGGATGTACGTTAGTACTGTTGATACAGCAATTTTTGTGGGCCCTCGCCTACAGTGTAATCAAATGAATTTTTAGCCCACCTGCATTACAGCTGACGTTACATCAGCTGTGTTGGGCAATGCAATGGGATATTTTTGTGTATCGCCGGTGGGTTCCAGGGAGCCACCCATGCTGTAGGTGCACACGGAGTTTAACCTACATCTGTCCACTTGTAAAGAACCCCAGTCTGACTGGGGCATGCAGTGTGGGCCGAAGCCCACCTGTATTAAGCACGACATTACTACCTCAGCTGTGTTGGGCAATGCAATGGGATATTTCTATGTACCGCCGGTGGCTTCCTGGCACCCACCCATGCTGTGGGTCCACAGGGAATTATAAATGCATCTGTTTCCACTTGTAAAGAACCCCAGTCTGACTGGGGCATGCAGTGTGGGCCGAAGCCCACCTGCATTAAACATGACATTACTACCTCAGCTGTGATGGGCAATGCAATGGGATATTTTTATGTACCGCCGGTGGGTTCCAGGGAGCCACCCATGCTGTCGGTCCACAGGGACTTCACAATAGGGAGTTGTACCTGCCTGTGTCTATGAATTAAAAACCGCGGTCTGACTGGGGCATGCAGACACCTTGACAGAATGAATAGTGTGTGGCACATAGGTTCCCCATTGCTATGCCCACGTGTGCAGCTCCTGATGGCGGTGGCACAGGATTATATTTCTCATTGCTTCTGTACAGCATTGTGGGCTATCGCCCCGCCCCTTTTAAAGAGGGTCGCTGCCTAGCCGTGCCAACCCTCTGCAGTGTGTGCCTGCGGTTCCTCCTCATGGCAGACGCACTTATAAATAGACATGAGTGTGGCGTGGCATGAGGGCAGCTGAAGGCTGCGCAGGGACACTTTGGTGTGCGCTGTGGGGGGGAGGGGGGGCGGTTGGGCAGCATGTAACCCAGGAGAAGTGGCAGTGGAGTGTCATGCAGGCAGTGATTGTGCTTTGTTGGAGGTAGTGTGGTGCTTAGCTAAGGTATGCATTGCTAATGAGGGCTTTTCAGAAGTAAAAATTGTTGGGGGGGGGGCCCACTCTTGCCGCTATTGTGGCTTAATAGTGGGACCTGTGAACTTGAGATGCAGCCCAACATGTAGCCCCTCGCCTACCCTATCCGTTGCTGTGTCGTTCCCATCACTTTCTTGAATTGCCCAGATTTTCACACATGAAAACCTTAGCGAGCATCGGCGAAATACAAAAATGCTCGGGTCGCCCATTGACTTCAATGGGGTTCGTTACTCGAAACGAACCCTCGAGCATCGCGATAATTTCGTCCCGAGTAACGAGCACCCGAGCATTTTGGTGCTCGCTCATCTCTAATAAAAATCAGAGGTGAGACAACAAGAACATCAAAATGAGGGTCTACAGCAATCACAATGTGCTGGGTAGACTGTGCCCCCCATACACTGGACGTTAGAGTCAGCCCCCTATAGAGAGAAAGACAGAAAGCTATAATGTAGAAGCAGAAACCAAAAAGTGGCAACAGCACTCAAAATGCATTTACTATCAGAGGTACACATACCTATAATAAATGCTCTAGCCACATTAAATAATGCAAGGGTCTTGGTATATAATTGGATCAAAACATTTTGGCCCATCTACCAACGTCCAGGTGACCAAACTTTCAGATGGGTCCTAACACTAATACCAGGTGGTTTAATCTTAACCAGGGACAGATTGGTACCTACAGATGGGTACCTACCTCTAAGAATGCTCCTCTCTTGGGACTAAGCCTGCAAATAAAATGGTGTGCCATCTGATTAGTGCCAGCCACAACGTTCCCTTTACACACTGCACATCATAGTGTGCCCTCTATGCAGTTGTAGCAATGGGATACAGTATAGAACCAGGCACATTATGCCACTTATTGACTTGCAGTGAGAATGTGCTCCTCCTGCAGTGCTAGCTATAGTGAGCTACCTCTAAAATGCATAGGAATAGAGTACCCCAATAGAGTGCCAGCCACAAAGTGTCCTCCATACAATTCTAGCCATGGACTGCTACCTATATAGTGCAAACTACAGTTTTATATGGTGTTAGTGTAAGGGGAAAGGGGGTATAATACTGTTATTTAGTTGCTTTGTGAAGTTTGAACTGTAATATTAAGAGAAGTTGGAAGTAAGGAGAGTTATGCAGAGCAGGAACAGACTGGAAGTAGGAGTCTGCGCAGCTACGCTGCAGAGTGAGGATACTCCCTGTTGTTAAAAACAGCAGGTGCAGGAAATGCCCTATGGTGTTGGCTCCTCTACAGTACAGATTTTGTTGGACAATGTCCAGGCTTGTTGAAGACACTTCAGAGATACTTCTCCTTGTTGCTAATCCTTCCTTGGTATCCAACAGTGTTAGTGAGCAACTCTGTGGCTGCAGAAACCAGGCTCGGTACCCAGGTAAGATACGTTTTGGTAATCTGGACAATTTGATAAATCACACTAAGTAAACAGGAAGAGCAACATTGGACTATATCTGGAATTCAGGTATAGACCTTATAGACTTTATAGTTTGTTTTCACCTTGGGAACAGAGCAAGTCCAGAGATTTTCGGAGCTACTCGCATCACCTTCAGGCTACTATGACCCCTCAGGCCTGCTATTGCAGTGTCCGAGGAGCAGGCCCTCAGCCAAGGAGACAGCAAGGTAGAGAGATAACCTTGTCATAGGGCTCTACTGTCTCCCCCCGAAGGGAAGCTCGGGACTCAACCTCATTATTAACGGGGAGAGTGCAAATTAGGTAATGGTAGTTACCTGAAGTCTGTTTGTCACTCGTGACACCAACGTTCCATCCTCTGCGGTGAATCTCTGAGTGAGAACCAGGAATGCTCGGTTTAATAACAGATAACAATAAAGCAGTTCTTACAGTGGTGAAGCAGCGCAGATTTCACAGGGTATTTGGAGATCCACAGTCATAGTTATCTGCAGGAACTCTCTCTCCCAGTAACCCTCTCTCTCCTGTTAGTCGCTGACTGTCTTTTTCGCTCGTTGGGCAATTTCTCTATTTTAAAATCACGGAGGTGAGGGGGAACACAAAAGCATATTTCACTGGAAAAGAGTCAAAAATGCAATACTTGATAAGGTGCAGAGCAGGCACGATCGCCGCTAAGCAGGCACAATGGCCATAAGGTAGGCACAATGGCCGTAGAACCTAACAAAATGCAGCAAGCCAGACTATAAACAAGAGGAGCAGTTTCCCTATTTGACCTACTTACGCGGTTCTTGCATGGCTTTACTGGGCCCAGGCTCATGCACACTTTGTAGCTAGTAATGATAAGGGATATCTTGGGAAGTATAGGCCAAAGTGGGAACAGCAGACCACGTTTCGGCCTCCTCCATGTTTCCCTTCTCTTGCTAGCTCCCCTCTCTGGAACTCCCTAGCTTCTCCTTACTGAGGCTGAAAACCCCTTGAACTCTCTGGGGTCCCACGTGACTACACTTTTATATGACACACAAGACAAAACGTTACATTTTCCAGGCATTACCAGACATTAACCCATTCATGCCTGTAAACATCCAATACACATAAATCTGATGCATACTACATACAAGACAATGCAAAAGACAAGCATAAAACATGTATTTTGAGGTGCTGGAAGGAACCCCTAACATTGGGCCACTACACTATAGAACAAGGCCCTCTAGTGAATCAGTCTGGCTGGAACCAGGCCACGAGACCCTGCTGACGCCTGCACCTGCATATATGGACAGCAATACGATAGTGACCCTGCAGTATTAGGGCCTAGCACTCCTAAATGGGCCTCCTGACTCTCACCTGGTATGCCACTCTCCTCCAGAGAGCAAGGCAAAGCCTAGCGCCATCCCCAATGCCACTACACATTGGTCTTCTATACAGTGAGAACAACAGTGTCCGTCCCACTGCCACTCACAATAGATACTTTTACAATTATTACCTGCTGTAAGACCAAAACTTATAAAACACTGTACAGAAAAAATATTCCACCAAATTCTAACATTATCGTATCCTTTCCGTTACTCCTAGGTTGTCACACATTGCAATTAAAAACTGAAGAATATACAAAGAAATCTTCTATGTGTCACAGGAACAGATTTCCCCTCTTCTTCTTCACCACAATTCTATGTTTGGTTATAAGGCAAATGTCTGCAGCAGGAGCCTCCCCCCTCTCAAACAATGAGAGGGCAATAAGACCCAGAGACAAGAAAGCCAAACAAAGCAAAGGTGGAAGCTGAACTGTTAGGCAGAGCCAGATATGAACAGCAGACGCTGTTTGTATGTTATTAGGTACTGGAGATTGTGTTTATCTATATTTGTGACTTAGATAACAATCAGACCCCATTATATTTGTAATCAATGCAGAAATCCAGGTCACACTAAAGAATTCACTTACTTTTTCTTAAAACTGTACATATGAAGTACCTGTATGTAGTTGTACTGGCTGCTTTCTTCAAAAAGAAAATTGACAACATATGACAGCAAATAATCTCCCAATCCTAGACCAGCCTAGTCTCTTCAGTCCTGCATCTAGCTCCTGCTCACTCTCTGTACTCAGACCAACAGAGGAAGAAGTCTTCAGATTGTTCTCCTCTGCTTGCCCCACCAACTGCACTAGCGGCCGTCTCCCCTCACACCTCCTCCGGTCCCTCTCCCAGGTGGTTATCTCCCATCCCCCCACTATATTCAACCTCTCTCTGACCTCTGGCATTTCCCCCTCCTCATTCATATGCTATCATATCCCCACTGCTAAAGAAACCGACTGATGCTGCCAACTACCAAGCCATCTCAAATCTCTTTAACATCTCCACACTACTATCATGTTTCCTCATAAGTAAGACCCCGTCTTATATAAATTTTTGCCCCAAAAGAGACACTAAGTCTTATTTTCGGGGGATGCCCTATTATGCTTACTTAGCAGGCTTGGTCCAGATCCCTCTCCGGAGATCGCTACTCTCTGGAGCTCTTCCCCGCTTGTTGCAGTCCTCGGCTGCCCACAGAATAATCCCTTCCTGGTTAAGAGATTCCTAAAACCCACCTCCAGACAACGATGGCTTTGATTGGTTCCTGAGCGCTGCTCTGCCAAGCAATGCAACACTCAATGAACCACTGCGATGGCTGTGATTGGTTCATCAAGCAATACATTGATTGGCTTAGCGGCGGTTGAAGAACCAATCACCGCCATCGCATTGTGGAGGTGGGATTTATTAAGTGGCTTAGCTGCGGCATCTATTGGCCAATTCATGAATCCCACCTCCACAATACAATGGCTGTGATTGGTTCTTTGACTGCTGCTCAGCCAATCAATGCAACACTCTATTGACCAATCACAGCCATCAAATTGTTTCATCGAGTGCTGCATTGCTTGGCTGAAGAGAGCTTGAGAATCAATTAGAGCCATCACTTCCGGAAGATGGGATTTATGAATCCTGTAACCAGGAAGTGATCTTCTGTGGGCGGCCGAGGGCTGCAAGAATCGCGTTGGAACTCTGAAGAGCAGCGGGAGGAATCTGGATCGAGCCTGCTAGGCCATGCATTCTTTTTTATGTAATGCAGCTAAGGCTTATTTTTGGGGTGGAACTCATATTTCCAGCTTGCCTGAAAAACCTGAAAAATCAGGGTAGGGCTTATTTTCAAGGAAAATGGTAGAATGCCTGGTTCTATGTGTATAGCATCCCACACTCTCCACCTCGCCATACCATGCACATCTCCACCCCCCTTTACCTTCTGTATCACCCCATTATTTGTAGGCTCATTGGAGCAGGACCCTCACCCCTACTGTCTCCACTAATTGATTACTACATGTAATCGTAGTTTTGTTTCTGTCCCCCCCTGTTTTGTAAGCACTGCGGAATATGTTGGCACTATATAAATAAAGATTATTATTATAAAAGATTATTATTAATTGTGTTTAAATGATATGAAACCGTATACTGGACTATATAATGTTCCTATAGTGATCATGACAAAAATAACCCCTAACCCGTATTCTGTGAATGAAAGTCAAAAAAGGTGAAGAAGTGCCACATTGTGCTACTGAGTACTGAAAGAGTAAAACAATAAATCCAGATATCCCTGAACTTGGATAAAAAAAACCAAATAAATGTAAATTTAAAGCAATTAACCTTCGGAGGAGTGTTAGGCCATTACAAAAATGACAAGTGCTTCTAAGTTCTATTACCTGTTAATGATGCTAACATCATGGTGAGGACAGAGGATTCAGATACAGCCTAGAAATGTCAGATTTTTAGTTAAAGTTGGAGAAAATGGAAGTGTAAGCATAATTAAGTTAGGCAAATGTTCCTTGTCCGTGACAGATTTGGATGGCGAGTTCAAAATGAGAGAGTGGATTTAAGGCTATAACTTGAGAAGCGACCTAGAGGGCTGTTCTCTTCTATTATCCAATTTAACGACTTGATAGAGAGAGTGAGATATACAGGAAAAACGCTATAATTGGGACACTCTGTAACCAATTAAAAAAGGATAAAGCGAAAAGCAAACAAAAAAACATGAAAAAGTCACTATATATAGAGCGTATAATGTAAATCTATCATTCGCTTTATAGAAGTGTAAGAGACCTCAGGCTGCGGGTTGGGGGCTTTTTCCGAGTTGATGTCAGCCCGATGGACAGAGGGTGCAAGAGTCGCCATTGCTGAACAAACACCGCTTTATTAAAGGGGTTGTCTCGCGGCAAACATCAAAATTTTACTTTACCCCATTCCCCCTGTCACCCCCCTGGCATAAAATAGCAATTTAAAGCGGTTTTTAAACCGCTTGCTACTCACTGATCCGACGAAATATGAAGTTTTAAAAATCTTCTCCCTAAGATGGCCGCCGGTCCTTTCCCAGGGATGCACTGCGGTTTTCTCCCATGGTGCACCGCGGGTCTTCTCCCATGGTGCACCATGGGCTCTGTGCGTTCCATTGCCGATTCCAGCCTCCTGATTGGCTGGAATCGGCACACGTGACGGGGCGGAGCTACGATGTCGACGCGGTGACCAGCTCTCCGGCACGAGCGGCCCCATTCACCAGCCAGAAGCACGGACTGCGCAAGCGCGTCTAAAAAAGCAAGAAGCCAGCGAAATTAGACGGATCCATGGCGACGGGGACGCTAGCAACGGAGCAGGTAAGTGAATAACTTCTGTATGGCTCATATTTAATGCACGATGTATATTACAAAGTGCATTATTATGGCCATACAGAAGTGTATAACCCCACTTGCTGCCGCGAGACAACCCCCTTAACTATAAAACAGGAAAACGGTTACTTGTGACCCGGTGATCCAGGATACCCCGGTCTGTCAATAAAGTTCAAGAGTCTGTATAAATGGCTGTTTATCAGAGCCCTAGTCTGGTTGACCGGGATCAGCAATAATCGGTAACCTTCTCACTAAGAAGACTTTAGGTCGCTAGTGCAGGGTACCTGTAACAACTCTACATCTAGATAACTGGGGATGACTCTCTTCCAGGCCTACCAGTGCGGGTTCAGTGTCTTTAGAGAAGAACGAACAGCACTAGAGATGAGCGACCATACTCGGTAAGGCGATATACTCGAGAAAGCATCGCCTTTTTCGAGTACCTGCTGGCTGGTCGCTAAAGATTGGGGGGGGAGGGGGGGTTTGGGGGCGGCGTGGGGCAACGAGGGGGAGCGGGGAGGAGAGTGAGAGAGATCCCTCTCTCTCTCCCTCCCGATCCCCTCTGCAACCCCCTGCTCACCCCCGCGGCCCCATGAATTTTCAGGGACAAGCCAGCAGGTACTCGAAAAAGGAGATGCTCTCTCGAGTGTATCGCCTTACCGAGTATGCTCGCTCATCTCTAAACAGCACCTTCAGCCATTTAAGGGGTCTTGACTTTCTCTGACAGGCCTGTTGCTCTTTTCACAAAGGACACTGTCCGTAGAACTGTAACTGCTATACTGCAGCACAAACTGGGGAAGACTCCTTTTCACTCTGTCTACAGTTTAGCTGTTACCTATATACTTAAGATTCTCAGTGACTGTATTTTTTTTCTACTGAAGGAAAGAGTTTTCCGGACTATATTTGCAACACTGCAGTACACCAGGAGAGACTCCTGCTACAACCTCAGTCCCGCACCAAGCACCTCTCTATCACTCCATGTCTCTTCCTCCTTTTTCACCCCTCTTAGAGAGACAGTACCATTACAAAGAAGGATTATATACCATGTGACTGCTATAGGACCCTGAGAGAATAGCCAAGTCCTGTTTTGTTGAGTGCCAAGAACCTGTCTTGGATCTTCTATTCCAGAAAAAGGAATAGGAAAGTTGGTTCAAGAGTCATACAAAGGGCGTGGAGAGGAAAAAAAAACATCACTCTTCATTTTTCAGTAGCAAAACCCAGCATGTGACACCTTATTAATCTTTGTTATGGGGCCTCCTTTCTTCTATGTACACTTTTGGCGATATACAGTGTGCCCCAAAAGTAGGGTTTCAAATGGTTCCGTTCTTGGAATGAAGAAACACATGAAACAGGTATCAAGTGAACGAAAAAGTCTCCAAGTTTGCTATCTTGAGGTTAGTGGGAGCACATATCCGTGGTGACAAAAGTACGGAAGATGGCAACCAGTTCAAAGGAAAATGTGTGTTTGGCAGCTATCAAAATTTTGAGTCTGTGACTTGTGGGCAATGTGAGCACTGCTGTGAGTTTGACGTAGAACGACCACCATGCAAAAATAACGTTCGTCGAAAGAGAGATATGGTAAAACGGCATTTAGGAAGACCAACCATTGATGACATTCAAAGAAGTTACATCCGTAGTCCAAACTGTACACGTATCTACAATGTGGCCTTCCAAAGGCAACTGTTCACAGGGTGCTGAAAAAATGTCCGCGACTCATTGTTTGTAAACTTTAGGTGTTACACAAAATCCGCCCCGATGATAACAGGAACCAAGATACCAACGAGATGTTTGAGAGACTCCAATGGAGTCCAGATGGAACTTTATAAATAAGTGGAGAAATCTATTTCCATATATCCCATACTGCGCAATCAGATGCTGCTCACCTTTTGGCTCTGTCCGTCTGCATCTCTGCAGAGGTTGCGCAGGTCCCTAGACCCTTTGTACATGCTGCTGGCCTGGACAAGTATGTTTTGACAGCATGGTCCACTGTGGCAATGCAGTGGTTAACTCTCCCAGGTCTCTATTGCCACAGTTAACTCATTAAATACTTTAATTATAATCACACGGAAAGGGTCCATATCTAACAGAAAAAAAGGCTATAGTTCTTTGATTGTGATGATACCCCCCCCCCAAAAAAAAAACAACAATATATATATTTCTTTAAAAAAATATTTCTAGTTGCCAAAGTAGCAAAACTTAAAAAGAAAATATGTAAATGTGAAACCGCTTTAATCACGGTGATCAAGAGAAAAATAACTTGATGTTATTTGTATGGTGAATGCTGTGAAAACAAAAGTAAAAAAAACAATGGCTGCAATTTTGGGGTCCCTTCTCCCCCGCCCCCCAAAAAATTAATAAAAATTCAAAAACATTAGGCTGCAATATTGAACCTGCAGATTTGCAATTTTAGCTACGATGTTTTCTGTGAAACAAAAACACATTGTATTGCTGTACGTGAGATTATCACATGCGTTTAAAAATCACATGTTGTTCCAATAGTAAAAAGTAGAAGATTGCATCATACTCGCAAGGAGCTCATGTTTACATGCCAGGGCAATGCCTTTTTTTTTTTTTGCTCCCATAGGGAATAATAGGCGATTCTTGAAACAGAATTATCCAATAATGTGATATACTGAAATTTTTCTATCTTGCACTGTTGGCGCAGGTGAAAAATTACTAATGTAAATTAACCATTGAAGTCGATGGGATATTTTCCCATGCGAGTTTTGTCCAGCAGAACTCGCGGAAGAAAATCGTTCGTGTGAATGCCTCCGCATTTAATACATTATACTTACCGCAAAAGGATTAAAAAATGTGCAAAATAAAATTTATAAAAAAGGTTTTTAGAGATAAATAAAAAAAAATTATGGTTATAGCAATGCAATGGTGAAAAAAACCCTATAAAATTAGTTGGGCACTAGGGCCTTAAATGGACTGGCCATTAAGCGGTTAATTCATGCTTAATAATATATTGTAATGTATGTATGTAAATCGCATATTGCGGATCATTTGCTATACATAGGTAGGCTTTATCTCTGATAAGGAGATGGCTGTTGAAACGTTCCCTACAGAACAGGAAGTGGCAGCCTATTATTTGGCATAGTGGTCAGTGTGAGAACTGCAGGATTTTCTGATTTTTTTTTTTTCGATTTAGATCATGACTTAAAGAGAAAAAAATTCTTTAAATACATTTATTTTTTACATTTACACAATAGGTTATTTTCTGATGACACATTCTGCTTAAGACTTGCTCGGTTTTTTTCATACTGTAACACTACTGTATTTCAGCGTGATAGATTTTTATGTCTAGTATGAAAGAAAAAAAAAATCCTAGTGGTAGGATAAGAAATCAGAGATCTGACGCATGAAATTATATGCAATCTATGTATTTTATTAGTTTTTACTCATTATAGATACTTTATTTAACCAAAAACTTGACAAAAACATAAAACGTAATATTTATATCTTCACTTTTGATGTTGGTGATTCCAGTGCAAGTTACTGGGTCATAAACGAATACCGAGCCTTGACGTCGCCGTGACTTTCCCACCTTTACTTTCTGTAAATGACCCGTGTAATATTAGTTGCAAAGATACTCATCAGCACTTTTTAAAAAGTTGCCTAAATCCAAGACACTGGAGCCTATCCTATATAAACTCTGCTAGCCAATCATGATGTGAGCTCTCTTTCCCCGATGCTATGGAGGTAAATATAGAAGCAGCCCAATGCTTACTTTGGCACGTAGTTCCCTTTAATTCAGTAGCCTTATTGGAGCATGTAGAATAAATCACCATCTAATTTGGGAATTAGCGCGGTGCTACACAACCTCTCCTGACACATTTTATTTTTAGGAGCTTTACTCCAGATTCTAATGTATTCTGTATGATTTAACATCTGCATTGGCTGAGCCGGGACAGTGCGGCAGGCAATTAGTTAATCCATACCTTGGCTTCCCAACATCTCCACAGAATGGCTTGGTACAGATGTTGTCAGGATAATTTGTCAAACTCTGGTTTTTGTTCTTAAAATAATTCCTATTGACAGTTGTGAAACGGCAATTGTTATCACCATGGAAATGTGCTGAAAGAGAACTAAATGAAGTAATGAAAACTCTTCACGGGCATCAAGTCATCCAGAGAGAAGATGTAAACTTTATATATTCTCTGTCAGTTCTCAAGGTAGTTAAGTGTGAGTTCCAATGATGTTTTGTCTTAGAGGAAGTCTATCACTTCTTCTTGCATATGATGTGCGAACAATAAATGGATCTAATTGGACTTTTTAGACTCTTCCCTTCAAGATCCATATTTCTTCACTTGCCGAATGGTATGCTAGTCGGTATTGAACCATCCGATGGGTGGTTCTGCTGCCCAACTCTTCAGGGCTCTTCCCCCAACATATGCTCAGTTGTGTCCCTCCTTCTGGTGATTGACCTCGCGGTGTACTCCTGGAAGACTGCACTACCTCTGCACTTCCAGCTTGGGTGCATGTGCTTGATGTCATTAAGAATATGGTGAGAAAAACTGATATCACTGAACATGTGCTAAAACTGGAAGGGCAGTTTTGGAAGCCTTCACAGGACCTGCCAAAACAACCAAACAGCACCTGATGTTCTCATTGTAGAGAGGCATGTGCAGGATACAGAGGGAGCCTATGGTAGGTCTTAATCGGATGCCTGTAAAAGTATCATATACTGCAATACTAAAGTATTGTAGTATAGTATACATGTAATCAGATGACTGGCAATTCAAGTCCCGAGTGGGCACAAAAATCAAAGATAAGATTGCTAACGTTTTTTAATTACCATATATACTTGAGTATTAGCCGACCCGAGTATAAGCCGAGTCAATAAGTTTTACCACAAAAAAACTGGGAGAACTTATTGACTTGAGTATAAGCCGAGCTATACTTGAGTATATACTAGGTAAAAAAAAAAATGCAACACTCCCCTCTCAGCGTGGTGGTCTCCCCGGCGGTGTGGCAAGCTGCTTCAGACTTCTCACCGCTCTCATCTCCCTGGCTCGGTTTTCAATTCCCCCGCTGTGAGTGCTGTGTAACTAAGCACTGTGATTGGATCGAGCACCAGCCAATCACAGCCAGCGCTCAATAAACCAATCACAGCCATTCAGTGATGTCATTAGTATTAGTAATTGTAAAAAAATATTCAAAGCTTAAAAAAAACTTTTCCAAGTCATAACATCAAAAAAATAAAAAATATTAGCATAATTGGTATCATCCTGTTTGTAAAAATCCTATTCATTTACATATCACACTATTTATCCTGCATGGTGAATGCTGTTTGAAAAAAAAAATCACCATATTTGTACTGACTCACAGAATAAAGATAGCATGTAACTTTTACTACTCCATGACACCGTCCCCCCCCCCCCCCCAAAAAAAATGGTGAAATTGCATTCATTTTTTCATTTCATCCCACTTGGAAATTTTTTTAAGTTTTACAATAGATTATGTGGTATATGGACTAGTATACCTCACCCTGCTAAAAACAGGTCCTGGTGTAGTTATGTCACCAAAAAAAATAAAAAACGTAAAAAATTTGAATGAAAAAATGAAAACAAGCTGTGGCAGGAAAGAGTTAAAGTGTGCAATTGTGGAAATCAGACCAATCAGATCTCAAGGGTGCTTTCAGACAGCAGGAATTATACACCGGAACGCACCACAAGATCACGCTGCAGAGTTCGGCACCACAATTTGCAGGTCTACCTACGGATTTAAGCCATTTTCATTTCTGCATCAAAATCTGCATGTAGCTGTGGATTTGTTGCATCTTGCAGGCTAATTTCCCCCATGTGAAAGCACCCTATCTGTGGTCTTGTGGTGCATAGCAGACAAGGTCCAGCAGTCATTTTCGTAAATTGCTCAGATGTTTCTGCCCTGTGGGGTCTATTCCTAAGAAACATAATTTCAACAGGTAGTTGAACTTGTGCACTCTTAGGCCTCATGTCCACGGGGAAAATAAGATCCGCTGCAGATTCTCCATGTAGAATCTGCAGCGGGTCCCTCCTGCCCCGCGGACATGAGCGCCGAAAATAGCAATTTAAAAGCATTTACCTATCCGGCGCGGGCGGGGAAAGTCAGCTGTTCCTCACGGCCGGATCTTCATTTTCGGCCGGCGGAGGAATTCCTGACGCCGGCGGCACGTCGCCGGCACGTCGTCGACGTGCCGCGCGCATGCGCCGGGCACATCCGCCGAGCCGAAGCAAGGAAGATGCGGCCGTGAGGAAGAGGAGACCTTCCCGGTCCGCTACGGATGGTAAATACTTTAAATTCCTATTTTAGGTCTCCCGCGGATCTGGACGGCTTCCATAGGCTTCAATAGAAGCCCGCGGGAGCCGTCCCCGCGGGAGACCCGCACGAAAATGGAGCATGGTCCAGATTTTTCCATGCTCCATTTTTTTTTTAAATCCCTTTTATTGACGATCCGCGGGTATTTATCTACCCGCGGGTGGTCAATGCATCCCTATGGGGTGCGGATCCGCATGCGGGAGATCCGCTGCGGATCTTAAATCATATTTTGCCCGTGGACATGAGCCCTTAGGCCAGTTCACACGAGTGTATCATAGCTGCAGTTCTACACCACAAAAAAAGACGTGTGTCCCGGCTCTACCACAAGGTTTTCTGACCCAAACTGTCACCATCATAGGAAGCTATGATGGTACAACTGTGAGAGGGGTTCAGCGTCGGGGTCTTCTCCTTCCTTTGGAGGCCCCAGTATGGTAGACTTCCCTTAGTGTCCACATACTCAGGCAGGGGCACCAGTAAAGACTCCTGCCCTAGCTCTGGCCAGACCGGTTTGGGTGAGGGCTAGGTCAGCAAATAAGTTCTAATCATGGCAAGAGCCCTTAGGCTCTGGAGATAACATACATACGACTCGGGAACCAACATTTCTGCTTTTAGGCAATAACTTTAATCGACCAGAACAAAAAATAACAGTTCAATACCCATCTCTAAGTTTCTCTGGTCCTTAGCCGTCTCGAGTGACACAGGAGTTATGTCTTATTAAAGTTCCTTTCAAGCACTCTTTTTCAGTGTAACAGTTTTCTCAAAAGTCCGTACCTGGTAACCAGGGTTTTCAATCCTGCAATGTAACCAAAGAATCCCACTGTCATTGGGTGGAGGGTGGAAGGAGCAGGGAGACAGCAAACCCTGAGGCTTCCCTTTCATACCTTGTGTCTGAGGACTATCCACCCATACGGCTGAACGACTATCGGTACAACCACGGAGTACCACAGGAGAGGCTCCAAGCCACACATGTCCTCTCACCAGCATGTAGGAGCACCCATTGCTCTTTGGGTTTGGTCTGAGCTTTTCCCGTTTAAAGACTGTTCTTCACTATTGTCCCCTTTTAAAGTCGTGGTATCATGCAATACTCTTGCTCAGAAAAACACAATAGAAAGAGTAAAAGAAAGCCATACCCCCTTCTACCCGTCAGTCAGCCTGGAGCACACGTCTGTATTACTAGTCTTGGTGGACCTATTTTCTAATCTTGGTGGACCTTTTTTAATCTTCTGACATTAGTCAGTGATTGTCTCCTATAGTTCTGCTAGAATTTTACTCCAGGCCAACGAGGAAACACAAACTCTGTTTTATTTTCAATACTTTCAATACTTCAATAATAGGATAAGTTAGGCCTAATGCACACAGCCGGAAGCTGGAAGCCGTCTGACCCACGGCCCTTCCGCAATTTTCATTGCGCAACAGCGTGGCATTATCTGTACTGTTCATGTGCACCGGAAAAGAAGGAAAAGAATCCGATCAGGTACACAGGAGTCACCGGCTGGGCACAGGGTCGGATTCCGCTGCGGGAACCTCCATGCGGAATCTTTTGTATTGGGGTCCCGGAGGTTCAGGTTATGCCTCTGAGCTTGGGCGCCATTTTCCTTGTTTTTCTCCAAGACTCGTGGCTACAGCGTTTAGAGATGAGCGAGCGTACTCGGAAAAGCACTACTCGCTCGAGTAATGTGCTTTATCCGAGTATCGCTGTGCTCGGGTCTGAAGATTCGGGTGCCGCTGCGGCTGACAGATGAGTCGCAGCGGGGAGCAGGGGAGAGCGGGCGGGAGAGAAGGAGAGAAAGATCTCCCCTCCGTTCCTCCCCGCTCTCCCCTGCAGCTCCCCGCTCCGTGCCGGCACCCGAATCTTCAGACCCGAGCACAGCGATACTCAGATAAAGCAAATTACTCGAGCGAGTAGTGCTTATCCGAGTACGCTCGCTCATCTCTAACAGCGTTGTACTCTAAGTCTGCTCATTTTTGTCCCTTATTTTTTCCCTTTCCTTCATATTCCAGAAGTGAAGAAATGCTAAATGCAGATTGATGGAGGTTTCAGGGAAATCAGCCAGTGATTTTTAACAGAATCTGTCATCTTTGGCGCGACTTGAAGTTTACATAGTATTCGGTGCCTGTAAGTGTCCAAACATTCATTCTGTTTGGATGAGATTGTGAGAAAAAAAATGTTGTTTTTCGATGTGAGCGCTGCTTATACCGTCCTCACACCTTGGTGCCTTTCATTAAGACGGCTCTGCTGCCAGATATCTCCACTCTCCTATAAAGCACC
Organism: Eleutherodactylus coqui; assembly: GCF_035609145.1. Classification (NCBI taxonomy): domain Eukaryota; kingdom Metazoa; phylum Chordata; class Amphibia; order Anura; family Eleutherodactylidae; genus Eleutherodactylus; species Eleutherodactylus coqui. Next base: position 61,429,885 of record NC_089837.1, read on the forward strand.
CAGTGTTTTCTGTCCCGACCAAAGCAAGCATAGAAAACCGTTATACCTAGTTTAATATACTGTGCCTTAACCCCTTAAGGACCAAACACTTTTCAGTGATTTTACCCATCGGATGCTTTTACTGCAGCTACCAAAACATTTTATTGGTGTGTTTTTTTTCCCCGTGACTTTTTTTTCCTAACTTTTTGGTTTTATTACAGGTTAAAAAAAAATCTGATTTTTAAAAATTTCTAGTTTATTTTTAAAATGAGTAACTTTACACTAAAAGAAAGCACAGGAACGGGTTCCTCATTTTGTTTTGGACATTTTGGTATATAATTTGTATAGTCTCGGATTACAGATCGCATACGGCAATCTATGTCTCCCATGACATCATATCAGACCTCTGGGGGTCATTTACATTGTCTATTTTTTGTAAATTTCATACTTTTACCCTGTAGCTGTAGGAGCCCCATTTACAGGGAAAAACATCCCCCTGTAGTGACAATAGTCATTAATAGAGCTGATCTGAGTCAGCTAGGACCCTGCAGCTCTGCTGTGGCAGGGGGCACCCGGTGGTGACAGGATCGCCAGGTTGAATAGCTGAAGTAGCACTTCCACTTGTTCTCTTCACTACATAGCGCTCATTGACCACTATTTAGCCTGCAAGAGAGAAAACCGCTTCTGCCTTCTCCTCAGAGTCTTCGGCTGTGACTAACTAGATTGCAGGAGCAGGAGCTTTAATCCTGCCTCGTATTTTTGCCATCAGTCGAGATTAAAGCCCAGGACCAAGTGCTGTAAATTTACTGTGCTTTGTCCTTATTGGGCTAAAGGTGTTGTTTCTTGAGGTTAATCCATATCCATAGCCCTTGTTACTGCATATGCCCATCATTCACTTCTATGGGAGTTATGGAAATAGGGTAGTAGAACATGTTTGTCTGTTTCTTTAAACCCGGCTACCTCCCGCAGCCCGGATGTGGTGGCCAGCAAGACATAATGAGGAGGGATGGGGTCTTCTCTGAGATAATCATACCCCTTTAAGGATTGAACCAATTTGGCCTTGAGGATCAGAACAACTTTTTTTTATTCTTCCTCTCTGCGTTGTGTTGGTCATAACATTTTTTTTCTTTGGCGTAGCTTTGTTTTTTGGAGTAGTGGAGTAGCACGTTATGTCAGTGCCATCTTTTGGTCTACATACCTTAGTTATGATTAGAGATGAGCGAATGTACTCGTCCGAGCTTGATACTCGTTCGAGTATTAGCGTGTTCGGGATGCTCGTTACTCGTAACGAGTACCACGCGATGTTCGGGTTACTTTCACTTTCATCTCTGAGACGTTAGCGCGCTTTTCTGGCCAATTGAAAGACAGGGAAGGCATTACAACTTCCCCCTGCGACGTTCAAGCCCTATACCACCCCCCTGCAGTGAGTGGCTGGGGAGATCAGGTGTCACCCGAGTATAAAAATCGGCCCCTCCCGCGGCTCGCCTCAGATGCGTTGTGAGATAGCTGAGGGACAGTGCTGTTGGTGCCGGAGCTGCTATAGGGAGAGTGTTAGGAGTTAGTGTAGGCTTCAAGAACCCCAACGGTCCTTCTTAGGGCCACATCTAACCGTGTGCAGTAGTGTGGAGGCTGCTTTTAGCAGTGGTGCACATTTTTTTTTTTTGGTATATCGGCCGTGCAGAGCATTGCGCCCTGCAGTAATACTCCAGGGACAGAATTGTGTAGGCAGGGCCAGAAGACATATATTATAGATTGAATATACGCAGTGGTCCTTTTGAAAAAAATATTGAAAAAAAATCTATTTGGCCTGCCTGTCACTGTGCTCAGTGTTCTGGGTCTCTGCTGGGTGTAGTAGTTCTCCAAATTCATACGCAGCCAGCTAAGTGTTACAGCAGGCTTGCGCCAAATTATTTCCTGGCGTTCCGTAAGCGAACTCAGCCTCCAACCACAGGCCAATAAGCGGCACATTTAATTACAGCGTTGTGTTTCTGCATTCATGGTAATACAGCATGCTGAGGGGTAGGGGTAGGCCTAGAGGACGTGGGCGCGGCCGAGGACGCGGAGGCCCTAGTCCGGGTGTGGGCACAGGCCGAGCTCCTGATCCAGGTGTATCGCAGCCGACTGCTGCGGGATTAGGAGAGAGGCACGTTTCTGGCATTCCCACATTCATAGCACATTTAATGGGTCCACGCGGTAGACCTTTATTAGAAAATGAGCAGTGTGAGCAGGTCCTGTCGTGGAAGGCAGAAAGTGCTTCCAGCAACCTATCGTCCACCCACAGTTCTGCGCCGTCCACTGCTGCAACTCAGAATCCTCTGGCTGCTGCTCCTCCTTCCTCCCAGCCTCCTCACTCCATGAAAATGAGACATTCTGAGGAGCGGGCAGATTCCCAGGAACTGTTCTCGGGCCCCTGCTCAGATTGGGCAGCAGTGGTTCCTCTCCCACCAGAGGAGTTTATCGTGACTGATGCCCAACCATTGCAAAGTTCCCGGGGTCCGGGGGATGAGGCTGGGGACTTCCGGCAACTGTCTCAAGACCTTTCAGTGGGTGAGGAGGCCGATGACGATGAGACACAGTTGTCTATCAGTGAGGTAGTAGTAAGGGCATTAAGTCCGAGGGAGGAGCGCACCGAGGATTCTGAGGAAGAGCAGCAGGACAATGAGGTGACTGACCCCACCTGGTTTGCTACGCCTACTGAGGACAGGTCTTCAGAGGGGGAGGCAAGTGCAGCAGCAGGGCAGGTTGCAAGAGGCAGTGCGGTGGCCAGGGGTAGAGGCAGGGCCAGACCGAATAATCCACCAACTGTTTCCCAAAGCGCCCCCTCGCGCCATGCCACCCTGCAGAGGCCGAGGTGCTCAAAGGTCTGGCAGTTTTTCACTGAGAATGCAGACGACCGACGAACAGTGGTGTGCAACCTTTGTCGCGCCAAGATCAGCCAGGGAGCCACCACCACCAGCCTCACCACTACCAGCATGCGCAGACATATGATGGCCAAGCACCCCACAAGGTGGGACGAAGGCCGTTCACCGCCCCCGGTTTGCATCGCTGCCTCTCCCCCTGTGCCCCAACCTGCCCCTGAGATCCAACCCCGCTCTGAGGACACAGGCACTACCGTCTCCTGGCCTGCACCCACACCCTCACCTCCGCTGTCCTCGGCCCCATCCAGCAATGTCTGTCAGCACAGCATCCAGCCGTCGCTAGCGCAAGTGTTTGAGCGCAAGCGCAAGTACGCCGCCACGCACCCGCACGCTCAAGCGTTAAACGTGCACATAGCCAAATTTATCAGCCTGGAGATGCTGCCGTATAGGGTTGTGGAAACGGAGTCCTTCAAAAGTATGATGGCGGCGGCGGCCCCGCGCTACTCAGTTCCCAGTCGCCACTACTTTTCCCGATGTGCCGTCCCAGCCCTGCACGACCACGTCTCCCGCAACATTGTACGCGCCCTCACCAACGCGGTTACTGCCAAGGTCCACTTAACAACAGACACGTGGACAAGCACAGGCGGGCAGGGCCACTATATCTCCCTGACGGCACATTGGGTGAATTTAGTGGAGGCTGGGACAGAGTCAGAGCCTGGGACCGCTCACGTCCTACCCACCCCCAGAATTGCGGGCCACAGCTCGGTGGTGGTATCTGCGGCGGTGTATGCTTCCTCCACTAAACCACCCTCCTCCTCCTCCTCCAACGCAACCTCTGTCTCGCAATCAAGATGTGTCAGCAGCAGCAGCAGCACGTCGCCAGCAGACGGTGTCGCGCGGCGTGGCAGCACAGCGGTGGGCAAGCGTCAGCAGGCCGTGCTGAAACTACTCAGCTTAGGAGATAAGAGGCACACGGCCCACGAACTGCTGCAGGGTCTGACAGAGCAGACCGACCGCTGGCTTGCGCCGCTGAGCCTCCAACCGGGCATGGTCGTGTGTGACAACGGCCGTAACCTGGTGGCGGCTCTGCAGCTCGGCAGCCTCACGCACGTGCCATGCCTGGCCCACGTCTTTAATTTGGTGGTTCAGCGCTTTCTGAAAAGCTACCCACGCTTGTCAGACCTGCTCGGAAAGGTGCGCCGGCTCTGCGCACATTTCCGCAAGTCCCACACGGACGCTGCCACCCTGCGCACCCTGCAACATCGGTTTAATCTGCCAGTGCACCGACTGCTGTGCGACGTGCCCACACGGTGGAACTCTACGCTCCACATGTTGGTCAGGCTCTATGAGCAGCGTAGAGCTATAGTGGAATACCAACTCCAACATGGGCGGCGCAGTGGGAGTCAGCCTCCTCAATTATTTTCAGAAGAGTGGGCCTGGTTGGCAGACATCTGCCAGGTCCTTGGAAACTTTGAGGAGTCTACCCAGGTGGTGAGCGGCGATGCTGCAATCATTAGCGTCACCATTCCTCTGCTATGCCTCTTGAGAAGTTCCCTGCAAAGCATAAAGGCAGACGCTTTGCACTCGGAAACAGAGCCGGGGGAAGACAGTATGTCGCTGGATAGTCAGAGCACCCTCCTGTCTATATCTCAGTGCGGTGAGGAGGAGGAGGAGGAGGAAGATGAGGAGGAGGGGGAAGACACAGCTTGGTCCACTGGTGAGGGTACACATGCTGCTTGCCTGTCATCCTTTCAGCGTGTATGGCCTGAGGAGGAGGAGGAGGAGGAGGAGGAGCATCCTGAAAGTGATCTTCCTAGTGAGGACAGCCATGTGTTGCGTACAGGTACCCTGGCACACATGGCGGACTTCATGTTAGGATGCCTTTCTCGTGACCCTCGTGTTACACGCATTCTGGCCACTACGGATTACTGGGTGTACACACTGCTCGACCCACGGTATAAGGAGAACCTTTCCACTCTCATACCCGAAGAGGAAAGGGGTTCGAGAGTGTTGCTATACCACAGGACCCTGGCGGACAAACTGATGGTAAAATTCCCATCCGACAGCGCTAGTGGCCGAAGGCGCAGTTCCGAGGGCCAGGTAGCAGGGGAGGCGCGGAGATCAGGCAGCATGTACAGCACAGGCAGGCCAACACTCTTTAAGGCCCTTGACAGCTTTATGGCTCCCCAGCAAGACGGTGTCACCGCTCCCCAGTCACGGCTGAGTCGGCAGGAGCACTGTAAAAGGATGGTGAGGGAGTACGTAGCCGATCGCACGACCGTCCTCCGTGACGCCTCTGCCCCCTACAACTACTGGGTGTCGAAGCTGGACACGTGGCCTGAACTCGCGCTGTATGCCCTGGAGGTGCTTGCTTGTCCTGCGGCTAGCGTCTTGTCAGAGAGGGTGTTTAGTGCGGCTGGGGGAATCATCACAGATAAGCGTACCCGCCTGTCAACCGACAGTGCCGACAGGCTAACACTCATCAAGATGAACAAAGCCTGGATTTCCCCAGACGTCTCTTCTCCACCAGCGGACAGCAGCGATACCTAAACAATATGTAGGCTGCACCCGCGGATGGAAGCATCGTTCTCTATCACCATCAAAAACGGGGACATTTTCGCTTCATCAATGTGTGTATAATATTCCTCCTCCTCCTCCTGCTCCTCCTCCTGAAACCTCACATAATCACGCCGAACGGGCAATTTTTCTTAGGCCCACAAGGCTCAGTCATATAATTTTTCTAAACAATTTTTAGATGTTTCAATGCTCATAAAAGCGTTGAAACTTTCACCTCAACCAATTTTTATTTTAACTGGGCTGCCTCCAGGCCTAGTTACCACTTAAGCCACATTAACCAAAGCGATTAATGGGTTTCACCTGCCCTCTTGGTTGGCCATGGCCAATTTTTCTGCTGTACATTAGTACTGTTGATACAGCAATTTTTGTGGGCCCTCGCCTACAGTGTAATCAAATTAATTTTTAGCCCACCTGCATTACAGCTGACGTTACATCAGCTGTGTTGGGCAATGCAATGGGATATTTTTATGTACCGCCGGTGGCTTCCTGGCAGCCACCCATGCTGTGGGTCCACAGAGAGTTGTAAATGCATCTGTTTTCACTTCTAAAGAACCCCAGTCTGACTGGGGCATGCACTGTGGGCCGAAGCCCACCTGCATTTAATCTGACGTTAGCTCTGCTGTCCAGGGCACTGCAATGGGATACATTTATGTACCGCCGGTGGGTTCCAGGGAGCCACCCATGCTGTGGGTCCACAGGGAGTTGTAAATGCATCTGTTTCCACTTCTAATGAACCCCAGTCTGACTGGGGCATGCAGTGTGGGCCGAAGCCCACCTGCATTAAACATGACATTACTACCTCAGCTGTGATGGGCAATGCAATGGGATATTGTTATGTACCGCCGGTGGCTTCCTGGCACCCACCCATGCTGTGGGTCCACAGGGAGTTGTAAATGCATCTGTTTCCACTTCTAAAGAACCCCAGTCTGACTGGGGCATGCAGTGTGGGCCGAAGCCCACCTGCATTTCATCTGACGTTAGCTCTGCTGTCCAGGGCACTGCAATGGGATACATTTATGTACAGCCGGTGGGTTCCAGGGAGCCACCATGCTGTGGGTGCACACGGAATTCCCATTGCGGAGTTGTACCTGCCTGTGACTATTTATAAAAAACTGCGGTCTGACTGGGGCATGCAGACACCTTGACAGAATGAATAGTGTGTGGCACATAGGTTCCCTATTGCTATGCCCACATGTGCAGCTCCAGATGGATGTGGCACAGGATTGGATTTCTCATTGCTTCTGTACAGCATTGTGGGCTATCACCCCGCCCCTTTTAAAGAGGGTCGCTGCCTTGCCGTGCCAACCCTCTGCAGTGTGTGCCTGCGGTTCCTCTGGCAGACGCACTTATAAATAGACATGAGTGTGGCGTGGCATGAGGGCAGCTGAAGGCTGCGCAGGGACACTTTGGTGTGCGCTGTGGACACTGGGTCGTGCGGGTTGGGGGGGATTGGGCAGCATGTAACCTAGGAGAAGTGGCAGCGGAGTGTCATGCAGGCAGTGATTGTGCTTTGTTGGAGGTAGTGTGGTGCTTAGCTAAGGTATCCATTGCTAATGAGGGCTTTTCAGAAGTAAAAGTTGTTGGGGGGGTGGCCCACTCTTGCCGCTATTGTGGCTTAATAGTGGGACCTGTGAACTTGAGATGCAGCCCAACATGTAGCCCCTCGCCTGCCCTATCCGTTGCTGTGTCGTTTCCATCACTTTCTTGAATTGCCCCGATTTTCACAAATGAAAACCTTAGCGAGCATCGGCGATATACAAAAATGCTCGGGTCGCCCATTGACTTCATTGGGGTTCGTTATTCGAAACGAACCCTCGAGCATCGCGAAAAGTTCGTCTCGAGTAACGAGCACCCGAGCATTTTGGTGCTCGCTCATCTCTAGTTATGATGATATCGAGTATCACTATGTTTTAATTTATGTTTTGTACAGGTAAACAAAAAGTGGTGAAACGGTGCAAACCTAAAAGAACCGAGTGGAAGGACTTCTCTTCTGTTAGCAGTCACATGCATCTTAGGGAGGATCCATTCATCAGTTATGCTGCGACGGGTATAGAGGGAATGCAGATAGGGCATATCTGGTGGAAAGGGGCAGGGACACCAATAGGAGGGAAAACCTATGTAGTCCAGCCGGGCAGGGAAGCAGAGAGTTGAGTCAGCCAAGGGTCAAAAATGGATCCCCTCCTATCCACTGGGTGAATGGTCCATGAAGCTGCTGTAAATCATATCTCTAAGGGCGCTTTCACACGAGCATCATTTTGACGGCACAGCAACGGCGGCTTCTATAGACTCCTTTGGGAGCCGACTGGCAAAGGTAGGGGGTAGGGAAACTACTTGTTCACCCGATTTAATGTTTGTATACCCGTGCTGCTTTAGCGAATGACACTCGTATGAAAGAGGCCCAAGGCTGGTGTCACATAGACATAAGCACACTTATGTGTACGCACCAATTGAAATTGATGGGCTTTATTCTCTGCATTCTGTTGCAAAATGCACTAAAATCGCAGTAAAAAATTGCTAGTTTACAAGTGCCACATCCCTCCGATGCCTTGGACCGATATCGCACTCACCCATGTAACGCGTATACCCTTGACCGTAGAACAGTCCTTCATCTACCGGGGACAGCCATCCTCTTCGACGGAGCGCTGAGAGAGGAAGGAGACACTCGCCTAAGCTAGCCAGCTCAGCCGAATCAACCCTAGCGATCAATGAGGCACTTCACACGAGCGTGCACGTATTTTGTACGCACATTAGCGTATTCTACTATACTTTTTGCCCCCATGTTCATTTGCGTGCAGCAAAAAAGGACGCGATTGAAATGGCTAATTATTCTTAATGAATTCCAGATGTGTTCTTTTTCCTGCAGAATAAAGCAGCGTTTCACGCAAAAATTGCGTGCTTTTACCGCGTGATTTTCTCACGGGCGGCAGCAATGCGATGCAAGATTATTCTTAAAAAGGCATTGCTGATGCCCAAAAATCACGGGAGCGAGGATGCGATTTTGCCGTGATTTTCTCGCGACAAAACTACAATCGCCCATGTGGAACCGGCCTCGCTGTAGTTTTTTTTCAGGCTGATGCCGTTGAGGAAGAAGTAGCAGAAAAGCACCAGAGAGGGTCAGCTGTGCTCCCCTGACAACGGCTCTACGTCACAATGTATACATGGGATTGTGACCTCGGCAGCAATGTGTGAACGGGCCGTTATCTCACAGTGTCATTTTAAGGCAATTTCTGTTGATTTATTATTTAACCAAAAATGAAGTGGATCCTAAACAGGCAACAAATTGCACCGTGGTTACAAAAACACACAAATAAAAACGGCACTATTATGATAACGACTAGAGATGAGCGAGCATACTCGCTAAGGGCAATTACTCGAGCGAGCATTGCCCTTAGCGAGTACCTGCCCGCTCAAGAGACAAGGTTAGGGTGCCGGCGCGGGGGAGCGGTAAGTTGCGACAGTCAGCAGGGGAAAGCGGGGGGGGGGGGGGGGAGAGGGAGAGAGAGATCTCCCCTCCGTTCCTCCCCGCTCTCCCCCACGCCGGCACCTGAACCTTTTCTCTCAAGCGGGCAAGTACTCACTAAGGGCAATGCTCGCTGGAGCAGTTGCCCTTAGCGAGTATGCTCGCTTATCACTAATTACGACCAAAAAATAGACTCGATCTTTACTCTTCTTGCACTTCAGCGAAATATAAGCTACATGTGAATAGGAAAGGGAATTTTTTCGTGTTTTTTTAAAATAAAAAATGACTCAAACTATCAAGAAAACTGAATATTAACAAAACCTTTTAGTATCTGCAAGTAAATGCTAAAAACCTGCATGTAGAGTCATTGGAAGTGGAGAGAGTTCACAATGAGGGGAAGCATTTAGGAAGGGAATGGAAGATATTCAGAGGCCATCCAAATTAAATTGATGCTTTATTGGAAAGAAACATTCCCCCCCCGAGGGACGTAACAAGGTCCAGTAAAATCCGCTTCACTGCAGGATGTAGAAAGTGTTCTTGGAAACTGAGGTTAGAAGGTGACTTGGGAGGGGTGCAGACTTTTTTAGTAGTACGGTTTAGCAATTACAAAAGGCAAATTGTTTATGATGGCACAAAGATTCTCACTTTTGGTCTTCCTATTACCAGGTTTTATTTATTACTGCGCAGACAAGTCAGAGGCGACAGCTGAGTATGAGATTAATGTGGGATGGTCCACTAACATAAATACCTTCATATGACTTATTATAGTCTGAGGTACGACTTATCCCATGTTCTGTAATGGGATCTTACTGTGGGAAAGTCCAACCTGAGTAGGTTAAAGGGGTTTTCCAGGGATATACTATTGATGACCTATCATCAGGATAGGTCATCAATGGTTGATCGGCTGGGGTCTGCCGCTCAGGACCCCGACCGATCAGCTGTGCAGGCGCATGCTGTCAGCGCCGCAATAACACAGAAGTTGGAGGAGAAGTGTAGTGTCTGGCGCTTGTAACTGCAGGCATGGCTCTCATTGAAATCAATGGGAGCCATGCTTGCAGTTACAAGTGCCAGCCACTATATGGAGATCGGCACAGAGGCTTTTGACTCCGAACTCTGTGTTATTGACAGCATGCACCAGCTCAGCTGATCGGTCAGGGTCCCAACAGACCCCAGCTGATCAACTATTGATGACCTGATGATGCGTCATCAATAGTATTACCTTGGAAAACCCCTTTAAGGGCATATGCACATGGACAAATTAAAAGTTGCTGCCGTGATTCTCGGACGCAGTTGCATTGGTCAGCATGCTGTCCCTGTGTTGTTTGATGCATGGCAGACGGCACATTGCCATGTGCTATTCTCATCCGAGAATCAGAAGAGTAAAGAGAGGCTATGAACATGAACCCATTAAAATAAATGGGTGCTAAACACGATTTTTGAACCAATTTTACAGTCTGAACACTGGATAGCAAAAACGGGTAAAAAATAAGGGAGAGTGATGATTCGTGAGACTTTGCACCGCAGTCTAGCAAGCAGCACCGAAAGGACTGCAGCTTAGAAAACCCACATCACTCATACTTGACTGCAACATACAGAAAACCCTTCCACCAAACTTCACTGCGGTTCTAATGAATAAAAATCATTTCTACAGGAGAATGAAAGCGTTCTTTTGTGTTCCGAACTTTATTAAGGTGATTGTTGTAATCAGATTGGTTTCCATGGAAATGCAACTCTTATTATTCGCACTTCTTTTTTTTTTTTACATGAACCCCCTTGTCTCTTGTTGAGGTCATAATTGTACTGGATCCAAATCTCAGTGCTTCTGACTATACCAGAGCCTCACACACACAAAATGCTGTTACAAAGTACTTATTAGCCTTTTCTGTTGTTTTTTCATAGCAATCTTTAAAGGGAATCTGTTGGTTTGAACATGATGACCAACCAAACTGCAGGCAGGATGTTATAGAGCAGGAGGAGCCGAGCAGATTGATATATAGTTTTATGGGGAAAGATTCAGTATAACTTGTATTATATTCATTTATATCTCTGCACATCCTGAGCTGAACAGTCCAGTGGGCGGTCCTATGAATGATTGGCAGCCTTCCCTGTATGCACAGTCATGAACAGGGAGCTGTCAATCACTGATATCCCCGCCCATTGGACTGTTCAGCTCAGGATGTGCAGAGATATAAATGAATAAAACACAAGATCTACTGAATCTTTCCCCATAAAACTATATATCAATCTGCCCGGCTCCGCCTGCTCTACAAAATGATGCCTGCAGTTTAAACAACATTTTCAAGTGGACAGATTCCCGTTAACCCTTTCTAATCCAATTTGTATCCTGGTTTTCCTAGGGGGTTTACTCTTTTTCTGACATTATACAACGGCGCTATCTGCTGCCTAAAGCCAGTACTGCATGAGGTGACACATTGGATAGGCTCCGACAGCAGAGAGGCTGGCAATATACAGTAAGAGAACCCCGACGGATGTCTTCCAACATCGGAGCTGTACAGCCTTAAATCATAATGTCTTTAGACGTCAGACAGTGGATTGGAAAGGGTTAAAGGGATTTCTGATTTTTTTAAATTTAGTTCCGGCCCCACGTTCCCAGAACTATATATTCACCGTGGCACCAGACCTTTCCTTCATTGCTCCGGGTGCTACGGCATCTGACCACCTGGCCAGGCCAGACCAGGTGATGTCCCATAAACCTATCATGTGAGCTTCATAATTACCATGTTAAATCCAATTAATTAACATGTTAAATCCACAGCTGAAGTGAACTTTAAACTAGCACATACCAGCAAAAGCCATTGAAAAGGTCAATTTAAATTTTGCTGCAAGCGTGCATTCAACGTGTTGAGTATGAAGCTCAACACTGCAACGTCGGTACATACTTCACTATGATACTTGGCAAACTTTATAATACTGAACTGAAACTGTGCGTGCTGTAGGTGATGGCTATACTTGCAGTTAATTAAAGATTCTTGATATTAGATTATACTCTGGATGCCGGTAATGAATTGTCTGAGAGGAGCAAAGCTTTATATGTTACGTTATGATCCAATGACAGTGCTGTGATTAATGGCAGAAATAGAGGTGACTGTGGCATTTCGCGCTCCATTTTACGGACGTGATTGTAATAATACCGTTATTTGCTATTTTCTGATTCTCCAGACCATCAATCGTTGACTTTTTATTGACAGAACATGATGTTCATCTTTCTGTCTTCAAAGTTTGCATGTTTGTACTAACTTTTCCTTAGAGTAGACCAGTGATTCTTGCCTTGAGAAGCTCCCATGGGTGTTGTGGGAAAGAAAGAGAAAAGGAGAGAGAAAGGTTGGGAAATATTGGGATAGATCATCAATTTGGGACCTGTGGGGTTCCCATCCCAGGACTTCCATCAGTAAGCAGAATGGAGTGGCGCAACACCTTTACTGCAGTATTGGGTCATCTTGCTGTGACTATTCCTTCAGTACAACCCAGTTCAATTGAATGGACTGACGCTACTAGACCATTTGGAAGATGAATGCAGTTACCCAACTGGTTGACATAGGTGATTGCTCCATCTTACGCTTGCACTAGGATTGCTACATGCTGTCCCCTTTGTTTCAACCTTTCCGAGTCTAGGAGTTCAGGAGACACATGTAGCATAACTATTTTAGTGCTGTAGGGTTGGGTCCACATGGGGGCTGATTTGTAGCGGATTGTCCACAGCAGGCAGATAAGCAGTTGAAAACCTGACTCCAAAAACACACCTTTAATGCAGATTTTAAAGCGGGTTTTATTGCATATTTCAGTGTGTAATTCAACCATTCATTGAGGAGAAGTAAATTGCACAGAAGAAACAGCGATAAAATTGACATACTTCACAATTGAATTCTGCACTGCATGTCAATTTCTTCAGCTTGTGGACGGGATTTTCAAAATCTTATCCACTTTGCTGCTACTGTATGTGCGGAGGGTCCATATGTAAATTCCACCGCACATCACTCCGTTTGGATCCCCCCTAAGATACAACAGAGCTCTGTTTGCAGTTTCCAACAGCGATAATCTTACACACGCATAGCTATGGAGTCATGTAGGATATTAATTATGCGTTGTGTGTTTTTACGACCCTTAAAAGCACCAAGATTCTGTCCCAAGACTAGAAGGTATGTATGAACTTAAGTCGATCTTCTTGACAGTCCCTCCGATCCAGGTGCCATTTTTGAATGGCTGAGATTAACAACCTAAAAAAAAAAAAAAAAAGGAAAGTAACGAGTTGCACAATGTGTATGAAAAGGATAAACTGAAAAGAAAAGGGCTGCAAGCAGGTAACACCAGCGCTCTAGAGAATATAGAGGAATATCATATGCAACATTGAATGGAATGAATACCAAAAAGGGACCAAACACATTAAAGCCATATAAAAACGCACAAAAAGACAAGTATAACTGGGAAAGACCACACAAAAAGTAATACAGGAGGCTACAGAAATAATCCAAAGCATGTATGGAACAAGATAATAAATCTAGTAAATAGCCACCTATATACATACAAGGGTCTCCTTAAAGAGAAGGATAAAGGCTACATGTGGTCAACCCACCCTACATGTATGGCCAGCAGAAGCCCGGCTTCATCAGGGGTGGCATAGAGGGTACAAACAAGAATATCCTTAAATAGGAAATAAGAAAAAAGGTCCAATGTCCGCGCGCAGTTAGATGGTGTTAGCGGAGAAGGCACGTGGCCTAAAAGTGATGAAGAGACACAAAGGGCAGATAAAAGGTACAAACAAAAGTACAGAAGGACTAGGGGAAACACAGATTGTATAGAGGGGAAGACTCACAGGGGAAAGAAACAAGCCAGGAATACAAAAGCTAAGCCGGTGAAGTGGTGGCATGAAGGGGGACCAAAAATAAGGAAGCTGTCACATGATAAAAAAGTTTGGTATAAACAAGTATATTGGCCAACTAGTTTTTGAAAAAAACACCAATACAGTAATTTTGTTTACCAGATACATTATTCTTTGATCATGTGACAGCTTCTCTGTTTGGTCCCTTTTGGTATTAAAATGTTGCTTATGATACTCATCACTATTTTCTAGAGTGCTGGTGTTACTCGCTTGACGTCCTTTTTCTTTTCAGTTGGATGGTCGCTATTTTCTAACTATGCACTGCTCTGATTTTGACTAGCGCTGATCACGTGGGCATCACTGGCCAATCACATAGAAGGTATAGTAGATTGGTAGCCCTAACACTACCAGTGCACTAAGTTTGATTGGCTAGCCTAAAGATGGTAGTGACAGAGGTAACAGACCCCCTCCACCATAGCGGAGGGTCGCTTGAAGTAGCGGCAGAACTCCAATGTGCAGCAGATTTGTCTGAGGATCTAAAGCAGGTGGTTACTGTTGTTTATGCAGCGGTGGTGACGGAAGGAAGCGGTATTGTTTTTTTTTACAAAAATACCAACTTTATTGAATGAAGGTTGTGCTCCATCAGAAAACGCGAGTACTTTAAACGTTACATTTCACATTCATGTAATATATATCCAAATATCCAGATAAGGGGAACACTTTGGCGAAACAGGGCACCTCAATCCTGACCAACTCTGTACTCATAGTACTGCATATTCATCGTCATACTTTATACTACGTCCTCGAAAGTCCACAGCATGGCAACACCGCGGCCTCATGTACTTTAGGCGCTAGAGTACATCACTAATTTAGAAGTTTCGCATCATTGTGGATTCAATTCACCGAAGGTGTAAAAGTAATCTCCGGTACTCTTCCGTATCATGTGATCTCTGGTCTGTGCCTAATGTCATTACTTATGAAATGCCTTGTCATGACCGGTACAATTGCTACACATGACATAAGCATATGACATCACAGCGCCTTATGTAACATATTCTATTCGACTACTGAGCGTCAATCCCTCTTGTAAAGCAGCAGTCCATAAATGTTGTGTCACAATTCTCGCTTGCCTATAATCCCTCCAGGGGGTTCTCTTCCCAGTCATATTATGTCACAGCCCTTAGTGTGCGCACACTACCACGTCTCGCTGGACCAGTTTTATGTATCCTGCAGTATCTCAGTCCATACTCAGTTGTAGAATCTTGATCCATTGCTTGTTCAGGGACATGGTGTTGTTTTCAGCCCCTAGGTCATCAGGGTCCAGCTCAGCTTCCACTCCCTGCCCTCAGGGATCCTGGTGACAGAAGCAATGATTCCTGCAGGCACCTGCCTTTGGTCTCAATCTCACACCTGTGGCCCAGCTCTCTGGTCACTCCCCAGCCTGTCTCAGTTTACTGCAGGACTGCTCTGCTGCATCTGTCACTGCTGCTGCTCTGATGCAGCTAAAATTCCATTTATAGGGTGCCTGCAGGTTCCTAGTCACTTGTAGGACTTGTAGTCCCTTCTTTGTGGGCGGAGTTTAGCCCTGTTCACTATTTCTAAAGTGAGGATGGATCTCTAATCGGTGATGTGCTAATCACATCATCCCTAACCTCAGGACGCAGAGCCTCCTCGCTTGCTCGTCCTATCGCATCACAGTTCTACAAACAAAATGCTCTACTTACCTGCTCCTTACTGGCAAGGGAATCGGGAGCTTCAGTGGTGCTTTCATGCACCAACTGCACTCCCCAGAGCCACAACCGGGGAGGGGAGCCTCACACACAAAGTTATGAGCATTTAGGTTATTGGCACTGGCCAGCACCACTGGACTCATTCCCCCAGAAGAAGTCCTTGCGGGGGAGTGCAGAGCTTAACACCAGCATTCGGTCAGTCACATCCGCGTGCTACCACCTTATGGATCCATCTGTGGATTTACCCCTAGTGAACGGGCCAAATCCTTGTTTTGTTACCCTTTTTTCATGATGTGGATATGAAAATCCACGCTGTATGAAGCACGGCACGATTTCCATAGTGTTCAATGGAATAGTAAAGTGGTAGGGATTCCGAAATAGATGTGGAATCCGAGCTCGAGTCCATG
This sequence comes from Eleutherodactylus coqui, assembly GCF_035609145.1. Taxonomy (NCBI): domain Eukaryota; kingdom Metazoa; phylum Chordata; class Amphibia; order Anura; family Eleutherodactylidae; genus Eleutherodactylus; species Eleutherodactylus coqui. The sequence continues at coordinate 61,445,733 of NC_089837.1, forward strand.
CTGGAAATATTCGATATGAATGGAGACTAGATTGTTGTTCAAAGCCTCAGGCTGCCTTCACATCGCAGATCCAGCACCAGAAGAAATAGTGCTGCATGTAAACCCAACAAACTTCCTTATAGTCAATGGGGTCCGTTCGACTTTGCTTCTGTCTTAAGACTGACCCGTTCAGCCAGGGGATTCCCCTTATCTGCCCCCCCCAAATGGAGGAGGACAACAAAATCCCCAATGCAGATGTGAAAGCGGCCTAAGTTATAAAAAGTATATAATTGTAGTGTATAGAGGAAGTCATCATCTTCATCATCCTCAGGGCTGCTTCACACAAGTGTTGCAATTTTCAGTCGGCTGCGTCACGCCATGAATGAGATAATAATACAATTATTATAATGCACCCGCTCAGAAGGTCCGGGTGCGGCGACTATACCCTGCACCCAGAATACTGTCAGGCAGGGGGAGAGAGTTTAGCTCTGCTAAACTGCCTCCCCCTCTCCGCCCTCTCACCGGCTGTCAGCAAGGGTAAGGGGTGGGATAGGGCGGGAGCTAGCATGTTAAACTCCTGCCCCCTCTTTGCCCCTCGCCGGCTGTTGGCAAGGAGCGGAGAGGGGGAAGATGGGACAGGAGCTAGTGTGCTAATCTCCTGCCCCATCCCGCCATCGAGGGGCGGAGAGGGGGAGGGAAGGGAGTTTAGCAGAGCCTCTGAAGTTCAGGATCCCTGTCATCCTGCCTCATCCACAGGGAAAACGCATCCATCTCAGCTGTGACGGGGGTTTTTAGCATGTACAATATGTCTTTTTTTTAGTTCACACAGTGGATGGATGTCTGTTCACAACGAGGCAATTACTGAGGAAGCAACAGGATAACAGTCCAGGAAAACAACTGGGAAGTTTGAACATGTCTGTAATGTTATTTAGTGCGTCCGCGGTCTGATTAGCCAGCGTGCACCCAAAGTGATCACATTATCAATCAACGCATCGGACTGCGGCTCGCATTTGTTATTCTAATGATATCGAGCTGATGAGCGATTTCACCTATTTTTAGCTATGAAATGTTTTATTTTGTCTATTTTTTATTTCATTTCAGTTGGCACCATTTCAGTTCTAATCATTTAAAAGCAACATTTCCTGTATTAAATAATGCGAAGAATTTGCTGCGTGGACCGTAATGGCGGAGATATAAGAGGCTGCATTTCAGAAACAAATGAACTCCTGTATGACGCATTTCTGCTGTACAATATTCGCTAATTTGATACTTGTGACAAACTTGTGATGTTTTGGGGGTTTTAAGCCATACCCCAATACTTTTAAAAAAATGTGAGCCAGGCCTAGAGTTAGGGGGCATGGCCTACATCTCATATAAATAAGCCTACATGGTTTTTCTTGCACCACACTTTGAGCCCTTTGCTGTAACCTTGGTGTATGATGTTGGTGTCATTAGATGACACACATGCTCACCGCTGCCGTGAAATCATCACATGTGAGTGTAATACATTCAGGGACTGTCAGGCGGGATGAAAGTTACAATGTTAAGCCTATGGGCGGCGCTGCTCTGCTTCAGGCATGTGCTGGAATGAGTGAAGCGTTGCTAAGCAACACAGCATACACTGCTAAGCTGCACCATACACTGCCCAACCAAGAGCCATAGAGAGACAGAGAGAGAGAGAGAGAGAGAGAGCGATAGAAAGAGAGAGAGAGTGATAGAGAGACAGAGAGAGCAATAGAGAGACAAAGTGACAGAGTGAAAGAGAGAGACAGAGAGAGAAAGCAATAGAGAGACAGAGTGAGACAGAGCAATAGAGAGAGACAGTGAGAGAAAGAGTGATAGAGAGAGACAGCGATAGAGAGACAATAATAGAGAGAGCAATAGAGAGACAGAGTGAGAGAGTGATAGAGAGAGACAGAGAGAGAATGAGAGAGATAGAGAGACAGACAGACAGAGAGAGCAATAGAGAGACAGAGTGACAGAGCGATAGAGCAAAAGACAGTGAGAGAAAGAGCAGTTGAGAAACAGAGAGAGACAGTGATAGAGAGACAGAGAGACACAGAGAGCAATAGAGAGACAGAAGGAGAGAAAGCAATAGAGAGAGAGACAGTGAGAGAAAGAGCGATAGAGAAACAGACAGAGAGACAGCGATAGAGAGAGAGACAATGATAGAGAGACAGAGAGAGAGCAATAGAAAGACAGAGTGGGAGAGCGATAAAGACAGAGAGCAATAGAGAGACAGAGAAAGAGATTAATAGAAAGACAGAGTGAGAGAGCTATAGAGACAAAGACAGCGATAGAGACAGAGTGAGAGAGAGCAATAGAGAGACAGTGAGAGAAAGAGCGATAGAAAGAGACAGCGATAGAGAGACAATAATAGAGAGAGAGAGAGCAATAGAGAGACAGAGTGAGAGAGTGATAGAGAGAGATAGAGAGACAGACAGACAGAGAGAGCAATAGAGAGACAGAGTGACAGAGCGATAGAGCAAAAGACAGTGAGAGAAAGAGCGGTCGAGAGACAGAGAGAGAGATAGTGATAGAGCGACAGAGAGACACAGAGAGCAATAGAGAGACAGAGTGAGAGAGAGCAATACAGAGAGAGACAGTGAGAGAAAGAGCGATAGAGAAACAGACAGAGAGACAGCGATAGAGAGAGAGACAATGATAGAGAGACAGAGAGAGAGCAATAGAAAGACAGAGTGGGAGAGCGATAAAGACAGAAAGCAATAGAGAGACAGAGAGAGAGAGATTAATAGAAAGACAGAGTGAGAGAGCTATAGAGACAAAGACAGCGATAGAGACAGAGAGAGATAGCGATGGTTCAAGTTTCGTACAGGGACATAAGAAAATGTAAAAATAAAAATAGTGTAAATAGAAACACTTAAAAAAAATTTAAAAATCCCTTTTTTGCATACTTTTCCGTGTGTATAAAAAAAAAGTTTTAAAAATCTCAGATATTTTGTATCATCATATCTGTAACATCCTGTACAATAAATTGAACACACTATTTATCTTGTACAACAAAAAACGTAAAAGAAAGCCCTGATATGCATATTTTGTTCATTTTGCTTCTGAAAAAATGCAATAATAAAGCCATATGCACTCTAAAATGGTACCAATAAATATTACAACTTGTCACGTAAAAAGAGCTTCGTCTGTGGGAAAATAAAAAAGTTATGGGACTTTGAATACAGTGATGTTAGAAAATAATAATTTCTGCTAAAAAGGGTTTTTATTGTGCAAAAGTGGAAAAACTTTAAAAAATAAAATAATTTTGGTATCCATGTAATCGTACCAGCCAGCAGAATAAAATATAATGTTCCTAATGCTTCATGATTCAGGGCCTATTCACATGAGCGTATACCGGCCGCTGTTTTCACGGCCAGCTGATATACGCTACCATCTGATGCATTGGATTCCAATGCATCAGATCACATGGCCGTATTCCCTGGGAGTAAACGTGCCCGGCCGGCCAATATAGCAGTGGGCGCTATTACGCCGGGCATGACAGATAGTCCTGGAGCTATCTTCCTGGCCGGAATATGTTGGCCGCTGCATAGACTCCTATGGGAGCCAATGACAGGAGCCGGTCAAGAGAGGTGGGAGGGAGTTTAGCAGCGTGACTGCTAAACTCCCTCTCCTTTCTCTCCTCTTCTCTCCTCCCCTCTGGCTGCTTGCAATAGGAGGGTGGCAGGACGGGGGAGAGCTGAGCTCCGCCCCATTCTGTCCCCTCCCATTGCGGGAGCTTAGCGGCCTCAGCGTATGTGCGCTGGGCTTGGGCTGTCTGAATGGGCGCACAAACGTTAGATCTGTGCGCCCGTTCATGGCCATGTGAAACCAGCCTAACACTGTAAAAAAAGAACAAGGCGGAGTTGATGTGTTTTTTTTCTCCCTACCCTCCAAAAATATTCATAAAGTTTTACAACACATTATATGTAAAAATAAAAATGGTAAAAATAAAAAAGTTATGGCTTTTGAAAAGTGGAGATAAAAATACCCCCAAAATCATCGAGTTCTTACGGCTAAAATAGGCCATGTCCTTGAGACTAATTTCACACAGGTGACTCACATAACGCGCTCACCAACGTGTGATTTCTCTGTGGATGCGAGGAGTTTTTGTGTTAAAACCGCCCCGCATCACTTCAGGAAAGTAGCGGTCCTCCACTGTGGCTCTTCGCCGAGGTGGAGGATCACGGAGTGTTTCCCATTGTTTTCAATAGGTAAACCTTGCGATGCTGTGTCGGCCACTTGAAAACAATAAGTGATGCGATGTGAGGCATTCCGAAGCAATGCCCAAAGATAGGATATACCGCTGTTTTTCCCAAGCCACGATGTGATGCAGAAAAAGATAGTCCTGGACCTATCTTTTGGATCGGAATACATCAGCTGCTGCATGGACTCCTATAGGAGCCAATGACAGCAGCTGGAGAAGGAGGTAGGAGGGAGTTTAGCAGCGTGACTGCTAAACTTCTTCCCTCTTCTTTCCTCTTTTCTCCTCCCCTCCGGCTGTTTGCAACTAGAGTAGGTGGGACAGGAGTGGTGCAAAGCGCCGCCCTGGTACACTTCCTCCCATTGCTGGCTGCGGATAAGGTGTGAGAGCTTAGCTCTGCCCCCATCCCGCCCCCTCCTATTGAAAACAGCCAGAGGGGAGGAAAGAGGAGGTAAGCTGGTGAGGGGGAGGGAAGGGCAACAGCATTGCGGCTTTGGTATATATGCACCGGGCCCTTGCCGCCTGAACTGGCGCACAAATGTTAGATTTGTGCGCATGTTCACGCGTTTTTACGGCACCGGAGGGTGCACGCAAAAGTGCCTACAGCCGTGTGAAGGAGGGTAAAAACTAGTATTTTGTTATATTAGTTGTGTTGAGCTCTTTAAATTCTTCTTCATTGTTTGTTTGCTTGCACACAGCTGAAAACTTGTCAATTTGGCAAATTAACCCAATTTGCAATAGAAGTTGAATAAGTTTGATTGCAACGCTATTTTCCATCCCTTTAAAATCCATTTTTGGCTTAAAAAAAGGCATGAAAAACTGTACAAAACCCGTTAATGTTAATGACGCCATAGAATACTCTACAAATGGAACATGTCAACTAAAATAGCCGCAGACATAAATCCCCAATAGCCGATACCGAAGACGACGGCTATTACTTTGTATAGCAGCGTGATTTTTTTAGTCCTGGATATAATTACGAAAATGCTTTTTTTTAGTGTAGTTAAAGAAGCTTTTAATGAAATGTTATGCTGGAAACTCAATGTTCCTCTCTCGTTTACTTCCTTGACCTTCAGGAAACAGTTGTAGCTAATGGCCTGATCCGTAGACAAATTGCAAATGAGAAAGTCTTCTGCCAGCAAACGCCTTGTCACCGCTGAGGTGCGCAGAAAGCGAAAAGAACCCCCCCCCCTCTCTCCGGGTTCGGAGTGCTCATAATCCAGGTGACGCTCTCCGCTCCTCTCCCTCCCTGCGGTGTGTGCCTGGCTTTTTTTTCGGCGCTTGTGTCAGTCAGTTGTAATGTGAAAGGATTACCATGTTCAGTGTGTAGGAGAGAGAAGAAGTGTATTATTGAGAAGGCGAATCTGGATTTTACTGGGATGCATACAAATAATCCTTTTGTTTTTGGAGGGTCCTTACAGCTAAAGACAAACACATTTGCCAAAAAGTATCCCGTTGCTTTTGTTAAAGGAACAGCGAGGAGGCGACACATTGTTATGTAAGCGCCAGAGATGTTTGCAATGAGGTATGCAGTGGTTGTCACGTAGGAGGCTTACCTTCTATAAGATATATATTATGACTAAGACGCTGCCTTTTAACCCCTTCCCACAGAGTGCGGTAGAGCTCTTCCAACGTGTACAACTGCAAAAATGACCCCGTGATTGATAGCGGCACTTCCACAGCAGTGGTCAGGATCTAAGTAGACTCTGATCCAGGCCATTTATTGCTGATGTGAAATACTAATTGCCCTGGGCTCACTAGTAATGAAGGCTCACTAGAAAGGGCATAGCTATAGGGGATGCAGAGGTCACAGTTGTTACCGGGCCCTGGAGCCATAAGGAGCCCAAAGGCTCCTCTATCATATAAGAAAAGTAAATGGAACACGGATGTTACAGATTTTGCATTGGAGTCCCCTAAATTTAGGCTATGGCTAATCTTTTAAGATTCTAGCAATGCTAGTGTTGCATCAATGGGCTTCTTAAAAGACTCAATGATGCAGAAGAAAGTTGTGGGAGGGCCCCCGTGCTGAAGTTTTGCATCCGGACCCACAAACCTTTAGTTACAACTCTGCTCACAGGGTTGTCTTGTATTAGTGAGTATTAAGACATACATAAGGCATGTTTGCATTTCACATGTACATGTAATAATGTTTAAACGTAAAGGCCCCCTCAGGGGACAAAAAATGGCACAAATAAGCAAAATAAATGATGATAAAAATTAGGTTGTGTCACGGCATGTTGTTTCCAAGCCTCACCTGTGACTGCTTTCCTGCATGCCGTGACCTGTCTCCCTCTATATCCATTATGTCCGTCTCCCTCTCTTAAAGGGGCAGCACATGCTCCATAAGCCTGTCCAGCTTCAATCCAATTCCTAAACCTGCTATAATAGGCATCCACCCCCTGAAGTGAATGCCCAAGGAATTGGTCTCCTACTGCCATTTGTGAGAAAGCCACCATTTCTGTGCACTAAAATTGCAACTTTTAAAGGCTAGAATTCTGGCATCCAGAGCTTCTTACATTGTTTCACATATAACACATTTTATCATAAAATGGACAGAAAGAAACAAATAATATACAAATATGGGATATCACTATGTCCATAACAACCTGATCCATATATCTATTACATTATTGAAGGTGCTTAGAGAATGACACACAATAAAAGAAAGGAAAGATAAGAAATACGGTCAAAATATATAAATTATTTTCTAACAGGCATGTACCCAAAAATGGTATCAAAAGAGAGAACAACTAGTTCAGCAAAAAAGTAAGACATCATGCAAGTCTGTTAATCAAAAATAAACAATTACATTTTCCATTTTTTTAAATCAGTATTTATTTTCCGGTTGTAGATTTTTTTATTCTGCTGTCTAGACATGACTACGGGGGCGGCCATCTTGCCTGAGCAACATTTAACAGCATTTAGAGAGATGCTTTACAGCAGCTTCATAGACCATTCACACAATGGACAAGAGGTGACCTAGTAACTTGTATTGAGACTACTAGTAATTATTAGGACATTACGGTAGCAGTGTTTCTGGTGGCACATTACACACACAGTAGCTTGATTATCACAAAAGACAAACACAGCTTGGCTCCTTCCACAGCAGTGTCATCACCACAGGTCCTTTTGCCCACCGGATCTCTGTGGTGGTGGTAGGTCAGTGTGTTGTCAGGACTGCTGAGTTGTGTAGGCAATTAAAGTACCAGTGATTCTGGTGGCGAAATGCACCACACAGCTCTGCTACATGGTACATGCACGCACACAGCTCTACTACACATCACACACACAGCTTGGCTCCTCCCACAGCAGTGACATCACCACAGGTCCTTTAGCCCACTGGATATCTGTGGTGGTGATAGGTTGGTGTGTTCTGTCAGGACTGCTGAGTTGTGTCTTCTGAGATAATAACGACTTAGTTGTATTTTCAGTGTGGTTTTTTAATCCTCCACTTCCAAGAGCCCTAACTTTGTTATTCTTCTGTCTGTGTGTTTTATATATGTTATGGGACGTTTGATGGCGTCACCAGGGGGTGGAGCAAAGAAATCAGCAGTGGGCGGAGCAAGAGAAGCACTCACACACAAACATTAAGACAAGTGGTCATTAGTAGTTTGATTCTAGACATCTTCTTCGACCTGTGCAGGGGTTATTCTGCAGGGAGGAGAAGTAGATAATCCCAGTTTACAGATATTGTGAATGTTGGACCCTGTGTTATCTACATATAGGTGTCATCTCTCAGTGTAATCCTGCCTGCGATGTTAGTGAGATGACTACTGCAAAGCTTTCTCTACAGAACAAGAAGCGACAGACTAGTATTAGGCTCTGTGCCCAGTATCAAAAGTGCAAGACTGGAAATAACAAAAAAAAATTGGAAAAATACTTATATAAATCACATTTTTGTGTTAAAATGTATTCTTTAATAGGTCATTTTCTGAAGACATATTCCCTTTAAGGCCAAAATAGCCTTTTTTCAAAGATTTAATAAAAGTTTATAACAAAAAAAGCTGTTAAAAGTTATACCATTAATTTACATGGTGACAATGAAGGAACGCCATCCTAGCATGCCATTGTAAAAAATGATCTAGATAAAACGCTGCCATATATGCACCGCAAAATAATGATGTCTTAAAATTATGTGACTTGAGATCACATACTGTAAAAGCAAAACCCCATGCAGCTGCAAAGCAGTAAAACTTAGTTAAAAAATTATCGCTGATAGAATCTGAGGAGGCAAAATAGTGAAAAACATCTTTTGCTCTTCTCTTGTTCTTTAATCTATGGGCACAGAAGCAAAATCATTGTTACAGTGCAACACCCCAGAGGGGTGACCCTGGGCACCTGGCTAACGTGAAGAGCTGGGAGGGATAAGTGCTGACTTGTCACAATGGCACTTACCAGGCTCTGGTCCCTGAGGGATAACACGTAGCCAAGGCCAGAGCAGGATCGCAGGCCAGCTTCGACACCCCTATGATAGGGAATGCCAATAAACGAGATGGGGGGGTAGTAGTACTTATCACTTGTGATGCCACCGTTCCCACACACTGGTATTCCATATGGTGGAGAAATGAACACAGAGACTTGTGTCTAGTACATTGGGTTCCCAGGAACGTTTAGGGCCCGGTATAACTTTTACTTAAAGGGGTTGTCCCGCGCCGAAACGGGTTTTTTTTTTTTCAACCCCCCCCCCCCGTTCGGCGCGAGACAACCCCGATGCAGGGACTTAAAAAAAAAACCGCTCAGCGCTTACCTTAATCCCCGCGCTCCGGTGACTTCTATACTTACCGGCTGAAGATGGCCGCTGGTATCCTCTCCCTCCGTGGACCGCAGCTCTTCTGTGCGGTCCATTGCCGATTCCAGCCTCCTGATTGGCTGGAATCGGCACGTGACGGGGCGGAGCTACACGGAGCTACACGGAGCCCCATTGAAGAAAGCAGAAGACCCGGACTGCGCAAGCGCGTCTAATTTGGCCATTCAACCATTTTAGACGGCGAAAATTAGACGGCAACCATGGAGACGTGGACGCCAGCAACGGAGCAGGTAAGTGAAAAACTTTTTATAACTTCTGTATGGCTCATAATTAATGCACAATGTACATTACAAAGTGCATTATTATGGCCATACAGAAGTGTATAGACCCACTTGCTGCCGCGGGACAACCCCTTTAAGAATAACTTGTATAACAGGTAATGCAGGTACAATTCACTTTAAACAGTAACAGGCTATATAGCTCAGAGGTAGGGAGGATACACAGGATGAATACTGTCCTACAGTCCACGTTATCTGTATGTCACCGGGTTCTGGATTGGGAGTGCTCCAGAGGAGGAAGGGGGTAGGGGTCGCTCTGCAGACTCTCTGGCAGACAAATATTGACAGGAAGGCCCATTTACACGATGATCACTAAAAAAAAATTGCCAAAAGGCTATCGTTTTATCGATAATCGTCTAAATGTGCGCCCATCGTGCACTGCTAGCTGATCTTAAATTCAGTCCAACCTAAAAATCGTCCTTCATTCTTATCAGTAGTTCCCCACAGCGAGTGCTGATAGCATTGTTTCCCCTTGGAGAACAAAGGATCTGAGCGCAGATAAGAGCCCTGCGCTATTAACTGCTTTCAGCTAAGGCCTCATTTGCACACTTAATTGCTTTTAGGTAGCTGAGTAGCTACTTAATATTTTATGCAAAATGATTGCTCAAAGCTGTCACTTAAACTGTCGTTTGAGCGATCTTTAAGTGATCATCGGCCCGTGTACATGGGCCTTTAGACAATAAACACCCCACATAGCAAACGTGTGGGTATGACTCAGTAACGTCATCGCGTAGCTCCGCCCTGTCACGTGTGCCGATTCCAGCCAATCAGGAGGCTGGAATCGGCATACGTGATGGGGCGGAGCTACGTGATGACGTGTTGAAGGGGGCGGAGCCAGAACGGAGCTGCTGCCGGGCAGACCCGAAGGTAGAAGACCCTTCTGCGCAAGCGCGTCTAATCGGGCGATTAGACGCTGAAGTTAGACGGAGCCATGGAGACGAGGACGCTAGCAACGGAACAGGTAAGTGAATAACTTCTGTATGGCTCATATTTAATGCACGATGTATATTACAAAGTGCATTAATATGGCCATACAGAAGTGTATACCCCACTTGCTTTCGCGAGACAACCCCTTTAAGCCCAGTGAAGAGGCCTAGTAATCTGGAAAGCTTGCTGAAACCTCATTTTTCTCATTAAAAGGGATGATATCTACAAGATTAGCTTGTCTATATGAGGGTACATTTACACAGAACGACTGTTGGGTTCTTCAGACCTCAACAGCCATCCCAACAATTATTGTTCCTTTCACAGGGGAGCAGTGATCGCTCACTGAATGGAGGCATAGCGCTGCAGAGCTCTCTAGGCAAGAGTTCATGGATCGCTGAAAAGAGTGATTACAAATGACTATTTAAAAAGGCCGACAGTCGCTCAGGCATAATGGACCTCATTATGCCAAAGAAAGAACCCTGAGTAGGTTTGAAAGCTCGCTGTAACATCATACCTGATGAAGAGGCCTATAGCCTCAAAAGCTCACTGTAACATAATTTTGTTTGTTAGTCATTAAAAGGTATCATATCTACAAGATTACTTGGTTTCTCTTGCTGGGAACAATCACACTTTGTTTTACTGGCTAACATGGTACTAAATAGAGATGAGCGAGCGCACTTGTTCGAGCTTGATGCTCGTTCAAATATTAGGGTACTCGAGATGCTCGTTTCTCGAGTCGAACACCATGCGGTACTCAAGTCAATTGCATTTCCTTCCCTGCATGTTTAGCGCCATTTTCTAGCCAATAGACATGCGGGGAAGGCATTACCACTTCCTGCTGGGACGTGCCAGCCCTCCCCCCCCCCTCCCCACAGTAGTGAGTCGCTGGGCCGATGAGGTGACCGCCCAGTACTTAAACTGGTCCCGCCCGCGGCTCGCCTCAGACGCATGCTGGCAGAGGTTACGGATAGTGCTGCTGCTTATATAAGGAAAGTAGGATCCAGTCTTCAAGAACCCCAACGGTCCTTCTTAGGGCTACTCCTCATAGTGTGAATTACTGTTGTGGCTGGCTGGGAGCAGTAGTGCAATCTCTCACAAAGGTAGTGGCAGCATCCAGGGCGTAGTGCAAAGAAAATCTTTTATTCCTCCAAAAACATGCTACGTTTCGACCCTCATGGGGTCTTTATCAAGCATAAGGATAACATACATTAAACACCACTATATAACAAAACAGTAGCTGTGCCACCACCAATCACCTTTACAGACTCTCATATGTGTGCAATCATCATTACCTTATGGCTCAACCTCCTGGTCTGGTAACTTTCCGTTAATAGTAACGCGGGACACATTCTCCACGGCTGTCTCCATGTGCAGTATATGCTATGCTGGTGACCGGCGTTTTCACTAACCCACTGCGCATGCGCGGGATATGTCAAGTCCCGCGGGCCTTTCTTATGCCCTCTGTGCATCGGGACTCATATATGTTAGTGCTTCTGCGCGAGTCTTGATGAGAAGTATCACGATGGCTCATTATCCATAATGGGTTAGCACACGGAGCGCTGCACTCTTAATGCTCTGGTTACAGAGCAGTCCCGTGTAAATGGGCGGAGCTAAAGCTCCCTGCTCCAAGTCATTTGGCCATAACAGTGTGAATGTAAAGGCTATGCGTCTCAAAGCCGGGAGTGTATTGCCAAACGGCACAAGTTTCATATCAAGCATAATTCAATTACATAGAAGCACCCAACTCTCACAGTAATGAATACCTGTTAGAATTTACCCTATTGTCCTCTTTATAAGATGCCACTACCTTTGTGAGAGATTGGGATATATCTTTGTGGGGTCTTTGGAGGCTCTGACCCCTAAATTGTTGGCGTGCATCCCACGGACTTATTAGTCATCTCTTTATTGGTTTAAAGAATCCTGAGGTGTGCTGTAAGTTAAACCAAAGTGAATTGTGGGAGCAGTAGTGCACCAATTTTTTTTTTTTCAGCATCTAGAGCTGTGCAGGCCATTTCAGCTATACTGTTCTGTGTCTGCGGTGCATAACGCAGAGTTTAGGGACACAGCTACTTATATAGAGAAAGTTTTACAGTCCTCCTGATCCTCTGTACAAGAACCCCAATGGTCCTTCTTAGGGCTACATCTCACCATGTGCATTATAGTTGTGGCTGGCTGGGAGCAGAAGTGCATGAATTTTTGTATTACGCATCTAGGCCTGTTCCCAGCCTTTCAGTAATAGCGTTTTCAGCCTGCAGTGCCATACAACCAGCTCTCACCGTGAAATAGCTCTCTAATATTTCCTAGCCTGCTGCAAACGACTTCAGTTATACCGTTCTGTGTCTGCAGTGCATAACACAGCGTGTTGGGGCACAGCCATTTCTATAGGCCCTGGTGGAAAAACTGATGCTAAAGTTCCCATCTGACAGCGCTAGTGGCAGAAGATGCAGTTCAGAGGGCCAAGTAGCAGGGGAGGCGCAGAGATCAGGCAGCATGTCCGGCGCAGGCAGGAAAACGCTCTTCAAGGCCTTTGCGAGCTGTGTTACCACTCCCCAGTCAAGGCTGAGTCGGAGGGAGCACTGTAAAAAGATGGTGAGGGAGTACGTAGGCAATCGTACCACTGTCCTCCGTGATGCATCTGCTCCATACAACTATTGGGTGTTAAACCTGGACACGTGGCACGAACTTGCGCTGTACACCCTGGAAGTGCTGGCCTGCCCTGCTGCTAGCGTCTTGTCAGAGAGGGTGTTTAGTGCAGCTGGGGGAATCATCACGGATAAGCGTACCCGCCTGTCAACTGCCAGTGCCGACATGCTTAAACTCATAAAGATGAACAAAGCCTGGATTTCCCCAGACTACTCTTCTCCACCGGCAGAAAGAAGTGGAACCTAAAGAATCTTTTCGGTGCAACAGGAGAAAAATGCATCCTCTATCACCACAAAAAAAGGGGGAATTAGCTTTGTCAATCACTCTCAGATATTATTACTCCTACTACTCCACCTCCTAAAACAGCATGTCATCACGCTGAGCTGCCAATTTTTCTGCGGCCCAAAAGGCTCTGTTTAAAAGTTTTTTACAATTTTTCAAAGTTTCAAAAGTATTGATACTTTAACAGAAACCAATTTTTTTTAACAGGGCTGCCTCCAGCCTCTGTTACAAATTAAGCAACAGCGAGCTGTATCTTTAAAAAATGTTTCTGGGTTTCACCTGCCCTCGCGGTTGAGCAATTTTTCAGGGGTGCACTTGTACTCTTGGTACACCAATTTTTCTGGCCCTCGCCTATACTGTTATCTAACTAATTTTTCTGGCCTTGGCCTACACTCTTGGCAACCAAATTTTTTCAGTTGTTCGCCTATACTCTTGGTACACCAATGTTTCATGGGTTCGCCTACACTCTTGCTACAGAAACGTTACTGGGGTCCGCCTATACCTTTTCTACTGAATTGTTTGAGGGGTTCGCCTATACTCTTGCTACGGAAATATTACAGGGGTTCGCCTATACTCTTGCCATAGAAATGTTACTGGGGTCTGCCTATACTCTTGCTATAGAAATGTGACAGGGGTCTGCCTATACTTTTGCTACAGAAATGTTACTGGGGTCTGCCTATACTTCTGCTACAGAAATGTTACAGGGGTCTGCCTATACTTTTGCTGCAGAAAAGTTACTGGGGTCCGTCTATACTTCTGCTACAGAAATGTTACTGGGGTTTGCCTATACTTTTGCTACAGAAATGTTACTGGGGTCTCCCTATACTTTTGCTACAGAAATGTTACGGTTGTCCGCCTATACTTTTGCTATGGAAATGTTACTGGGGTCTGCCTATACTCTTGCTACAGAAATGTTACAGGGGGCTGCCTATACTTTTGCTACAGAAATGTTACTGGGGTCCTCCTATGCAGTTTCTACTGAATGGTTTGAGGGGTTCGCCTATATTTTTGCTACAGAAATGTTACTGGGGTCTGCCTATACTCTTGCTATAGAAATGTTACTGGGGTCTGCCTATACTCTTGCTATAGAAATGTTACTGGGGTCTGCTTATGCTGTGGGTGCACAAAGACTTCCCATCGCGGTGTTTTAGCTATCTGGCACAAATACACTGACTGACTTGGGCAGAAATGTGGGCCAAGGCCGAGGTCCTTGGCCGGGTGAAACTCTGCCATGTTTGGGCACTTTGATTTCTTTGTGCACCCACAGCATAGGCGAGCCCAAGGAACTCAAAGACTTCCCATTGCAGTGTTGAGCTATCTGACACCTACACAGAATGAAGTGAGTGGGGACCAATGGATTTCCCATAGCTATTTAACTCACGGCACCTTGGGTCACACAAGGTGGAGGCTGGGACCAAGCCTAATCCTGGGCCCGCTCATGTACTTTCCACACAGAGTATTGCAGGTCCTACCTCGGTCATGGTTTCTCGGTCTTATTATGCCACTTCCTCCTCCTGCTTGGGGTCTGGGGATCAGCGCTGGGCAACATGTATTTTCTCTCGTGTTACCATGATTAATGAGGGTGTGAGCCGAGGCCGAGCTCCTTGGCAAGGTGAAACCACCATATTTGGGTGCTCTGATTTCTTTATGTATAATACTTTCCTTGGGTTCCAGGAGCTCACCTATGCTGTGGGTGCACAAAGACTTTCCATTGCGGTGTTTTAGCTTTCTGGCACAAATACACCGACTGACTAGGGTAGAAATGTGGGCCGAGGTCCTTGGCAGAGTGAAACTCTGCCATGTTTGGGCACTCTGATTTCCTCATGTGTAATACCATGTTTGAGTTTTCTTGGGCTCACCTATGCTGTGAGTGCACAAAGACTTCCCATTGCGGTGTTTTACCTGTCTCACACAAATACACTGACTGACTAGGGTAGAAATGTGGGCCGAGGTCCTTGGCAGCGTGAAACTCTGCCATGTTTGGGCACTCTGATTTCCTCATGTGTAATACCATGTTTGAGTTCCTTGGGTTTGCTTATGCTGTGGGTGCACAAAGACTTCCCATTGCGGTGTTTTACCTGTCTGGCACAAATACACTGACTGACTAGGGTAGAAATGTGGGGCGAGGTCCTTGGCGGGGTAAAACTCTGCCATGTTTAGGCACTCTGATTTCCTCATGTGTAATACCATGTTTGAGTTCCTTGGGTTCGCCTATGCTGTGAGTGCACAAAGACTTCCCATTGCGGTGTTTTACCTGTCTGGCACAAATACACTGACTGACTAGGGTAGAAATGTGGGCCGAGGTTGATTTCTTCCTGTGTAATACCATCCTTGTGCACTGACAGCATAGGCGAGCCCAAGGAACTCAAAGACTTCCCATTGCGGTGTTGAGCTATCTGACACCCACACAGAATGACTTGTGTGGAGACACATGGATTTTCCATTGCTATGTAACTTGCGGAACCTTGGGTCACAGAAGGTAGAGGCTGGGACCGAGCCTGACCCTGGGCCCGCTCACATGCTTCCCACACAGAGTATTGCTGCATTTTGGAGATGTGTAGAAGTGCTGGCACCTGAGTCCCCTTTATGCCCATGTTTGCGGCTCCTGACAATTTTGCGACGGAGGTGGCACGGGATTGGAATGATAATCATATGTCAATTTATCATCAATGCTCAACAGCATTGTGGGCTATCACGCACACTTTCAAAGAGGGTCGCTGCCTAGCACTGCCAACCCTCTGCAGTGTGTGCCTCTGATTCCTCCTTATCCAGTATGCACTTATAAATAGACATGAGGGTGGTGAAGCTATGAAGCGAGCATGTGGCATGAAGGCAGCTGAGCGCTGCGCAGGGAAACTTTTGTACGTGCTGTGGACGCAGGGCTGTGCGCGGGGGCGGGGGGGGGGGACTGCAATGCCAGCATGTAACCCAGGAGAAGAGTCAGCGGTGTCACCCGCAGGCAGTGATTGTCCTTGGTTGCAGGTAGTGTGGTGCTTGGCTAAGATGTGCCAGCGCGTGTGCCTTGCTAATGAGGGTTTGTCCCAAGTTAATTGTTAGGTGGGGGTGACGCCTCCATTTTGGCTTAATAGTGGGACCTGGGAGCCTCAGATGCAGCCATGCATGCTGCCCCTGCCCTTCCCTATCCGTTTCTGTGATGTTTCCATGACTTTCTGATGTTTTCTGGTGTTTCACAAGTCATCATCACCTATGCGGAGCATCGGTCCTATACAAAAATGCTCAAGTCGCCCATTGACTTCAATGGGGTTCGTTACTCAAAACGAGCTCTCGAGCATTACGAAAAGTTCGACTTGAGCAACGACCACTCGAGCATTTGGTGCTCGCTGATCTCTAGTACTAAACTTTTTTTCATTTTGCTACCTAACATGGTACCAACTTTTTTTTTCTCATGGTCTTTGGTTATGGCCGACAGCATCCCCTACCTCCTGCTGCCATCTGGTGTGGCCAGCACAGTGCCACAATGTTGGCTGCGGAAGATGCGGTATTTCCTGGCTCATATAGAGTACAAGCACACATCCAGTCTGCCTTTTAAAGTACCAGCACTCACAATCTGCTTTCCAGACCACAACCAATATAGGGTTAGTCTACTTATCAGCAGATGCCTGAGTAATCATTCTGTACTGTGCTAGTTGTTTCCTATCTGCTCTTCTAATAAACCCATGCTTGAAATGCCCAGCTTTTCTGATTTACTACATTCCTGAACCAGACTTGTTTATTGACTATGTATTTCTCTTTCCACTGCCTACCCTGACCCTTGGTCTGATTTTCCACAACCCAAGACAGCTGCCTGCCCTGACCCTTGGCCTATTCCTTGACTACGCAAATTATCTGCCAACCCGGACCTTGGCTTTGTCCAAGTAGTCTTGGACATAGTTGTCTCTGTCTACACCTTCCATTACCACATTATAGAAAATGTGACCAAGTGCATCAGCTGCCTCTTAACTGGGACTATTTCTGGGGATTCCCTCAGTGAAGATCAGATCCCAATTGGTTGGGTGAAATGGTGAAAGCCTCGAAACCACAGATACTGTCCTTGGATCTAGCCCCAAGTCAAATTAGTTCTAAGGCACAGCAGATCCATATCTGCTTCCATAACACCCTTATTTTGTTTAATAAAGGACATGCATATCATAGACACACTAGACAGACATCTGTCTAAGATGATTTAGTGATCATGCATTGAATAGGGAGTTGGACCAGATGACCCTGAAGATGATCCCTACCAACTCAATGATTATATGAAAAAGGAACCCATGTTCATCAACATTCAAGAACATCGAACTACTGACTGCAGCAGTGCTCTGATAGGAGGAAATTGGAGAATAATTCTGGTTGGCCCATTCAATCTCTCTGTCTGTCTATATGTATTGTAGGAGTGCAGTACACAGAATGGCCTGCAGAAGGCCATAGATAGGCATTCTGGAACTTAAAGGGGTTGTCCCGCGCCGAAACGTTTTTTTTTTTTTTTCAATAGCCCCCCCCGTTCGGCGCGAGACAAACCCGATGCAGGGGTTTAAAAAAAAAAAACGGATAGTACTTACCCGAATCCCCGCGCTCCGGTGACTTCTTACTTACCTTGCGAAGATGGCCGCCGGGATCTTCACCCACGGTGGACCGCAGGTCTTCTCCCATGGTGCACCGTGGGCTCTGTGCATTCCATTGCCGATTCCAGCCTCCTGATTGGCTGGAATCGGCACACGTGACGGGGCGGAGCTACGAGGAGCAGCTCTCCGGCACGAGCGGCCTCATTCAGAAGGGAGAAGACCGGACTGCGCAAGCGCGTCTAATCAGGCGATTAGACGCTGAAATTAGACGGCTCCATGGAGACGAGGACGCTAGCAACGGAACAGGTAAGTGAATAACTTCTGTATAGCTCATAATTAATGCACGATGTACATTACAAAGTGCATTAATATGGCCATACAGAAGTGCTGAACCCCACTTGCTTTCGCGGGACAACCCCTTTAAGAGAGAGAAAACACCTGAGGGGTGTGGCAGGAACTAGATAAAAAGATCAGTTCCTACAACACTCAGGGCAAAATAGACAGTTCAGTAGAGCTGAAAGAGCTGCAAGCCTGAGGTCCAGTGTACACCAGTGAAGGCCTCCATTCTGACAGGGAGGACGACCCTAGACTCACACCCATGTGGGGTGCAGATAATGAACTGTGATGTGAAAATAAAAGGCTGGTGAATCTAGATATTCCCTATAGTTATGGTCTCAAGTTGAAGTTAAGGTGTTGCCAACCGTCCTGTGTGAAAGATGGTGATCCTGTAGGCGAATGACCCCAACTTGCCATATAATTTAGGAAACATTGATGAACTGAAAACATTTACAGGGATCAATAGTCCAAAATTCCTCCTCTACATTGTACGATTCTTATTTCCAGCTACAAATAACACTTGGTGGAGGAAATTACTGCTGAGGGAAAATTGTACAGGTCATTAAATTCAATAGTTCACTTACTTGTTCTCCCTGCACAGTAGATGATTACTCAATGTGCACAGTGAAACATGTGAACGGTACAGTTGTTTGTTATTAGTTAGTAGTCATGAGTGAACTTTTGAACAGTTTGGCTTGTTTTGGCCAGTGCGTTGAACTTTTGCAAAAAGTTTGGTTCGGTCCAAATAAGTTAAAAAAGAACTGGAAGTTCACAAAACCCATAAAACTGGTGTATAACCCTGTCTAAGAACCATAAAAGTTCAGTATAATGTTCTGAGAGTGTTATATAGGGCTTTAATGGCTCATAGACAGCGTTATACATCAGTGTTCAGGACTGGAAGTGAGTAAACCGAACCAGTAGAGCCCTGTTTTGGGTACAACTTTGTTAAAAGCTTGGTTCAAGTTTATGCCAAACCAAACATCTAAGACTACTGCTATACTAAACCCTTCTTGAGGTTGTCATTCAATGTTTGGGGTAGAGTCAAAGTCAAGAGTTCCAAGTTATTCGATTATTACATAATTGGAACTTCAACAAAGTCCTACGTTTTCTAAGTTCCCACTTTGTCAGATCTCTATTTTGAAGAAACCATGCGAATCCAGGAGCCATGAGGTAATAAAAAGACCAACATGAAGTCATTGCCAGACATTGTCCCGCTCCTCCAACGCCAAGCGTGTTAAATTCCTCATTCGGCAATCTGGATTATTAGACCGTTAGGTTTAAGTAAGTGTTAGAGCTATTCCATTCCGGTGATGTCCAGTTAAGGACAGAGACTTTATTAAATGTCAACGGCAAGAAGAAAGAATATTCCAGAACATGTTTCCAAGGAAGGATTTTATGGGATTACAAAATATGTGCCACTTCATAGGCAGAAATTTTCGACATTAGTTACTGGGAGGAGGTCCAGGAAAAAAGGGCTGGGGATGACTTGTCACATTACATGTTCTTTCTAAGGGACAGCTCAGCACGACAAGGAAAATATTCCACTATGTAAGCCGCAGAAATGACTGCCACTAAGGGCCACCTCTCACCATCCAGGAAAAGTAAGGCATAAAAGGAGTTCTAGTTGTACAAATACAATTTGTCTACAGCACACGTCAAATACAAAGCCTGAATCCGGCCCAATGCCTCTTTTTATGTAGCCCACTGGCATGAATCCTTAAAATGGTTTATACAGGTAGCACCAGTCGGGATACACCATGGGCAGAGCATAAGCCGTTGCTCCGACCTCTGTGTAGTGGTCATGCTTGTAATTGTAGGCAGGGGCAGGTCTCAATGAAATCAATGGGAAGTAAATGTTTTTATCAACACACACCAAGAACCATACGTTTTTTTATTTTCCGGGTTGTACGTCAACATAGCCATACAAGGTCTTAAAGGGGTTATCTGGGGTAGGTCATCAATATCAGATCGGTGGAGGTCCATCACCCAAGACCCCTACTGATAAACTCTTTAAAGAGCCTGTGACACTCGGGTGAGCACTGGGGTTTTCCTCACTGCGCTGTGCCCTATATTTTGTAGCAGTTCTGCCTGGCATAGCGGCTCAGTTTCATTCACTTGAACGGAATTGAGCCGCTGAAAGGCCACATGATGAATGAATAGGATGTCACAGGCCTGAAAAGAGACCATGGCACTTACCTGAGGCCTCCAGGTCTGCTGCACTGTAGGTGAAAGCTTATTACACCATGTTGAAAGTGTGGGGCTTAATAGATTGCTTGATTGTTGTGACTAAGATGTAATAATATATGTATATTTTAAAATACCTTTAATCCCTAGCCTAAAGTGCACAAGTGGTACAAAAAGAAGAAAATTAAGATCAATAAAGATTAAGGCCACTCTCACACATGCCGCTTTTTACCAGCGTGGCATCCTGAGCAGCACGCTAATCGCAGTACAAAGCTCCCATTGATTTCAATGGGGCCTCACAGTTCTGTGCTCGAATGCGGCGTTTCAAACTTCATGAACCTGGTGACAGAATCTCTTTAATGACCAGGTCAAATTTTAGAAATGCATCACTTTAGTACACATGTTTTTACTAGAGATAAGCGAACGTACTCGTCCGAGCTTGATACTCGTTCGAGTATTAGCGTGTTCGAGATGCTCGTTACTAGAGGCGAGCACCACGCGATGTTTGAGTTACTTTCACTTTCATCTCTGAGACGTTAGCGCGCTTTTCTGGCCAATAGAAAGACAGGGAAGGCATTACAACTTCCCCCTGTGATGTTCAAGCCCTATACCACCCCCCTGCAGTGAGTGGCTGGCGAGATCAGGTGTCACCCGAGTATATAAATCTGCCCCGTCCGCGGCTCGCCACAGATGCATTCTGACAGAGATCAGGGAAAGTGCTGCTGATGCCGGAGCTGCTATAGGGAGAGCGTTAGGAGTGATTTTAGGCTTCAAGAACCCCAACGGTCCTTCTTAGGGCCACATCTGACCGTGTACAGTACTGTTGAGGCTGCTTTTTGCAGTGTTGCACATTTTTTTTTTTGTATATCGGCCGTGCAGAGCATTGTGTCCAGAGCATTGCGTCCTGCAGTAATTTTACATAGTCCACGGCCAGTAGTGGTGGTGAGGCAGGGACAGTGAAAGACATATCCAGTCTATATACGCAGTGGGCTTTTCCAAAAAATTTGGGGAAAAAAATCTATTTGGGCTGCCTGTGACCGTCCTGACTGTACTGCATCTCTGCTGGGGGTAGTTGTCCTAATTCATACGCAGCCAGCTAAGTGTTACAGCAGGCTTGCGCAAAATTCTTTCCTGCTCTGCTGTGCGTTCCGTAAGCGAAGTCAGCCTCCAACCACAGGCCAATAAGCGGCACATTTAATTACAGCGTTCTGTTTCTGCACTACTGGTAATACAGCATGCTGAGGGGTAGGGGTAGGCCTAGAGGACGTGGACGCGGGCGAGGACGTGGAGGCCCAAGTCAGGGTGTGGGCACAGGCCGAGCTCCTGATCCAGGTGTATCGCAGCCGACTGCTGCGGGATTAGGAAAGAAGCACGTTTCTGGCGTCCCCACAATTAATAGGTCCACGCGGTAGACCTTTATTAGAAAATGAGCAGTGTGAGCAGGTCCTGTCGTGGATGGCAGAAAGTGCATCCAGCAATCTATCGACCACCCAGAATTCTGCGCCGTCCACTGCTGCAACTCTGAATCCTCTGGCTGCTGCTCCTCCTTCCTCCCAGCCTCCTCACTACATTGCAATGACACATTCTGAGGAGCAGGCAGACTTCCAGGAACTGTTCTCGGGCCCCTGCCCAGAATGGGCAGCAATGGTTCCGAATCCTCTCCCACTGGAGGAGTTTGTCGTGACCGATGCCCAACCTTTGGAAAGTTCCCGGGGTCTGGGGGATGAGGCTGGGGACTTCCGGCAACTGTCTCAAGAGCTTTTAGTGGGTGAGGAGGACGATGACGATGAGACACAGTTGTCTATCACTCAGGTAGTAGTAATTGGAGTAAGTCCGAGGGAGGAGCGCACAGAGGATTAGGAGGAAGAGCAGCAGGACGATGAGGTGACTGACCCCACCTGGTTTGCTACGCCTACTGAGGACAGGTCTTCAGAGGGGAAGGCAAGTGCAGCAGCAGGGCAGGTTGGAAGAGGCAGTGCAGTGGCCAGGGGTAGAGGCAGGGCCAGACCGAATAATCCACCAACTGTTTCCCAAAGCGCCCCCTCGCGCCATGCCACCCTGCAGAGGCTGAGGTGCTCAAAGGTCTGGCAGTTTTTCACTGAGAGTGCAGACGACCGACGAACAGTGGTGTGCAACCTTTGTCGCGCCAAGATCAGCCGGGGAGCCACCACCACCAGCCTCACCACCACCAGCATGCGCAGACATATGATGGCCAAGCACCCCACAAGGTGGGACGAAGGCCGTTCACCGCCTCCGGTTTGCACCGCTGCCTCTCCCCCTGTGCCCCAACCTGCCACTGAGATCCAACCCCCCTCTCAGGACACAGGCACTACCGTCTCCTGGCCTGCACCCACACCCTCAACTCCGCTGACCTCTGCCTCATCCACCAATGTCTCTCAGCGCACCGTCCAGCCATCGCTAGCGCAAGTGTTGGAGCGCAAGCGCAAGTACGCCGCCACGCACCCGCACGCTCAAGCGTTAAACGTGCACATAGCCAAATTGATCAGCCTGGAGATGCTGCCGTATAGGCTTGTGGAAACGGAGGCTTTCAAAAGCATGATGGCGGCGGCGACCCCGCGCTACTCAGTTCCCAGTCGCCACTACTTTTCCCGATGTGCCGTCCCAGCCCTGCACGACCACGTCTCCCGCAACATTGTACGCGCCGTCACCAACGCGGTTACTGCCAAGGTCCACTTAACAACGGACACGTGGACAAGCACAGGCGGGCAGGGCCCCTATATCTCCCTGACGGCACATTGGGTGAATTTAGTGGAGGCTGGGACAGAGTCAGAGCCTGGGACCGCTCACGTCCTACCCACCCCCAGAATTGCGGGCCCCAGCTCGGTGGTGGTATTTGCGGCGGTGTATGCTTCCTCCACTAAACCACCCTCCTCCTCCTCCTTCTACGCAACCTCTGTCTCGCAATCAAGATGTGTCAGCAGCAGCACGTCGCCAGCAGTCGGTGTCGCGCGGCACGGCAGCACAGCGGTGGGCAAGCGTCAGCAGGCCGTGCTGAAACTACGCAGCTTAGGAGAGAAGAGGCCCATGGCCCACGAACTGCTGCAGGGTCTGACAGAGCAGACCGAACGCTGGCTTGCGCCGCTGAGCCTCCAACCGGGCATGGTCGTGTGTGACAACGGCCGTAACCTGGTGGCGGCTCTGCAGCTCGGCAGCCTCACGCACGTGCCATGCCTGGCCCATGTCTTTAATTTGGTGGTTCAGCGCTTTCTGAAAAGCTACCCACGCTTGTCAGACCTGCTCGGAAAGGTGCGCCGGCTCTGCGCACATTTCCGCAAGTCCCACACGGACGCTGCCACCCTGCGCACCCTGCAACATCGGTTTAATCTGCCAGTGCACCGACTGCTGTGCGACGTGCCCACACGGTGGAACTCTACGCTCCACATGTTGGCCAGGCTCTATGAGCAGCGTAGAGCTATAGTGGAATACCAACTCCAACATGGGCGGCGCAGTGGGAGTCAGCCTCCTCAATTCTTTACAGAAGAGTGGGCCTGGTTGGCAGACATCTGCCAGGTCCTTGGAAACTTTGAGGAGTCTACCCAGATGGTGAGCGGCGATGCTGCAATCATTAGCGTCACCATTCCTCTGCTATGCCTCTTGAGAAGTTCCCTGCAAAGCATAAAGGCAGACACTTTGCGCTCGGAAACAGAGCCGGGGGAAGACAGTATGTCGCTGGATAGTCAGAGCACCCTCCTGTCTACATCTCAGCGCGTTGAGGAGGAGGAGGAGGAGGAGGAGGGGGAGGAGGATGAGGAGGAGGGGGAAGAGACAGCTTGGCCCACTGCTGAGGGTACCCATGCTGCTTGCCTGTCATCCTTTCAGCGTGTATGGCCTGAGGAGGAGGAGGAGGATCCTGAAAGTGATCTTCCTAGTGAGGACAGCCATGTGTTGCGTACAGGTACCCTGGCACACATGGCTGACTTCATGTTAGGATGCCTTTCTCGTGATCCTCGCGTTACACGCATTCTGGCCACTACGGATTACTGGGTGTACACACTGCTCGACCCACGGTATAAGGAGAACCTTTCCACTCTCATACCCGAAGAGGAAAGGGGTTTGAGAGTGATGATATACCACAGGACCCTGGCGGACAAACTGATGGTAAAATTCCCATCCGACAGCGCTAGTGGCTGAAGGCGCAGTTCCGAGGGCCAGGTAGCAGGGGAGGCGCGGAGATCAGGCAGCATGTACAGCACAGGCAGGGG
Organism: Eleutherodactylus coqui; assembly: GCF_035609145.1. Lineage (NCBI taxonomy): Eukaryota > Metazoa > Chordata > Amphibia > Anura > Eleutherodactylidae > Eleutherodactylus > Eleutherodactylus coqui. Next base: position 61,470,164 of record NC_089837.1, read on the forward strand.
AACACTCTCTAAGGCCTTTGACAGCTTTCTGGCTCCCCAGCAAGACTGTGTCACCGCTCCCCAGTCAAGGCTGAGTCGGCAGGAGCACTGTAAAAGGATGGTGAGGGAGTACGTAGCCGATCGCACGACCGTCCTCCGTGACGCCTCTGCCCCCTACAACTACTGGGTGTCGAAGCTGGACACGTGGCCTGAACTCGCGCTGTATGCCCTGGAGGTGCTTGCTTGTCCTGCGGCTAGCATCTTGTCAGAGAGGGTGTTTAGTGCGGCTGGGGGAATCATCACAGATAAGCATACCCGCCTGTCAACCGACAGTGCCGACAGGCTTACACTCATCAAGATGAACAAAGCCTGGATTTCCCCAGACTTCTCTTCTCCACCAGCGGACAGCAGCGATACCTAAACAATACGTAGGCTGCACCCGCGGATGGAAGCATTGTTCTCTATCACCATCAAAAACGTGGACCTTTTAGCTTCATCAATCTGTGTATAATATTCATCCTCCTCCTCCTGCTTCTCCTCCTGAAACCTGACGTAATCACGCCTAACGGGCAATTTTTCTTAGGCCCACAAGGCTCAGTCATATAATTTTGGAAACAATTTTTATACGTTTCAATGCTCATTAAAGCGTTGAAACTTGCACCTGAACCAATTTTTATTTTAACTGGGCTGCCTCCAGGCCTAGTTACAAATTAAGCCACATTAACCAAAGCGATTAATGGGTTTCACCTGCCCTCTTGGTTGGACATGGGCAATTTTTCTGATGTACATTAGTACTGTTGGTACACCAATTTTTTGGGGCCCTCGCCTACAGTGTAATCCAATTAATTTTTTGCCCACCTGCATTAAAGCTGACGTTACATCACCTGTGCTGGGCACTGCAATGGGATATATTTATGTACTGCCGGTGGGTTCCTGGCACCCACCCATGCTGTTGGTCCACATGGAGTTGTAACTGCATGTGTCCACTTCTAAAGAACCCCAGTCTGACTGGGGCATGCAGTGTGGGCCGAAGCCCACCTGCATTAAACATGACATTATCTCAGCTGTGATGGGCAATGCAATGGGATATATTTATGTACCGCCGGTGGCTTCCTGGCACCCACCCATGCTGTCGGTCCACACGGAGTTGTAACTGCATGTGTCCACTTCTAAAGAAGCCCAGTCTGACTGGGGCATGCAGTTTGGGCCGAAGCCCACCTGCATTAAACATGACATTACCTCAGCTGTGATGGGCAATGCAATGGAATATATTTATGTACCGCCGGTGGCTTCCTGGCACCCACCCATGCTGTCGATCCACACGGAGTTGTAAATGCATGTGTCCACTTCTAAAGAACCCCAGTCTGACTGGGGCATGCAGTGTGGGCCGAAGCCCACATGCATTAAACATGACATTACCTCAGCTGTGATGGGCACTGCAATGGGATATATTTATGTACCGTCAGTGGGTTCCAGGGAGCCACCCATGCTGTCGGTCCACACGGAGTTGTAACTGCATGTGTCCACTTCTAAAGAACCCCAGTCTGACTGGGGCATGCAGTGTGGGCCGAAGCCCACATGCATTAAACATGACATTACCTCAGCTGTGATGGGCACTGCAATGGGATATATTTATGTACCGCCGGTGGGTTCCAGGGAGCCACCCATGAAGTCCACAGCGACTTCACAATAGGGAGTTGTACCTGCCTGTGTCTATGAATTAAAATTCCCGGTCAGGGTGGGGCATGCAGTGTGGGCCGAAGCCCACCTGCTTTTAATCTGACGTTAGCTCTGCTGTCCAGGGCACTGCAATGGGATACATTTATGTACAGCCGGTGGGTTCCAGGGAGCCACCCATGCTGTGGGTGCACACGGAATTCCCATTGCGGAGTTGTACCTGCCTGTGACTATTTATAAAAAAACGTGGTCTGACTGGGGCATGCAGACACCTTGACAGAATGAATAGTGGGTGGCACATAGGTTCCCCATTGCTATGCCCACGTGTGCAGCTCCTGATGGTGGTGGCACAGGATTATATTTCTCATTGCTTCTGTACAGCATTGTGGGCTATCGCCCTGCCCCTTTTAAAGAGGGTCGCTGCCTAGCCGTGCCAACCCTCTGCAGTGTGTGCCTGCGGTTCCTCCTCATGGCAGAGGCACTTATAAATAGACATGAGGGTGGTGTGGCATGAGGGCAGCTGAAGGCTGCGCAGGGACACTTTGGTGTGCGCTGTGGACACTGGGTCGTGCGTGCGGTGGGGAAGGGGGGGTTGGGTAGCATGTAACCCAGGAGAAGTGGCAGCGGAGTGTCATGCAGGCAGTGAGTGTGCTTTGTTGGAGGTAGTGTGGTGCTTAGCTAAGGTATGCATTGCTAATGAGGGCTTTTCAGAAGTAAAAATTGTTGGGAGGGGGGGGCACTCTTGCCGCTATTGTGGCTTAATAGTGGGACCTGGGAACTTGAGATGCAGCCCAACATGTAGCCCCTCGCCTGCCCTATCCGTTGCTGTGTCGTTCCCATCACTTTCTTGAATTGCCCAGATTTTCACAAATGGAAACCTTAGCGAGCATCGGCGATATACAAAAATGCTCGGGTCGCCCATTGACTTCAATGGGGTTCGTTACTCGAAACGAACCCTCGAGCATCGCGAAAATTTCGTCCCGAGTAACGAGCACCCGAGCATTTTGGTGCTCGCTCATCTCTAGTTTTTACACAACCAAATAATTCTGTTATTATTGAAAAAGAACCCTACACTATACAATCACCCCATTTATAGTATCCCAGATAGTAATAATGACACCCATGTTGCTCCATAGACTAATAATATCCCCCTATTCATGCTCCCGGTAGGCCCCATGCAATAAATGCCACCACTCAGTAATAGGATAACATAGGGGAAAACTAGGGTACCCATAGCACACTGACAGAGGGGCAGAAGTCTACCATGCAGACAATTAGCAATACAAGTAAAGAGATCCTCAGCATTTCTAGTCCCACACCATATCACTGCGGTGTAATCGGGTGGGATTAGGACATTTGCCACCATGACGCTAGCCTCCCACATCAGTCAGACCCCACTGATCAGCAAGTTATCCGCTATCCTGTGGATAACTGAAGTTGTGAAAGAGATGATCTTAACTGCGGTCCAGTTGATTCCTTCCCTACGCATCATCGGGACCACACCAGTATAATCATGTTTGCCAAGCCAATGCTAGGGGACAAAAAGGGAGCCACAAATGCCGGCATTGGGCAATACCTTAAAAGGGTATTCGGGAAATTAACCCCTTTCAGTAGTGATGACCTATCCTCAGGATAGGTTATCAGTAGTTGATTGATGGGTTCTGCCAATTGGGACCTGTGACGATCACCTGATGTCAGCCTCTGCACTCACTGTCCATATTGGGATCAGAGCCAGAAGTGTAATAAAAGACATTGCTCCCAATGAAATCAATATACCTTATTTGCGGCGCTGACAGCACGCACCCGCTCAGGCGATCGGTTGGCGTCCCGAGCGGCGGACCCCAGCCGATCAACGATTGATGAGCTATCCTGAGGATAGGTCATCGGTAGTATTCTACCTGGAAACCCCTTTAAGAAAATACATTGCAGAATTGTTATTTCATGAGGGCTCCAGGTATTTCTGAGGACCGGACACGCCAGGAGAGGTGACAGGTCTTGTATAATTGCCACATATCAGAAATGAACCTCCTGTATGGGGAATCGAAAAAATCAATATTTGCCTGAGACTTTTTGCTTCTGCTGTCGGCACATCATTTACGTCCTCTAATCCCCGTCTGCGAGGGCTGCTCCGCCGCGACGCCCCAGCCACCTTTTCTTTTACCACTTCTATCATTTGAGTTCCTGTTTAGACATATTTGCATCCAGCTGTTCAGGAAATTGATGTTTTGAAGATTAAAGTCCAGCTGTTTCTGGCAAATTATTATTTTTCGGAGTCCCCCAGGTTTCTAATATTTTATTTTTACTGTTACAATTATTCTTTTTACACTCTGCTTTTGTTTTTATGTGAACTGTATAAATCAGTAATGTGCGATATCTTGAGTGGTTGCTTGGTGATAAAACCCTCTTTCTGTGGAAACACGTGTAATCATATGTAAATGGGAAATTATGCAAATCTCTATTATTATTTATTAGAATGAAGAACATTGTACTAATAATGTGCAGACATTTGCTGCTTAACCCCTTGCACGCATGGTCGGTCAAGGGCCAGCTTCTCCCAGCCATTTAACTAGTCGCTACTGGTTTGTAAGAGGGAGGGGGCTGCTTCTGTCACCCTACAGGTATGACTTAGGGCACCTTCACACGGGACTATTTGCACGCAATGCGCAGAGAATATGATGTCAACATTGATGTCAATGGGTTTGTACAAATTTAGCAATTCTACTTGCGCATTTTGTGAGTGGAAAAATAGAAAATACTCTATTTTTCTGCGCCAAAGGTCCGCATAGAAGTCTATGGGGGTGGATAAATGTGCGTGTCATGCTCAATACACTGCGCAATTTTGCAAAAAAAAAAATTAGAACTCATAGGCATTTAGATTAAGAAGCGTTCATCTGCCGCACTAATGAACATGCCCTGCGGGCGCAAATAGTGTGGTTATTATCGCTGGCTCTATTGCTCATCGTTCGGTTTAAACTGTGCCCGTTCCGTCTCTCTGATTCGCTTATTTGAAACCCTGAACGATACCGAACTGTAGAACGAGTCAACGATGAATCTGCTTTTCTAAACAGGCTGCACGAGAGCGAAGGAGCTACCGATGACGTCACTGGCTCATTCGCTCATGCTAATGAGAATTGGTCAGTCTAAAAGCACCCTTAAAGGGGGTTTCCATGCAAATACTGTTGATGACCTACCTTCACGATAGGTCTTTAATAATTGATCAGCTGGGTTCCGTCGCTCGGGACCCTAGCCAATCAGCTGATCGGGCACCCATTGCCAGCGCTACAATACACAGGGGTATGGCGTGGAAGTCTCTGCCCCTGTGTAGTGGTCGCAGTTTGCAATTGTAGGTGCAGCTGCCAATGATTTTAATCAGAGCTGCGCCAGCAATTACCAACATTCGCTTCTGCTCTTAACCCATGTGGCGCTGACAGCAGATGCCCGATCTTGAGTTGTGGACCCCAGCTGATCAACTATTTGAAACTTTGGCACTACGTTGTTGCTGTGCTTGATCTCTAAGGCCTCAGTCACACGGGCTTTTTTCGCGCGATTTGCGGATCGCATAACGGATGCGCAAACACAAATCTCGTGACCGGGTCGACGATTCGCTGAAAAATCTGCAGCTAGCAGCGTTTTCAGCGAAACGGCCCAGCGCTGCCCGATATCCTCTGCCATAGCTGTGGCACAGCTGTGGCAGAGGAGAACGATGTTCGCCCATTGAATTCAATGGAGCCGGCAATACAGCCGGCTCCATTGAAAGCAATGGGCTGCCGGCAAGCGCTGGATGAATTTTCGGGGAAGGGCTTAAAATATAAGCCCTTCCCTGAAAAACCATGCTGAAAATGTGTAAAAATAAAAAAAGTATACTCACCATTTTCCTGCAGCCGGAGTTCAGCCACATCCGGCCGCCAGTTGTCCTGAACTGCTCTCTGTAGCATTCAGCAGGCGGGGATTTAAAATCCCCGCCTGCTGAATGGGCTGCCTCTGATTGGTCACAGCACTCACCAATCAGAGGCAGCTCTCATTCACCCATTCATGAATTCATGAATGAATGGGTGAGTGAGTGCTGCCTCTGATTGGCTGAGCGCAGGGACCAATCAGAGGCAGCTCTCAGCTGTCATTCAATAGCTGAGAGCGACCTCTGATTGGTCCCTGCGCTCAGCCAATCAGAGGCAGCACTCACTCATCCATTCATCCTGAAAATTCATCCAGCGCTTGCCGGCAGCCCATTGCTTTCAATGGACGAGCATCGTTCTTCTCTGCCACAGCTGTTACAGCTGTGGCAGAGAAGAACGATCTTTAGTATATGTTCTCAATGCGGTCGGTGCTGCTGCCGTCGGCCCCATTGAGTGCATATATAGAACACAGCAATGCGCAGAACGCAGATAGGCGCGTTCTGCGAATCGTTGTGTCCTATAATTTATCGCACATCCGCATAAAAAACGGACATGTGCCTGCTCCCATTGGGATGCATTGGGTCTATAGATCTGCAGATCGCAAGCGCGTCTGCAGATCGGAACAAAAAACGCTCGTGTGACCGAGCCCTAAGGCTGTATTCTGAAGACCCTTATGAAACTGCACATAATACATTGTGGTATCCTTCTAAGCCGAGCTCTGCTACATCTATACAGTATGCTCTTTGTTAATATTGGGGGGGGGGGGGGTTCTAAACTGGGCGGTCCTCAGCAGTGATGGAAAACAGAGCCATCAATATGACAAGGCGAGTTGTGAAATTGTGCCAGTAAGCAGTTGGTAGATAGGAAGTGTGATCGTTTTATTGCCTTCTGCTTGTCTTGAACAAGTTTAACCCTTTAATAACCAGCCATTTTTTTTTAACTTCCCTTTTTTCATTCTCACTATTCAAGAGCTAGGATGCTCATTAAGCATGCTGTGCAGCACACTACATCACTTGATATGGGATTATGTCCCCATTGGGGGTTCACAATCTATATTCAGCTACCTGTATCATTTTGGAGTGTGGGAGGAAACCCATGCAAACACATAAATTCCATGCAGATGTTGTCCTTGGTGGGATTTGAACCATAAGACCCCAGTGCCGAAGCACAATAATTGTTGTGTTTATTGCGATTTTTAGCAGTGCTGTCATGCGTTATGGCAGCATTTCGGCTGCGTTTTCAGCACAGCTGATAACGCAGCCAAGGAGGCTGAAAAGAAAAAATCAAATACTCACCTAGTAGGCGCTGTCTGCTGTCTCTGCAGGCTTTCAGGCAGCCTTCAAAAGCATGCCTCCAGCAAGAGATTGCTCTGATTAGTTGAGCCGCAAGCCATTCATTCATTGAATGGCTGTAATTGGTGCATCCAGCGCTGGTTGTGATTGGCGCTGGATTAGCCAATCAGAGCAATCTCTTGCTGGAGGTGGGATCTTCAAACCTCTGATACGCTGACAAGTACCTGGAGCCATGAAAAGCAGTGCCAGGGACCCCAATAGCACTAGCATCGGTGAGTATAACTTTTTTTTTTTTGGTAGTGCAGGTAATGCTGCGTTTAGCACTGCCCAACATGTGGCACCAACTTGTGCTGTGTTTTCAGCAGCGCTGCTAATGCTGCCCATTCATTTCAATGGGTGACACAGGGCTGAAAACGGCCAGAGATAGGACATGCATCGCTGTCAAAGCGCAGCGTTGAAGACGCTTGTGTGAACAGCCCTATTAAAATGAATGTGAGGGAGGCCTTACCGGGTCCAGCAGCAGCGTAACACAACGTCCTTTCTGATCCGTGCAGCAGGATCACAGGATATGGACAGGAGGCTGGAACAGACGGTCCTTTGCAGGATGGCAGCGAGGACCAGCCAGGATGTACAAGCTGTGGCAGCCCCGGCGGCAAGCAGCACTGTAATGCAGGGAAAGCAGGCAGGGGGTGCACACCAAAGGCTCTGGGGGCTGCAGTAACAGCCACAATACTCAGTCCACATGCAGCTGACATTGTACAGGCTGCAAGCAAGTCCACAGTGTGCCAGAGGGTCTTCCTGGCACAGCTCTGGTCCATCTGACCTAGAAGAGGCTCTTCTGCACCCGGACTTCACCGGTCACATAAGATGACGCATTTGGCCAGTGGGCCTTAAATTTGGCACATTTACCTTAACACAACAGAGCCATTGAAAAGTTATTTAAAGGGCAAGACAAGTTCTGTGCCACAGTTTAACATGTTGTCAGGTTAAGCTTTGCTACATCTGTATCTCTCTGTCTGACTATCGATTTTATGAAAATAAAGGCAATGGTCTGTGAGCTGCACATAGCAGCGGCACAAATCCCTCCAGTTAGTACAATGTATCGGTCTGGGGTCCAGGGTTGTTTAGCTCACAGAGCATTGTTTAGACTTTATACAATTGTATCCATTTCTCAGCTCAGCTCAGGACTAGCTAAGTACAGGTTTCTCCCTCGGACTGTAAAGCCAGGCTCACACAAATGGGTCAGATTCCGTATGCGGATTTCGGCAGTGGAAGATCATTTGCAGAAAATTGCGGAAGCACAGCATATCGTCCAGCATATCCTTCCTCTTCAGTCGGCATTCCTGCTTTACCTTTGAAATTGCGAGCGTTTCCGTCGCAAGTATTCAATGTTAATTGCCTATGGGCGACTGAACACTCGCATCCATTGACTTCAATGGATCTTCCGCCCGTGTGAGCCCGGCCTAAGTGTCTTCTCTTCACTGACAGCTTACACATCCTGTAAATGGAGCAGAACTTACAAGGAAGGTGTATAGGAGAGAGTTGTAGAACCTTTCACTTATAAAGTGATGGTTCATGTATAAAACTGGAAATTCCCCTGAAAAGACATCTAGTGGCGTCCCTGCAGCTGTAGCATAGCAGGGGGCTCAGTGTGAATAGCCCCACTGATGGTAATGGATCAGTCTGCTGCCCGTGTGCAGTCAACTGGAAACACAGGCAGCACACGGATGTGTAAATCACACATGTGAATAAGCCCTTGATGCCTGAACACCTGATGCTCATACAAACATGCTTTTGTGTCATGGAGAATGTCTAATACTAGTGTGAATGGGTTGGTTTGGAGAAATATATACACATTTTTGGGAGGATTTTTGTAAACATTTTAATGTTTTAAACCCCTTAAGGACCAGACAATTTTTAGTGGTGGTTTAACTGCCCTAATTTTCTTTTAATACAGCTACCAATTTTTTTTTTCCGTGACATATAGGGCTATTTTTTAATATCTTTTTCGCTGTCTTTTTTCCTTTTTTTTATTTTATTAGGGATAAAAATCATTTTTTTTTTAACATTTATAGTTAGTTTTTTTTAATTGGTATATTTACGTTAAAATAAAGTACAGGAATAGGTCCCTTATTTCGTTTCGGACATTTTGATATATAATATATATGGTTTTGGATTACAGGGTGATTTACTATGTTTGTTCCCCATGACGTCACAACAGTCCTCTGGGGGAACATTGTTTTTTTTTATTTGACATTTTTTCACTATAGCTGTGGCATCCATAGGAACCCCAGTTACAGGGAACAACATCCCCCTATAGTGAGAATAGTCACTGGGGGAGCTGATCGGGTTCTGTAGGACCCTGTAGCTCTGCCGTGCCAGGGGATCCTGGCGGTCACATGACTGCTGGCTCACGTAGAGAAAGTAACACTTTCATTTGTTAGTATATAGTGCTCGCTGAGCACTGTGTACTCGAGAAAGGAGAAGGCAGAACTGCTGACAACCCCACCTGCTTCTGCTTGATTGCAGAAGCAGGGGCTTTAATCCCCCTGCTGTATTTTTACTATCGGCTGGAATAAAAGCCTAAGACCAAGCACTGTAAATTTACAGTGCTTTGTCCTTAATAGGTTAATTGTTTTATTTTAATTATTATGTGTTATATTTTGCTACATATACTAGTTAATAAAAATGTTTATTTTATACTCTTGGCACTCACATCAGCAGGAAACATATGATCTCTGTGTTGTTTGCTTGATAAATTGACACTTTGCCATGTAGCAGATGTGGTTCCACTGTGTCACTGACTGATTTGACTTTGGGCTACTCCTGAAGGCTGCACCAATGAGTCTCCTGGTGTTCACCTTTCATTCCCATTTTTGAGGGATCTTGTCTTTTCTGCAGGGGCCCCCAAGTCACTTCCCCAAGAATAGTCTTAGTGTAGGGACAGCTGACATGGGCCGGTCAGAGGCACAGAAGTGAGGTTGCAAAGGGATGGGCAAGAACAAAGTCCATATAATAGATCTAGGCCAGGACAGGTGGAGTTCCTGCAATATGGTGAGACAGACAGAGGGTCGGAGCAAGCAGCAAAGAAGCCAAGCATAGTCAGGGACAGAGGTGTGACTTGAAGCTCCTGGGCCCCAATGCAAAATCTGTAACAGGGCCCCCAAATATAATGCTTTATCCATAGTACTGGGCTCACTGCATGGGAAAGAAAGGCCTTATGGGCCCCCTAAGGCTCCTGGGCCCGGGTGCAACCACATACCCTGCATCCTCTATAGTTACGCCAGTGGTCAGGGACAAGCTAAGGTTGAGACAGACAGAATACAAGAAAGATAAGTACACAGGCAATGGTCAAAAATGAGAGTCAGGGCTCCTTCACATGGGCGTATTCTTCATCAGTATTTTGTGAGCCAAAACCAGAAGTGGAGGGTACAGAGAGAAAGTATAGTTTAAAGATTTCCATTTCTTCCGAATTTTGGACCCGCTCCTGGTTTTGGCTCACAACATACTGATGATAAATACGCCCTTGTGAAGGAGCCCTCAGGCTGTATTTACATGGGTGCAATTCAGTAAAAAACTGAATGTATTATCTGCAATTTCAGGGCTTCTTCACGCATGCGTATGTGCAACTACGCTCGCCGCTACTTTTTTGACTATTCAAACTCCATGCTATTCTGCGCGAGTTTGAAAAATAAAGCGGGAAGATAGGTCCTATGCTTCTTGTACGCAGTATTTACTACGTGCGAGAAACTTTTCTTGCCTGTACCATTCACGGGCGAGAATACAATTAGTGAAGCAAAACCATTGAAATCAAGAGGTAGAGGAATTGCCAAGACTCGGACATTCAGTGAATTTTCTAACTCTGTCCAACGTACAAGAAGACAGAACTTGCATGGAAAAATCTCCCACGTAAATACACTTGCGTAAAAAAAAAAGTTCATATTATGTCCGCAAAAGACGGCTGTTTTTTCTTTTGTGTGCAGCACCGTGTTGCCTCTGTATTCGGTCTGTATTTGGTCGGTGTGTCTGTTTTTGTTTACTCCGTGTGACATCCATTTTTCACATTCCCAAAAAACCCCTGCGTGTGCTGCTTATTTTTCTCTCTCTCCGTTGACTTAAATAAGCGAGTCTAGTCAGTAAAACAGATCAGAATAGTACATGAGATGAGTTTTTTTTCCACGTAGTCTATCAAAAAACTCGTTAGTGTGTGTTGCCACATTGAGTAACTTGGGCTGTCCCCACGTAGTCCATTTTTTAAAACAGACTATACACAGACAAAAAACACTAGTGTGTCGGAGGCCTTAAGCACTAAACAAGAACACCTTGACAAAACCAAATGCTCAGGCACCCTCCAGTATGGGAAATGGTGGTTGTCTAAAAGAACCTAGAAAGGGTCAGGATTGGTTGAGGATGGGAATGCTGGGCGCATGTGCTGGCTCTTTAAGAGGCGAGTGCATGCACACATGCTCTATGGGCAAAACTGACAGCGGCAGGAGCAGTGTGGGGAGACGATACAGATAGGCTGATAGATAACTGTGATAAGAAAAAAATATATAAAACTCTACACAAAAATGGTTAATGATGAACCAAAAAGAAAATTTCTTCATAAATTAGGTTGAAATTTGTAATTCTCTCCTTGACTTGTAACGCTGCACACCTTTACATTAATTACTGACCTCCTGGTGTTCCCACAGCTAGTGGAGCCATATTAGATAATTTACATAATCAGTATATAACTATGCACTAATTATTCAAATTAGCTGAACAAGGCACAGCTCTCCATGGCAGCCCTAGGCTTCAGGAAGCAGATCATTAATTAATCTTTTTGGAATTGTGCTGGGCCTGTGCAGAATAGGCTTGCCCAAAGTGCACATGAAAATGGATGAATTACACCGCATCGAATTTTGGAATGTCACTTGATAAATTTGCAGTCGATGTATTCCGGGGGGAATTTTATTGGAGCTCTAGTGCCCCTGCTTTTACACTCAAAAATTGCAAATGGCTCCCTTCCATTCATTCTTAATAAGAGCCCTTTGGTGTCTGGAGTTGGTGCTCATATATGCCAGGACTTTAGCCAACACCTTTGACATCATCTGTATAGCAGAGCAGATGGGGCACAGATGCTGTGTGACTTTCAATTAGTTCTGTTTGTCACGATAACTTAGCTACGGAGAAGGACAATGCCCAATAATAGAAGAGGGGTGGTGGTGGCCTCTTCCCTATTGCATATGCCTGGGATGCATGCCAAATACCATTGGCACTTGTTGCCATTTTCCATAGCAAGAAATATCAGACAGCAGCTTTAATTAATAGACTAAATGAAGACAATTACTGAGGTTCCTGCTTTATTGCAATGTCAGGTCTACGAAGGGACTAAGAGCAATTCATTTTTATTGGGTGTCAATGAGCAAGAAGACCTCCTTTAAATGGAATCAGTCAGGTCGTATGAACACCATAAACTAAGCTTATAGGCTGATAGAATAGGGGCTACTAGGGTCAGGGATGTGTTTTTTTTATACTCGCCCACCTCCCCGTTCCCTTGCTGTCCACTCTTGAAGTGGCCAGTCAGTCCGTGCATCAGGCTCATCTCCATATTCAGAGTGTGTGCACACATGCTGCGCTCTATATGTGTGTGCACTAAATGCACAGATGAGTCCGATGCATGGACCGAACGCCAAGTTCCTGGGCAGTCAGGGAGGAAATTGGGAGGTGAGTGAGTATAAAAAAAACACATCCCTAAATTTAGCATCCCTTGTCTTATAAGCTGATAAACTCATACCGTTTATTGTGCTCATACCACCTGACAAGTTCCCTTGAAAAGGAACGCAGGATAAAAAATCATCATCAATGAAATCATTTGTATTAACCAGATTTTTATATTACCGTTCTTACAAAAAAAATCCTGAAATATTCCAGTTTTCCCGTTGGCTACTTGAGCACACACACAATAGAGTAACATTTCCTGTTTTTTTTTTGCTGCTCACTATTCCACTTTACTGTATAAACTAAGACAGAGTTAGTAGAGTCATCTCATTATCATCAGAGAGTGGAATATTTAACAACAGACCTACTGTACTGCTGTGGGCCTAGATAAGGCAAGATACAACACTGGTCACTGGAGTATTCACAACAGAGTGATATTTGCTGCTGCTCACGTTTCTGCTTTACAGTATAGAGTGAGACAGAACAAGAGAGTCATCTCATTATCATTAGAGGGTAGAGTATTTAATGAGCCATGACGAATCTATTGTACTTCTGGGGGCTTATGTAAAGGAGGATACCAAGAGAATATGTTATGCATATAAAGAATACTCTGTAATTAGCTCTCCTGCCATTCCTGGGTCTCTAGGGGAGGGGTTAGGATCCATCACTTCCTGGAGACTGTGGACACTTCTCTGTCCATTAACTCCCATTTATTGCAGCTGCCATAAAGCACATGCATTCCTGATTTCTCTTGTTCGTACTTGCATCTAATTATTTTAACTAAATATGGTTGGCTACTAAAATATCAACACACATTTCAGAACCACCAAAAGAGTTAGACTTGTTTAACAATGCAAGTAAAGGGCAGATAGATCCATATTGGATCCATATGTATGGGTAGGGATTTCTATATTTTGCTACAGTGGTGTCACTATGGACAAAACATCTCCATAGTGGCCAGTGATTGGTTGCTAATATCAGCTGATGACATAGTGCTGATCTTTTTCTGCTTCTCTCTCTTTAAATAACTGAGGTCTCCTTCACACGGGTGTATGCATTTTTATGTTTGCACGTCCGCGCCGTAAATTCACATGAATGGATGATTTTCCAAGCTTAATTAGTGTTTTCTCGTCCATTCACACAGCTGGGTGCAACGTTTGAGCAAAAAAATACGACACACCCCTGAAATCCCTCGCTCGGCATTAATCCTCGGAATGACTTCAAATGCCTAAATCGAGGCACTGTAAGCTTTCCGCAGCATTGGAAGCTGCTAAACTGCCTCCCCTTCCCTTTTTTTTTATCAGCTCCCTTAGCAATCTATGGGAGCGAACAGCGTATATCAATCGAAAGATAGAACCAGAACCATCTTTTTACCCACTGAATCATAGCAGTTGTGGATTTCGGTCACGTATGTTCTATTTTTTTACAATACGTTGTTTTTATGCGCCGTAAATTCGCCCATGTGAATGAATGCATTGGAATTAGAGATGAGCAAGCGTACTCGCTAAGGGCAAATACTCGAGCGAGTAGTGCCTTTTGCGAGTTCCTTCCCCGCTCGTCTCAAAAGATTTGGGTGCTGGCGGGGGGCGGGGAGGAACGGGCGGGAGATCTCTCTCTCTCCCCCCCCCCCACTCCCCCTCTGCTAATTCCCGCAACTCACCGCTTACCCCCGCCGGCACCCGAATCTTTTGAGACGAGCGGGGAAGGAACTCGCAAAAGGCACTACTCGCTCGAGTATTTGCCCTTAGCGAGTACGCTCGCTCATCTCTAATTGGAATCCAATGCCTCAGATGGTCGCGTATATCGGCCGGGCGTGAAAACGCGGCTACATAGCTACGTATATACGCTCATGTGAATAAAGGCTAAGGAGATTAGCTATACCTATAGGTGTACTTCCATAAGTACGGCTACAGTAATATGTACAATATAGGATAATATGTAGAATTTTGATACTATAAGTCGCACAATTGGTTGCCTATAAAACAAAAAATTATAATTTTGTTCAACTATTTGCTTTCTTGGTAAAGAATAAATCTGCAGTTATTTCTGGACTATTATTCACATGTTGTGTCAATTTAGTAAAAATATTTGTGGGAAGAAACACAAAATTGTATTTTTTTTATTCGTTTTAGCCTCATTTTAATGTTCATATTAACATGAAATGTGTTCTAGAGTTGGACCAAAACATTTAGTCTGTAAATCCTGAATGTCCGGCCAAGTGTCTAATTCACCATTACAGGAATGATGGGAAAGTTTAACAAAACTAAAAATAACAGAATTTGATTAAATTACTTCATAAAAGGAGTCTGTCAAGTTGGACATACTGTCCATAGTGCAGGCAGGATGTTATAGAGCAGGGGGAGCCGAGCAGATTGTATATAGTTTTATGGGGAAAGGTTCAGTATAACTTATATTTTATTCATTTATATCTCTGCTTGTTCTGAGCTGAACAGTCCAATGGGCGGAGCTATCAGTGATTGACAGTTGCCCCTGTATGTAAAGTCATACATAGATAGCTGTCAGGCACCGATAGCTCCGCCCACTGGACTGTTCATCTCAGAACCTGCAGAGATACAAGTGAATAAAATACAAGATATACTGAATCTTTCCCCATATAACTATATAACAATCTGTTCGGCTCCTCCTGCTCTATAACACAGTGCCTGCAGTTTATACAGCGTGTTCAAGCTGACAGATTCCCTTTAAAGTGTAACACCTACCCCCCATGTCAGATCATTTACAAGCAGATCTTACTCCTGTGGTGTTTTTGCCACAGAAAAAAAGAGCTTTCCAGAAACAGCGCCACTCCTGTAAAGGGGCTATGTGTGGTATTGCAGCTCAGCCCATTCACTTGAATGGACAAAGATGCAATACCATACACAACCCATGGTCAAATGTGGACTAAACAAACAGTACATAGTCTATAAGTCTCCTCATGACTACTTGGTGCTCTTTATAAGCAGAAACAGTACCCTCCAGACTCTCGTCATAGGCCTCTTACCCGGCCAGCCACAACCCTTCTGTATATTGATGAGGGGTAAAAACCCTGAAACAGCTGTCTGTATATGGTTATTTTTCCTTATGGAGAAGACTTATATTGCCAGTCATGTTACAAGGCCTGTAAGAAGGTTAGACATTGATTTGCAGCGATGCTACCAGCTAACAGGTGGCACTGCAGAGCATTATACCATCTCCAATTGGCATTTTTTATCATGGACAACCAATGTAATCTTGTTTGCCATATTGTTTAGTTAATGCTGCTGAGCCTCCTGCTGTACAAATCTTCACACTGCATCATCTTTCCAAATAGTGTAGCTACAGGTTGCTAATAACCTGATCCCTCTTCCACAATCAGAAGTTAAGGCATGCCGGTCATTTCAGGTGACCTTTCAGAATAAGTTGCTGAGTATACATGAGAAATAACACTATATGTGACCATTATATGACTTCACCATTTTCACCCTCTGCAGGTTGTAGCTCTACTTCCCTGAGCAGACTAGTTGTTATGATGTCTCTATACACTGAACACAGAGAAGATAGGCAAGATTCAGCTCTTGTATCACTTCCCCATACAGAGAAGCAGCAGCAGCATGGAGGACGTTGTAGAAGAATACGAGCAGTGTGGAAATGAATCCAATGGCTTTAGTTAGATTTAAGCAAACTGAAACAGTTGAACCCACTTTTGGGTCAAACTTTTCTAAAAGTTTGGCTTAGCGTGAACCTGAACCTCGGGCAGTTCATCTCGGTTGAACCCCCTACATTTTTTTTCCATTTTTCCACCTCTATTTTCATTAACATTTCCTTACAAACATCTCAAAAGTACTTTGGTACTCTTCTAGGTGACCTAAGAATGTTATACAGGGCTTTTATGTCTCTTAGATAGTGTTATACGCCAGTTTTAGTTGTATTGGTGAAGTTCCGTTTGAAGTAATTCTGACCAAACTAAATTTTTCGTCTTTAGAAGAGTTCAGTCATCACGAGCTGAGAGACAGTAAAACACTATTAGGGGCAGCAGTGTCTCTGTCTTTCTCTCACTTGGCTCCTCCTTCCTCCTCTAGGCACTTCTTTGGGCAGCATGTAAACTGATCTCTCAGTGAGCTGTCAGTTTGTTTTGTTTACTAAGATGAATTTTAGTCATTTTTCAGAGCAAGTGGGGGGGAGGGGACTTATAAGTGGAGAAAGAAGCTTTTTCTTTGATGGGACATATTACAAAGTTTCTTACATTGACCTGAACTATTGATTTCTGCAAAGTTTTCTAAAACTTCAGTCACCATTTAAGGTCCCAGAAAAGTAGGCAAAGAACAAATGACCAATGAAGTCCAGTTCTTTATCTCCTTTATTATTCTTGAAAGTTCAACATCAAAACAGACTGCAATAGTTGACTGTGGCTAGAATCTAGTTTTACTATGTAAATGATGCCTCATACATGTTTAATTGTATAATTCTGCTGGCAGAGCGCTGCGTGATGGAAAACCGTGAGGGAACGGTAACCAGTCTGGACTGGGGATATAGCAAAAAATATGGGCAGAATAAAGTGACTGATCTTAGTCCACAGCATCTGGAAGTGATATAAACATCTGAATATTTTGCATGTTGCATATCTCCTTAGAAGTCAAACTCCATTACTTTTATATGGAGCTCCATATCCACTGCCCGGTGTCAATAACATTTGATTGACACTGGCTAGTAAAAACCACTTACTTGACCATGGACTAACTCCAAATGTAATGGGAGCCATTGTGGTTGAATGAGGGAAGGGGGGCTAAAACAAAAAAGAAAGCACCGGAAGAATAGGTGGAGACACCACTGTAAAGGTACGCAACTCGCCCTACTTGTCCAAGGATCGGAAAGTTCTTCTTCGAGAGGATATATTACCCATATTTGGTTTTCCTAATTAAAAAGAGATACTGATAATTTTTTAGATCTGTTCTCAGTTTCTGTTTGTAGATTTTTGATGAGATTTGCTAATTCTATTTTCTCTACATGAATATGGGAGGCGGCCATCTTGCCTGAGCTGCTAACAGCATTTAAAGATTTGCTTTACAGCAGCCTCATTGGCCGTAGATTTCATGTATAGGAGCTGACCTACTAACATTTATGGGAGAGTGTTGTGGGCATGTTATGTGACCTGTCATCGTGCAGGGAGGGGGAGGTGGTGAGCTGTGATCATCACCTATTGTTAATGGTGAATCAGGTGTGATCAATAGATAGTTGTCATCTTTGAGTGTAATCTTGTCTGTGATAATAAGTTTTCTCTACAGAACATCAAGACTATTATGACCCAAGTGGCCAGAGTGAAAACTGCAAGATTTCAGGCATTTTTAAATATATAACTAGCGACAAGCAAAAGGAATGAAAATCACCAAAAATTCTTAAAAAATATATTTAACATAAAAGGTTGGTTTAAACAGAAAGCAATTACAGATGACATATTCCCTTCACTTTAATAATGGCATGACGGGACCAGCTTTGAAAAAAAAATTTGGCATTGGGCATGGATGGTGCTCTGTGTGTATGTGCAAGAATATCGACTTTGTATCATGAGAAATTAGAGCCTTGCACGGTCATTGAATGGAGTGACTGGCCACATACTAGACTGCCACCTCATCCAAACACCTTTGCACTGTAGTGATGCAGTAAAAGTGAATGGGAGGTTCGGGATGGGGAATGGGGGGGGGGGGGGGGTTGGGACTCACTGTATACTATTTATTGGGGTCCCAGCATTTAGACCCCCATTAATTAGACATCTATCACTAAAGGCCCTTTTAGATGCAACGCTTTTCGCTCAAAAATCACTCAAAGCCGTCTTTTGAGCGATAATCGTTGTGTCTAACTGCACTGACATCGTCAGTTTTCATTAGGCTGTCGCTGATCTTTCAGCATGCTGAAAGATCAGTGATCAGTTATCAGTAATTCACAGCGGGATATAGCTGATACTATTTTGTCAGCTGTATCCCGCTCCCTGATGACAGGCTGGGTGTCAGGACAGTGTCCGGGATATTGGGGTCCCTGAGATATCCCGCAACCCCTGTCCCTGCTAACCCCCAGGGTGACAACTGGGCGGCGGTCCCTACCCTCACTCGGGAAGCGGGACACGGGAAGACAAACAGACACTGAAGACAAACAAACGGTAGAGTGGTCAGACAATCCGGGTCGGCAACAGGAGGGTACGCAGTACAGAGGGGAAGGCAAAAACGTAGTCAAGGTCCAAAAGCAGAGGTCAGGAAAGCCAGGGTCACAAAGAGCAGTCAGAATAAGCGCGGGTGCAGCTGGAGAACCAAACTAACACTGGCAAGGGCTGGAAGGAAAACACACACTTTTAAATGCTGTCAGAGCTCCCGCCCCAGCAGCTGATTGGAGCGGGGAGCCTGACAGCAGCAGGGCAATCAAGGAGGTGCTGGGGACACGCCCCCAGCCTTGCAGAACAGACCGTTATCAGGGAAGCCTGCTTGGTAGTCAAGTAACTAGAGAAGCACCTGCTGCCTCTCTAGCAACCCGGCGGTGACCAGTTTTACAGCGGCCCGGGGAGATTACTAGAACCGGGGCTCCCCTACGCCGCACTCCTGTAACCCGGGTGGCATGACTGGTGGTGCGGGCACGGCGGCCGCGAGAACTGCTGGTTCTGACACTGGGTATAAAGAACAGAGTGGTCCAGCTCTGTTCTCCATACCCCCTCGGAGCGCTCGGCTGTATAACAGCAGGCGCTGTGAGCGGGGAACAGCTGGATGCAGAAGACAAGCGGGGACACCCCACTTGTCTTCTGGATCCTCCGCTTGGAGCGCAAGGTGATCGCTCAACATTTGAGTGATCATCCTGCGCTGTTAAAGAACACAACAATTATTGCTCAGAAGATTTTTGAGCAATAATCGTTGTGTCTAAGCCAGTCTTTACCCTGTGAATAGGTGATAAAGGTCCATTATGGGAAAATTCCTTCAAAGGGTCATTAAACCTAAAAGATACTTTAATATTCACTGTGCACTATTTGCCTCTGTTATCAGCCATTTCAGACTGGTGAAAGGAGGAGCTATACTATGCACTATCCTACCAGAAGTAGTATTTATTTCCATATGTTAATACTTAGTGGGGCCTCCTTTGGCCTTAATGATATCGGATACCCTCCGTGGGGTACTTACTACTAACATCTGATACACTTCAGCCTAGATTTTTGTGCATTTATCCTGCAGACATCTGGCGAGTATACTCAAAGAAGATGCATCGGCAGGTCTGCAATGGAACAAGGAGTGTTGTCACTCCTTGGAAGAACTTTCTATGGCATGATGAATCACGTTACTTCATCTTCACATGAAATGGACATGTGCGGGAGCCTGAGGAACGCCTTTTGCCTCAGTGTGTTGTGCCAACTGTTGGGTATAGCGGAGGTTCTGTTATGGTTTGGGGGTGTTTTAGGAGGCATGGTCTTCGTTGGTTGCAGTGACAGGAACTGCCAATAATGTGGTAATACTCTGGGAATGGTCAGCAATTAGAGATGAGAGAGCATACTCGCTAAAGGCAATTGCTCGATCGAGCATTGCCCTTAGCGAGTACCTGCCCGCTCGGGAGCAAAGATTCAGCTGCCGGCGTCGGGCGGGGAGCGGCAGGGGAGAGCGGGGAGGAACGGAGGGGAGATCTCTCTCTCCCTCTCTCCCCCCCGCTCCCCCCTGCTCATGGCCGCAACTCACCTGTCACCCACACCGGCAGCCGAATCTTTAGAAACGAGCGGGCAGATACTCGACTAAAGCACTACTCTCTATCAGCAATACTTCCACCAAGACAACGCGCCTTGTCCCAGATCCAACACAATGGCTGAACTTTATAGATTGGAATTGTCCTCTTTAAAGGTGTTGTCCGGTATCCAGACAACTCTACTTCAATAGCACTGAATGGGTTAAAATGATAAGCTGAAACATACTTACCCTTTTACAGCTGCTGGGATCCAACGCTGCAGTCCCGCTGTGGTCCCAGTGGTTGTTGCGATAAGTGATGTCACAGGAACAGAGGTGATCGCTGCAGCCAATAGAGTTGCAGAATTTCAGCCACTGAGGTCCTTTTTTTGGGGGAGCGCCTTTTGGGTGCAGGTATAATTCCTCCGTCTACAGGTTTCCATTCCATTGGTTTTAATAGGCGCAATTTTTTGGTGCACCTACATCGTGTCAAAAGGATGATCGTGTGAAAGAGCCCTTAAGGGGATGAATGCAAGGCAGGACTCGCTCTAAAGTCTACTGTTAGGCAGTAGAGATGAGCGAGCGTACTCGCCAAGGCAAACTACTCGAGCGAGTAGTGCCTTATGCAAGTACCTGCCCGCTCGTCTCTAAAGATTCGGGTGCCAGCGGAGGAGAGCGGTGAGTTGTGGGAGTGAGCAGGGAGGAGCGGGGGGGGGGAGGAGGAGTGAGAGAGAGATCCCCCCCCCCATTCCTCCCCGCTCTCCCCCGCCGCTCCCCGCCGGCACCCGATTCTTTAGAGAGAAGCGGGCAGGTGCTCGCATAAGGCGCTACTCGCTTGAGTAGTTTGCCTTAGCGAGTACGCTCGCTCATCTCTATTAGGCAGCAAATAGCTGCAACAGATTGGGGAAGCGGAAGTATTAACTAAAAATACCCCCTGGAGCATATGATTAGTAAATAAATTCATAGTAAATACGGACAATTACTAATTACCTAAAAATAA
The DNA here is from genome assembly GCF_035609145.1 of Eleutherodactylus coqui. Classification (NCBI taxonomy): domain Eukaryota; kingdom Metazoa; phylum Chordata; class Amphibia; order Anura; family Eleutherodactylidae; genus Eleutherodactylus; species Eleutherodactylus coqui. The sequence goes on from NC_089837.1 coordinate 61,491,369, forward strand.
TAGTATACAAAAATATATAGATATATATATTTTTGAATAAAAATATGTATAATTTCATAGATGTAAAACAGGTTTGTGTTCTCTTCTCAGTGCTTGTGAGGTTCGTGTATTGATTAATGATAAATGAAGATGTTAAGGACCGCTTGACGGCCACGTAACCTTTCAAGTCTTGAGGTTCAAATTAGTTCGTACCTGGATGCATCAGGGAGGCCAAAAACTATATGATTTATAGTTATTAGTTCCCACAGATACGTAGAGTTGAGCCGCGGCAGATATACAGCTCACTCTGCTTAAGGCGTGCGTACTCTGAGCATTTATTGACTTGGTATAGTTCTAATACAGGAAAAGAATACGTCATTAGTCACGGGGTTAATCTTATTGGGTTAGAAAAACATTAAGAATCATATATTGTTCAGCAATCAGCGTAGTGAGAATATATCTGTTATGTTCTCAAGTGTCTGTTTCTCCCAGCGTTTATCTGGTCCTCCCTTGTATTCACTTTGTGATTCAGGTGGCTGTAGTACAGTCAGTTCCTTTGTCCAAGTCTCCGAATAGAGTCGTGGGAGGGTTTCTTCTGATAAGAACTGTGTCCAGACTTGTTTCTCATGAAAAAGAACAGAGGCACATCATTAGACATTGTACCGAATCTCATGCTCTAAAGCTATTTCTGCTTGAATTATTGTTTCACTACACACAAGCTTATTTACATCTTATAATGCTCCATTTTGTATCTAGTGGCCATTTTGAGACAGATTCTTCCATATTATGAGCCTGTACTTTCTCAATTCCCCCTAGAAACTGTCTCAAAATAAACGATACTTTATAACTTCTACAGGGTGGGGTAAGGTTTGCTTTCCCTATCTCTAGCTTATGATCTATGCCCTACCTATCATTGTTGGTCAGCTGTGCAAGGGCTAATCCCTTCCCCGATGACTAATCCTAACTAACTAAACATGAAGACCTGATGGACACAGAAGGGATCTACAACACACATGCTACTCTATTCTAATGGCTGGGAGACTAGAGTGGTCACCCCTGCTTCTGCTGAGACAGCTCCATATGGGGGTAAATCGCTCTATTGTATTATAGGCATATAGCCATTGCCTGGGGTCTGGCCTTGAACTCATCTGGCACCCCCCTTGGCACTCCTATTGCATCTATTTATATACATGTGCATCAAACCTGCCACCTGGATCGTCAATTTCTCTCTTAGCACGATGCAGCGTTGGATTCTCACCCTCAGTGTAGTCTTATTGTACATTTGATTGTATTAATTTAAAACAGGGGGCTAGTGTACAGCAGATAAAGGTGTGTGCCACTCGTCTGTAGGACCTGGGAGAAAAGCAGAGACTGCAGAATGCGTTATTGACAATTCCTTGGAGAGACCTATGACAAAATTAACAAGAGAATCATTTCCCAAACTCGGCCACTGTGGCATGTACCCTCCAGAGAAAAAGAAAAACTAATGGAAGACACTCAATTCAAGATTTGCCCGTTTCTTCCATTGCCTTTTGGATTTACTTTCCCACTACCCCGTGGATGGTAAAGTGTGTGAAAGGCCTTGGATATACCCAAAGCGGACATGAGGTATTGCATTATTTCACCTGTGAAGTGTGTACCTTTGTTGACTCAATCACTTCCGGTACCTCGTATCTGCGGATTACCTCATTCATGAGCTTCTGTGCGGTTACCTGCTTATTTACTTTGGTAACAGAGTAGGTCTCCAACCTGAAAAACATCAACAACAACAAGCACATATTCATACTTCCCAACAAGTGGGAGCTGAGTGTAGCCAATTTGCAATCCCTGAAATGGGTAGAGTGGCCTAGGCAAGTGTTATGTGGCAAATTTACTTCTGCCCTGCTGCTTACGGCAAAGATCATGCAAAATTGGACAAATGATGCAGCAGCTACAGAAAACCCAGGAGCCACCCGTCCTCGTTCAAGCGCCAAAATCATTGCTGCTTTGAGAGGTGCGTCTTTCTGTGCGTCAGCTGGGCCATCACGGGGCACAGGGACTGTGGTAGGCAGGTTCTGTTGACTGTCCGCCATACGCCGCCCTGTTCTGTTGCTCCCATATTTAGTCCATTTGTCTTTTTTCTTCATTGCTGGCTTGTAACTGTAAAGTCCTTAGCATATCAATGTCCAAAGTTTTTATCAAAGTCCAAAGTTTTTATCAACGTCCAAGATTTTTGTCAAATTCTTCTTTTCTTCTTTTCTTCCACGACTTCAGGGCCGCTGCCTTTGCTGTGTGGTCTGTGATGGCGTTGCCTCTTGCTTCTCCGGTGTAGGAATTGGTGTGAGCTTTCCACTTTGTCAGGTAGTAGTAGGGCTTCCATGAGACTCTGCACCGCTGCACCATTCTTAATTGGCTGTCCTGCTGAGGTAACAAGCTGTCTGGCCTTCCATGTTGGGCCGTAATCATGAGCTATGCCAAATGCATACCGGGAGTCAGTGTAAATGTTTGCCGTCTTACCTTCTGCCACTCTACACGCCTCAGTGAGGGCCTTCAGTTCCGCTTCTTGTCCTGAAACATGCGGAGGCAGAGCTTCTGCATTTAGGACATCTTGTTGTGTGACCACTGCATATCCAGTGTGGAGTCGTCAATCACCCCTGGTACCATCTATATATAAAAAAAAACAACTCAAAATATGCATTAATAACAAGGGCTTTCAGTTAACATAAAGAAGAGACAGTGTCTGCAATTGCATCTTCCTGGACATGTGCCAGGGGGTACTGACGGACCAAGGGGCTAAGAGCTTGTTCCTCTGCGTGCGTAAGAGTGAGGACAGGGAGAGGTGTCGCTTGGTCTGCTGCCATCCGACAGAAGGTCGGGGAGACTTTCAGACCCGGGGTGTATACGAGCCTCACCGGACGGGTGAAGTTTGATACAACATCCCAAGAGTTCCATCACGTCAGTTCCCAATATGCTTTCAGGACCTTCCAGCACAAGGAAGCGCGTGAGGCATCGTGACCCTTTAAACATTACCTCAAGCGGCTCAGTTTCTGCCAGCTGAATTGGCACTTCTGAAACCCCTTGCACCGATTACTGCTAGACAATCAGGCTGGTATTCTATTTCAAATAGATCATAACCTTGTTGCAAGAAGGAAAAAAAAATAAAAATTTTAAAAATAGCTGACCTGCAATACCTAGATCACCTATATCTTCCCTCCCCCCCCCCCTTTGAACTAGGGTACTTAATTGGAAGAGTAACCGAGTTCAAGGTAGTAGCAACAGTGAGAAGAATGACAAGAGCACATTGTAGCTGGATTTGACGGGCCAGAAATAAGTGCTTGGGTTGCACTTGCGTGTATATGCTCCGGATGTCATGGGGGGGTGAGGACCACTAGGGGTAGTTCAATACCAACTCCGAAGATTTGTAAACCATTGCCTGTACTGCTGCCACCGCACAAACACATGAGGGAGCTGCTTCAGAGGTGAGAGAGAAAAGAATAATTGAAAGACAGTCATAGAGTGGTTGCATAAAAAAGGAAACCGAGTGCATTCATGGTCGGCAGTATGAAACAAGGCCCAGAAAGGTGCGGAGTTTGGCAACGGATGTAGGTACAGGTATGGCCAGGACAGCAGCCTTTTGTTCCTATGTCAGATGTCCAGTTCCTTGGCCTAAACAATGACCCAGGAGAACAACCTTAGTTTTGCAGAACTGGAGTTTGTCTTTAGAGGTTTTACAGACATTTTCTGCAAGAAAAATTAACAGTGAAATTGTGGCCTATTGGCAGGCTTCCAGATCATCAGCACACAGCACCTACATGCGGTAGGTGGCAGACTGACACCTCATCAGCACACAGCACCTACATCACACAGCGCCGACAGCACACAGCGCCTACATGCGGTAGGCACCTGGCTGACCCTTCAGCGTCTTTTCTGGACTGGAAAAAGAGGGGTGTTTGTTGGAGCAGTTAGTTTACAAGACTCTTCTGAACCGGCACCTGAGGTCTCAAGCCGTGCCGATCCATCCCGCGAGAATTTGATGGATGCAGATAAGGCCTGTAAGATATCAGTGTCAATAACAGAGACATGAATTACATCAGGGCAGAATAATCTACAAACAACTATTAATATTTGGAATGTGATATTCTTCAAGCAAATTCATTATTAATCTGATCCTGCCTGCAATGTCTCATCAAATTTGAGGAAACAAAAAACTTTTACTAGCTGCTCAATATTCTCAACCCCTCCCATTACATACTTTCACATCATCTAGCTCCACCCCTTTGATACTGGCGGATTGCGTCTTTCTTCACACTTTCGTTCAAACTCCAGTCTTCCCATCCACATCACAAACAAGCAAAGTCTCATGCAGAAGGACACTTCTATCCCCAGTCCATATCTGCATCACACATCTTACATTCATCACAGTCTGAACACGGGTCACTAACTCATCCGTTCATGCGATCAAATCTGGCTCTCTCAGTCAAATGCCTATGATTCGCCACACACACAATGTTTGCGCTGTTACATAGTTCAGGAAATTGTGGATACATTGCACTAGGATGCACACCGTTCACACCAGGAGATAACGCGTATGATGCAACTGTCCTCATCTTGCATACAAATGCATTCAATTCTGTTCAAGCAAACAAAGCTACTGTCCCGGAGTTCTCCGCTCTAATCTTTGGCCTGAGAAGCACACATTCCTTCTCTGCGAAGTCAAGGCTTTCACTTCAATCTCACTAAACTCTGAAGGGAAGGGGGGGTGACAAGGGGGAACAGAGCTCTACACAAATCAAGCATTAACCCTTTATCTATTCCTGTATGTATATATATATATTATCACGTATTGACCCTCTCCTTCCTTCTGTAAGCTTTTCTACTGCCGTTCGCAATCCTAGCACCCATAGTGACCTTTCTTCTCAGCAGTATCTGACTTATGAGATATGGACAACACGTACAGCAATGACACAATGTTAGGACATTAAGACATACAGGACAAACAGCACGGTGGTTAATTGCACATAATTGTCTGCAGATTCTGCATGAACTTGCTTCATGTCATAGGGGGACACAGACTAGAGGATACCCTTTCTCCTCCATTTTCCCCCTTGCAAAGTGGAAAAGATTTTTTTTTTTTTCAGCAACAACTACATTTGTGGGCAGTTTTAAGCACAAACCTACTTGGGATGGGGGTGCTAAACACAGACTGCAGAACAGATAATCGGGAGAAGGCTGTTTGCAGGCGCGATGCAGGGGATTTGAATATCCCTATGCAAAATTCAGAAAAGGCACTCATCATTGCAGTGCAAAGAATTGGTATGCCGGGTAAAAACATACATAGATGGGAGATGAGAAGCCAGCTCATTTCTGCTGCGGAGTTAAGATGACGTCTGAGCGGTAACTGAAGGTATTATTGCAACAGATGCTAAAATGGCCGCTGGGCCATGGCTGGCACTGAAATGGCCACCGAAGGTGTGACCTGACTGGGCGATGGTGACGGGAGGGTCCAGGAATACTACATACTAGACACGTATCAAGATATACCGACTGGTATTGGCCCCAATAACAACAGGGCCATCTAGGGGCAGGACAAAGGGGAGAAAAACATCATCCATGACACGGCCGGGGCGGTGCCCTCAGATGGTGAAGAAGGGTTGCCTTCCTTTGTCTTCAACTCAAAGCATATGAATAATCACCATCTTGAAACTGCAATTATCTTACTTCAACTTTACATTACTTATTGACTCTACATACTACCAACTGGGTATGCCTAGCCCTATGCTCAATGACACATTGGGAAGTATATCTCTAAGTGCCTGAGCCTTTTGCTCAGTGACTATACTAACAGTTTCACATAAGTTCTTGACTTTCTTCACATACTCCTTACCACCTCTACATGACACCAAGTGGACAGGATCAAACAGACCACTGTCAGGTACCTTAATTTAAACATGTTCCGAAACTAAACTCTGAGCCGTCTCTCAACCGGGAGTCCGAAGCCGTATGCTCAATCACGTAATCACAATTGTCACGTCTGATGCCGTTTGCTCAATCACTCCCTGAGAAGTATGCTCAACCTCGAAGCTGTCTCTCAACCGGGATCTGAAGTCCCTGAGAAGTATGCTTGATTAACTAAACCCTCAAAGCCGTCTCTCAACCGGGATCTGAAGTCCCTGAGAAGTATGCTCGATAATACAATTTATAACGTCCTAAAAGATTCTGTCCCCTGGTGTCATAGACCACTCAAGACCTGAGGTCAACTTCTTTACCGATGACAACTATGATGTCAAACATCAAACATCCGACTGACCTAGGAGTCTGTCAATCAACTGAGCCAAAACAGACCAACGGCAGACATCATATAATAAATATGACACTTACCGGGCTGTGTGTGAGGTTGATCAGTCCTCTGGTTTGGCACAGTGGATATATGTCCTCCCAGTCCGATGTCGTCGTCCGATGAGTGACACAAGAGTCAATCAGTAAATCCTGCCAACTACGCCAACTGTTAAGGACCACTTGATGGCCACGTAACCTTTCAAGTCTTGAGGTTCAAATTAGTTCGTACCTGGATGCATCAGGGAGGCCAAAAACTATATGATTTATAGTTATTAGTTCCCACAGATATGTAGAGTTGAGTCGCGGCAGATATACAGCTCACTCTGCTTAAGGCGTGCGTACTCTGAGCGTTTATTGACTTGGTATAGTTCTAATACAGGAAAGGAATACGTCATTAGTCACGGGGTTAATCTTATTGGGTTAGAAAAACATTAAGAATCATATATTGTTCAGCAATCAGCGTAGTGAGAATATATCTGTTATGTTCTCAAGTGTCTGTTTCTCCCAGCGTTTATCTGGTCCTCCCTTGTATTCACTTTGTGATTCAGGTGGCTGTAGTACAGTCAGTTCCTTTGTCCAAGTCTCCGAATAGAGTCGTGGGAGGGTTTCTTCTGATAAGAACTGTGTCCAGACTTGTTTCTCATGAAAAAGAACAGAGGCACATCATTAGACATTGTACCGAATCTCATGCTCTAAAACTATTTCTGCTTGAATTATTGTTTCACTACACACAAGCTTATTTACATCTTATAATGCTCCATTTTGTATCTAGCGGCCATTTTGAGACAGATTCTTCCATATTATGAGCCTGTACTTTCTCAATGACATATCTAAAATAAAATATAAAACAATGTAGAATAAAAACTGATAGTGAGAGAATGTAGGTAAATGGAAATAAATACAAATTATTGAAAGAAAATAGGGAGTGATGCATTGTGGGAGTCTATTTTTACAGTTCGAATAACCGCAAAAAGAACAGCGATGATCAGCAGAAGCAGAAAACAAAAAAAACAATATGTATTTTATAAAATTGAATATAAATTTAAATTAATTCTCTTTCAATTTGTTCTATTGAGTAAAAGGATGGAAATAATCTGAACTATAATTAGTATACCATTAACAGTGTGTATAGATAATGCTAATATAACTCACTAGGCAAGGCGGGGTGTTTAAATGCCGGTCTGCTGCTACAAGGGGATGATACAGGGCAGTATTAAACAGTAGTGCTTCTACAGGGGATATACAGGAGTAAAGGGAAGAATAACCCTAATGGATATTTATGATGGAGAATGTAAAAACATATGGAGAACGCTAAGATAATTACTTATCACCTTTCACTAAAAATAAAGTCTTGGGGTGCATTAAAAGAGGTATAGGGGTGAGGGACGAGAACATTATCCTCTCACTATATAAGGCACTTGTCAGGCCCCACATGGAATACTGTGTGCAGTTCTGGACACCGGTGCTCAGGAAAGATGTTACAGTGCTGGAGGGGGTTCAAAGAAGGGTGACTAAACTAATACATGGAATGAAGGGACTGGAATACCCAGAGAGGCTGTCCAAATTGGGATTGTTTACTGTGGAAAAAAGAAGGCTAAGGGGCGACCAAATAACTATGTATAAATACATGAGGGGACAATACAAGGATCTCTGCCATGATCTGTTTATACCCAGGACTGCAACGGTAACGAGAGGGCATCCTCTATGGTTAGAGGAAAGCAGGTTTCATCACCAACTCAGAAGAGGGTTCTTTACTGTAAGAGCAGTGAGACTGTGGAACTCGCTGCCTGAGGAAGTGGTGATGGGAAAATCCATAGAGGAGTTTAAGAGGGGACTAGATGCCTTTCTAGAGCGCTGATATTACAGGATATAGACATTGAATAACCAGCGGGGTTGTTGATCCGGATCTTGGAGTCAGGTAGGATCTTTCAAACGTTGATCCAGGGATTATTCTGACATTACAGAAGGGGAAATATAGAAACATAAAAATAATCACAGAAAATCGATGAGATAACCACTCACACTGCCTCTTAATATAGAGGGGGGTGGCTGCTTGGTGTATATTCCCACACAGAGTGGATACAAAGTGCCAGACCATTCTGATACATGTAGTTCACCATGCAGACCAGCAGCCTATTAATGATGCCATAACAATTCAGCGGGTTGCCCTGCACTTCAAACAGTGAACCACATTGGTACTGCCACCCTGGGCTCCCCCTGGTGCTTTAAAGCAACACTGTGGCAGTACCAATGTGGTTCACTTTTTGAAGTGCAGGGCAACCCACCGAATTATTATAGCGTCATTAATAGGTTGCTGGTCTGCATGGTAAACTACATGTATCAGAAGGTCTGCCACTTTGTATCTACTCTGTGTGGGAGTATACACCAAGCAGCCAACCCCCTCTATATTAAGAGGCTGTGTGAGTGGCTGTCTCATCGGTGTCCCTCACAGGTGTAATTCGCTCCCTCATTTGGTAGTCAGCTACCTGCATGCTGAGAGGATACAGCTATATGCCCTCCTTAGTCACTAAGTATATGGCCATGTTCTGTGATTGTTTTTATGTTTTTATATTTCCCATTCTGTGACGAAATTCCATTGGACCTGCACTCAATGAGCCCAAAAGTCCTAGGATCCTTACTTAGTACCTGCACAGAACTGCAATGGGAAATGTCACTGGAAGCAGAGAGAACCAGTAAGACAACTGCAAATATTTGATATCCCCACACAGAGTCATAGCTAAAGCCTCATGGGCCCGGATGCAAAAGTTTAGCATGCGCCCCAAACTTTCCTCTTCATCGTTGTGTCTCCAAAGAAGCCCACCAATGCAACATGCTAACATCCTGGGACATTGCTAGAATATTAAAATACTTTCTTATATGATAGAGAGGCCTTTGGCCCCAGAGACGGTAGCGTCTTCTACCTCTGCACCTCCTATACATATGCGCCTGTTCCCGTCCCTATCGTATCCCTTTGATGCCCTATTAGAGAAATACTACTGTATAGTATGTCCTGCTTCACTGCTACATAGCACCATATAGTAGCGCCCTTGTGCATGCAGCTCTGGAGGACCATATAGCACAGCTGCCCTCTCCATTTGAATATTCTGCTTCAGTTTTCATTACGGCATATATAACCCCCCCCCCCCCTGCTTTCCATAAAATATGTGTCTTTTGTACCTGCGTAGCGAGGACCTCGTCAAAGTGTACTGCCAGGGGCTAAATGCATTCCTCCAGAAGAGGTTAATGCGTTTCATAGCCCAGCTGTCGTTTTGTAATCATACAGAGGTACTTACTTATGACTCTGTATCTTCATAACAATGGGTTATGATATGATAATACCTAAATGAACCGCCACACGGGCTCCATCCTTTTGTGATGCATATTAATACAAGTTAATAGAAGCTGCGAATGGTGTCTCACATGGTAATATAAAAATTGTCATATCGCATTTGTTATGTGAGATGACCATGAACTGAAGCTAATTGGTTTTGTCTTTCCTAACCAGCACAACATGTCATATTTTATCATGCTACAGGAGATAATAACACGTGTTCGCTACGCAGGTGTTTGCAGAAGAAGACGCCTGCCTTTCGGATTTCGGCAGAAGGACATTGACGGTGGCAGCAAAGTCACCTACGAAATTAAGGACTTATCTTTTAAAGTCCACCTGTCACCTTTCCAATTAGGACACCTTATAGACCTACAGCCTGGAAAGCTACTGGCGTCACGTGTGCAGAGGCCTCACTAATGCCAGAACCCTAGCAGAGGCTCATTGATACGTGTAATTCTTACCCCTAAGACCCTCTTCCCAAGGGCGTATTTGGCACGCAATATGCAGAGAATAGAACCCATTGATTTCAACGGATTCGTTCACATTCGCGTATTATCCTTCGCATTTCGGGGGAAAAACGCAACATCTTCTAGTTTCCTGTGCATTTGCACACTCAAAGTCCCCATAGAAGTCAATGGACATGCGCAATGCACAGAGGGATGCGTGAAACACTGCGTAATCGTGCAGGAAGAAGAACAATTGTGGAACTCATTAGACTAATTAGCCATTTCAATTGGTGCGTCTTTGTGCAAATGAAAATAGTTTGGTACCGTTTTACCCAGTAGAGCAAAATGTGATTGTTATTATACCTAAAGGCAATTTCAAATCACAAAGCCATAGAATAATTTGGGAGTATAAATTTATAACAGCCTTTGACACTTTCAACAGAGGTTTAAAATCTTCAAGAGGATTCATGCGTGAATGGGAAGTATGAGACATCTATAGCACAGATAACACTGCTGGCCTAGTGACTCCCTAATACTAATACAGAGACCATAAAACCTTCACATTTTTTATCAGTGGACTATTTAAGCATTTACTAGTAATTAATAGGAAATTATAGTACCAGTGCTTCTGATGGCACAATGCACCACACAGCTCTGTTACATGCACATCACACAGACAGCTGTGGTACATGACAGACACACAGAGCTGTGCTACATGCCATGCACCTGACAGACACCGCTCTGCTACATGGCATGCCTGTCACAGACGCAGCTTTGCTACATGCCATGTGCCTAATAGACACTGCTCTGCTACATGGCATGCGTGGCATAGTAACAGCTTTGGTACATGACATGTGCATGGTACAAACACAGCTCTGCTACATTATATGCACGTGACAGGCACAGCTGTGCCACAGTACATGCACATGTTACAAACTCTGCTCTGCTACATGACATGGCATCACAGACACAGCTCTGCTACATGACATGCGCCTGACAGACATGACATGCGCATGGTACAAGCACAGCTCTGCTACATGACATGCGTGTGACAGACACAGCTGTGCCACAGTACATGTGCATGTTGCAAACTCAGCTCTGCTACATGACATGCGCATCACAAACACAGCTCTGCTACATCCATGTTGACTATACACATTACATGCACAGCGCATTAGACAAACAGCCAATCGCAGCTCTACATTTATGCTGACTGCACACATGACACACACAGCTCCTGAATGCATATATCTATATCGAACAAAACTTCTGCTCGATTCACAACCTGATTGGTTGTTTGGGTTGGCTGATTCACAATTCCAGCAACCTGATTGGTTGTTTGGGTGGGCTGCTTCACAGTGATTAGTTGTTTCGGTTGGCTGCTTCACAGTGATTGGTTGTTTGGGTTGAATCGAGCAGAAGTGTTGTGGAATATAGCTCCTGGATACAGTGATGAGCCCCTGGTCATGTGGTCCCTGACTTCACCCACATAGGTGATTACATGACGGTGACATCATCACAGGTCCTGGTACTTTCTGTTGGCTTATCCACTATACAGTACTACCAAACTCCAGAATGGCTCCAAGTCCTTCAGCCCACCAGATCTCTGTGGTGGTGGTAGGTCGGTGGCTCCTGTCAGGACCTCTGATCTGTGGTGGCGGTATGTCAGTGTCTCCCATCAGGGCCACTGATTTGTGGTGGCGGTAGGTCGATATCTCATGTCAGGACCGCTGATCTATGGTGGTGGTAGGTTGGTGTGTCCTGTCAGGAAAGCTTATCTGTGGAGGTGGTAGGTCGGTGTCTCCTGTCAGGACCGGTGATTTGTGGTGACGGTAAGTCGGTGTCTCCTGTCAGGACCACTGGTCTATGGTGGCGGTAGGTTGTGTCTCTTGGTAGGACAACTAATATGTGGTGGCGGTAGGTTGGTGTCTCCTGTCAGTATCACTGAACTGTGGTAGCAGTAGGTTGGTGTGGCCATCAGGATCGCTGATCTGTGGTGGGGGTAGGTCAGTGTCTCCTGTCAGGACCGCTGATCTGTGGTGGCGGTATTTCGGTGTCTCCTGTCAGGACCGTTGATCTGTGGTGGCGGTAGGTGGGTGCCTCCTGTTAGGACCGCTGATCTGTGGTGGGGGTAGGTCAGTGTCTCATTTCAGGACCACTGATCTGTGATGGCGGCAGTAGGTTGGTGTCTCCTGTCAAGACCGCTGATCTGTGGTGGCGGTAGGTCTGAGTCTCTTGTCAGGACCGCTGATCTGTGGGGGCGGTGGGTCGATGTCTGATGTCAGGACCACTGATCTGTAGTGGCGGTTGGTCAGTGTCTCATGCAAGGATCACTGATATGTGGTGGCGGTAGGTCGGTGTCTCCTGTTAGGACCATTAATATGTGGTGGCAGTAGGTCGGTGTCTTCTGTCAGGACCGCTGATCTGTGGTGGCGGTAAGTCGGTGTCTCCTGTCAGGACTGCTAAGCTGTGGTGGAGGTAGGTCGGTGTCTCCTGTCAGGACCGCTGATCTGTGGTGGTGGTAGGTTTGTGTCTCCTGTCAAGACTGCTGATCTGTGGTGGCGGTAGGTCTGTGTCTCCTGTCAGGACCGGTGATCTGTGGTGGTGGTAGGTTGGTGTCTCCTGTCAGGACCGCTGATCTGCGATGGCGATAGGTCAGTGTCTCCTGTCAGAACCGCTGATCTGTGGTGATGGTAAGTCAGTGTATCCCGTCAGAATTGCTGATCTGTGGTGGCGGTAGGTCTGTGTCTCCTATCAGGACCACTGATCTGTGGTGGCAGTAGGTCAGTGTCTCCCGTCAGAACCGTTGATCTGTGGTGACGGTAAGTCAGTGGATCCCGTCAAATTGTAGCAATACCAACTTGTAGATTTTTTAATTTTCTTAGATGAGACAGCCGGGAAAGGTTTTTTTGTTTACTTTTAATATTTTCAGCTTTTTGAATAATTAACAGATGACTATTTCATTTATTTTTCCTTTTTTTGAATTAGTCCCCATAAGGAATTTGATACAGTATAAAGCAATACTATGGTATTGCGTTATAATATAATAGGCTGCCTGTTAAAAAAATATGCCACAGAGACGTTTTTAGCATGCAAACAATCATGGCAGCCTTGAGAGCCATAAGAAATCATCAGTTAGCATGACGACAACCCCATGATCTTATCGCGGGTATGTGGGGGGGAGCATGGAGGTGGCTCTATTCAGGAAATGTAAATCCTGTTCACGGCCTTTAAATGCTGCTGTCAGTGGCATTAAAAGGGTTTGCAACAGTGATTAGCATTACGTCCCTCCTATATACCACTTCCGGGTACCGTTTTTGAAAATCCAAGATGTCCGACACAAGTTTCGAATTACTTAATCTCCACAATGCATTAGTAGTGTTGGACTTACAGAAGACCACAAGTTTAAGCCCTGTCCCCTTCGGTCTGATACCTGGCTGATTAGGGGGAGCGGGGAGTAAGAGGAGAATGGTGCATGAAGAGTGCAGTAGAGATGCTGCTCAGGCCACCTTTCCGCCTGCCAGAACCATGGCTGAGGAGAGAAGGCATAGTTCAGGTGCACGGCACCATGTTGGAGTGCCCTAGGTGGAGTAATTTTGCCTAAGCTTCAGTGAGGCTAAATAAGGGGGTTAGCGCCCCTAGTAATGATGCGGACAGTGATGCGAATGCAATCAGCGCAGGAAACGGGGATCATCTTGGGTTATCACTGTGGCTATGTACTCTGACTCCCACCCAGTGATGTTACAAATAGAATAATGTTAGTTGTAGTCCCTGTCCCTGGAGGGCGATGTAGTGTAGCGTAGTGCAGATGCTCCTATCGGAAAGGAGCTCCAGGAGACACAGTGAGGGCTCAGTGACACGGGCGCATCGGCACCCGTACACCGGCGCCGACGCGCCCGTGTGACTGAGCCGTTACTGCAGAAAGAAGACGGCCGTACCTGAAGACGGCCGTCTCTCTGCAGTGCTGATGAAAGAACACATGACCGGCAATGAAGCCGGTCACATGTTCTTTCCTCCGGCGCTGCAGAGAGATGTCCGTCTTCAGGTACGGCCGTCTGCTACCTGCAGTAACACGGGCGCCGATGCGCCAGTGTGACTAAGCCCTAATGGGAAAAAGAGTAAAATTTATGTTTATTTGAAGTTTTAGGCAGGACAAAGCAAGGTCCAAAACAGTTCAAGATATGGCGACTGGAGATACCGCTGCTATCGTACATATTCATGTAAAACACTTCTGTGTCATATCTAGAACCTTTTTTTTTCTCCTTCCTCAGAATTAGGGAATAAACTATTTCTGGATGTTCTTTACCCAGTTCTAGTTCTCTTCTTAGCCAGTATAGACACAAGGGCAAATCTCTTTTGTGTAGTGCGAGACGCACCAAACGTGTGCGGATATGAAGTCCATTTTTGCAAAGTAATCATACACATGAGCAATTTTTTTCCCTATACAGCAATACTGGTAGGTAAAAAAAAAATCGCTGCATCTCTTATTTTTCCGCGTCCCTCCGAACGCAGCACCCATTGCTTTTAATGGAACAGTCCAACACACGTATGCCGTGTTATGTCTATGCGAGTGCGATGTGATGTTTCCCATTGAATTAGATGGAAATCATTTTCCAATCCTACGACACAAGTGCCGGAGGATTGGAATTCCACTGAAGTAATGCATGAAAAACGCCCCCCACCCACGTGTAAAAGGCATGTTGACAAACGCGACCTTGGGCCAGGTTTCTCGGCCCAATATCATACTCTCCTGTGGGAATGAAGCTTCACGCTGCTTTCCCACAGCCAAGAATACGGCATGAGAGTTGTGTGTTGCAAGATCTTATCGCAGTGCGGGACAAACTCGAGGCATATCCCATCTTTGGGCAATCACTTGGAACACATCGTCCATTGTTTTCAGTGGCGCTGGCAAAAGCATTGCATAGCGTGCGAGGTATTTTCGAGTGCTTGAGATGCGTACGAACAAAATACCGTGTGAAGGAACCCATTAAATCATTGGGTTCTATTTGTTGCATATTCATCGCACAGATTTTGCGAGTGCAAATACACATGCAAATGCGCTTGTGTGCGGCCCCCCTAGCACGGTGGCTTCACATGGACATATTTGTATGTGCAATAATATAATAATAAATAATAAACTTTATTTGTATAGCGCCAACATATTCCGCAGCGCTTACATAGACAGGGGATACAGAAAGACAAAAGTACAAACATTACAGAACCACGGTTACATAGTAATCAATTGATGGAAACAATAGGGGTGCGGGTCCTGCTCCAACGAGCTTACATACTACAAGTAATGGGGTGATACAGAAGGTAAGGGGGCTGGAGATGTGCACTCTATGGCGAGGTGGAGAGTGAGGGATGATATACACAGACAATGGTCAGACATTTAGCCGTGTGACGGCAGAAACAGTATGACTGCAGGAGCGGTTTATGATGGCTAGCAGGGATTGCAGTCAGTAGGTCAGGGAGCATGTTGTCAGGCGGAGTACAAAGGGGTTTGTTTAGGGAATTCGGTATGCCTCCCTGAAGAGGTGCGTTTTTAGAGCACGCCTGAAGTTCTGCGAGTCCTGGATTGCTCGGGTAGCCTTTGGTAGTGCGTTCCAGAGGACCGGTGCTGCTCTGGAGAAGTCTTGGAGGCGGGAATGAATTAAAGGGGCGCTCAATCTGGTTTCGTTAACAGAGCGGAGAGCCCGGGCTGGTTGATGGATTGAGATGAGGGAGGCGATGTAGGGGGGCGCTGCGCTGTGGAGGGCTTTGTGGATGAAGGTGGCGAGTTTAAATTGAATTCTGTATTTAACGGGCAGCCAGTGCAGTGACTGGCACAGGGCAGAGGCGTCCGAGTAGCGGCTGGACAGGAAGATGAGCCTGGCTGCCGCATTCAGGATGGATTGGAGAGTTTAGAGTCTGGTGCAGGGGAGGCCGATCAGCAACGAGTTGCAATAATCGAGCCGGGAGTGGATGAGGGCAACAGTAAGCGTTTTTAGCGTGTCCACAGTGAGAAAAGAGCGGATTCTTGCGATGTTCTTGAGGTGCAGCTGACATGTTCGGGCCAGAGATTGGATGTAGGGGGTAAAAGAGAGATCAGAATCAAATATGACTCCAAGGCAGCGGGCATGTTGCCTAGGAGTTATGTTGGCGCCACACACTGAGATGGAGATGTCAGGAGGAGGTCGGTTAGTGGAGGGTGGAAATACCAGCAGGTCAGTTTTAGAGAGGTTTAGTTTTAGGTAGAGAGAGGACATGATGTTAGAGACAGCGGACAGACAGTTAGTGATGTTTTGGAGTAAGGGTGCAGAGATGTCACGGGAAGAGGTGTATAGCTGGGTGTCATCAGCATACAGGTGATATTGGAGGCCAAATCTCCTGATGGTTTGTCCAATAGGGGCTGTGTAGATAGAGAAAAGAAGGGGGCCGAGGACAGAGCCCTGGGGGACCCCAACAGCAAGGGGAAGAGGAGGGGAGGTGGAGCCAGCAAAGGAGACACTGAAAGAGCGGTCAGATAGGTAGGAAGAGAACCAGGAGAGGGCAGTGTCCTTTAGGCCAATGGAGCGTAGCATACTGAGGAGGAGTTTGTGGTCAACAGTGTCAAATGCTGCGGAGAGGTCGAGGAGGATCAGTAGGGAGTAATCGCCCCTCGATTTGGCTGTCAGTAGGTCATTGGATACCCTTGTAAGGGCAGTTTCTGTCGAGTGTTGAGGTCGAAATCCAGACTGTAGGGGGTCTAGGAGAGAGTGCTCTGATAGGTAGCTTACAAGGCGGGAGTAAACCAGCCGTTCTAGTAGTTTGGAGATGAAGGGGAGGTTTGAGATGGGTCGGTAGTTGGCAGCATCAGTCGCGTCCAGAGTCGGCTTCTTTAGCAGTGGGGATATGATGGCGTGTTTGAAAGAAGAGGGAAAGTTGCCAGAGGTCAGAGAGAGGTTGAATATAGTGGTGAGATGGGAGATGACCACTGGGGAGAGGGAACAGAGGAGGTGTGAGGGGAGGGGGTCGCTAGCGCAGGTGGTGGGGCGAGCAGAGAAGAGCAATTTGGAGACTTCTTCCTCTGTCGCTGGTCTGAGTACAGACAGTGAGCAGGAGCTAGATGCAGTGCTGACAAGACTAGGGTCAGGGATAGTCTGGGATTGGGAAGTTATTTCCTGACGGATGTCATCAATATGCAGAGAATAGAGCCCATTGATTTCAATGGGTTCGTTCTCATCTCCTTTTTTGTGTGCGCACTTTTTGTGCATGCTAAAAAATAGGACCTGCTCCAAAGTTCCCCATAGAAGTCTATGGGAGCATGGAAGTGCAAGGGGATGTGTGAAACACTGCAAAATTCCATGAAAAAAAGAACACATCTGGAATTCATTAGACTAAATCGTTATCTAAATCGGAGGGTAGAAGTGACCTGTGTGCAAAAAACTATGGCCTGCATGCGCAAAAAGTACAGTCAAATATGCCGATATAAGCTTAAAAAAAGTCTCGTCCACAGCACAAATACATTGTGCTGAGGCGTGTGAAAAAACGCGTACATGCATGTAAACCTGCCCTAAGGGTATGTGCCCAAATAAAAAGTCCCGCTAGTGGCTGAGACTGCCCAGCCACAGCACATCTTGCCAACATTGTCAGCAAGATTGCGCTTGTATTGGCCGCCACAGCTGGGCAAAGTCTCAGCCACAAGTGGTACCTGCTATGTGGACTCACAGCGGAATAGGTCTCTCCTTCCTGTCGGTTTGCTACATTGCATTGAAAAAGTTGAGGAATCGAAACACTAAGACTGATCTCAGACAAATGGATTTGAATTACAGATTCCGCAATCGCCGTCCGTGTGTATGATACGCGGTCAATTCGTTCATACTTGCGAGAATGAATTGCAGATTGCTCGAGAGAAAGAAAAATTGCTACATGCACTATTTTACCGCGGATTCCGCGTGTACATGCATCGTTGATGTCTATGGATGCGTTCGATCTGCAGAGCATATACAATTACATTGCGTATGGACGTGGATATGAACGCAAGTTGCTAGAAAACCAGATAACAAATGGTATAAAGAAAGAAGGAATTCATGGTCAGACAATGCAGGACAGAGTCTGGGGGAACAACACACCCATTCAGACTGCTTTCGACAACCTTCACTTATTCTTCTGGGCTCTTCCTTCATGAGAAAGTGTATTTAAAAAAAAAAAAAAGTGGTTTACACTACTTCCAAAAAATTGTATAAACCAGTCAAGCCAAGAGAGCCGTTTCCTGTTCTGAAGGCTCTCAGAGCATCTCTCACCACCACAGCACAAGCGAATGGCACCTGAGTGATAGAAGGGTGTTTCCAGGGGATTGGGCAGCTTTCTGATGTCATTTCCTGCTTGCTTTTGTTCTTCCACGCAGACAATACGCTGTCTGTAGGCTGTACATCCGCATGCAAAACCGCATGCATACCCGGCCATACACAATTCACTTTGGCAGTGATACGCAGGTCCGGGGGGGGGGGGGGGGGGACTAAAAGCTCATGGGCCCAGGTGCAAAAGTTTATCTTGGGGCCCCCCAACTTCTCTTAACCTCTTAATGCAGAGGCGTACCTTGATGCCCCTGGGCCCCAATGCAAAACCTGTAACAGGGCCCCAACTATAATGCTTTATTCATAGTACTGGGCTCCCTATATGGAGAAGAGAGGCCTTATGGGCCCCCTAAGGCTCCTGGGCCTGGGTGCAACTGCATCTACAGCATCTCCTATAGTTACGCCAGTGGGCATGTCTTCTACTGTGAATATATCTGTTTGCGGAATCCGACCCGGCCTAAGTGTAAAAGATAGTTGCAGAACTTTCCATTACACAACAAATATGATTTAGTTATAGAAAACAGGAAAGTCCATAAAACTAGAGAAGAAAGGACTTGGTAATCTTCGATCCAGAGCTGGGTCAAGCCACCGTCTCCTGTCAATGGTTATCGGGACAGGATGTGCTGGAGGGACGCCTGCAGCACTTCATGTCTATATGAGTGACAACGTAGGATCTGCTCATACGCCGCGGCTCTGTTTACCATTAATGTATTCGACCTAGTTTATGGCAGGTAGAAGATATTTTTATGTCGCACCAACTTGTTGTGCATCGCCGTACAGCGAACGGGTCATGGAGAATCCAGCTCTGATACCTAAGGGGGTCATTTATCCCATTAATTAATGCTTGCATTTGCATCTACCTTGTTCTACAGCAGCGCATTAAAATATATTACATCTTATCAGTGACTAAAAACTAAGTTTAATAGTCCCATAAGAGACACGAGCAGCTGGGAACCTGGGGTGGATTTCACTCCGTGTCTATACATTTACAGTCTGTGACTTTAATTGCTGCAGAATCGTCCTGTCAAGCGAAGTGAAACAATTAATTAAAAAACGAAATTATACTATACCAGCAAGAGACGGTGTTAATTGAAAAGTAGTTTGTATTGTACGTTCACCAGGATTCCCAGATTATCTGACATATTAATGGAGTATGAGAATGTTCATCCGAGAGATACTTCACACACATCTGCCTACATGAGATCACTTCCAAGAAAAATTAATGGCGTATTCCGGTTTAAGCAAATAAATGTTATTTTTTTGTATAGTAAAATATTGGACTTTGAGCCGTCACCATATACTGTAAATTAAGAATTAATCTAGTGGGTGCAGCGGCACACCCTCAAAGGGCATAGGAGTCTAACAGATCATCCTTGGCCAATTTGATCGGGATCGATCATCTCATACATTCATCTAAAGGAGCCTTCTCTTTTAAGACATGAATGGCATGGGCCATGACACGTTGGGGTCCAAGAGGTGACTCCTGTTGAGCAAAGGCACACCCCTGAAGGGCATATGAGTCTTACAGATCATCCTTGGCCAGTTTCATCAGGAGAAATCACTGGATACATTCATTTAAAGGAGTCTTACAGATCATCCTTGGCCAGTTTGGTCGGGAGGAATCACCGAATCCATCAATTTAAAGGAGCCTTCTCTTTTAAGACATGAATGGCATGGGCCATAAGTGTTTGACACGTTGCGGTCCAAGAGGTGACCCCTGTTGAGCAAAGGCACACCCCTGAAGGGCATATGAGTCTTACAGATCATCCTTGGCCAGTTTCTTCAGGAGGAATCACCGGATACATTGATTTAAAGGAGTCTTACAGATCATGCTTGGCCAGTTTGGTCGGGAGAAATCACCGGATACATTCATTTAAAGGAGTCTTACAGATCATCCTTGGCCAGTTTGGTCGGGATCGATCATCTCATACATTCATTTAAAGGAGCCTTCTCTTTTAAGAAATGAATGGCATGTGCCATAAGTGTTTGACACATGGGGGTCCAAGAGGTGACCCCTGTTGAGCAAAGGCACACCCCTGAAGGGCATATGAGTCTCACAGATCATCCTTGGCCAGTTTCTTCAGGAGGAATCACCGGATACATTGATTTAAAGGAGTCTTACAGATCATGCTTGGCCAGTTTGGTCGGGAGGAATCACCGAATACATCAATTTAAAGGAGTTTTCTCTCTTAAGACATGTATGGCATGTGCCATAAGTGTTTGACACATGGGGGTCCAAAAGGTGACCCCTGTTGAGCAAAGGCACACCCCTGAAGGGCATATGAGTCTCACAGATCATCCTTGGCCAGTTTCTTCAGGAGGAATCACCAGATACATTGATTTAAAGGAGTCTTATAGATCATGCTTGGCCAGTTTGGTCGTTAGGAATCACCGAATACATCAATTTAAAGGAGTTTTCTCTCTTAAGACATGTATGGCATGTGCCATAAGTGTTTAACACATGGGGGTCCAAAAGGTGACCCCTGTTGAGTAAGGGCACACCCCTGAAGGGCATATGAGTCTTACAGATCATCCTTGGCAAGTTTCTTCAGGAGGAATCGCCGGATACATTCATTTAAAGGAGTCTTACAGATCATTCTTGGCCAGTTTGGTCCGGAGGAATCACCAAATACATCAATTTAAAGGGGTTTTCTCTCTTAAGACATGTATGGCATGTGCCATAAGTGTTTGACACATGGGGGTCCAAAAGGTGACCCCTGTTGAGCAAAGGCACACCCCTGAAGGGCGTATGAGTTTTAGAGATCATCCTTGGCCAGTTTGATCGGGATTGATCATCTCATACATTCATTTAAAGGAGCCTTCTCTTTTAAGACATGAATGGCATGGGCCATAAGTGTTTGACACGTTGGGGTACAAGAGGTGACCCCTGTTGAGCAAAGGCACACCCCTGAAGGGCATATGAGTCTCACAGATCATCCTTGGCCAGTTTCTTCAGGAGGAATCACCGGATACATTGATTTAAAGGAGTCTTACAGATCATGCTTGGCCAGTTTGGTCGGGAGGAATCACCGAATACATCAATTTAAAGGAGTTTTCTCTCTTAAGACATGTATGGCATGTGCCATAAGTGTTTGACACATGGGGGTCCAAAAGGTGACCCCTGTTGAGCAAAGGCACACCCCTGAAGGGCATATGAGTCTCACAGATCATCCTTGGCCAGTTTCTTCAGGAGGAATCACCGGATACATTGATTTAAAGGAGTCTTACAGATCATGCTTGGCCAGTTTGGTCGTTAGGAATCACCGAATACATCAATTTAAAGGAGTTTTCTCTCTTAAGACATGTATGGCATGTGCCATAAGTGTTTGACACATGGGGGTCCAAAAGGTGACCCCTGTTGAGTAAGGGCACACCCCTGAAGGGCATATGAGTCTTACAGATCATCCTTGGCAAGTTTCTTCAGGAGGAATCGCCGGATACATTCATTTAAAGGAGTCTTACAGATCATTCTTGGCCAGTTTGGTCCGGAGGAATCACCAAATACATCAATTTAAAGGGGTTTTCTCTCTTAAGACATGTATGGCATGTGCCATAAGTGTTTGACACATGGGGGTCCAAAAGGTGACCCCTGTTGAGTAAGGGCACACCCCTGAAGGGCATATGAGTCTTACAGATCATCCTTGGCAAGTTTCTTCAGGAGGAATCGCCGGATACATTCATTTAAAGGAGTCTTACAGATCATTCTTGGCCAGTTTGGTCCGGAGGAATCACCAAATACATCAATTTAAAGGGGTTTTCTCTCTTAAGACATGTATGGCATGTGCCATAAGTGTTTGACACATGGGGGTCCAAAAGGTGACCCCTGTTGAGCAAAGGCACACCCCTGAAGGGCGTATGAGTTTTAGAGATCATCCTTGGCCAGTTTGATCGGGATTGATCATCTCATACATTCATTTAAAGGAGCCTTCTCTTTTAAGACATGAATGGCATGGGCCATAAGTGTTTGACACGTTGGGGTACAAGAGGTGACCCCTGCTGAGCAAAAGCACACCCCTGAAGGGCATATGAGTCTTAGAGATCATCCTTGGCCAGTTTCTTCAGGAGGAATCACTGGATACATTCATTTAAAGGAGTGTTACAGATCATCTTTGGCCAGTTTGGTCGGGAGGAATCACCGAATACATCAATTGAAAGGAATTTTCTCTTTTAAGACATGTATGGCATGGGCCATAAGTGTTTGACACATGGGGGTCCAAGAGGTGACCCCTGTTGAGCAAAGGCACACCCCTGAAGGGCATATGAGTCTTAGAGATCATCCTTGGCCAGTTTCATCAGGCAGAATCACCGGATACATTCATTTAAAGGAGTCTTACAGATCATCCTTGGCCAGCTTGGACGGAAAAAATCACCAAATACATTAATTTAAAGGAGTTTTCTCTCTTAAGACATATATGGCATGTGCTATAAGTGATTGATATATGGGGGTCCAAGAGGTGACCTCTGTTGAACAAAGGAGACCAAACGATTACCGAAGACTAAATGGTTGGGTGGCCTTCTCCCTTTTCCCTTTAAGCAACCCTCCAGTTTTGGGACAAAATTCTAGCCTGGAACCCGAAGGGGCGAGGGGTATATTACCTGTAGTTTCTTCTTCTGCCATCCCTCCGATCCACTGATTCCAAGTCCTATTTTTGGCCACTCAAGGTGGCTGAAGCAATCTTTTGGAAGTGTTAGACTACCAATGCTCTATGACTGGCCAGAGCTGTTCATTTGATAAGTATTGACTAATCAGAGAGTAGTGCACAGTGTGCGTTAGGTAGTTAGAAAATTGCTGAAGCCATCTTGAATAGCTGACAACAGAGCCTGAAACCGTTGGATAGGAGAAGCGGCAGAAAAGAACAACTGCAGATAATAAACCACCTTGCCCCTCCATTCCCCGGACATGGTTTCCCCCCAAAACCAGAGGGTTGCTTCAATTTAAGTCTATGGGAGGTACAGAAAGAGCCAATCAAGGTCATGACTAGAGATGAGCGAGCATACTCGTCCGAGCTTGATACTTGTTCGAGTATTAGGGTGTTCGAGATGCTCGTTACTCGTAACGAGTACCACGCGGTGTTCGGGTTACTTTCATTTTCTTCCCTGACAAATTTGCGCGCTTTTCTGGCCAATAGAAAGACAGGGAAGGCATTACAACTTCCCCCTGCGACGTTCAAGCCCTATACCACCCCCCTGCAGTGAGTGGCTGGCGAGATTAGGCGTCACCCGAGTATTAAAATCTGCCCCTCCCGCGGCTCACCACAGATGCATTCTGACAGAGATCAGGGACAGTGCTGTTGGTGCCGGAGCTGCTATAGGGAGAGCGTTAGGAGTGATTTTAGGCTTCAAGAACCCCAACGGTCCTTCTTAGGCCATAGAAATCGCAGATCGCACCTAGGTGCGATCTGCGATTTCTGTTCTCTTCTCTATATGCGCTCAATGGGGCCGGCGGCAGCAGCGCCTACCCCATTGAGAACATATAGACGACAAATCATTCTTCTCTGCCACAGCTGTAACAGATGATTTTTATTCTTTGCTCTACTGTATTCCCGGCGTATAAGGTGACAGTTGGGGGGTTGTCTTATACGCCCCGTCGCCTTATACGACGGTATATATTTTTATTGTAACACATTTCTGGATGAATTGCAGGGAAGGGCTTATATATTTAAGCCCTTCCCGACAATTCATCCCGCGATCGCCGGCAGCCCATTGCTTTCAGTGTAACCTGCTGTATTGCCGGCTCCATTTAATTCAATGGGCAAACATCATTCTTCTCTTCCACAGCTGTTACAGCTATGGCAGAGAAGAACGATCTTTATGCTGACAGTGGGGGGGGGGGGGCACTCTTGCCGCTATTGTGGCTTAATAGTGGGACCTGGGAACTTGAGATGCAGCCCAACATGTAGCCCCTCGCCTGCCCTATCTGTTGCTGTGTCGTTCCCATCACTTTCTTGAATTGCCCCGATTTTCACAAATGAAAACCTTAGCGAGCATCGGCGATATACGAAAATTTCGTCCCGAGTAACGAGCACCTGAGCATTTCGGTGCTCGCTCATCTCTAGTCATGACCTTGCTATCACTCCATTCATTCTCTGATTTAAAGGGCCACTCTAGCAAAACCACATTTTCAATACTTGCCCCCTCATCTGATTGTCTGTCACACTCTGGAGGTCTCCTCTGTATATTGTAGTCACTTTTGTGCAGTACAGCCTCCTATCTGATGCTTATCATGCACTACCATGACAGTGAGATTTCCCACTATTTTGTCTTCCTCTATGCTGTGCTAG
Organism: Eleutherodactylus coqui; assembly: GCF_035609145.1. Classification (NCBI taxonomy): domain Eukaryota; kingdom Metazoa; phylum Chordata; class Amphibia; order Anura; family Eleutherodactylidae; genus Eleutherodactylus; species Eleutherodactylus coqui. Next base: position 61,516,039 of record NC_089837.1, read on the forward strand.
CAATTCCATAATGCATCAGTACAGGATCAAATGACCAGATAAAGCCAATACCATTTCTGCCTGCAGGGAGAACAATGTGATCATTATTACCTTCTATATTCAACTAAATAAACATCACACCATAATTATACAGTGAGGAGGATGAGCTGTCATCTCCTTAAATGTTGCTGTGTAAGAAAAGCATCTAATCATCAGCAGTAACTGTGATGTTAGTCTTCCCCTGGAAGAGCCCGTGTGGTACAGTCCACGTAATATCATCATACAGGTGGTTCGGATGACTAAATTAGTGACTCCCAAATTATACAAAAAGACAAGTAAATCTCAAGTGGGCAAAATGAGATCACATGACTCATGAAAGATGAGATTTTGCTTGTTCATTGCTGTTTCATACAGGCTACTTGTTTTCCTTGAGCCATCGCTTAGCGATGACGCGGGTACCCGCAGCGAATACGCAATTTTGTGTATTGGCTGCGGGTCAGATCAACGCGAATTCCGCTGCAAAATATAGATAATTTTCTACCGCTCGCGGAATATGCGATTCGTGTTTGCGACTGTGAACGAAAAAGCAAAAATGCATGGCTTTTAATGCCCGTGCCAGTGCGGATGGCGAACAGACGAATCCGCCATGCAAATGTGAGCCTGGCCTGAGAATTGGGCAAACGAGTGCTCATACAGATGTCCATGCCTGATTATTTCCCTATGTAAAGACGCTCTAGTGGGCGTTCTGCTTCTAATGTCTTGGTGGCAGGCAGCAAAGAACACCTTCAGAGGTCATGTGGATCCATCATGGTGCAGAGCTGCTACGGAGGCACTACACAATATTAGGCTTTATTGTTATGGCTGATTGAGGTACAGAGGCGTAACTTGAAGCTCCTGGGCCCCAATGCAAAACCTGTAACAGGGCCCCCAACTATAATGCTTTATTCATAGTACTGGGCTCCCTATATGGAGAAGAGAGGCCTTATGGGCCCCCTAAGGCTCCTGGGCCCGGGTGCAACCACATCCCCTGCATCCTCTATAGTTACGCCCCTGTTGGGGTATATAGCTTATGCAAATCAAAAAACAGAGACCTCCTTTAGGCTCTCGTACAACCTTTTCTCCATTTACTGTGTATAATATACAAAAAGTTCACACATTCCAGATTTAATGTAGAATCTTTGCTGTAGAATATGCCCCAAAATTCCACAGCAAAAGTAAAATAACTGCGCCATTTCGCAGACTTAATCCAAGTCAGCTGACCTGCTTACAAGTAGGCTTCCTAGCGTACTAAGTAGATGGTCCGGCCTCCTCCAAAATGGCGCAGCCAGGACTGCGCTAATGTGAGCGGTCTTGGCAGTGTAATAAAATGCAGCGATGACTTTACTCTTGCGCCCTGCATAGCGATACACGTCTTGCGATAGTGAGCAGATATGCGCTTACGCTTGTGCGAGGCCGCCCTAAAAGACATCGCATGACACTCGCAGGCCATGCGATGTGCATGTGAGTACGATGTTTCCCATTGATGTCAACGGGAAACACTTGTGATCCTGGAACGTGTGATCCCTGCAATTTCACAGAAGCGATGGCCAACTAGTTTAAAGAGTTACGTCCCTGTGCAAATACTCAGGAAAATAGAGCGTGCTACGTATTTTTTTGGCGTGACGGAATTGCGCACGCCAAATCCACGTATGTGACTAAACTCATTAAATCAAAGCTTCTATTTTCATGTATTGTGCCTGCAAATGTTTTCTGCGTCCGTGTGAATCCGGTCTGTGCCTCCCAGACATTCAGCAGTTCATGTAGATGTCGATTTGGACTGACTGAGATGTTTTCTGATGCGATTTCCAGCCGCGCTCGGCTTCACACCTACACGAATCACTAGATTATTCCGCTCCTAATTCAAGGCATTTTTCTGGAAAACTATAAAGCGACAAAAAATAAATAATAAAAGTGTGCGGCTTGTAAATTCTGGCGCGCGCCGCTTCTTCAATAAATGTATCCGTAAGTGTCTGATATCTGGAGGGAAGAAAATACATTAAAAATAGCTTCTGTCCTCGGAAGTACTGCGGGAAGAGAGCGTCTGCATCTGTAATAGACCTCGGAGGGGGAGGGAACGTACCCCGCGCCACGCTGCAGCGCTGCCTGGTTTTCAGCATGCGTCGACTTACACTGGCAGCCGGTGAGATGTGCCCTGGTATGGTAGTGCCACTAGTAAGTGCCCTCCACACTACAGCTGACCCAACCTTTTTACTGTTCACAAACATCTCAAACAGTCGATGCAAATTCTTCTTGTCCTTTTTTTCAAATAAAGAACCATTAAAATAATCTACGCTATATCTCAGTTACTAGCAATAAAGACCTTGGGGCGATAAAATACATTGGGCAGCATTAACCCTTTGCCCACATCCACCATGGAGGGGTTTCACACATGTGGACTATCTCTGCAAGATGCACCTAAAGCCCACCTTTGCATTTTTATGTTGGTCCGTACGCACGGTTAATGAATATTTCACCCGATCGAGTTACGGTCTTTATTCGCATATTTCATGCCATTCACACGGCGGCTGTTGCGTTGATGTCAAAAGATACGCTCAAGCGGCAGAAACCGTTGATCGCTATAAAATGCTTGAAATGCAATTAATGCCTAATTACGGCCAGCTATCTTCGTTTTCCAGTGCAGGGTAACTCCCTCCTTTTTTTTCAGTTTCCATAGAAGTCTATGGGAGCTTGCTACGTATCATGCGAAAAGATCGGGCGAGATCTATCTTTTCACGCAGCGTATAAAATATGTGACCGGAAAGAGCCCTATTTTTCCAGGCACAAAGAAACTAGAGATGAGTGAGTATACTCGCTAAGGCACATTACTCGAGTGAGTAGTGCCTTAGCCGAGTATCTCCCCGCTCGCCCGTAATCAGGGGCCGGTGGGCAGCACCGGGAGAGAGCAGGGAGGAACGGAGGGGAGATATCTCTCTCCCTTTCTCCTCCCCACTGCAACTCACCTGTCACCCGTGACGGCCCCCGAATCTTTAGAGACGAGCGGGGAGATACTCGGCTAAGGCACTACTCACTCGAGTAACGTGCCTTAGCAAGTATACTCGCTCATCTCTAGAAGGAACCCATTGAAATCCAATGCTTCGCGTGATTGTTTGCCTGTCAAAGACGTGCCTGCGGTATGACTTTAACAGGCAGCTTGTTAAAGTACAGTATAATGCAATATCAGAGCCGCCGGACCTGACAGTGTCTAAATCAAACCCACATTTCTGTTGTAGCATTGAAAACAATCGACAAGTATTTACTAAATCAGAGATGTCAGTAGAGGTGAGAGCTCCTCCATACATCCACAGCTGACATTTTTCCCGATTGTAGACGTTCTGTCTTCTTTCCTTCTCCATCTAGTCCAGACCACTATGACAACTTCTCCTGATAACATAGACATGTATGGGAGAGCATGAGCACAGGAATTTGAAAATGGTCATATTTTCGTATGGTATGTGGACTTCAGCAGCGGGCACCATGAGAACCAGGCAGCAGGTGAGTATAAAGAATACATTACCCGGCTCCCTCTCACCTCCCCTAAGTGACAGGGGAGCCTTTAATTGCTGAAAAGTAGAGATTAGCACTATCACATCTAATAGAGAATGGGAAAGTCTGCACGGTCTAGTACTCAATATTGCTCAGCTATATTACGAACACTGACCTCCAACCTACCGTATATACCGTTACACCGCTACCTGTACATGGAGATCAACAATTCACCAACATCGGACAGAAGCACAAAGGTAGGTGGCGCCATTTACGCTAAATGTGAGCTACACAGAAGTGTTAGACTGATGTCATACAGCTAGCTGTGCCTGCCCGCTGTCATCCGCCAAATTCTTCCTAGTGACGTCACTCCAAAATCTGTTGTACCCTTCATGCTATAGCTGTGCACACATGGCTTGCCGCTGGCATACACTTTGACAGTGAGCCAACAAGGCTGGATTTTCCCATTTAATGTGGGTTCACACCAAAAAATGATCCACAGAAACTTGTCACCTAAATTTATGGTGCGCTCCGGGGTCACGGGGAGAATTTCCATACAAGTGCAGCAGCTGGAAAGTCGTTTATCAGCTCAGGTGCGGATTATGATGTTCTGCAGCAGCTGCAGTGTTTTATGAGATTGCGCAGCAGCTGAGGTGTTTATTAGGAGGATTTACAGTAGCTGGGGTGTACATGATGATGTTCTGCAGCAGCTGAGGTGTATATTATGAGGATTTACAGGAGCTGCGGTATATTATGATGAGCACCTGAGTTGTGTATAATGAGGTTCTACAGCATCTATGTGTATTGTGAGGTTCTGCAGCAGCTGAGGTATTCATTGGGGTGTTCTGAAGCAGCTGTGGTATATATTATGATGTTCTGCAGCAGCTGGAGAATTTTATGAGATTGTGCAGCAGCTGAGAAGGGTATTCTTTATCAGCTGAAGTGTGATTATCATGTACTGCAGCAGCTGATGAGTCTATTATTGGATTCCTAGCAGCTGCAATGTGTATTATGATGTTCTGCAGCAGCTGAGGTGTGTATTTCATGAGGTTTAACAGAAGCTAGGATGGGTATTATGATGTTCTGCAGCAGCTGAGATGTGTTTTATGATGTTCTAAATGTGATTGTTCTCAGTGAGATAAACCAAGTAATCTTGTAGATATGTTAGCTTTTAATGGCTAACAAAAATACATGATGGTACAGCGAGCTTTCCAACCTCTCAGAGTTCTTCCACACATATGGACAGACACATACATGGTGTGATTAATTTCACCACGGGGACGAGGGGGGAGACCTGTCAAGTCTCTGCAGTGAGCCTATCTGACAGATAGGCACACCGAGGAGAATTGCAGCAAATCGCGGCAATCGCTATTATTCTCCGCTCGTGGCCAGGGGGTGCACTTTCCATAGCAACGCTATGAAAAGTGTTCACTGCCTTGCCCGCGGCTGGATTATGGCAGTGGGTAACACAATGAACAATCGCCCGTGGACAGGCAGCGTTATTCACCAAACATACAGTTTTCACATCTGTATCAGTGGACTAGTTAAGTATTTATTTATTCCTCTACTAATCCCACCATGTCTATGCCTTGTCAGATGTATGTGTATGTGTGTGTGTATATATATATATATATATATATATATATATATATATATATATATATATATATATATAGTCATGCCTCTTGAGATCTATTTCATTTAAGCCTTAAGAAGAACCCTGAGAAGGTTGGAAAGCTCGCATTAACATCATGTATTTTTGTTAGCCATTAAAAGCTAACATATCTACAAGATTACTTGGTTTCTCTTGCTGGGAACAATCACATTTTGCTTTACTGGCTTAAGACCCATTTATATGCAAAGATAATCTTTCAAACGACTGCAAGATTTTCGATCTATTTGCATAAAGTGTCAATTCCTATTAACACTTTATTATCTTCATTTTCATGTAAGAGGGCCTCCTGAAGCTCTTTGCAGAGCCCAGCATGTGATTTATCACATGCCCAGCTGCAATGTTTCCTTCCTGGCTGCTGGCATATTACAATGTTATCTGCCATCCCCGTTGAGAACACAGCATGCGGTCTATTGAGAGATACTCTATCTTTCTGCGGCCTAACAATGGATTTAATTTAAGTTCACCTGCACGATGGCCGCGTTTACATGTAACAATTATCGCTCAGTTTGGGTCATTTAAATGAATTTTGAATGATAATCGTTACGCGTTAATAGGCCTTAACACGGTACCAAACCTTTTTCATTTTATAATGTTCTGGAGCAGCTGGGGTATATATAATGAGGTAGCGCAGCATTTGAGGATTATATCACGATGTTCTGCAGCAGCTGAAGTGTGTATTATGATGTTCGGCAGTGGCCGTGATTTGTATTATGATGTTCTGCAGCAGCCGTGATGTGTATTATGATGTTTCGTAGTAGCTGAGGTGTGTATTATGATGTTCTGCAGCAACTGAAGTGTGTATTATGATGTTTTGCAGCTGCCGTGATGTGTATTATGGTGTTCTACAGTAGCTGAGGTGTGTATTATGATGTTCTGCAGCAGCTGAGGTGTGTATCATAATGTTCTGCAGCAGCTGAAGTGTGTATTATGATGTTTTGCAGCAGCCGTGATGTGTATTATGATGTTCTGCAGCAGCTGAGGTGTGTATCATAATGTTCTGCAGCAGCTAAGGTGTGTATTATGATGTTCTGCAGTGACCGTGATTTGTATTATGATGTTCTGCAGCAACTGAAGTGTGTATTATGATGTTTTGCAGCTGCCGTGATGTGTATTATGGTGTTCTGCAGTAGCTGAGGTGTGTATTATGATGTTCTGCAGCAGCTGAGGTGTGTATCATAATGTTCTGCAGCAACTGAGGTGCATTTTATGATGTTCTGCAGCAGCTGAGGTGTGTATTATGATGTTCTGCAGCAGCTGAAGTGTGTATTATGATGTTTTGCAGCAGCCGTGATGTGTATTATGATGTTCTGCAGTAGCTGAGGTGTGTATCATAATGTTCTGCAGCAGCTAAGGTGTGTATTATGATGTTCTGCAGTGGCCGTGATTTGTATTATGATGTTCTGCAGCAGCTCTGATGTGTATTATGATGTTCTGCAGTAGCTGAGGTGTGAACCATGATGTTCTGCAGCAGCTGAGGTGTGTATCATAATGTTCTGCAGCAGCTGAGGTGTGTATTATGATGTTCTGCAGCAGCTGAGGTGTGTATTATGATGTTCTGCAGCAGCTGAGGTGTGAACCATGATGTTCTGCAGCAGCCGTAATGTGTATTATGATGCTTTCTATCAGTTGAGGAGTGTTTCCGTGGTGTTCTGCAGCAGCTGAGGGGGATGTTCTGCAGGGTAGTCGTTCAGTATAATTGGTACATTACAGTGTATGGGGGTCTGGGACCTCCTGGCAGCACATTTCCCATCCATCCGCTTGTCACCTCGGCTCCTGCACAGTGAGAGACAGTTCCTGTTAAACGGGTGATAACTGTTTGTAGTGCTGCGCGTTTGTAAAAATTAATTAGTTCCGCATTAGGTCCCTTTATGGTTATTTCGCTAGGTGAGGGCTGGAGGGGCTGTTTACTTGGCTTCTAGACACATGTTTTAAATAAAAATTAATCTTCCTTTTCTCACTTTGGAACTGTTGAGTTTTATGACATATTTGGACTTCCTGTAACTTATGGAGCATTCGGGAATCATTAGAGAGGACCTTGATGGGCGCCGTAAATTAGAGCGCCTGTGTTCCCAGCCCTCTGCACAACTTCAGAGACGAGCAACAGACAACATTAATCTGACAACATACCAAAAACACATTCCCTTATTTACTAGGAAGCTCGGACATTCATCACCCGCCGGCCGAGGAGCAGGCGGCTCAAGTGCAAAATAAGTTTCATAAAATAAATTAAAAGGGAAAAACTATTTAGTGAATTATATAAATATTTTCTAATGGTTTTCCGGGAAAATACTATTGATTGCCTGTCCTTAGGATGGGTCATCAATAGTTGATCAGCTGGGGTCTGTCGCTCGGAACCTAACCAATCTGGTCCCAGCTGTCCACGCCACAACATACAGGGATATGGAGCCGGTGTAATTAGCTCCGACCCTCGCGTAGAGGCCGGCGGTGGTAATTGCAGGTGCCACTTTCATTACCAGCACCGGCCACTACATGGGGGGGGGGGGGGGGGCAGGGGTAACTGCATCTGCTCTGTACCCCTGCTGTGTGTTGTGAGGCTGACATTGGGCTTCCGATTGGCAGATTGGCTAGGGTTCCGAACAGTGGACCCCGGCTGAATAACTATTGATGAACTATCCTGAGGATAGGTCAACAATAGTTTTGCCTGAAAAAAGCCTTTAAGGGCTCAGTCACACTGGCGTTTTAATGCACAAAGTTTTGACAGCCGCAGCAGGGCATTCCTTGGATGTAAAACCCCTGGATACTTCCACATCCAGGGGTTTCACCTTTGGTCAATGGGGCCGGCAGCAGTGGTGGTGGCCCCTTTAACATACAGAGAACATCGCGATCCTCTGCCACAGCTGTGACAGAGGATTTCTTCATCTCCGCCGGGAGTCCCATTGTCACTATGGCAGAGGACCACAATGTTCTACCCTTGAATTCAATGGAGTCGGCGCTACAGCCGGCTCCATTGAACGCAATGGGCTGTTGGCAAGCCCTGCAGTGATTTTCCGGGAATGCTTTAAATATAAGCCCTTCCCTGAAAATCATCCTTAAAATGTGTAAAAAATGAATGGGTGAGTGTGAGTGCTGCCTCTGATTGGCATGGACCAATCACAGGCAGCTCTCAGCTGTTATTTAATAGCTGAGAGATGCCTCTGATTGGTCAAAGTGCTCAGCCAATCAGATGCAGCCCTTTCAGCAGGCCGGGATTTAAAATCCCCGCCTGCTGAAATTATTTCACAGCAGTGCAGGAGAAGAGTCCACTGGATGTGCCTGAGCCCAGGCAACTGCTGAGAGGTGAGACTGAGTATTATATATATATATATATATATATATATATATATATATATTTTTTTTTTTTTATTTTTTTTATTTTTTCCGAACACTTTAGGGATGATTTTTCAGGGAAGGGCTTATATTTAAAGCCCTTCCCTGAAAATCACTGCAGGGCTTGCCTGCAGCTCATTGCTTTCTGTATTGCCGGCTCCATTGAATTCAATGGAAGACCATCACGCTCCTCTGCCCCAGCTCTGACAGCTGTGGCAAAGGATTGCGATCTTCATTGAGCACGAGGTGAAACCCCTGGAAGCGACAGCATTCAGGGGTTTCACATACAAATAAGACGGATACCGCAGTTACCTGCGTTTTAAAATCCGCTGCCCTATATTTACAACTGCCATTGAAAAGCATTGGTTCCATATGGATGCGGATCGCAAACGCAGGTGGGGTTTGGGGTTTTGTCTTTACGGCCTTCACAGAGCAGTAGAAATGAGACATTGTCTGTGTTCCAGCTTACAGTGATATCAAATCTATACAGTTTTTTTATGCTTCACTACTTTTACTACTAAAAAAAAAAATTTGCTTTTTGTCACCATGTCCCGAGACTAATCATTTTATTTTCCTCTCTGTGGGACCGTGTGAGGGCTTGTTTTGTCATTCAATTTTTGAGCGAGACAGGGGAATCCAAAAATATAATTTTGGCATTGGGTCTCTTTTTTACAGCATTCATCATGCAGGATAAATAATGCAATATTTTATTAGACTTAATGATACTGTGGCACCAGTTATGTTTATTTTTATCATTTGGATTTTTTTATGTGAAAAAAATGAGAAACGGGTCTTTTTTGTATTCTAATCTTTAATACATTCTGTTTACATTTTTTTAAAATATTATTTACATTTTATTTTACTCAATTTTAAGTTTTTTTTTAAGTCCCCCTAGGGAATTTGAACTTGCAATTGCTTCATCACTTTTATAATATACTTCATTACTTCTGTATTGCAGTAGACTGTATTGTATTTTTCATGTTAGCATTCAGAGCATTTACTATCGCTGACTTTTCCTCAGTATAGGATATCTGTAGTTGATTGGTGGGGATCAGCTGCTCAGGATCCCTGCTGATCAGCTGATCCTCTGTGGGGCTGGACATCTGCATTGGCTGTCAGAGCCAGGCATGTAATGGAAGGCATTGTTACCATTGATTTAAATACCCAGAGTAGCTCTAATGTAGGCAGGGCTTTATAGGTTGGAAACCATAGCAGGCCCGGGAGCCTTTACTAGGTCACTGCCCGCCACGGCATCCCAACAGCAGTTTGCTGTTGTGTCTAGGGGAAGCAGATGGGGCATCACTAATGGATAGATGCCATGCTCAATATTGACTGCAGCATCAAGTAGGTAAACTTTAATGACCACCCGCAGTTGCAGGCGGATGTCAACTGTTTTACACAGCTGGTGCCTGCTAGGTATGGAGTGGGCTTGGCTCCCGAGCCTACTCCATAGCCACCAGGATGAACATTGATTTAAATGTACACCATTGGTCGTTAAGGGGTTATATGTTGACCAAGTACATAGACATCTATGGCATCACAATTTCTTTGGTTAAAAAGCATATACCTTCCAATAGTCCTAATTTGTTTGACTGACTTCTGAAAAAGACTTTAAAAGAGATGGGTTTATGGAAATGTACCCAAAATAGGCATTTCTTGGGGATAGTGTGAGTGTTCCTATGCAGAATGGAGGCTTAAATTGGCCTGCAAACTGGAGGAATGGAACAATTTCCTCTCAATTGTCAGGATGTGCTGCTAGGTTCTGTTGTACTATGTACTCCTAGCAGCACAAGATTTATAGTTACTTTCCCCATCGTTCCCCCGTTGCCGAACCCCCCCGTTGAACTACATAGGCAGTCTAACTAGTCCTCAAATTCTATGCATACAACGGGGGAACAGCGGGGAAGGTAAGTATAAGACTTACATCCTCGGACTCAGAGGGTCACCTACTTTGAGCCCATAAGCTTAGCTTGTTGGGACTTACAGTAGCTGATATATTCCCTTTAACAAGTCACTTTTCCCACATCATGAATGCAGTAAAATGAAACCCACAAAGCACTGGAAAAAATGCATTTTTTCCATTTCACAACCACTTAAAAAAATGTTAAGTTTTTGAGTACATAAAGTGATACCATTAGAAAATACATTATCACCTGCGAGAAACAAGTCTTCGTGCAGCTATCTTATGTTGATGGAACAATGAAACGTTTTTTAGTTCTTGGATGGCGGGGACGAGAAGACGGGAATAGAAAATTGAAAGATGAAAGGGTTAAGCATATTACTGGAGATCTTAAACACGGTTTCTATAAAGAAGACTCAAACACGAATTCTTCAGAATTTTTTCACACAATTGCCTTGAATTGTAATATTTTGCTTTTTAATTAAAGTGGCTGCAGCCTGTGTGATCAGTTACTGTATAATCGTCTCGGTGCCTTCCACCCCTGTCTAGTCACTTGTTATACACTTCTAAATTTGGGTCATCTTGTGAGGGTTTGTAATGAACTTAATGGAGTATAAATCTGTCTTTCTGCAGGTTCATTAAACGAAGCCGCACACAAAACAAGAGCAGGTTTTGCCAATTCTGCTACCTTATGTCTGAGACATGTGCAGACCCCCGTTTCTTGGTTTTGGCTCTGATCTTGTTACTGTGTCTTGAGCCTAAAGTTTTAATATGGTGTTTATGGATCTGGATGTCATCCATGTCCATTTAATACCGCCATACTGGGCCATAATAATACTGCTATATGTCACATAATTAATACTACCATACATTGCATTAAATACTGTTATACAGTGCTAAAATAATACTGCCTTACAGTGCCCAAATTAAACTGCTTTATAGCACCTAAGTAGTATCGCCATGCAGTTCTTAAATGAAACAACTCTCTGTGGCAAAAAAAAAAAATCCCAGCCCTAGAAGGAGTTGTCATTTTACTGCAAAACGTGGCATGCAGATACATCTCAGGCAGATATGTGAATGATTAGCGTTGTGGTGATTAGACTAACGGCCTTGCCACTTGAGATCCTAAAGGTTCTGCCCCCTTGGTCTATAAGAGGCTCTCGGAGGCTCCTTGTGTGTAGTGACCTCTTCTTCCACTTGTGTAGAGCTTGTTGACCACTAGACGCCTCTACAACGCAGAGAAGAGATTTCACCCTGTTACCAGAGTCTGAGAGGGGCGCATGATTGGGATGTGAGAACCTGGATGACGAATTGTCCGCCACCTGGGCCATTCTGACCAGACTGTTAGGGGGTGATGGGACCAGTGGATATGTGGGGGCACACATGGTGACCAGGCTCAGGATGCCCCCTACAGACCACCAGTAGAGAGGACCGTCTGACTAGACTGTTAGGAGGTGTTGGGACCAGTGGATGTGTGAGAGCACACAAGGTGACCGGGCTCAGGATGCCCCCTACAGACCACCAGTAGAGATGACCGTCTGACTAGACTGTTAGGAGGTGTTGGGACCAGTGGATATGTGAGGGCACACAAGGTGACCAGGCTCAGGATGCCCCCTACAGACCACCAGTAGAGAGGACCGTCTGACTAGACTGTTAGGAGGTGTTGGGACCAGTGGATGTGTGAGAGCACACAAGGTGACTGGGCTCAGGATGCCCTAAACAGACCACCAGTAGAGAGGATCCTTTGACAAGTACGAGCAGCTCCAACTGTTTCATTGTCCGCCATCCATAGACAGGTGGCACCATCGTTACAACCCTGTGTCTGTCGGAATCATTTCCACGCACTTGGCTGAAGAACATTTGGTCTCACAGAACCCATTACATGTATGGCCTTTGATATCCACCATTAACCTGTCGTTAATGACAAAACTGAACTGCTGTGAAGTGGAACGAAGTTGTCTTCAGTGAGGAACCCAAGTTTAGTTTGAGCGCTGACAACGGCTGTGATCATGTCTGGAGACCTCGGGGTGAGCGTCTCAATCCTGCCTTTGCTGTGGAGCGGCACACTGCCCCCTGCTCGTGTGATGATTTAAGGGGCCATCACATACAACAGTCAGTCACCTTTCATGTGTGTTCCTCTCATGGCGGCTTCCAAGAGGCAGCAGGATAGTGCTCGGCGGCACACACAAGGGGGTCACAGGAATGTTACATTACCGTATTTGTCTCTCTCCCATCTGGTTGCAATTGAGTGAAATGTTGGGGTTGATGGGGAGGCCTCGTCTCTGCTCCCTCCACAACACTGTAACACTTCCGTGGCCTACCTGATTGCCTGATTTATCGCCAATAGAACATGTATGGGACCGTCTGGGATGCCATCTTTGACAGCCTACGAATTTGCAAGATCTCGAGGATCAGTTATAGCAAATGTGGATTCATATGCTGCAGGATACCATATGGAACCTGTATGCCTCCACGCCAGCAGTTCAATTAAAGTGGATCTTCAGTTATTGTTATAAAACCTTGGGTGAATCCTCCCCATGTTGTATGAATTCACTAGAGCCTGGGTGACTTTGTGACAAAATAATAGTTCCATAGCTGCTAGTGTAATGCACCAGAATTAAAGGTGATGTTCACCATGGCCATTACAGTATATGTCCCTCTTCGACCTGGCTACAATAGAGTGAAATGTTTGCGTTGATGGTAAGGTCTCTGCTCCCTGATGTGAGGTGTAGTGCAGTGCCCTCTAGTGGAAGAGAATCCAGGGATTCAGGTGGGGTAGCAGATAACTCACATTTCTGTAGCATCCTTCCAGATGATGAAGGCAAAGTATTTTGCAATCCAAGTCCTATCCTGAAGGTAGTGGCTGGAAGTGCAGCTGCCCCTCTATTTGCTTCCATCCTGCTGATGTGGGTTTTCCCCCATGGCCCTGGAAATCTGCAACCTACACCAAGCACCTTTCTCCTTCAGAAGTCAGATTCAAAAATGCCTGCTAGGAATTGTGAGGATCTGTCCCCTAAACCAGCTGACTTGCTCTACATCACTGTTGGGTCTCTTCCTCTAAACTGAAACTTATGAAATATTACAATAACTTTTATAATGTTTACTCCTTTCATAAGCTTAGTGCTGATTGGCTAAAAGGTGGGAGGCTGAAAGGAGCTGAGCCACCGGGCTACTCAATCCCTCTCTAAAATACACTCTATGCCAGCCTCCGGATTTAAGACGAGCTATTATATAAAATATCAAAAGCTCACAATTCTACACTTTCCCCGGAACTGTCAGGATTATCTCTATGTAGTGACCTTCTGAGTGACTACACTAAGGCTGGGACATCAAAAACCGATATATCGAAATATTGATATATCGCTAATGCTTTGGCGACACTTTTCATCGATATTGTTATGTCCGATATATCGGTAACATCGATAGTTTAAGGCGATATAATATCGATTTTTGTAAAGCAGAAACGTGTCTTGTGGTCCGGTGACCAGATGTTCTTTCTTCACATTCCGCCCTTTCCTTTGTGTTGTACAGGATGTAGTTTTGCTCGAGGCACTAACTTATAAACAAGTTCTGGAAACTTTTGGAAAGTGGGAGGTGACTCTCTGTCACCAATAAGGTTCGCTCCAGGCAAAACGACTCTCAGACAAAGTGGGGTCTTCGGCCCCTTTTCCACATGTGTTTGTTCATCACGTTAGACGCAGGCTCTGAACGCTTGTGTCCAACGTGATGGCTGTGGGCAATGCTTTCTAAATGAAACCATTTCCACATGCAGATGAAGGGCTGCACTGAACGCACGAAGGTCGCGTCCAGAGAAGGAGACGCGACACAATGGCATTCAGTATCTAATGCGAACACAGTGCCCATAGAAAAGATAGGAGATACATCTAATGCAATTACAATTGCGTTCAGGGCACTGCGTTCGCGTTACCAGGCCCTACATTGTTTACAAGTTGCCATGGAGACCGTTGGTCCGTCAGCGGCAACTTGAAACAATGCAGGGCCCGCAGCCCCACAAACACACAGATCCTGCTCACATCCCGTCAGGTCCAGCGACCAGCTTCTGGCTTCCTTGTAGCTGGCCGGACCTTGTTTCAGTGTGTTTGTTGGCTCATTAGATAACGATTATTGGGGCCAATGATAAAAAACCTCTTTTCATAGACCTAATTTTAATTCTATGTTTCATCTGTAATTTTATTATTTTCATTTGTACCTTTAATATATTTTCATGTTATTAATAGTTAGAAGTTAATAATTAATTCAACACTTTAAAGTTTTAAAAGAAAACTATAGATTTTTTTGCTGATTGTGGCTTTATTAACCCTAGACCTGCTTTATTTTTATACAGCATTTAAAAAAGTCGATATATTGAAATATCGATAGTTTTCCACCGATATTTTACAATAATGGCTAGTTTGTTCAGTGATAGTCGAGACTATCGATATTTTTGGGTCGATGTCCCAACCTTACACTCCACTAGAAATGGCTAAAGAGAAGGTTCCATTGGAAGAGGTAACAACTAGAGATGAGCGTACGTACTCGTCCGAGCTTGATACTCGTTCGAGATGCTCGTTACTCGAGACGACTACCACGCGATGTTCGAGTTACTTTCACTTTCATTTCTGAGACGTTAGCGCGCTTTTCTGGCCAATAGAAAGTCCCCCCTGCGACGTTCAAGCCCTATACCACCCCCCTGCAGTGAGTAGCTGGCGAGATCAGGTGTCACCCGAGTATATAAATCGGCCCCTCCCGCGGCTCGCCACAGATGCGTTCTGACAGAGATCAGGGAAAGTGCTGTCTTGCTGGAGTTGCTATAGGGAGAGTGTTAGGAGTATTTTAGGCTTCAAGAATCCCAACGGTCCTTCTTAGGGCCACATCTGACCGTGTGCAGTAGTGTGGAGCCTGCTTTTTGCAGTGTTGCACATTTTTTTTTTTTGTATATCGGCCGTGCAGAGCATTGCGCCCTGCAGTAATTATACATACTCCAGGGCCAGTAGTGGTGAGGCAGGGACAGAAGACATATTGATTGAATATAGGCAGTGGGCATTTCCAAAAACATTTGGGAAAAAAAATCTATTTGGGCTGCCTGTGACCGTCCTCAGTGTACTGGGTCTGTGCTGGGGGTAGTTGTCCTAATTCATACGCAGCCAGCTAAGTGTTACAGCAGGCTTGCGCAAAATTATTTCCTGGCTCTGTGTTGGCTGTTACATCACATTCCAGTCCACAGTGCAAAAGTCTGCAGTTATTTTACATACTCCAGGGCCAGTAGTGGTGACGCAGAGAGAGAAGACATATACAGTGTATATAGGCAGTGGGCCTTTACAAAAACATTTGGGAAAAAAAATCTATTTGGGCTGCCTGTGACTGTCCTCAGTGTACTGGGTCTCTGCTGGGGGTAGTTGTCCTAATTCATACGCAGCCAGCTACGTGTTACAGCAGGCTTGCGCAAAATTATTTCCTGGCTCTGCTGTGCGTTCCGTAAGCGAAGTCAGCCTCCAACCACAGGCCAATAAGCGGCACACTTAATTACAGTGTTCTGTTTCTGCACTACTGGTAATACACCATGCTGAGGGGTAGGGGTAGGCCTAGAGGACGTGGACGCGGGCGAGGACGCGGAGGCCCAAGTCAGGGTGTGGGCACAGGCCGAGCTCCTGATCCAGGTGTATCGCAGCCGACTGCTGCGGGATTAGGAGAGAGGCACGTTTCTGGCGTCCCCACATTCATCTCACAATTAATGGGTCCACGCGGTAGACCTTTATTAGAAAATGAGCAGTGTGAGCAGGTCCTGTCGTGGATTGCAGAAAGTGCATCCAGCAATCTATCAACCACCCAGAGTTCTGCGCGTCCACTGCTGCAACTCTGAAACCTCTGGCTGCTGCTCCTCCTTCCTCCCAGCCTCCTCACTCCATTACAATGACACATTCTGAGGAGCAGGCAGACTCCCAGGAACTGTTCCCGGGCCCCTGCCCAGAATGGGCAGCAAGGGTTCCGAATCCTCTCCCACTGGGGGAGTTTGTCGTGACCGATGCCCAACCTTTTGAAAGTTCCCGGGGTCCGGGGGATGAGGCTGGGGACTTCCGGCAACTGTCTCAAGACCTTTCAGTGGGTGAGGAGGACGATGACGATGAGACACAGTTGTCTATCAGTGAGGTAGTAGTAAGGGCAGTAAGTCTGAAGGAGGAGCGCACAGAGGATTCGGAGGAAGAGCAGCAGGACGATGAGGTGACTGACCCCACCTGGTTTGCTACGCCTACTGAGGACAGGTCTTCAGAGGGGGAGGCAAGGGCAGCAGCAGGGCAGGTTGGAAGAGGCAGTGCGGTGTCCAGGGGTAGAGGCAGGGCCAGACCGAATAATCCACCAACTGTTTCCCAAAGCGCCCCCTCGCGCCATGCCACCCTGCAGAGGCTGAGGTGCTCAAAGGTCTGGCAGTTTTTCACTGAGAGTGCAGACGACCGACGAACAGTGGTGTGCAACCTGTGTCGCGCCAAGATCAGCCGGGGAGCCACCACCACCAGCCTCACCACCACCAGCATGCGCAGACATATGATGGCCAAGCACCCCACAAGGTGGGACGAAGGCCGTTCACCGCCTCCGGTTTGCACCGCTGCCTCTCCCCCTGTGCCCCAACCTGCCACTGAGATCCAACCCCCCTATCAGGGCACAGGCATTACCGTCTCCTGGCCTGCACCCACACCCTCACCTCCGCTGTCCTCGGCCCCATCCACCAATGTCTGTCAGCGCACCGTCCAGCCGTCGCTAGCGCAAGTGTTGGAGTGCAAGCGCAAGTACGCCGCCACGCACCCGCACGCTCAAGCGTTAAACGTGCACATAGCCAAATTTATCAGCCTGGAGATGCTGCCGTATAGGGTTGTGGAAACGGACGCTTTCAAAAGTATGATGGCGGTGGTGGCCCCGCGCTACTCAGTTCCCAGTCGCCACTACTTTTCCTGATGTGCCGTCCCAGCCCTGCACGACCACGTCTCCCGCAACATTGTACACGCCCTCACCAACGCGGTTACTGCCAAGGTCCACTTAACAACAGACACGTGGACAAGCACAGGCGGGCAGGGCCACTATATCTCCCTGACGACACATTGGGTGAATTTAGTGGAGGCTGGGACAGAGTCAGAGCCTGGGATCGCTCACGTCCTACCCACCCCCAGAATTGCGGGCCCCAGCTCGGTGGTGGTATCTGCGGCGGTGTATGCTTCCTCCACTAAACCACCCTCCTCCTCCTACGCAACCTCTGTCTCGCAATCAAGATGTGTCAGCAGCAGCACGTCGGCAGCAGTCGGTGTCGCGCGGCGTGGCAGCACAGCGGTGGGCAAGCGTCAGCAGGCCGTGCAGAAACTACTCAGCTTAGGAGAGAAGAGGCACACGGCCCACGAACTGCTGCAGGGTCTGAGAGAGCAGACCGGCCGCTGGCTTGTGCCGCTGAGCCTCTAACCGGGCATGGTCATGTGTGACAACGGCCATAACCTGGTGGCGGCTCTGCAGCTCGGCAGCCTCACGCACGTGCCATGCCTGGCCCACGTTTTTAATTTGGTGGTTCAGCGCTTTCTGAAAAGCTACCCACACTTGTCAGACGTGCTCGGAAAGGTGCGCCGGCTCTGCGCACATTTCCGCAAGTCCCACATGGACGCTGCCACCCTGCGCACCCTGCAACATCGGTTTCATCTGCCAGTGCACCGACTGCTGTGCGACGTGCCCACACGGTGGAACTCTACGCTCCACATGTTGGCCAGGCTCTATGAGCAGCGTAGAGCTATAGTGGAATACCAACTCCAACATGGGCGGCGCAGTGGGAGTCAGCCTCCTCAATTCTTTACAGAAGAGTGGGCCTGGTTGGCAGACATCTGCCTGGTCCTTGGAAACTTTGAGGAGTCTACCCAGATGGTGAGTGGCGATGCTGCAATCATTAGCGTCACCATTCCTCTGCTATGCCTCTTGAGAAGTTGCCTGCAAAGCATAAAGGCAGCCGCTTTGCACTCGGAAACAGAGGCGGGGTAAGACAGTATGTCGCTGGATAGTCAAAGCACCCTCCTGTCTATATCTCAGCGCGTTGAGGAGGAGGAGGAGGAGCATGAGGAGGATGAGGAGGAGGGGGAAGAGACAGCTTGGCCCACTGCTGAGGGTACCCATGCTGCTTGCCTGTCATCCTTTCAGCATGTATGGCCTGAGGAGGAGGAGGATCCTGAAAGTGATCTTCCTAGTGAGGACAGCCATGTGTTACGTACAGGTACCCTGGCACACATGGCTGACTTCATGTTAGGATGCCTTTCTCGTGACCCTCGCGTTACACGCATTCTGGCCACTACGGATTACTGGGTGTACACACTGCTCGGCCCACGGTATAAGGAGAACCTTTCCACTCTCATACCCGAAGAGGAAAGGGGTTCGAGAGTGATGCTATACCACAGGACCCTGGCGGACAAACTGATGGTAAAATTCCCATCCGACAGCGCTAGTGGCCGAAGGCGCAGCTCCGAGGGCCAGGTAGCAGGGGAGGCGCAGAGATCAGGCAGCATGTACAGCACAGGCAGGGGAACACTCTCTAAGGCCTTTGACAGCTTTCTGGCTCCCCAGCAAGACTGTGTCACCGCTCCCCAGTCAAGGCTGAGTCGGCGGGAGCACTGTAAAAGGATGGTGAGGGAGTACGTAGCCGATCGCACGACCGTCCTCCGTGACGCCTCTGCTCCCTACAACTACTGGGTGTCGAAGCTGGACACGTGGCCTGTACTCGCGCTGTATGCCCTGGAGGTGCTTGCTTGTCCTGCGGCTAGCGTCTTGTCAGAGAGGGTGTTTAGTGCGGCTGGGGGAATCATCACGGATAAGCGTACCCGCCTGTCAACCGACAGTGCCAACAGGCTTACACTCATCAAGATGAACAAAGCCTGGATTTCCCCAGACTTCTCTTCTCCACCAGTGGACAGCAGCGATACCTAAACAATGTGTAGGCTGCACCCGCGGATGGAAGCATTGTTCTCTATCACCATCAAAAACGGGGACATTTTTGCTTCATCAATCTATGTATTCTATTCATCCTCCTCCTCCTGCTCCTCCTCCTGAAACCTCACGTAATCACGCCGAACGGGCAATTTTTCTTAGGCCCACAAGGCTCACTCATATAATTTTTGTAAACAATTTTTATACGTTTCAATGCTCATTAAAGCGTTTAAACTTTCACCTGAACCAATTTTTATTTTAACTGGGCTGCCTCCAGGCCTAGTTACCAATTAAACCACATTAACCAAAGCGATTAATGGGTTTCACCTGCCCTCTTGGTTGGGCATGGGCAATTTTTCTGAGGTACATTAGTACTGTTGGTACACCAATTTTTTGGGGCCCTCGCCTACAGTGTAATCCAATTAATTTTTTGCCCACCTGCATTAAAGCTGACGTTACCTCATTTGTGATGGGCACTGCAATGGGATACATTTATGTACCGCCGGTGGGTTCCAGGGAGCCACCCATGCTGTGGGTGCACACGGAATTCCCATTGCGGAGTTGTACCTGCCTGTGACTATTTATAAAAAAACGCGGTCTGACTGGGACATGCAGACACCTTGATAGAATGAATAGTGTGTGGCACATAGGTTCCCCATTGCTATGCCCACGTGTGCAGCTCCTGATGGCGGTGGCACAGGATTATATTTCTCATTGCCTCTGTACAGCATTGTGGGCTATCGCCCCGCCCCTTTTAAAGAGGGTCGCTGCCTAGCCGTGCCAACCCACTGCAGTGTGTGCCTGCGGTTCCTCCTCATGGCAGACGCACTTATAAATAGACATGAGGGTGGTGTGGCATGAGTGCAGCTGAAGGCTGCGCAGGGACACTTTGGTGTGCGCTGTGGACACTGCGTCGTGCGGGGGGGGGGGGGGTTGGGCAGCATGTAACCCAGGAGAAGTGGCAGCGGAGTGTCATGCAGGCAGTGATTGTGCTTTGTTGGAGGTAGTGTGGTGCTTAGCTAAGGTATGCATTGCTAATGAGGGCTTTTCAGAAGTAAAAGTTGTTGGGAGGGGGGGGGGGGGGCACTCTTGCCGGTATTGTGGCTTAATAGTGGGACCTGTGAACTTGAGATGCAGCCCAACATGTAGCCCCTCGCCTGCCCTATCCGTTGCTGTGTCGTTCCCATCACTTTCTTGAATTGCCCAGATTTTCACAAATGAAAACCTTAGCGAGCATCGGCGAAATACAAAAATGCTCGGGTCGCCCATTGACTTCAATGGGGTTCGTTACTCGAAACGAACCCTCGAGCATCGCGATAATTTCGTCCCGAGTAACGAGCACCCAAGCATTTTGGTGCTCGCTCATCTCTATTAACAACACACAGGAATGGAACAAGAGTTCTCGGCACATTTCATTCACTTTATTTTTATTTTCATTCACAAAACTCATTCAGCTTCAATCATTTGGAATTTGCTAAACTATTTGTGAGTCTGTGCAAACAGGAGTAATCTCTGCAAAACCTGGCAGCACATTGAAGAATTGTTTGTTGATTTTTCCTTTTACATCACTGAATATAATGGAAGTGGGACGTGTGATCATATTATTAGCAGCCGTTACTCCAACACTTGTATCTGACATGTCAGGAAGTAAAATAGCCAAGTGTGTTGCTTAATGTGTAATATGTGATAGCATGTGAGTCCAGCACTCAGAAGAATAGTAATGGTCTCCAATAGAGATGAACGAGCGTACTCGGAAAAGCACTACTCGCTCGAGTAATTTGCTTTATCCGAGTATCGCTGTGCTCGGGTCTGAAGATTCGGGTGCCGGCACGGAGCGGGGAGCTGCAGGGGAGAGCGGGGAGGAATGGAGGGGAGATCTTTCTCTCCCTCTCTCCCGCCCGCTCTCCCCTGCTCCCCGCTGCGACTCACCTGTCAGCCGCAGCGGCACCCGAATCTTCAGGGACGAGCACAGCGATACTCGGATAAAGCAAATTACACGAGCGAGTAGTGCTTTTCCGAGTACGCTCGCTCATCTCTAGTCTCCAAGTATCATCGTGTAGCGGTAGAAAATACAGGGAAGAACAACAACTACATCTATGGAGCTAGGAAAAGAGTAAGGGGGCAAATATTTTTTTTTTTTATCAGTGGAGGTAAATCTTTGTTCACATCTGTGGTTTAGCTACCTTTAAAAATAAGTTGCAGTAAGGGATCCGCTGTACTCTAATATGCAGAGATGCTACTGCAACATTTGGGATGGGCATACCTGTTTTCTACAGCAAAGGCCACCAGTGAAACAAGTTATAGGTGCAGGATATGATGTCAGTTATGGAGAGGCTTTACACCAGTTCAGTTGAACAAGCAATGGTTTACTGAATATACAATATGGAATAATATGGCATTACCTATAACAGTATTATTTGGATACAATGAAACAGTTTAATAACTTTCGATTAACTCTATATCTCGGTTCCTAGCCTACGAATAGAGTTTCCGTAATATTGTGCACGCAATATAGAATTATCACTGTAAGTAATTGTTTGGCCTGGCCAAGGGTACATAGCTCCTCAGATGCTAATTCAAAATAGGAGAATACTTAAGACCAGAGGCGTAACTTGAAGCTCCCGGGCCCCGATGCAAAGCTTGTAACAGGGCCCCAACTATAATTTTTTACTCATAGTACTGGGCTCCCTATATGGAAAAGAGAGGCCTTATTGGCCCCTCTAAGGCTCCTGGGCCCGGGTGCAACAGCATCCCCTGCATCCTCTATAGTTAGGCCCCTGCTTAAGGCCCATTTAGACATAGTGATTATCACTCAAAAGATGTCTTTTAAGCAACTTTTGAGCGATAATCGTTGTGTTATTTACAGCACAAGATGATCGCTCAAACGTTGAGCAATCACTTTGTGCTCTGAGCGGAGGATGCAGGAGACAAGCGGGGCCGCTTGTCTTCTGCATCCAGCTGTTCCCCTCCCCAAGCGCCCGGCTGTTATACAGCTAAGCGCTCTGAGCGGGGTATGGAGAACAGAGCTGGAGCGCTCTGTTCTTATTACCCCGCCTGCCATCAGGGAGCAGGATACAGCTGAAACAATAGTATCAGCTGTATCCCGCTGTTAATCGCTGATAAAGCTCATCCTTGTCTTTCAGGACACTGAAAGACAAAGATGAGCGATGGGATAACGAAAACTGCACGATGTAAGTACAGTTACACACAACGATTATCACTCAAAAGACAGCTTTTGAGTGAATTTTGAGCAATAATTGTGTCTAAATGGGCCTTTAGTCTTGCAGTAACTTCCATTAACTAAATGACCAAATCCACTAACTGAAATATGCAGTCACCGTACCCTGAACAGATTACTAACACAGCATCTTTGCGGAGGCTGTACAGTGATGAAGTCAAAATAATCAGTTTTTTTGGTGAAGAGCCTGGGTGATGGTACTCCCGATCACACACCACTAATACCTGATTATCTGTATACTGGCTGTCAATCTATCTGCTTTTGCTGGTGGTCTCACTGCCAGTGAAGGCTCGGTGCTTACCACTGGTAATTTCAGTTTATGCTTTTATGCTTCCTCTGGTACAAAAAAAACATCTCTTCAGCAGCACTGGGGCATCTCGCTCCTCACAAGGGTCTCTGCAAAAGCAGCTGAGTCGCCCCACAGCCTAGGAAAAAGACCTGCCTATTATATCCATCAGCCACTCAACCAGCAGCTCACTCCTTGTTAATCCACAGCACCAAAGTTAGAGTACAAAACACAGCCATGTGACCTCTCTGAAGGTCCTAGAAGGAATATATATATAAAATACAGCAATATAGATGCATAGATATTTAACGCCTTACACTAGAATCCTTACTGAATAAGGAGTGCATATAGATGCATTATCTCACCATGCAGGTAGCGGACTACCAAATGAGGGAGCTAATTACACCTGTGCAGGACACCGATGAGAACCGTGAAGTGGTTAGTGGGCTCATGTATCTTGGCCAAAAAACTAATGCCTTGCATTTATTATCTATCATTCACATGCAGCGTGGCTTTAAGACTCCAGGAGGAGCCCAGGATGGCAGTACCAATGTGGTTTGCTGATGGATATGCAGGGCAGCCAGACAAATTATTATAGCGTCATTAATAGGTTGCTGGTCTGCATGGTGAACTACATATATCAGAAT
Organism: Eleutherodactylus coqui; assembly: GCF_035609145.1. NCBI lineage: Eukaryota > Metazoa > Chordata > Amphibia > Anura > Eleutherodactylidae > Eleutherodactylus > Eleutherodactylus coqui. Next base: position 61,539,556 of record NC_089837.1, read on the forward strand.
GGTCTGGCACTTTGTATCCACTATGTGTGGGAGTATACACCAAGCAGCTGTCAGTGTGAGTGGCTGTCTCATCGGTGTCCTGCACAGGTGTTATTGGCTCCCTCATTTGGTATTCAGCTACCTGCATGGTGAGAGGATGCATCGTAAAGGCACTCCTCACTCAGCAAGTAATGGCTGTCTTCTGTGATTTTCTATATTTCCCCTTCTGTGATGTACTTACACTAGAATCGTAATCAAGAGAAGTAGGGAAGCAGTTTCAGCTCAGACACGAAGGAGAAGTGGTGTGTGGCAATATAGTGTCGAGAGGGGAGAAGTACAGTTGTATGGGAGTGGGAGCTTGTTGCATTTAGTGGAAATCAGGCCAACAACAATGACCTGCAGTATTTTGGGAGTATTACTGGAGTTGTGTCAAGAAGATAAGCTAGTCACTTACTGGAATGGTCAGAGGTGTAACTTGAAGCTGCTGAGCCCCAATGCAAAATCTGTAACAGGGCCCTCAATTACAGCTTTACTTATAATACTGGTCTACTGGTATGGGGAAGACAGACCTTATGAGCCCCCTAAGGCTCCAGGGCCTGGGTGTAACCACACACACAGATCAGCAGATCAAAGAAAAGCTGGCTTTATATCAGAAGTCTAGACAGTGATAAAAGACAGCCTGAGTCTAACAGATCTGCGGCACATGATTTAAGAAGTCAATAATAGTGAAATAGCCTGAACTTACTAGAAACTTTACTATATTCTGTATACAGAGACTGCTAAATTCTATCTGCATGCTATGTAAATATTTCGGCATTTCTATACATGTTGCACTGCTGCTTTGCTGCTGCCTGATCTGTAGTAAAGGAACAGGTGATTGCAACCAGTCATTGCTTCAGTGATTCTGTATCCATCCTCCTGTGTTCTTTACAAAATGACAGATACCAGTGTAGATAGATGGACCCAAATGACTTATGAGGTCCATTGGGTTTACTGAGGTGTCTATCATTTCAACAGAAAAAAATAGGACTACAGATGTTAACATAGCCTCAAATATACAGTAGTCTTATATCATACTGGTAAGCTACAGAGATAGGGCATGCTACACAAATATAATAGCGACTGCAACATGCCAACATTATATGCATAGTGTCCTGGCCATATAGTTGGCGCTTTCTACATATATAGCAGTCTGCATTGCAGGCTGTTTAGCCCAAAGAGGATTGTCTAGACTGGATACGACTGTGGCAAACATTCCACTGTGAGAAGTATTAAGTATGTACAGATATTCAGCTGTAAAAAGATTGTTCCACATCACTGACAGCAAGCAGAGATCTTAAAATAGAAAGGTCTTCTTTGTTGCGCTGCCCATATGAATCAAATAGACAATAATGCAATATTACAAGGCATTTTCCTCTTTAAATGTTACATCTAGGGAAACACTTACTGTACTTTCAGCAGTTTGTAAAAAACAATTATACAAGAACAATATAAATAGCTCAACATAACTAATAAAACAAGTGGTTTCTCCAAATTCTACACAGTAGAAGGACTACAGCAATCTCAGAATTATTCATCCCCTTGAAGAGAATCTGTCATAAAAGCACACATTTGCATATTAGGTTATGTCTTAAGCACACCTGGTGCAACTAATCAAGGGCTTCAAAAGTTGCATCAGGTGTGCTTGAGATAAAACCTATCAAATACCAGGAATGGCTATGGCTTTGTTGACTGTGACATTTTATTGCATGTTAGAAATATGGCTAAGTCAAGAGAGCAGTCGAGACACAAACTAGGATGAAGACACAGAAAGATAGCAAAGACACCGAGTTTGAAGTATGTTACAGAGTTAAAGTAGCCCTGGGCCTGGCTACACTACCTAGACATGGGACAAAGAGGAAGCTATCACCGATTGCCACCAGATTCTTGAAGAGGCAGGTGGTCAAATACCCTTGAGTGACTGCAAAAGCCCTGCAGCAAGAATTGATGAAAGCAGGCACTGGGGTTTTTCATTTGCTTATTAACCCTTTCCAATCCAATTTGTATCCTGGTTTTCCTAGGGGGTTACTCTTTTTCTGCTGTTATACAAAAGCGCTATATGCTGGCTAAAGCCAGTACTTCATGAGGTGACACGTTGGATAGGCTCAGACAGCAGAGAGGCTGGCAATATACAGTAAGAGAACCCCGACGGATGTCTACCAACATTGGAGCTGTATAGCCTTAAATCATAATGTCTTCAGACGTCAGACAGTGGATTGGAAAGGGTTAAAGCATATACTAAGCGCTGAAGGTCATCATGCCCAAACTCCAAGACGTCACCTATACTGACCCAATTCTGTACTGTGGAGCGATGAAACAAAACTGGAACCTTTCGAGGCTTTGGATCAGCGGTATGTCTGGAAGAGGAAGAATGAAACATATGCTGAAAAGAGCCCCCTGCCTACAGTGAAGCATGGCGGGTCTTGGTGATGCGCTGGGGCTGCTTTGCTTCCTCTGTCGCTGGAAACCTACAATGTGTGGAGGGCAAGATGGATTCAATTGGTTGCAGCACAGAAACCCAAGAATACTAGTGAACTGGAAGCCATTGGCCATGAGGGATCGGCTAAGATTACTCAAGAACGCCATCGGAAGCTGCTGTCTGGCTATACATCACGTCTACAGCAGGTCATAAATGCAAAAAGGTGCTCTACTAAGTACTAAAAACGCTCATCATGAAGGGGATGAATGATTCCGGGACTGCAGTAGTCATTAAAAGTAGCATTTTGTGGTAAATGTGGAGAAACAACTTGTTGTATTGTCTTGAGCTATTTACAATGGAGGGTTGAATAATTCTGATTGTAACTTTGAGTTAATTGTATAAGAAGCAATTCCGTAATATATAGCTATTATCACATTCGGACACTTTTTTGGAATTTCCATTGTGTTTTAAGTTACAGAACGTCCTCACACCCTTTTTACTGACTTATCTTGTGACTCCACATCCCTCATTAAGATGTGATCACTCAGTCTACCGTCTCTGTTTCCAATCACCTGGTGAAGAATTGTTACAAATGGATGTAACCAAATGGAAAATACAATGAAAAACGACCAGGGCTACATTTCTCCTTCATTATGCAGACCTTGAGTAATTCTAAGAGAAATCAATTACTTTGCAGACAGATTCCCTACGCAGAACGGCTCTTTCCCTCCAGTCGAGTCTCCAATTCCATCATGATACAAGTCTTATCTGTGTGCCTGCAGCATCAATGTGAAAGCAAATCAGTGACATTTTAACAACACATGATACAGACTTCCCAACCGGCCCGGATCTGGTGGGACATTCCCGGTTTGGAACTGGTGTTCCACCATCCTGGGCGGTCTACTGCTTGTCACGGTTGCCACCGCCTGCCCATCTTCCAGTGAGAACGTGTCACCTGCATCGTTCCGTAGGATGTAGACCCGGAAGAGGTGACAAAATGCCATGGAACCATGGGAGAGGTGAGTGAGTTTATTATTTTTATTATGGGAGCGTTTTGGCCACAAGGGGGCATTATGGCTATATATTAGGGCAGGGTGACTGTATGGCTACAGGAGAACATTGCTTTTTGTTCCTAAAGGGAGACATTATGGCTACAGGGACTATTATGGCTATATATTCCTACAAAGGACATTATGGGTGTATATTAGTACATGGGAAAGTATGGCTATATATTACTACAGTGGGACTGTATGCCTATAGGGGACATGATGGCTTTTTATTACTATAGGGGGACTGTATGGCTATAGGAAAATATTATAGCTCTTTACTACTACAGGGGGACACTATGGTTATATATTACTACAGGGGGATAGTATGCTATATATCACTACAAGAGGACATTATGGCTATTTATTACGACAGGGGGATGTTATGGCTACAAGAGCACATTATGGCTATATATTCCTTAAAGGACACAATATGGCTATCAGTACATGAGATGAGGACAGTATGGCTCCTTATTTACTACAAGGGGACAATATGGCTATTTTTTTTATTGCATAGGGGTGGTACGACTACGCAAATAACCAAAGACATCTGTGTGGCAATCTCTGTAGAGAAACGTGTCCGAGAGAAGCTGTCATGTTGATTTGGACTGGATGGAGAAGAAAACCACAATGCTAATTGGAGATGATGTCATGTGTGAATCACACTGTCATTGTTTATTCTGCCACTGACTGCCTCTGATAAGTCCTGTAGTCAGTGTATCGTCTGTAGTGTGATGATAGGTAGTATCATTCTTGTTTGTGAACTAACAACTCCCATCATACAAGTCGTTCTAGGAAGTACAAACTAGCAGAGGCTGACTTGACTTTACAATTTATACTTTTATTGATTTTGACTCTGGTGTCCTGAACTTAGTTCTGGTGCTTTATTTATGTAATAAGCTTGGTTCTGGTGCTATACTTATGTTATGATGTTGGTTCTGGTGTTGTATTTATGTAATGAACTATTGTACTATTAATTACAATAATATAGTTTGCATTATTGTAATTGTTGGACTATTAGTGTAGGGCTAATTTTCTGTATTGTACTACATTGGGCATTTCACATCTTCATTTTCCAGGCCCAGAAAGATAGAGGACTTAAGAGAAGAATGGAGAGGAAAAAGGGGAAAGTTGGGTGGGGAAGGAAAGTAGGTAGGGAAGAATAGAAGTAGAAAGAGAGGGAGAAAAGGTCTATGGTGTCAACCTAGAAAAGATGAAGAATGGATGTACAAATCTCACAAAAATTAACTTGACACCTAATGCAATGGCTCTTAGAAGGAGGGGTCCTAGTAGAGAGGTCTCTTAGCAATAGAGTTCCACGTCGCATTGACTATCCTCTTGTTGCATATAAACATTTGTGTTGTAATGTTGAACTGTGACTTATTGCTTGAAGGGGTTTTGTCATTAAAAGAAAAATTATCTAAACTTACCTATTCCTTCCCTGTCTGTCTCCTTATCACATCTTCTCCTGGTTGAGCTTCTCCAGTGCCCCAGGTCAGCTCACTGCAGGCTGGGCCCAGCTTGTTATGAAGGCTGCTTATCACAAACTCCTTCCTGCTGGGTCAGTGAAGGTCACATCCCTGTGCTGTAGCTTCACTGCCTAGAAAGGAATTGTAATCTATTTCAGAGACAGCTGGCATGAGCAATCTCTGAAGAAGATGGGCAGTCCTCCTGCTGGCCTGTGAGCTGTGACGTAATGTACATTGTCAGACTGCCAACCTAATGTACGTAACCTCACAGGAAGGAGCGGAATCAGGCAGCTGGAGGTGAAGTGAGCCCCCGGACTGCAGGAGACAGGAGAAGATAAGGGAGGTGAAGATCTGGTAAGTAGACTGATGGGGGAGGAATAGATAAGTATAGCATTTTTCTTTTTTAGTGACAGAGCCCCTTTAACTGTGACAAACTCTGAAAAGTAGTGTGGAGTAAATGCTATCCACGGTTCAAGTCTGGTAGAAAGACCCTTTAAAGGGGTTGTCCCGCGAAACAAAGTGGGGTTATACACTTCTGTATGGCCATATTAATGCACTTTGTAATATACATCATGCATTAAATATGAGCCATACAGAAGTTATTCACTTACCTGTTCCGTTGCTGGCGTCCTCGTCTCCATGGTGCCGTCTAATTTTCAGCATCTAATCGCCCGATTAGACGCGCTTGCGCAGTCCGGTCTTCTTTCTTCTGAATGGGGCCGCTCGTGCCGGAGAGCGGCTCCTCGTAGCTCTGCCCCGTCACGTGTGCCGATTCCAGCCAATCAGGAGGCTGGAATCGGCAATGGACCGCACAGAAGACCTGCGGTCCACCGAGGGTGAAGATCCCGGCGGCCATCTTCGCAAGGTAAGTAAGAAGTCACCGGAGCGCGGGGATTCAGGTAAGCACTATCCGTTTTTTTTTTTAAACCCCTGCATCGGGTTTGTCTCGCGCCAAACGGGGGGGCTATTGAAAAAAAAAAAAACGTTTCGGCGCGGGACAACCCCTTTAAGGTTGACACAGACTTGAGAGAGATGAAAAGTTATAGCTGTTGTATTTTGAAGTTCGTTCAATTGGTTTTCTGAAATGTTCAAGCAATATCACCCACAGACTGGACTGCAACCACCAAGCGCTTGTGCCCTGCATTAGAGTTAGAACTATCAAGCTTGTTATATTTTAACCAATACACTTTACAACTGTTTCTTTAAACGACCACCATCTTACATCCTGCTTCATCTAGACAATGTAGTCACATTATTCTTAAAGTTAGAACTGAAGAGTGGTAAATGTTACCTTCTGCGGATATAATGAAACATTTACATTCACATCCACTTGCCGATTATTGCAGTAGTCTTTCTTATCATCTCCTTTCTTAATGAGTTAGTGAAGATGCTCTTCCCATCTAAATAGTAACATTCTCACACCCGGCACCTTTGTCATTTAAGCAATTAATGTTTAATGACTGGGAAAATATGTGAAATGATTTTCAGAACAGAGAGCGAATGAACGTTACATCGATTTAAGGCTCGGAATTGTGTAATTAGAAGGTGCTCTCTGACCCGTTCACATCACCCATAAAATATTAAAGGGCCATTCCCATCATATAGCGTTATGCATATCAGTAGGATATTTTATCATATGATTGGTGGGGGTCCATACTGTGTGACCCCCTGCTGATTACGAGAACCATTTGACCAATTTTGTGCACATTGGCACTCCATTGCTCTCCGCTGTGCAGGGGAATGCAGCTTAGCTCCATTAATGTGACACTTTCAAAGTGGATGTCCTGGTAGCCAGACCCCCATCAATCAGGAAGAGGCATATCCTAGCAATATACAATTGAAGCTACAGATGGGGTAGGCGCCAAATGTTTAACATGGCAAATGTTAATAATGAACCTTACTCTATTTGCATAGCCCATTGTAGTTTATTGACTTTTCTTTCGGCTATGCTCGCCACCTCCATCTGGCCAAGGCTTTTTAACTTAGACGGGATTCTACATCCCCTCGTTCATTTGGAGGCCATGGGCCCAAAGAGAATTGACTCTGAGTCTTAAAGGTCCCATCTGATGAGCTTGCCTTGGTGTCATTGGCCGATGGGCTCTCACTAAGAAATCATGTTAGCAGCTTTACAACTCATGTTCCTGTATTCAGTGTCGGGATACTTCATGGCACTTTTACAGTGCTTATATGTATGCAAATAGCATAGGCGTGCTATGATATTAACGCCAGTCATGTTGAAATGTCATGCATCTGTAAATTTAGAGATCTTTAACCCTTTCCAATCCACTGTCTGACATCTGAAGACATTATGATTTAAGGCTGTACAGCTCCGATGTTGGAAGACGTTCCTCGAGGTTCTCTTACTGTGTATTGCCAGCCTCTCTGCTGTCGGAGCCTATCCAACGTGTCACCTCATGCAGTACTGGCTTTAGCCAGCATATAGCGCCGTTGTATAATGGCAGAAAAAGAGTAAGCCCCCTAGGAAAACCAGGATACAAATTGGATTGGAAAGGGTTAAACTTAGAATATAATGCTTGGCCATCTTTGCAAACAATGTTATTCTACCTGTATGAATATAGTAAGTTGACAATTGCCACTGTATTATCCTTGTTAACAGCTGTTTTCCCTACATACTGATACTGTCCAGTCAATGTACACCGTGTCAGATTGTGTTGGGACACAGCCTGTTGACAAGGGGAATATATCTCTACAGTTCCTTAACAGGCTCCACCATAATATAGGCAGCATCTCACTCAGCCCTCACCCAGACTTATCACAGACAATAACCCCACTCTTTTTCCAGTACCACAAGCCTGCAGAGTCAATGTAACATTTGTATGTACGGTTTGAAGGACAGGGCAGAATCAGATGTTACCTTGACTCCTGCCACCTCCAACTCAAAAACCTTTCTTGAATCCTCTCTTCCCTCAATCTCGAGTTATCAAAAATGCTAGTGCGTGCCCTCATCATGCCCGCCTAGACTACTGCAACCTTCTTCTCTGTGCCTTTCCATTTAACTCTTTTGCATCCTTTGAATCCATTCTCAAGTTGTTCCCCACTAATCCACTTCTCTCTGCATTTCAAGATATTATCAATGATATACAAGGTCGTCCACAACCTGACTCACAAGATGTCCTTCTTTGCTCATGTAAGGAGTTTAACATTGCTGTTTGCGTATATGATATATGCACTCTATATATATTGAGCTGACAGGACCCTTGGGAGGTCACGTGGTTTCAAGTATGATAGCTTTGAAGTAGTAGACTGCCAGGAACTTGCCCTCATAACTGATTGGCTGGACCATGAACTTATAAAAGGGATCCCAGTTTTTCTGCTGTGTGAGACATAGCAGCTTCGTACATCCGGTAGCAAGAATGACTTGTGCCAGGTTGAATGGGCAGTGTAGGACAAATTTAACACCTAAATGACACTTTTCAAATAAAGTGTTGTGTTTGCATGTTAGTTTGTGGCTAGAGACAATTTTTGAGGAAATATTACATAGACTTGTCAATTGTACTAGACTGTTACATTTACGGAAACTTCCAGAATTCCCTTAAGGTATGTTCACAAGTAGTGGAATTGGTGCGGCTTTTCAGCAGAGGAGAATCTGTATAAAAATCCACATCAAAAACCACACCATTAGGCCTTAGTCAGACGGGCGTTTTTTCGCGCGATTTGCGGATCGCATGACGGATGCGCATCCGCAAATCGCGTGACCGGTGCGCGCAAGTCGCCCGCAAATCGCCCGTAAATCTGCTCCTAGCCGCGTTTCATTAGAAACGGGCCGGAGCTGTCCAGCGCATTGCATTCAATGGAGACGGCAATAGAGCCGCCTCCATTAAAAGCAATGCGCTGCGGGCGAGCCCGGGATGAATTGTCGGTAAGGGCTTAAATATATAAGCCCTTCCTGGCAATTCATCCTAAAATGTGTTAAATTAAAAAAAAATTGTATACTCACCTTCTGCCCGCAGCCGGAGCTCCGCGCTGCCGTCCTGCAGTGGGTGTGAAGGGGGTGTGAGTCAGACCTGCCCCCTGATTGGCTCAGCGCTGAGCCAATCAGAGGCATGCCTCACTCACACCCATTCATGAATGGATGTGAGTCAGAACTGCCCCTGATTGGCTCAGCGCTGAGAGGCAGCAGTCACTCACCCATTCATGAATTCATGAATGGGTGTGTGAGTGAAACCTGCCTCTGATTGGTCAGGGCTGTGACGAATCAGAGGCAGACCATTCAGCAGGCGGGGATTTTAAAGCCCCGCCGGCTGAATAGTGCCGAGAAGCAGTTCAGGAGAACTGACAGCGGCCGCGGCTGGACTCCGGCTGCAGCGGAAAGATGAGTATACAATTTTTTTTTATTTTAACACATTTTAGGATGAATTGCAGGGAGGGGTTTATATATTTAACCCCTTCCCGATAATTCACCCCGCGCACGCCGGCAGCCCATTGCTTTCAATGGAGCGGCTGTATTGCCGCTCCATTGAATTCAATGGGCAAACATCGTTCTTCTCTGCCACAGCTGTTACAGCTGTGGCAGAGAAGAATGATTTGTATTCTATATGTTCTCAATGGGGTCGGCGCTGCTGCCGCCGGCCCCATTGAGCGCATATAGAGAAGAGAACAGGAATCGCAGATCGCAGATAGGTGCGATCTGCGATTTTTTTTGTTCTATAATTTATCGGACGAGCGCATAAAAAGCGCTCATGTGTCCGATACCATTGCAAAGCAATGGTTTTAAAAAAATCGCCGGACGAATGCGCATGCGCAAATCGCGCAAAAGAACGCCCGTCTGACTAAGGCCTCAGCCACGGCTCCGCTTCAAAATCTGAATCAATTGGTGCAGATTTTGATGTGGATTTTGGTACGAATTCTGCACTTTTTGCACATATTATCTGTCCCTTTTGTGGGCAGATTTGAAGTGCAGGTCTGCCCATGAGGCGGTCTACAAACTGTAGGCACATCTGCAAGATGTGGATGGCTCCTGCTACATCTTCATATGACATAACCAGAGGAAGGCAGGTTTAAGTTAGAAGCTCCGCTGAGATGGCCCAGCCACCCAGCGGACCAGTCTGTGCCCATTTACATATGGCACAGGACATTTAAAAATAGTATTTCCGCAGGTAAACGATTTTCAATATAAAGAAACAAAGTACATTTTTGAAACAGATGCTTGTCTACCGCTGTGCAGTTTAACAGGCTGGAAATTGATGACAGGCTCCCTGTAAAAGGGTTTTTCCATTACTTAACATTACTTCAGGACCACTCTGTCCTTCCTGACTGCTGCTGACCAGGACATGTGACTGCGGCAGCCAATCACAGTGACGTTCTATAGCTAGTGATTGGCTGCAGTAGTCACATGTCCTGGTCAGCAGCAGCCAGGAAGGACAGAGTGGTAGTGGAGCAATTTTAAAACCTTTTTCATACTGCTGGAATTAACCCCTTAAGGACCAGGCTGTTTTGAACCTTAAGGACCAGACCTTTTTTAGGCATTTTACCCATGTGGTGGTTTTACTGCCCTATTTTTTTCCTTTAGCTACCAGTATGATTATTGCTGCTTTCTTTTTCCCGTAACATATAGGGCTATCTTTTTTGTGTGCATCTTTTTCACAGTTTTTTTTAGTTTTATTGGGGGTAAAAAGCTGAAAAGATTTTTTTTAACATTTATAGATATTTGTTTTTAATTAGTATATTTACACTAAAAGAAAGTATAAGAACGGGTTCCTCTATTTGTTTCAGACATTTGGATATATAATATGTATGGTTTGGGATTACAGGGCGCGTATGGTGACGGTTTTGGTTGGCGTTGGCTTTGTGTTATTTTCTTTCTTATGTATATATTGTTTTATTCTGTAATTATGTTGTTTACTATCTATGTCCCCCATGATGTCATATAAGACCTCTGGGGGACATCCACATATTTTTTGATTTTTCTTTATTTGACATTTTTCCACTGTAGCTGAGGCATCCATAGGAGCCCCAGTTACTGGGAGAAACATCCCCTGTAGTGACAATAGTCACTTATAGAGCTGATCAGGGTCTTCTGGGACCCTGTAGCTCTGCTGTGCCAGAGGTCACCCGGTGGTCACTGAATGCTGGCTCGCGTAGTAGAAGATAGATTTTCACTTTCACTTTTTAGTACATAGCGCTCATTCAGCGATGCGTACTAAATAAAGGAGGAGGCAGAAAGGGTTAAAACCCACTTTCCCCTCCTCCTCCAGGTTATCAGCTGACAACCCGTCCTGCTTCTGATTGATTTCAGAAGCAGGAGGCTTTAATCCCCGCTGTAATCTTACACACGGCTGGGCTTTAAGCCTGGGACCAAGTGCAATAAATTTTACGATGCTTGGCCCTTAATGGGTTCAAGCGGTTGTACCAGAATTGAAAGTTATCCCCTATTCGCAGGAGACGGTATACAGTAACTTGCTGAATGGTTTGGGTCTCACTGCTGAAATCCCCATCGATCCTGAGAACAGAACTCCTGTCATCCCCCCCCCCCACAGTGATGTCACTCTGAATTGACCGTGGTCAACTATGCATGGGTGGTGCTGCATTCATTGACATGGGGCTGGCAGACATACCTTGGCGGGTGCTGCTTGGGTATCTCAGCAATCCCATTGAAAGTGAATTGATTGCTGGTGAGATTCAGTTTCCTCCTCGCTGTGGAGTGAGACAGAGGACATGGGACCCCCGTTATTGAGCCCCCCACTGATCAACAAGTTATGTCCTATCCTGTTGATATGGGATAACTTGAAATGCTGGTAGAATCCCTTAAATAGCACTAAAATAAATGCTAGTGATAAATTGGTGAGAACTGATTACTTTCTGCAGACTCGCTCTTCCTGCTCATCCTCGTCCTTTATGACTTGTCTGGTGAATACAATGAAACTAAAAACAGAATCGGCTAAATTGTGATTTAATTAAAAACTTTTGTTCTAAACACAAGGTTGCTTTTTCCTTGACATATTCTTGAACAATAAATGGCAATAACAAAGACAGAACTGACAGCGTGAACTTGCTGAGGGATTTGTGGATTTCATAGGTTTCAGACAGCCCCCACACCCACCCCCCACCTTACCTATCCCTTGCTTCACTCGCTGATACAAAAAGCTTTTATAGACTCATCTGTATACAATCTGCGCTGTCAGATTGGCACAGTTATTAGGGCTCATGCATATAGCTGCATCATACCGCCCCCATACACAGTCATAGATCCCTACTATATCTCCACATGTCTGCAATATCAAACTGGAAACAAGATGATCCATTAACCCCTTCACTCTCCAGGATGTATATTTACATCATCAGGATGCGGGATCGGGGGCCAATCCTGCTCCATACATGGCAGGTGCCGGCTGTCTCTGACAGCTGACACCAGCTCTCTCATCTGTGATCAGCGTGAACATTGATCATGGCTGTTAATTATTTAAAAGCAGCTGTCTATTCTGACAGTGGTAATTAAATCCCCTGATTGTTATTTGGGGGTCTTATACAGCCACTTCCATGCAATTAGATTGCAAGATGCAGTTTGATTGATAGACTTCCTGTCAGAACACGGTATAATGCAATACTATGGTATTGCATTATACTCTATGAGTGATCAAGCTATCACAGGTTCAAGTCCTCTATGGGAACTAAAAATAAATGCAGAAATGAGGTTTAACAAGTTTTGTTAATTAATAGAGATGAGCGAACGTACTCGTCCGAGCTTGATACTCGTTCGAGTATTAGCGTGTTCGAGATGCTCGTTACTCGTGACGAGTACCACGCGATGTTCGAGTTACTTTCACTTTCATCTCTGAGACGTTAGCGCGCTTTTCTGGCCAATAGAAAGACAGGGAAGGCATTACAACTTCCCCCTGCGACGTTCAAGCCCTATACCACCCCCTTGCAGTGAGTGGCTGGCGAGATCAGGTGTCACCCGAGTATATAAATCGGCCCCTCCCGCGGCTCGCCACAGATGCATTCTGACAGAGATCAGGGAAAGTGCTGCTGATGCCGGAGCTGCTATAGGGAGAGCGTTAGGAGTGATTTTAGGCTTCAAGAACCCCAACGGTCCTTCTTAGGGCCACATCTGACCGTGTGCAGTACTGTTAAGGCTGCTTTTTGCAGTGCTGCACTTTTTTTTTTTTTTTGTATATCGGGCGTGCAGAGCATTACGTCCTCAGTCTGCAGTCATTGTACAGAGTATAGGGCCAGTACTGGTGAGGCAGGGAAAGAAATATTCAGGCTATATAGGCAGTGGGCTTTTTCCAAAAAATTGGGGAAAAATACTATATTTGGGCTGCCTGTGACCGTCTTCAGTTTACTGCGTGTCTGCTGGGGGTAGTAGTCCTAATTAATACGCAGCTAAGCGTTACAGCAGGCTTGCGCAAAATTGTTTCCTGGATCTGCTGTCTCTGTTACATCAGCGCCGTCATCCCGCCAGAGGGAAACAGTATACATAATATTATACGCTGCCTACAGTATCTATCTGCTTGGGGTAGTAGTCCTAATTTATACGCAGCGAAGCGTTACAGCAGGCTTGCGCAAAATTGTTTCCTGGATCTGCTGTCTCTGTTACATGATCGCCGTCATCCCGCCAGAGGGAAAGAGTATACATAATATTATACGCTGCCTACAGTATCTATCTGCTGGGGGTAGTAGTCCTAATTAATACGCAGCTAAGCGTTACAGCAGGCTTGCGCAAAATTGTTTCCTGGATCTGCTGTCTCTGTTACATCAGCGCCGTCATCCCGCCAGAGGGAAACAGTATACATAATATTATACGCTGCCTACAGTATCTATCTGCTTGGGGTAGTAGTCCTAATTAATACGCAGCGAAGCGTTACAGCAGGCTTGCGCAAAATTGTATCCTGGATCTGCTGTTTCTGTTACATCAGCGCCGTCATCCCGCCAGAGGGAAACAGTATACATAATATTATACGCTGCCTACAGTATCTGTCTGCTGTATCAGCTCAGCATTTAAAAAAAATAGAAGCAAAATACTTAAGGCCTACTACTGGCCTTTGGCCACTTGACTGCTTCTGCGCTGTGAATTCCACTAGCTCAGTCATACGCACCTACGTCTCACTACAGGCGTGTGCAAAATTGTTTCCTGGCTCTGCTGTGCGTTCCGTAAGGGAAGTCAGCCTCCAACCACAGGCACATTTAATTACAGCGTTCTGTTTCTGCACTACTGGTAATACACCATGCTGAGGGGTAGGGGTAGGCCTAGAGGACATGGACGCGGGCGAGGACGCGGAGGCCCAATTCAGGGTGTGGGCACAGGCCGAGCTCCTGATCCAGGTGTATCGCAGCCGACTGCTGCGGGATTAGGAGAGAGGCACGTTTCTGGCATCCCCACATTCATCTCACAATTAATGGGTCCACGCGGTAGACCTTTATTAGAAAATGAGCAGTGTGAGCAGGTCCTGTCGTGGATGGCAGAAAGTGCATCCAGCAATCTATCGACCACCCAGAATTCTGCGCCGTCCACTGCTGCAACTCAGAATCCTCTGGCTGCTGCTCCTCCTTCCTCCCAGCCTCCTCACTCCATTACAATGACACATTCTGAGGAGCAGGCAGACTCCCAGGAACTGTTCTCGGGCCCCTGCCAAGATTGGGCAGCAATGGTTCCTCTCCCACTGGACGAGTTTGTCGTGACCGATGCCCAACCTTTGGAAAGTTCCCGGGGTCCGGCGGATGAGGCTGGGGACTTCCGGCAACTGTCTCAAGAGCTTTCAGTGGGTGAGGAGGACGATGAGACACAGTTGTCTATCACTCAGGTAGTAGTAATTGGAGTAAGTCCGAGGGAGGAGCGCACAGAGGATTCGGAGGAAGAGCAGCAGGACGATGAGGTGACTGACCCCACCTGGTTTGCTACGCCTACTGAGGACAGGTCTACAGAGGGGGAGGCAAGTGCAGCAGCAGGGCAGGTTGGAAGAGGCAGTGCGGTGGCCAGGGGTAGAGGCAGGGCCAGACCGAATAATCCACCAACTGTTTCCCAAAGCGCCCCCTCGCGCCATGCCACCCTGCAAAGGCCGAGATGCTCAAAGGTCTGGCAGTTTTTCACTGAGAGTGCAGACGACCGACGAACAGTGGTGTGCAACCTTTGTCGCGCCAAGATCAGCCGGGGAGCCACGACCACCAGCCTCACCACCACCAGCATGCGCAGACATATGATGGCCAAGCACCCCACAAGGTGGGACGAAGGCCGTTCACCGCCTCCGGTTTGCACCGCTGCCTCTCCCCTTGTGCCCCAACCTGCCACTGAGATCCAACCCCCCACTCAGGACACAGGCACTACCGTCTCCTGGCCTGCACCCACACCCTCACCTCCGCTGTGCTCGGCCCCATCCACCAATGTCTCTCAGCGCACCGTCCAGCCGTCACTAGCGCAAGTGTTGGAGCGCGAGCGCAAGTACGCCGCCACGCACCCACGCGCTCAAGCGTTAAACGTGCACATAGCCAAATTTATCAGCCTGGAGATGCTGCCGTATAGGGTTGTGGAAACGGAGGCTTTCAAAGGTATGATGGCGGCGGCGGCCCCGCGCTACTCAGTTCCCAGTCGCCACTACTTTTCCCGATGTGCCGTCCCAGCCCTGCACGACCACGTCTCCCGCAACATTGTAAGCGCCCTCACCAACGCGGTTACTGCCAAGGTCCACTTAACAATGGACACGTGGACAAGCACAGGGGGGCAGGGCCACTATATCTCCCTGACGGCACATTGGGTGAATTTAGTGGAGGCTGGGACCGAGTCAGAGCCTGGGACCACTCACGTCCTACCCACCCCCAGAATTGCGGGCCCCAGCTCGGTGGTGGTATCTGCGGCGGTGTATGCTTCCTCCACTCAACCACCCTCCTCCTCCTCCTCCTCCTCCTCCTCCTACGCAACCTCTGTCTCACAATCAAGATGTGTCAGCAGCAGCACGTCGCCAGCAGTCGGTGTCGCGCGTCGTGGCAGCACAGTGTTGGGCAAGCGTCAGCAGGCCGTGCTGAAACTACTCAGCTTAGGAGAGAAGAGGCACACGGCCCACGAACTGCTGCAGGGTCTGACAGAGCAGACCGACCGCTGGCTTGCGCCGCTGAGCCTCCAACCGGGCATGGTCGTGTGTGACAACGGCCATAACCTGGTGGCGGCTCTGCAGCTCGGCAGCCTCACGCACATACCATGCCTGGCCCACGTCTTTAATTTGGTGGTTCAGCGCTTTCTGAAAAGCTACCCACGCTTGTCAGACCTGCTCGGAAAGGTGCGCCGCCTCTGCGCACATTTCCGCAAGTCCAAGACGGACGGTGCCACCCTGCGGACCCTGCAACATCGGTTTCATCTGCCAGTGCACCGACTGCTGTGCGACGTGCCCACATGGTGGAATTCTACGCTCCACATGTTGGCCAGGCTCTATGAGCAGCGTAGAGCTATAGTGGAATACCAACTCCAACATGGGCGGCGCAGTGGGAGTCAGCCTCCTCAATTCTTTACAGAAGAGTAGGCCTGGTTGGCAGACATCTGCCAGGTCCTTGGAAACTTTGAGGAGTCTACCCAGATGGTGAGCGGCGATGCTGCAATCATTAGCGTCACCATTCCTCTGCTATGCCTCTTGAGAAGTTCCCTGCAAAGCATAAAGGCAGACGCTTTGCGCTCCGAAACAGAGGCGGGGGAAGACAGTATGTCGCTGGATAGTCAGAGCACCCTCCTGTCTATATCTCAGCGCGTTCAGGAGGAGGAGCATGAGGAGGATGAGGAGGAGGGGGAAGAAACAGCTTGGCCCACTGCTGAGGGTACCCATGCTGCTTGCCTGTCATCCTTTCAGCGTGTATGGCCTGAGGAGGAGGAGGATCCTGAAAGTGATCTTCCGAGTGAGGCTAGCCATGTGTTGCGTACAGGTACCCTGGCACACATGGCTGACTTCATGTTAGGATGCCTTTCTCGTGACCCTCGCGTTACACGCATTCTGGCCACTACGGATTACTGGGTGTACACACTGCTCGACCCACGGTATAAGGAGAACCTTTCCACTCTCATACCCGAAGAGGAAAGGGGTTCGAGAGTGATGCTATACCACAGGACCCTGGCGGACAAACTGATGGTAAAATTCCCATCCGACAGCGCTAGTGGCCGAAGGCGCAGTTCCGAAGGCCAGGTATCAGGGGAGGCGCAGAGATCAGGCAGCATGTACAGCACAGGCAGGGGAACACTCTCTAAGGCCTTTGACAGCTTTCTGGCTCCCCAGCAAGACTGTGTCACCGCTCCCCAGTCAAGGCTGAGTCGGCGGGAGCACTGTAAAAGGATGGTGAGGGAGTACGTAGCCGATCGCACGACCGTCCTCCGTGACGCCTCTGCCCCCTACAACTACTGGGTGTCGAAGCTGGACATGTGGCCTGAACTCGCGCTGTATGCCCTGGAGGTGCTTGCTTGTCCTGCGGCTAGCGTCTTGTCAGAGAGGGTGTTTAGTGCGGCTGGGGGAATCATCACAGATAAGCGTACTCGCCTGTCAACCGACAGTGCCGACAGGCTAACACTCATCAAGATGAACAAAGCCTGGATTTCCCCAGACTTCTCTTCTCCACCAGCGGACAGCAGCGATACCTAAACAATACGTAGGCTGCACCCGCGGATGGAAGCTACGTTCTCTATCACCATCAAAAACGTGGACCTTTTAGCTTCATCAATCTGTGTATAATATTCATCCTCCTCCTCCTGCTCCTCCTCCTGAAACCTGACGTAATCACGCCGAACGGGCAATTTTTCTTAGGCCCACAAGGCTCAGTCATATAACTTTTGTAAATAATTTTTATACGTTTCAACGCTCATTAAAGCGTTGAAACTTGCACCTGAACCAATTTTTATTTTAACTGGGCTGCTTCCAGGCCTAGTTACAAATTAAGCCACAGTAACCAAAGCGATAAATGGGTTTCACCTGCCCTCTTGATTGGGCATGGGCAATTTTTCTGAGGTACATTAGTACTGTTGGTACACCAATTTTTTGGGGCCCTCGCCTACAGTGTAATCCAATAAATTTTTTGCCCACCTGCATTAAAGCTGACGTTACATCAGCTGTGCGGGGCACTGCAATGGGATATATTTATGTACCGCCGGTGTCTTCCTGGCACACACCCATGCTGTCGGTCCACACGGAGTTATAACTGCATGTGTTCACTTCTAAAGAACCCCAGTCTGACTGGGGCATGCAGTGTGGGCCGAAGCCCACCTGCATTTAATCGGACGTTACCTCAGCTGTGATGGGCACTGTAATGGGATACATTTATGTACAGCCGGTGGGTTCCAGGGAGCCACCCATGCTGTGGGTGCACACGGAATTCCCATTGCGGAGTTGTACCTGCCTGTGACTATTTATAAAAAAACGCGGTCTGACTGGGGCATGCAGACACCTTGACAGAAGGAATAGTGTGTGGCACATAGGTTCCCCATTGCTATGCCCACGTGTGCAGCTCCTGATGGCAGTGGCACAGGATTATATTTCTCATTGCTTCGGTACAGCATTGTGGGCTATCGCCCCGCCCCTTTTAAAGAGGGTCGCTGCCTAGCCGTGCCAACCCTCTGCAGTGTGTGCCTGCGGTTCCTCCTCATGGCAGACGCACTTATAAATAGACATGAGGGTGGTGTGGCATGAGTGCAGCTGAAGGCTGCGCAGGGACACTTTGGTGTGCGCTGTGGACACTGCGTCGTGCGGGGGACGGGGGACGGGGGGGGGGGGCAGCATGTAACCCAGGAGAAGTGGCAGCGGAGTGTCATGCAGGCAGTGATTGTGCTTTGTTGGAGGTAGTGTGGTGCTTAGCTAAGGTATGCATTGCTAATGAGGGCTTTTCAGAAGTAAAAGTTGTTGGGAGGGGGGGGGGCACTCTTGCCGCTATTGTGGCTTAATAGTGGGACCTGGGAACTTGAGATGCAGCCCAACATGTAGCCCCTCGCCTGTCCTTTCCGTTGCTGTGTCGTTCCCATCACTTTCTTGAATTGCCCAGATTTTCACAAATGGAAACCTTAGCGAGCATCGGCGATATACAAAAATGCTCGGGTCGCCCATTGACTTCAATGGGGTTCGTTACTTGAAACGAACCCTCGAGCATCGCGAAAATTTCGTCCCGAGTAACGAGCACCCGAGCATTTTGGTGCTCGCTCATCTCTATTAATTAATAAAAATATAGAAGCTAAAAAAAAATATACTTTCCCATATTTATAATAAAAAATGAAAACAGAAAACAAAAAAGCATATGTGGTATCATGTGGTATGGTTAGCGCAGGTGTTAGCCCTAACAAGGAACAATTCTTTTTTTCTACACTGTACTGGGAAGATGACAGCTGAAATATTATCGGTTGCTATGGACACGTCCATTGTTGCCACACTTGTATCCGGAGACCTTTATTTGTTTGTGAAGCTACTCAAAAAATATTTAGGAAATAGTCATTTTGATGACTACCCTGTTCTCGCTGGGTGTCTGTCATCATGATGCTATGATTATCATGTTCTTACTCCCTTTCAAAAATAAATTGTGTGTAATTATTCTAAGAGTTCTCTGATTTATTCTCCATTGAGTTCACCTCGAGTACCCTCTCGCTAAAAAACAATTTAATAAGACTTTTGCTTGCTTGAAAATTATTTGGTAAAAGCACTTTTAATTGTGTCTGTTTGGAGAGAATTAATGACAGCTAAACACGTATTTATGAGAGAAGAAATGGCAGCTGAAATTCAGATTTAATGACAGAACTTTATCTTAATTTTTACTTAAGGGGCTACATTAAAAAAAATACTCTCCAAAACACAAACAATACTCTTACATCTAAGGTGTAGGTTATCTAGTCCTGGTCCAATTGAAAATGATAGATGTACAGCTCTTTGCTCCCCTCTCTCAGCAGGAAGTCACAGCAAGATCTGAGGCAATGGACATTCACGGAATCAATCACAGCAATAACCAAGCACTTGTCTTCTGTTTCTAAAGATGAGAATATTCCTTTAGTTCTAGGTATTACTTCCCATATTAAAGGGAATATCTAATGAAAACAAGTCATGTCCATATGCCCTATTAGGGTGTATTGGTGTCTCAGAGGGGTACACTATCATACTTTCATCTTGACCCAACAAGGCATTGTTTGACCACCTCCCAGTTAACCTCCAACTCTTAAAAAAAAAAAAAAGGTCCAATCCTTGAGCCAGTATTCCCTTTCTTGAACTGGAACGGGGCTTGTATGTATTGGCCAGGGGAGAGGAATAAGAAGAAAAAAGAAGAAGAATAAAGAGAAATTGTAGAAGAAGAAAGAGAATTAGAAGAAGAAGAAGGAAGGAAAGAAAGAAAGAAAAAGGAAGAAGAGAGGGAGAAAAAGGTGAAGGAGGGATTTAAAGTATTTGATGCTGTAGATATATTATCCAGAAGGAGAAGAAGAAAGAGTAGAAGAAGAAGGAAGGATGTAATCTATTTGATGCTGAAAATATCTTATTCAGAAGAAGGAGAAGAAGAAAGAGAAGGAGGGGAAGGAATAGAGGAAGAAGGAGGAGGAGAGATTCAATCTATTTGATGCTCTAAGCACACCATCCAGAAGAAGGGGAAGAAAGAGAAGGAATAGAAGGAATAGAATATTTGATGCTGTAAATATACCATCCAGAAGAAGGAATAGAATGAGAAGGAGGAAGAAGGATGTAATATATTTGATGCTCTAAACACACCATCCAGAAGAAGGAGAAGAAGAAAGAGAAGGAATAGAAGAAGGAGGAAGGAAGAATGTAATCTATTTGATGCTGTAAATATGTCATCCAGAAAAAGGAGGAGGAGGAGAAGGAATAGAGGAAGAAGGAGGAGAAATAGGATGAGAGATTCAATCTATTTGATGCTGTAAATATACCATCCAGAAGAAAGATTAGAAGGAGGAGAAGGAGGAAGAAGGATGTAATCTATTTGATGCTCTAAGCACACCATCCAGAAGGAGAAGAAGAAAGAGAAGGAATAGAAGAAGGATGAGAAGAAGGAGGAAGAAGGATTTGATGCTGTAAATACACCATTCATTACTGAATGTGGTCATCAGATATAGGAATAATTTCAGCAGCGCCTGTCTGTCGAGCGTATGACTGCAGCACAAGACAATCAGTGTGTCATTTTTAGCCTTGCTGTGGCTTTCTGATGACTGCAGGCTATTATTTTTGACAGGCAATGTTGCTGCTGTGCAATTTTTTTAAATTTTTATTTATTTTTTTGAAATTTTCCTTTACAAGTACAGATTGCGATGATCTAGATCATCAGGGATTAGTGGCGTGATACAGTGATAATCTTAATTTGTTCAGGTGTTGTGTGTACTCTGCCAAGTCACTTCAGTAGTTTCTGACATCCAGCTTGCTATTATTATCTTCCTGCCTTGTGGCTACAGGCAAGCTTTTGTTCTAAATTGTATTGTAAATCAATGTCCTCTACTGGGTATCCGAAGCTCACACATCCCATTAAATCGGAGGTTGGTTTATAGATCCACGCATTATATTTATTTTAGATTTGGTCACTTTATAAAAAAAAATTAAAAAAAATACATAAAACTAAAAATATAAAATAAATGTAAAAATAGTATAAATAAGTCAAACATATTTGGTACTTGTGAGTTATCTGTCACCACATTTTTAATATATACCATTCAACGCTATCTTCTTGGCCATTGCCGTGTAAGAAAGAAGTTGTAAAATGATTCATAATACATTTGTATTAAAAGAACATAAACAATAAAAACAAAAATGTAATGCATTAACCCCTTCCCGCTCCAGAGCGTAACTTTACGTCCTGGGAGCGGGGTATTTTCCGCGACAGGGCGTAAACTTAAAGGGGTTGTCCGGCCATAAACATTAGGTCTCATTACTTCTGTTTGCCCATTTCCATGCACTTTGTAATATACATTGTGCATGGAAATTGAAGCAAACAGAAGTTTTGGACTTACCTGAAGGGATGCCCCCCCCTGTGTTGCTCCTCCGTCGTCCCTGGTTACCACAAGAATCTTTTCTTCTTGTCGGCCCAGCTCTTGTCGGCGCGGGAACGAGCCCCTTCTCATCCGCGCATGCGCAGTTCTCTCTGCAGCCGGGACCGATATACGATCTTCTTGTGTGCAGGGGGGGGGGGAGGATGGAAGAGCCTCAGAGCAGGAACTGAGCTCCCGCCCCCTCTCTGCCTCCTCTCCGCCCCTCTGCACTATTTGCAATGGGGAGAGCCGAGACGGGGGCGGGGCTAATTATCGGACCTTAGCCCCGCCCCCGTCCCGCCTCTCCTCATTGAAAATAGTGCAGAGGGGCGGAAAGGAGGCAGAGAGGGGGCGGGAGCTCAGTTCCTGCTCTGAGGCTCTTCCATCCTCCTCCCCTGCACACAAGAAGATCGTATATCGGTCCCGGCTGCAGAGAGAAGAACTGCGCATGCGCGGATGAGAAGGGGCTCGTTCCCGCGCCGACCAGAGCTGCTGCGGCCCGACAAGAAGAGAAGATTCTTGTCGTAACCAGGGACGACGGAGGAGCAACACAGGGGGGGGCATCCCTTCAGGTAAGTCCAAAACTTCTGTTTGCTTCATTTTCCATGCACAATGTATATTACAAAGTGCATGGAAATTGGCAAACAGAAGTAATGAGACCTAATGTTTATGGCCGGACAACCCCTTTAAGTCCTGGGGATAGCGCGAGATCACATAGGATCTCGCGCTATCCTGCAGCGGGAGCCGGCTGTTAGTCACAGCCGGCGTCCCGCTGCAGCAGCGGGGGGGCATCGGAGATGCGCCCCCCCGCTGTTAACCCCTTCCCTGCCGCGATCTAAGTAGATCTCAGCAGGGAAAGAGTTCACAGAGGGAGCGCGCTCCCTCTGTGTCTTCAGTCGGCTCCCGTGATGTTATCGCAAGAGCCCAGCCTGTCGCCATGGCAACAGGACGCTAGACACTGTAGTGCCAATGCCTATAATCGCTGTATAAGCGATAAGGCATGGCAGGGCAGTAGCCCTGCCATGCCTTATCACAGCGATCAACAGTACTGTGATCAAAGTCCCCCACGGGGACACAACTTGTGTGAAAAAAAAGATTAAAAAAGATTAACGACGCGTACAATAAGTTGCACATGCCTTTGACTGTGCACGGAAAAAAGTGTTAAAAAAAATGCTAAAAAACTGAGGCAAAATGCTAATTTTTAGCATTTTGCCTCCCTAAAAACACAATAAAAGTGATCAAAAAAGCCGTATGTACCCCAAAATGATACCAATAAAAACTACCGCTCGTATTGCAAAAAATAAGCCCTCATAGAGCTCCGTACATAGAAAAAGTTACAGGACTTTGAATGCAGCGATTTAGGAAAAAAAAAAGATTTCCAAAAAAAAAAAAGGGGTTTTATTGCAGAAAAGTGGAACGACCTAAAAAAAATGTAAGAATTTTGGTGTCATTTGTAACTGTACCGACTCGCAGAAAAAAACGTATTGTGTCATTTATGCTGCATGATTAACGCTGTAAAAAAAAAATAAAAATCTATGGCAGAATTGATGCGTTTTCTCTCCCTGTTATCATAAAAAAAAAAAGTTTTACAATACAGTCAAATGTACCCAAAGGTGGCACCGATAAAAACTACAGTTCGCCACGCAAAAAACAAGCCCTTATACGGCCGCATCGACGGAAAAATTAAAAAGGTATGACTTTTGATAAATGGAGAAGAAAATCCGCCAAAAATCATTGCGTCCTTAAGCCCAAAATAGGCCATGTCATTAAGGGGTTAAAGGACGCAATTTCTCAACTACTACCAGTCGATCAACTACTTATCAGCTAATCTGAGGGTAGATCATTAATAATATTTGCCTGAAAAATTCCTCTAAACCTGATGACAAATTCCCGTTACTGCGATGTGCACAAATTGCGATTTTTCTAAGGCGGTAATTATGCTGCGGATCTGCACCAAAATCCATGTTAAAATGTAAAATATGGATTTTTACCTAGTTTTTGATGTGGATTTTGGTACTGATTTCACTGAATCATGCAGTTAACTGACTGGTTACAGATTTAAACCCCGCACCGTCTATCATTTCCGCTATGGATTTAATGCAGATTTTTTCTGTACCCTGTGGATGAAACTTGTTAAAGCCCCCCCCCCCACATGGCTTGTACTGCAAATGGTGCTGATTTTCCAGGGCATTTAAGCCACATGTGAAGATGCCATAAAAGTATGAAGTAATTAGAGGTAGTGTCTGGGGGAGCCCGGTACTTTTGCAGCTTTCCCCGCACAGACATAAGCTTTGTATATATGTGCTGAGCTTTGCTGTGCCAGACAGACCTTGAATTTTAGAGATCAAATAAAGATCAAGAGGTCTCTTTGTTTTCTTTATTTCAAAGGAATACTAATGGAATTACAGACATGCACTTTCATTATTGATGGAGAAACAGCAATACGACTAACCAAAATGAAAGGAGAGTCACTGAGTTTTCACCATGCTGACTTACCTCCTAGGTTCACCTTTGATGAAGTTTCCAGATACAGTGACATGGCTGGAATTGGTCTGTTGTCCTCCTCTAAGACTACTGACTGCTGTGTAGTGGCCGGGTGACGTGGGGCTTGTATGTACATATTCCCAGAGCTAGGATGAGAACAAAGTTTTGCTCCTTTTTTTACTTTCACATGTGGGGACTGTTTATCCTCCTTATCGGGCAAGGGAGCAACAAGCAGTCCATGCCCAAATCCGGCTAAACAGGTTCAATGGGGGACCGTATACTTAAGTAAGCCCAGTTTTTTGATGTACATCCAGGGATAGGTCACGAAACCAGGAGGCATGGCCATTGTAGGAAATGATAAACTGGCTTTTATCATTAACAAGAACACAGTCTCCGTATCTACAACTGTGGGCATGGGTATTAAAGGTACCTTTACACTGGGCGATTATCGCTGGAAACAGGCATCCCATGTTCACACAGATAGCCCAATATATGCTTTATTGGTGATAAACCTGGCAACTGGACAGAACTCTGACAATGTTGTAGAGGCATTTCTGTGACCCTCTTGTGTGTGCGGCCGAGCAATATCCTGCTGGGAAGTGCCTCTTGGAAGCCACCATGAGAGGAACACATGTGGCTGCCGGATGTCCTAAATATATCGCTGAGCTGTCATTGTCCCTCGCACCACTACTATGGGTGCCTGACTGTCATATGCAATGGCCCCTCAGACCATTAAATCAGCAGTGGGGGCAGTGTGACGCTCCACAACAAAGGCAAGATTGAGGCGCTCACCGCTAGGTCGTCAGACACGAACACGGCCGTCATCAGTGCTCCAACTAAACCTGTATTTATCGCTAAAGACAACCTGGTTCTATTCTGTAGCAGTCCAGTTTCACCATTTATGACATTACTACAAACAGAGGCAACATTGGGTGGGTGTCAAAGACAGTACACGTAATGGGCACCATGAGACCCAATGTCCTTCAGCCAAGGGCCTGGAAATGGTTCTGACAGACACAAGGGGTTGTAATGATGGTAGTACCTCTCTCTGGATGGTGGACCATGAAACAATTGGAACTGCTCGTGCTTGTCAGCCGAACCTCTCTACTGGTTGTCTGCCGAGGACATCCTGAGCCCAGTCACCTTGTGTGCCCTCACACATCCACTGGTCCCAACACCTAACAGTCTTGTTAGAACAGCCCGTGGGGGACAATTCATCAATAAGACCATCCAGCTTCTCACACCCCAATACTGCGCCCCTCTCAGACTCTGGTAACGGGGTGACATCTCTTCTCTGCATCATAGAGGCGTCTAGTGGTCAGCAAGCTCCACACAAGCGGAAGAAGAGGTCACTACACACAAGGAGCCTCCGAGAGCCTTTTATAGGCCAAGGGGGAACCACTTTTAAATGGCAAGATCATTCATTTAATCATGCCACAACTCTCTACCTGCCTGAGATGTAATTGCATGCCGAGTTTTGCAGCAAAATGACAGCTCTTTCTAGGGTCGCAAGTTTTTTTGCCAAGTGTATTTTCCCCTTTTAGTATGCTTTTGGAGTATGGGAGGAAAAAGGAAACCCATGCAAGCAAGGGGGAAACATACAAACTCCATGCAGATGGATGGCTCCTATTAGAGACTCCAGCAGTGCATTGGACCTGCTTTGGTCTTCAGAACCACAGCAATTTCTCATGGCATTCACCCACGGTCATCAGACGACCCATGACGTGTTAAGAAAAGCTTCTCCACATCATTACTCCACCAAAACGCAGGAAGGGTTCATTGATTCATGCTGCTTGCGCCAAATTATGACTCCCATCAGCATGGTGCAAAAGAAATCTGGATTCATCTGACCAGGTGATGTTCTTCCACTGCTCAGTGATACAATTTTTGAGTTTCGCCTTTCTGTTTCTCATAGACAACAATGGTGCTGGAACTGGTTGTCTGCTGTTATAGCCCATCCATAATAGGGAATGAAGAGTTGTGTGTTCACACATGTTAGTTGGAGCACCAGCATTGTATTTGGCTGCAATCTACCTGACTGTGCACCAGCTGGTCTTCAGAATGATTCTTGATCTCCTCCGCTGACCCCTTTTGTTGTCAAGCTATTTAGGTCCACAGGGTGCTCTTTCACAGAATTTTTCCCCTCGATTACATCATTCTTCATATACGATCCACGCCATTATATGAGCAAATCCCACAAGGTTGACAATGTATGAAATCTTGCCATTCGGTGTAATTAGGTGCTACCAAAAAGCGACTATGACCACGTTTATGAGGCACAATCCAATGGGCGCTGAATATATACATTGTGTAGTGGATGCTCATATCTATTTGACATGTACTATAAAATGATGACAAATGACTAAAAACTTGTCATATGATTTTTACCACCTGTCATCACATTACGTTCAATAGATTGAAAAGCATCAACATTTACCAGTTGGAGGTATCACAATGTCACGTTTGATCTGTGACATACATAAAGATGGACATGATAATGGATTGCATATCAGGAAACAACTCATGCATTTTTCAATAAACTGGAATATAGTCCTCCCCGAGGACAAGTTATAGGGGCCTCAGGTTGCAAGATTTTCTTCTTGACTAGGCAATTGTAACTTGATATCACTGGGTCAACTTACATTGCCAGAAACAACACTTATCATGGGAGAAATCAACTGAAGGCAGTTACCAGCACATGCATTTCATAGGAAAAACTGCTACAAATCAGGACCTCACATTAGAGATAAATAGTATCAATCAATTGGTACCCTATGACTGAAATGCATGCACTGATTGGCTGCATAGTAGCACATCTCCACAGTGCAGTGTACTTCTACCTGTACTACATGCCTTGTACTGCCCTCTACCTGTACTACATGTAGTGCACTAGCCTCTACCTGTACTACATGCCTTGTACTGCCCTCTACCTGTACTACATGTACTGCACTAGCCTCTACCTGTACTACATGCCTTGTACTGCCCTCTACCTGTACTACATGTACTGCACTAGCCTTTACCTGTACTACATGTCCTGTACTGCCCTTTATCTGTACTACATGTACTGCACTAGCCTCTACCTGTACTACATGCCTTGTACTGCCCTCTACCTGTACTACATGTACTGCACTAGCCTTTACCTGTACTACATGTCCTGTACTGCCCTTTATCTGTACTACATGTACTGCACTAGCCTCTACCTGTACTACATGCCTTGTATTGCCCTCTACCTGTACTACATGTACTGCACTAGCCTTTACCTGTACTACATGTCCTGTACTGCCCTTTATCTGTACTACATGTACTGCACTAGCCTCTACCTGTACTACATGCCTTGTATTGCCCTCTACCTGTACTACATGTACTGCACTAGCCTTTACCTGAACTGCATGTATGGCACTACCCTCTACCTGGACTACATCTGTATCTGGAAAGAGTGACAGCATACCTGGTGCATATATTGAATACTTCTTTATTCCTCCATTTCTGTGACTTTTCGACCCTGCTTGGGGTCTTTGTCAAGCTTATAAGGTATAGGCTGGAATGGAGGAATAAAGAAGTATTTAATATATGCACCTGGTATGCTGTCACTCTTTCCAGATACAGACCTTGCACATGAGTCTTGGGCTGAGACTCCTCAGTGATGGGCATTCAGGATCTAAATGATCCAGCTACTGAAATACAAGCCAAGGAAGTGTTGCAGACTAATTGTATTTGGATAACTCTCTCTACCTGTACTACATGTCCTGCACTAGCCTCTACCTGTACTATATGCCTTGTACTGCGCTCTACCTGTACTACATGCCTTGTACTACCCTCTACCTGTACTACATGCCTTGTACTGCGCTCTACCTGTACTACATGTCCTGCACTAGTCTCTACTTGTACTATATGCCTTGTACTGCGCTCTACCTGTACTACATGCCTTGTACTACCCTCTACCTGTACTACATGTACTGCACTAGCCTCTACCTGTACTACATGCCTTGTACTGCGCTCTACCTGTACTACATGTCCTGCACTAGCCTCTACCTGTACTATATGCCTTGTACTGCGCTCTACCTGTACTACATGTCTTGCACTAGCCTCTACCTGTACTACATGCCTTGTACTGCGCTCTACCTGTACTACATGCCTTGTACTGCGCTCTACCTGTACTATATGCCTTGTACTGCACTCTACCTGCACTACGTGTCCTGTACTGCCCTCTTCCTGTACTACATGTATGGCACCATCCTCTACCTGTACTACATGTACTGTACTGCCCTCTACCTGTACTCATGGATAAGGACAGTGCCTCGGAACCAATGAGGACACACGATATACTATATTTCCAGGGATATCCACCTCAGTGGAGAGCTGCATATGGAGAGAAAAGTAAACCCCCATCAAGATGGTGGGGGTAAAGGAAATCAGTAAAAAAACAAAAAATGTGCTTGGATGCTAGGTCAAGAGGATCAGAGTTTACTCACCCAGTAGAGGGGAGGGAAATCATCAGGTAGCTAAAAAATACTCTCCCTCTAGATGTCCAGGAACACCTTGTATAAACAGAATACGCTCGGTCCACGTCCAGGATATGGATAATGAAGGTTCCAATGTATTGGTACCAACATGCAATAAAGGATAGGTCTCTGGCGTGACACCTACAGTACAAAGTGCCAAGGTGCAATGCGTTTCGGCTAACAACCATAGCCCTTGTCAAGCACATACAAGAATAAAACATATCGCGATATATATAGAAAACTTACTTCAAAAACTTACCACAACTGCATGCACAACCTCCTGGTTATCTTGATGCAAGTTAGTAATGTGAGTAAACTCCGATTCTCCTGACCTAGCGTCTGAGTGCATTACTGGATTTACACTGACCCTCTACCTGTACTACCTGTACCGCACTACCCTCTACCTGTACTACATATCCTGTACTGCCCTCTACCTGTACTACATGTATGGCACTATCCTCTACCTGTACTACATGTCCTGTACTGCCCTCTATCTGTACTTCATGTACCGCACTACCCTCTACCTGTACTACATATCCTGTACTGCCCTCTACCTGTACTACATGTATGGCACAATCCTCTACCTGTACTACATGTACTGTACTACCGCCAACCTGTAGTATATTTAATGTACTGCCCTCTACCTGTACTACATATCCTGTACTGCCCTCTACCTGTACTACATATCCTGCACTGCCCTCTACCTGTACTACATATCCTGTACTGCCCTCTACCTGTACTACATATCCTGCACTAGCCTATACCTATACTACATGTCCTGTACTGCTCTTTATCTGTACTACATGTATGGCACTATCCTCTACCTGTACTACATGTACTGTACTACCGCCAACCTGTAGTATATTTAATGTACTGCCCTCTACCTGTACTACATGTCTTGTACTGCCCTCTACCTGTACTACATATCCTGTACTACCCTCTACCTGTACTACATATCCTGCACTAGCCTATACCTATACTACATGTCCTGTACTGCTCTTTATCTGTACTACATGTACTGTACTACCCTCTACCTGTAGTATATTTAATATACTGCCCTCTACCTGTACTACATGTCTTGTACTGCCCTCTATCTGTACTACATATCCTGTGCTGCCCTCTATCTGTACTACATATCCTGTACTGCCCTCTACCTGTACTACCTATCCTGCACTAGCCTCTACCTGTACTACATGTCCTGTACTGCCCTTTATCTGTACTACATGTACTGCACTAGCCTCTACCTGTACTACATGTCCTGTACTACCCTCTACCTGTACTACATGACCTGTACTACCCTCTACCTGTACTACATGTCCTGTACTACCCTCTACCTGTACTACATGTCCTGCACTAGCCTCTACCTGTACTACATGTATGGCACTATCCTCTACCTGTACTACATGTCCTGTACTACCCTCTACCTGTACTACATGTCCTGTACTGCCCTCTACCTGTACTACATATCCTGCACTAGCCTCTACCTGTACTACATGTATGGCACTATCCTCTACCTGTACTACATGTACTATACTACCCTCTACCTGTAGTATATTTAATATACTGCCCTCTACCTGTACTACATGTCTTGTACTGCCCTCTATCTGTACTACATATACTGTACTGCCCTCTACCTGTACTACATATCCTGCACTAGCCTCTACCTGTACTACATGTCCTGTACTGCCCTTTATCTGTACTACATGTACTGCACTAGCCTCTACCTGTACTACATGTCCTGTACTGCCCTCTACCTGTAATACATATCCTGTACAACACTCTACCTGCACTACATGCCTCGTACTGCCCTCTACCTGTACTACATGTACTGCACTAGCCTCTACCTGTACTACATGCCTTGTACTGCCTTCTACCTGTACTACATGTCCTGTACTGCCCTCTACCTGTACTACATGTCCTGTACTGCCCTCTACCTGTATTACATGTACTGCACTAGCCTCTAACTGTACTACATGCCTTGTGCTGCCCTCTACATGTAATACATGTTCTATACTCCCCTCTACCTGTACTACATGCCCTGTACTGCCCTTTACTTGTACTACATGTCCTGTACTGGCCTCTACCTCCACTGTGTCTTCTGTACTACTCTCTACCTGTACTACGTGTACTGTACTGACCTCTACCTATATTCCATGTCCTGTCCTATCCTCTACCTGTACTACATGTGCTGTACTGCCCTCTACCTGTTCCACATATTCTATACTGTTCTCTACCTGTAGCACATGTACTGTACTGCCCTCTACTTGTAGTACATGTATTATTGTAACGTTTCAGGCACTAGGTTGGAGCTTCAGGTGTAGTAGCCACAAGTCTGGAGAATAGTCAGGAAAGAGCCATAGGCCAGTAACATGAGGTTTCGTGTCACGATACAAATGGAGGAGGTGGGTAGCGTTGTCAGAAGAGAAGCCAGAAGTCGGTATTAGGTTGTTTCAGTTTGATAGCAGAAGAGCAGGTAGAAGTGAAGCTTGATCAAGGCGTGGAGCACAATAATCATATTCTGAATGTATGGTAGGGTCAGGTTTTTATAGGAAGTCCCAATTAGTGGCAGGGCGGAGCCAGGACAGGGAGGCAGGAACTAGACTAACAGGAAACATAGAACAAGGCTAAAGTCATGCAGGAGAACTGTCCAAGCCTTTATAGCTCAATAGGAAGAGCCACTGACTAGAGCGCAGGAGGTCCCAGGTTTGATCAATGACAGCTATACTGCTCTATAGTACATGTATTGTACTGTTCTCTACTTGTATTACATATACTATACTGTTTTCTACCTGGACTACATGTCCTCTACCTGTACTATACTGGTCTCTAGCTGTACTACATGTACTGTACTGTTCTCTACCTCTACTACATGTCCTGTACTGCGTTGCTCTTTACACCACATGCCCTTTATCTATCTTTACTACATGTACTGTACTGTTCTGCTACTGGGACTAATCCTATAATTTCCTGGGACCTTTTGATATTTATCTATAATAACTGTTAAATTACAATAATTGAAAACATTTATTATTACAATCTTCCGCACAAAGTCAATTAAAACAATTATTCTAAGTGCATAAATAATTATCTTATAATGTCATTGCAACTTCTGTGCACAGTCAATTTCTCTCATTGAGTCTCTCTAAATGTATTCCAATTCAGTCCCTATTACTGTAATTTCACATTCCTGTTCTATTAATACTGTAGTTAGTTTCAAAATTTGAGATTTTTAGCCACTACGTCAACATTATGTATTGTGTGTAGTTTGTTTATGGCCTAAAGTGTGTTAGTTGACATGAGACATTATCCTGTAAGCAATCAATTGTGTTAGAGTATAACATTCTCTTTGGGAATATGAATTTATAAGTATGTTAAGAAACAATCTAAACATGTTGAATCACTTTACAAATACTTTGCTTTACTTATTTTTGCTGGTGGTGAGTTACAGTGCCTTTGGTCTCTATTTACATCTAAAGTTAAAGATTAGAGATGAGCGAGCATACTCACTAAGGCAAAATACTCGAGCGAGTAGTGTCTTATTCAAGTACCTGCCTGCTCGTCTCTAAAGATTCAGCTGCCGTCGCGGGTGACAGGTGAGTTGCGGCGGCGAGCAGGGGAGAGTGGGGGGAGAGAGGGAGAGATCCCTCCGTTCCTCTCTGCTCTCCCCCGCCGCTCCCTGCCCCCTGCCGCCACCTGAATCTTTAGAGACGAGCGGGCAGGTACTCGAATAAGGCACTACTCGCTCCAGTAGTTTGCCTTATCGAGTATGCTTGCTCATCTCTATTAAAAATGTATTCCCATTTTGGGAATCCTATTTCAATGTGTTCAAGTTCGCTAAAGAATGCACTCACACATAAGATCTCTATTTCAAAAATGCTCCATTCTCCAGATATTGCAGCTATTGATTCCTTTGGCCTCTGATTGTTTACTGATCATTGCCACCTCTTCTATGCAGCGCCGGCCTCCTCTGCTATTTTGCTTTATAGAAGAGATGGTCTGTTTTCCTGGCAACAAGCAGTAAACAACCAGAGGAATCAATGTCTGCAATGTCTGGAGAATGGAGCATTCTGGAAATAAATATCTTATGGGTAAATGCACTGTATTGCTATTTCAAAAATATTGAAATAAGAGATGTGAATGCCTCTTTAATTACTGAAGACATCAGGTATCCTGGTAACAAAGAACTGTGCATTGTAGGAAGTCCAATGACAGAGCACATGAACTTAGAGCTCTGTTCTAATGCATAACTGTTATCGGACTTCAAATCATGCACTGCTCTTTGGTAACAGGAATAAAAGCACAGTTCTAAAATGGAACACGACGAATGGTAGGATAGCATCTGGGGACCAGGGGAAGTACACAACGAATCCAGGGGAGAATCTCCAATATATCCTAGGTCCTCAATTGATCCACCTCAGTGGAGAGCCGCATGTAAAAGAAAGGTGAGACCCCCCCTTCCCCATTGGAAATAGTGGTAAAGGTAATGGTTAGACAAGAAAACTGCACTCAGACACGAGGTCAAGAAAAGTGGAGGTGAACTCACCCGGTAGAAGGGAGGGAGATCGGCGGATGCCAGAGTAGCTCTCACCCCTCTAGATGTCCAGGAAGGCCTTGTATATCGGCATCCGCCGAGCTCCCTCCCTTCTGCCGGGTGTGTTCACCTCCACTTTTCTTGACCTCATGTCTGAGCGCAGTTTTCTTGTCTAACAGTTCTAAAATGGAATGGTGTGAATGGAGAAAACATGTATGTGGATTAAAATTTTTACTGTTTTATATTGTTGTTTAATAGTTTCTATTTCAATCAAGTTTTCATTTTCTGCTTTGTTTTGTAGACTGGGGCATGTCTGTAGAGTCATTTCATTTCAAACCTAGATAAGGCAGCATAGCAACACTGTACACACAGATAAGGTTTCTTTTTGCTGCTTTTCTGCCATTCTCTGGTTTCTAGTGGTGAGGCTATACTCCATCACTTCCTGAAGACTATAATGTAGATAAAGGGTTCCTGAAGACTATGTTAGCCCTCATTCAAATTGCTGTATGGCAAGTATTGCCAAAGACTCACATCGGCAGCACACATTTTTTTTGTGGATCAAAAGTTGCAATCACTCAATAGGTGCTTGCTTGTTCTTTGGCTGGCCGGATGCAATTTTACATAGGCCAACAGTCAGGCAAACAAGCCTTCCTATGAATGTTCATGCCTGATTGTTGGTCCATTTAAAAGGGCCTTAAGATATTCCAAAATTCACATATTTACCAAGGTTAGTCAATCATCAAACATTGTGAACTTAGAAGAAAAAGTGACATGTGGACATAGCACCCTAGAATGGGAATCTACAATATAGTCAATGTCCTACCATACTGTGTACTGAAGGACTTGTTAGACAAATGTAGAGGAGGTGATGCCGCCTAGAATGTCGGTCAACCAATAGTCAAGTTAGTATTAGAGATGGTTATAGAAGATTGTTAAAAGAGCTGGGACTCTAGCATAACCTGTTGGCAAATGCAGCCCCAGAAGAGGAATGGAGCTGATGATGTAGATTAATAGGTTATATGTGTAGTGGCCCAGAGTTAATAGGGTCCCTTCCAGAATGTTCTATGTTTGTCTCATGTCACTGTCTTGTCAGTGTCTTGTTTGTGGAATGAGCCAGATTTATGTGTAATACTGTTTGCAGGACTGAAAGGGTTAATGTCTGGTATGTTCTGTCATGTCTGGAAAATGTATCGTTTTGTGTGTATCGTTTGTGGTCACATGAGGATGTTTAGTCTATGTTTTTGCAGGAATGCAATGCGGAGGGAGTTGTTGCAAAGGAATGTAGTACTAGGAGTTGTGGAAGTTGCAAGGCAGTTAGAGTCTAAGCAGGAGATGTAAGAGAGAAAGAGAAAGCAGCTTCAGTGAGAGGAGAGAGTCCGGGACACCCGATAGCAAGACTGCTGGATCAGTCGGTTTGTGTGTAAAATGGAGAAGGCGGATTGAGTTGCCTGCTGCTCAGCCTGGGCCTGTGCTTCTCAGGAGTTCTCTATACTGCTGCTGTCTGCTGTGAAAGAAACGGCTTAACAGCGAGAAAAGAGAGAACGTCACTATGAGTATGTTGCCGGTGAAGAAAGTGATTAGCAGGAACAAGAGAAGCTGCAGATATCTTGGCCTGTGGATTGTTCATTATCCCGTGAGCTCCACTGTGAGATAAATTTTTGTACACTGTGATTTACCGCAACTGTTTGGATTGTTTTCTAAGAAGTTAAGTAAATAGCAAAACCAACCATTCCCGGTTTTGTTCCAAAACTACTCTTGCGGTGTTGAACTATTTTATTCATCCACGAGATCCATTCCAGGAGAAGGAACGGTGGTGTCACGGGTGACAACTGGACTTAAGGTAACCCCTGGTTACTATTTGAAAAGGTTCCCCAGCTAGTCTTGAGGTAGCGTTCCTTAGTTTCCCTATGGGAAGAAGACGGTAGAGCCCATGACAAGGCTTAACATCTCTACCCTGTTGTCTCCCCAGTTGAGGGCCAGCTTCTCGGATTTGGCACATGCTTTATTTTAAACCAAAAGGTAATACATTTTGAGGCACACAGACCATCAAAATATGTCAAATCTTTCTAGTTCAGTATACAAGGCCACTAGAGACCATGGGTGCCCAGCGGAGAGATCCTGGTAGCTGAAAACAGTAAAGCCACCCACCACTGCCCACCCATGGTCTCTATTGCCCATGCATATTGGACCAGAAGAATTGACATATATATCCAGCCAGCTGTCCAATGAACAGGTCCGTCAACCTCAAAACATGTTACCTTCTGGTTCAAAATAAAGCATATACCCTTTTAACTACACTATCAGCTCTGTTCTTCTTCTGAGTCGACATTTGCCAACAGGTCATGCCAGAGTCCTAGCTCTTTTAATCACCTTCATCAAACATTGGCATATTCTGCCTTATGTTTGCTTTGGCTTTTACACCGGTTATCTATGAGTTGTAGGAATTGCCAGAAGTTTCTGATTTATTCGGGCCTGAACGATTATTTTTAAATAATTCCTAATAATTATAGTAATTGGAACGTGACCACAAATCTGCGCAGAAATAGTTATTATAAATTCTTCTGTTATCAGCTGGAAAACAGATGTTCCAAAGCGTCTCGTGTGCCAGAGTGTATAACAAGAAGCCAATCTTATTATGCAGGTTTTTTAAGATAATAGCAGTGATAAAATGTACGGTTCGTTAGATAAAAAGCAGTTCAGAGAGAACACTGATGCTTCCCTCCAAACGTCATTGTATTTCTCAGTGCGCACCTTGGGCTATTTAGAGGACAAAGTCGGTTTGAGGGTATTCTCGCTGGGCGCATTATTAGGTGGAGGGTGCGCAGGATGGGTGTCACCTGGTTTGGTTGAATTACAAAAACTCCTCTAGCCAAGTCTTTGAATTCTCAACCATTTCCAAACTCCTAATCTTTCTATTTACAACAGATGCCCATTCCACTTTCCTCATGACATTGCCGGTCGCAAATGAAGTAACGTAATAAAAGGCTTTAAACACATAAAAGTGACACGTGAAATAAAAAGTCTTTATGTCCAGAAGCAATGAACTGGATTTTTAGAAAAGGGTTGAGAAGCTATGAAAGCATAGTAAAAACAACTATGGCGGAGGTTAATACTCGGCTTTTATTGTCACTCATACGCTGATCCTGTGTGTGATATGCCCTGTTTTTTTTTAAAGAATATTCGGGTTTTTGCAAATATTGTAAAATGAAAAGTCATATAATTTTAGAATATACTTCCAATATAAATTCCTCATAATGTTTTAAGATCTGCTCTTTCTGTTATTTAGCATTGAACCCCTTCATGACTAACGGCATACATGTACGTTCTCGACCAATAGGGGCTGTATGGAGCAGACTCATGAACCTGCTACATTCCCGGCGGGTGTCAGCTGTGTTGGACAGCTAGCAACGGATAGCAATGCCTGCAGTCAAAACCAATTATGACTTTGGCCCATGAACTACTTACAGATATAGCAAAGATTAAGGCTATGTACATTATTTTTCTCCTACTCCTATAGCGTACAGCCATACACTATAAGCAGGAAGACCCAATTTCTTGCAGAGTCCATCATCCTGAGTGACTGAGATTCTGCACCTTGGGGGTGGATTCACATGGGCCAATTACAGCAGGGGAAAAGGGAATCTTATTTTCTGTCGTTGTGGCTGTGTGAGAGTTTGTTTGTTTATTGGTACTGTTTACTGTTATGATAAATAATACTATTTTTAATAGAACTTTCAACATTATTTAATAATTTAATTTTATTAAAGTTATTTTTATACTTTTTTAATCCCCATTGTGGACTTTAATTTGTGATCCCTGAACACTCGTACAATTACTTCAATACTTCTGTATAGCAGTTTATTGTGCATTTCAGTGTTAATCTATTAAGCCCTGCCACAAGCAAGACTTAATATACCCCAATACATTGCAGCCCTGAAAGGTTTCACTAGGTCTGGGTGGTATGTGAACCCATCAGGCCCTTGGATCATGGTGCAGGGGACGCGATGGGGCTCGGGAGGCGGCACCCACTCTTGTTCTAGAACCAAAATAACTGATTTTATAGTTTTCTATGTGACAGCATATCAGTTTGGATGCTGGATGCCTCTCTGCTCCAGATAGAAAAACACTGCTTACAGCATATTTGTATTTGATTGTTTCTGACTAGAGATGAGCGAACGTGCTCGGCCCCGCCCCTTTTTCGCCCGAATGCCGCGATTTTCGAGTACTTCCGTA
Source organism: Eleutherodactylus coqui (assembly GCF_035609145.1). NCBI lineage: Eukaryota > Metazoa > Chordata > Amphibia > Anura > Eleutherodactylidae > Eleutherodactylus > Eleutherodactylus coqui. The sequence goes on from NC_089837.1 coordinate 61,577,179, forward strand.
CTCGGGCGAAAAAATTCGGGGGGCGCCGTGGCGGCGCGGGGGGTTGCAGCGGGGAGTGGGGGGGGGAGAGGGAGAGAGAGAGGGCTCCCCCCTGTTCCCCGCTGCTACCCCCCGCACCGCCGCGCCTCTCCCCGCCCCCCGGCGCCCCCCGAATCTTTACGCGCGAGTACTGAAGTACTCGAAAATGGCGGTACTCGGGTGCGTAAGTACTCATTACGAGTACGTTCGCTCATCTCTATTTCTGACTATGGATTCTAGATCTGTGCAAAAAATTTACCAAGAAGCCATTGGTTATGTTAATTTTGACATGAAAGCACTGGCTGGACACAACTGATGAGTGGGAACCCAGCTTTATTGTATTCTTTAGTGCAGGAAGATAGGAATCTACATACTATTTAGGCACCCATATATTAAGGAAAAGTCATCTGAACTCACAGTTTTTGATGGGATTAGATGACTAGCTGAGGGTTATGGAGTCATTCTGACTCTCCTCTAACAGATGTCAGGATAAAGACAAATCATAGTAACATAGTATGCTAGGCTGAAAAAAAGACTTATGTCCATCCTGTTCAGCCTATGTCTCCCCCAGAATGATGATCCAGAGAAAAGCAAAAAAAAAAAATAGCCAATGAGATAGATGCCAATTTTCCCCATTTAAAGGGGAAAAAAATTCCTTCCTCACTCTAATTTGTCAATCTGATCACCGATAGAGATGAGCGAACGTACTCGGTAAGGCCGATTTCGCAATCGAGCACCACGATTTTCGAGTACTTCACTACTCGGGTGAAAAGTACTCAGGGGCGCTGTGGTTGAGCGGGGGGTTGCAGAGGGGAGTGGGGGGGGGGGAGGGAGAGAGAGAGAGCTCCCACCTGTTCCACGCTGCTACCCCCCGCTCCACCACGCCATGCCCTGCCCCACAGCGCCCCTGAGTACTTTTCACTCGAGTAGTGAAGAACTCGAAAATCGCGGTGCTCGATTGCGAAATCGGCCTTACCGAGTACGTTCGCTCATCTCTAATCACCGACCCTTCTGAAGTAATTAGTGACTATAACCTGTACTATTGTAACACTCAAGAAAGACATCTAGGCCCCTCTTGTACTCTTTTATTAGAGTTCCATAGTCTCACTGCTCTTACAGTAAAGAACCCCCTTGTATGTCAGTGTAGAAACCTTCTTTTCTCTAGATGTAGAGGTCGCCCCCTTGTTGCAGCCACAGTCCTGGGCATAATAGATGAATGTAGAGATCTCTGTACTGTCCCTGATATATTTATACATAGTTATTAGGTCGCCCCTCAGCCACCTTTTTCTAAACTAAATACCCCAAATTTCGATAACCTCTCTGGGTGTTATAGTCCATCCATTCCATTTATTAACTTAGTTGCCCATCTTTGAAGCCGCTCAGACTCTAATATGCCCCTCTTGAGTACCGATGTCCAAAACTATCCACAATATTCCATGTGTGGTCTGACCAGTGACTGGTAAAGAGGAAGAACAATGCCGATCCTCTTGTTCTGCTTGAGATAAGTCATCAACAAAGCTAGTTGGTTGCAGCTTTCTCCGCCATCCCCATGGAAAGCACATGTACTCTCGGCCAAGCTGGGTTCATGTAGGGAAAAATAGCTCTCGGCAAACAATTCAGCAGACATCTATTAAAAGTGCATGGGAACCTTTAGAGGACTACTTTCCATTGGACTGTCTTTCACGATTATCCTCCATAAACAGATGTTACTTGAGAGAATTTCAATGTTGCAACTCTTAGAATTATCCTTTGACACCATTTGCTCCTGAACAGTAGTGGCAATAGCATTCTATAAACTTTCCAAACACCTCTACTCCGAAATTACCACTGTTAAGAACAATGGAGTGCTCATGCAGCGCCTCAAGAGCTGAGGAGGTGCAGATCGCCTGCCTGTTTGCTTCTGTCTTCTTCCTTCTCCGCTGGTCACTTGCTCCTATGCTGAATTTAGTGAATTCTCAGCATGTGTCAAAATATGTATCTGTCTCCCTATTTATGTATTCATCCCACACTATTCCCACTCTTACATAGAGCATCTCTTAGGCTTTGGAGAGGAGATTTTATAGCCAAAAGCAAAAGGTCCTGATCCTTACTTCTGCGTACAAAAAAAAAAAAAAATCTTACCCTCTCCTGCAAAGATAAGAATATTCTGCAAAAAAGCCATTTCTTTTCTACTTTCTGATCCAGCTTTGCCCCCTCCAGAGTAATATATGGCTTCACTGCTGTTTTGAATTATGTTCCTTTCACAACACTTTCATACAACAGGTCTTGTCAGAAAAGAAGAAATGAAAAGCCATCGAACAAAATGGACAGTTTGAAGATTTAGTAAATATAATGGTGAAATAACTGGAAAGTTTTAGATGAAAACACAAAATTATACTATTGGAAATAACATCTTCAATTGGATAGGTTGGGTTTTTTTTTGTACTTTTCTGAAACTTGGGTTATTTTCCAAAACATCTTCATACAAATAGAAACAAAACTCATAAAACAGCTTTTTAGTTACATTTCATGGGTAAAAACATCCTCCAAAATTGTGCATAGCATATTCCATTACAGAATGGCCATTCTATAAATACACAAAAGAACCAACGAGGTAACAAAAAGTCCCAGCCAGTAACAGAAGGACAGTCACTATGCTGCATCTGTAAACAGCAAGGCATGGAAAAACAGTAGGTAGCCAAAAGAGTTAAGTCACCTGACTAGTACCCACCAATCAGACCTTTGATTCAAGCCCACCGGGCATCTAGTTCACAAACTGATTATCCAAAAAGCCTCTCCTGTCAGTAAAAGTCTTCCCCTATCTCCACCTTTCTCTGGTGTCTTAACCCTTTCTATTCTAAATTACTTGACAAGCCGATGGGTCTCCCTTGTGCACCTCCTGAAAATGCTTGGAAACTGCTGATGTGTTAACTGAACAAGTGTGAACATTGTCTGACAAAGGCTTACGGATCCGAACCTTAACGCCTTAAGGTTGGCGCTCAGCAAATCAGAGGCAGCACTCAGCTGTCATTCAATGATGGCAACAGGGCTCAACCAATCAGAGGCAGCAGTTTCTGTAAGCATGGATTTTTCAACCCCCAGCCTCCAGAACACAGAAGACGACAGCCGGGGCCAGAGAGAAGAGCCGGACGGCTCTTCTAGGTGAGTTAATCTTTTTTTTACAGCTTATATTGTAAGCCCTTCCCCGAAAATCATTGCCGCGTTGGTAGCCTTCATTCCATTGATTTCAATGGAGATGTAGCAGCGCTGGCCCCATTGAAAGCAATGGGATAGCATCGCAGACCTCTGCCACAACTGTGATAGCTGTGACAGGGCATTCCTTCATCAAAGGAATCTCCTGCCATGGCTGTCACAGCTGTATCAGAGGAGTGCAATGTACTCCCTATGTTTTCTATAGGGCTAGCGCTGCTGCCGTGGGCCCCATTGACAACAATGGGTGATATTGCAGATTTTTCTTTGCAATACGAGGTTACAGTGAAAACATTGCTAATGAGAATGAAACCATTGAAAATCATTGATTTCATTATCATGCATTTTCACTCACTCTCGCATTGCAAGGATATCGTATCGCCAGTGGGTGTGCACCCTCAGTGTTTGGATGACATACCTCTATATTTTCCCGTTAGTAATGACGAATTAATGTGCGCTTGTAGCATCTTCTTTTCACTTCTATGACTATATTCTGAAAATTCTTACATACTATAGTGACATCTGAATGCGATAGTTTGATGACGTTCTACGAACATTGGCTCGTGGGATTTGGTGACTATACTTGCACGGCTGCGCTGTCAATTAGTCTTGATACTGAATAATATAGATGATGCTGTGTTGGATTTGAGCACCGTGGGGAAGGCTGACCAGAGATGATGTAAATGTATTGGATTTATTTGTGGGAGGGGCCTATATCACTAATTCTAGCCTTAGTCACTATATGTATGATACACTTTCATGTATCTGTATGCTTGACAGAGACCTTTTGGTGGAAACATTGCTGCTGTTATGTCCTTGGAGGAATAAAGACATCTATATTTTGCACCTTGAATGCCGTCACGTCTTCTTTCTACGACTCTAGATTGGATCCAAGAATTCTGGTTCCAGGTGACTATGCATTTGTTGCCTCACTATTATGCTGCTGGCATAATATCTGTTTCTAGATGGACCATGTGAACTTTTTCTACCGTCAGTTTTCCATGTTTTCTGAGGGTAGCTACTGACACTTCCATGACCATTAGAGGTGAGTAACTAAGTTGGTCCCTTTCTTTCCCCCCTACAAAATGAGCGGATTACACTTTACACATCTGAGCACATTTTCCATATTTTGATTCATACTATATCTGATAGGTTAGTTTGGAATTTAGATTGTGAGCAAGGACTAATTCCAACAATGTATGTTCATTGTAAACATGGCCACCGACAGGGAGACGAGCAGTAAGTCGCTAGTCATTTTCTTTCAGCTTACCAAAAAAATAGTTGCTGGTAAATCAAAACTCATCTGGTATAAAGTTACTGTTGTTTGAATTTGAAAAACTTGGGAACAACTTTTCGTGGATATCCCCTCTATGAATGATATCTTCACAAACTACTAATGAACATTTAGCGCTGTATGTAAATGCAAATGATCAACTGTCCTACATACGCTTCAATGATTGTTTTGAGCAACTATCTGAACGACAGTTGCTCTGTGTGAAGATACCTTAAAGGGGTTGTCCCGCGCCGAAACGGGTTTTTTTTTTTTTCGCCGCGAGACAAACCCGATGCAGGGACTTAAAAAAAAAAACGCACAGCGCTTACCTGAATCCCCGCGCTCCGGTGACTTCTTACTTACCTGGTGAAGATGGCCGCCGGGATCTTCTCCCTCGGTGGACCGCAGGGCTTCTGTACGGTCCATTGCCGATTCCAGCCTCCTGATTGGCTGGAATCGGCACGTGACGGGGCGGAGCTACACGGAGCCGCTCTCCGGCACGAGTGGCCCCATTGAAAAAAAAAAGAAGACCGGACTGCGCAAGCGCGTCTAATCCGGCGATTAGACGCTGAAAATTAGACGGCACCATGGAGACGAGGATGCTAGCAACGGAACAGGTAAGTGAATAATTTCTGATAACTTCTGCATGGCGCATAATTAATGCACAATGTACATTACAAAGTGCATTAATATGGCCATACAGAAGTGTATAACCCCACTTGCTTTCGCGGGACAACCCCTTTAAGTGATGACAATCTAATAGCATGATGCTATTACATGGATTCTACCACAGACACTGCCTAAATGGGGACACAGACACTGTGTCAGGGCTCAAACGCAGGAGCTCCTGTGCCCCAAGCGGCGGCTCTCCGTGCTGGGCTATCCAGCCTTCTGGACAGCTTCCCTGCTAGACCTTAGCCTGGTTCCTGTACCCCTGATCCAGTCCCCTATCTTGGCTTTGCCCTGGTCCTAATTGGACTTCCTATATAAGCCTGGCCCTTCCACTGCACCATTGCAAAATTATTGTGCCTCACACCCATAGTCAAGCCCCACCACCTGCCTACTCCTCTGCAACTGAACTGAAGCTAACCATGCACTGACTACCCCTTATTATGCTAACTGCCTGCTCCTCTATACTGCAATAGATACTTCCAGTGTATCGACCTCTGGCATTATCTGACTATGCTACCTGCCTGCTCCTCTGTACTGCAACAGATACTACTCGTTTATTGACTTCAGGCTTTCCCTGACTACACTACTTGCCAGCTTCTCTGTACTGCAAAAGATGCTACCCGTGCACGGAACTCTGGCTTCCGCTAACTACGCTACTTGCCTGCTCCTCTGTACTGCAACAGATACTACCCGTGCACCAACCTCTGGGTTCCCCTGACTACACTACTTGCCCGCTACTCTGTACTGTAACAGATACTAAGCATGCAGTGACCTCTGGCTTCCACTGATCACCCTCTGCCGCATAGGTTAAAATAAAAGAGGCTCCAACCCAGAACCAGACTGTTACACACTGCTGTCACAGTTACTGATGATTAGAGGCTTCTATCACACAGTTCTAATAGAGGAGATCACAGCTTGTCCTCCTGACTGTTTACTAATGGTACTGTTTAGGTAAATATAACAGGTTATGATAATTAGCCATGCAACGCTACACCTTCCCGGACAGATGTTAATACTACACCACTGTGAATTTTCAACCAGCCTGCTTATTGACATAAAAAAATATGAAGATGATAACTTTATTTTTCAAATGTAGTTGTGCAATAATTGCTAACTATATCATCATATATATATATTAGAGCTCAATACAGTTTGAAAATTTGATTGGGTGAATTTCCACCCACGGTTGTATTTCAGGATTGAACTGTTTCCCCAGCATGCAGAAATGGTAAAGCCTCATCTAATGCTATGCTTCTGCATCACAGGACTGATTTGAGACTGAATGTAAAAAAAACTTATCAAAATGGTGCCTGATAAACATCAGACAGGGGTTGCACTGCATAGAAATGACTACAATACATAGAAGAGATCTCCAGAGTGGGACAGGCAATCAGGTGAGGGGGGGGGGGGGGGGGGCAAGGATGGGAAAATCTCTTTTTACTGGAATAGGCCTTTAAAATACCTCTCTGTTCCACCGTTGATTTCCCTATTCAGTGACTTTTGTTGTGTTAAGATAACAATAGATTTTCAATAGCTTAAGATAAAATAACCTATTGGAAAAAGTTATCACAACCACAGCTAGTAAGAGATGAAATAGCTGACAGCTACTTGTCCAAAACTAAATGGCGATTGACATCTGAAGCACAGCTGATCTTATGACATAGACTCTTGTTAGTCAGCATGCAGATTAAGAGGCACAGTCAAGTTTTTTTAAAGACAATTTGGCAGCTCTCCACAGGTCTGTCTTAAGAAATCGTTGTATTCCCCATGAAACAGCAATGTTGGAGTATCTTTTCTTAGAGCTCTACACTTTACTGTTCATCTCTTAGTCCTCCTGGAAATTTCTGAATAAATTGACAACTGAGTGTTACCACTTGTCAAAGAGGTGTGTCACAACATAATCTGCCACTGCCAGTTCTGATTGGCCAGTGTCAGCCTATGCATGGACACACTCACATTTGATAGCACCCAGTTGTTAAGGCCCATTTACATGCAAAGACAATCTTTCAAATGATTGAAAGTTTTAGCGATCGTTTGCATAAAGTACCAATAAGCACTGATGTCCATTAACACTTTATCAGCTTCATTTGCGTCCAAATAAGCCTCCAGGAGCTGATTGCAGAACTCAGCAGGTTGTCTGAGCTTTGCAATCAGCTCCTTTGTTCTGGCAGGGTCTGCTAAGATAAAACAATGTAATCTCTAGCTCCTGTGGAGAACACAGCATGCGGTCTGAACTATGGATTTTAAGATCACAAAAAAAATCATTGTTCAGACAAAAAAGTGCACAATGGTAGCATTTACACACAACGATCGCTCAAAAGAAATCGTTTTAAGGAATTTTGATTGATAATTGTTGCGTGTAAATGGGCCTTTAGTTTATTTATAAACTATTTAGGGACAGCACAATATAAATTTGTTAGAAGAGATGCTTCAGATTGTTATTTCATGGGGAAAGCAAGTATTTACTAAAACAGACAAGTCAGGAGTGGTGAAACGTCATCTTTTCAAAACTTTGGACATCTTTAGGTAAAATTATTTTTTCACTTAAGTGCATGTATTTTGAGCTGAGAAACACTTTTGCAATAGGGATTATTTAAAAGCATTGCACCGCTTCTCTTCTGTAGCTTCTACATATCACTGTATATAGAAAGTGTAGTCCGAGATCTCTCAGGGAGACTGGACAAAAGCCCCATTCACACGCAGCTATTATCGCTCAAAATTCACTCAAACGATGTCTTTTGAGTGACAATCATTGCGTGTAAGGCTACCATCATTTGCATTTCGTTCGAATGATGATTTGTAGCTGAGTTTAAAATCCATTGTTCAGATGAAGAGCTGATAGCTGGGACCGCAAGCTGTGATTCTCCACAGGATCGCTGTTAACTTTGTTTCCAGCTGCTGTCCCATGGCATAACAAAGGGGGTGTATGCAGATAACAGGCCACCTGCTGTTCTCTGCATACAGCTCAGGGAGGCTCATTTACATGCAAATGAAGCTAATAAATTGCTAATGGGCACTAATGCCTATTAGCATCTTATGCAAAATGATCATTCTGTCATTCTCCCTATCTTTTGGATGGATTTGGATTGACCATCTTTGCATGTAAATGGGGCTTTAATTTTCAGCTCTTATTTCTACTCTTCTGCACGTTTTGTCAGTTAATTTATGACCACAAGAAAGATAAACTGTGTTGTGGTCATAAATTAGCTGATAAGACGGTGCAAGAAGAGAGCATAAATAATCTAAGCCATCAGTCCAGCACACTGAGGGATCTCCTACTGAGACTCAGACTGCAGTGTCCATAAGCAGTGATTTGTTCAATCAGCAGAAGACAAAAGGTGAAAAATTTGTAATTAATCCCAACTGACAAAATAATTGTCAGCCCAAAACGTATGCATTTAAGTAAAAAATGTCACCCAAAGTTACTCATAGCCTTTAACCCTTTCCAATCCACTGTCTGACGTCTCAAGACATTCTGATTGAAGGCTGCACAGCTTCCGACGTTGGAAGACATCCGGCAGGGTATTCTTACGGTATATTACTGGCCACTCTGTTGTCGGGGGTCTCTCCAGCATGTCACATACTGCAGTACTGGCTCTAGCCAGCAGATGGCGCCATTGTATAATGGCAGAAAGAGAAAGCCCCCTAGAAAACCCTGAATTAAAAATTGGATTGCAATGGGTTAAGTTTTTCGTTAGGATTTTAGATAATACCCCAGCAGCCCTAAAGCTAATGGTCCATGATAAGTTATGACAAGGTCATTGCTACTACCTCTAAGGAACCTAGCTCTTCCTCATCTGTATGTTTTCCCCTTTTTGCAGTATACACATGTAACAGTATGACCACTTACTGTTGCAAGGAAGAAAGTTGGACCCCTTCATACCGGAACCTACTGTAACTGGACCCCTCATCACTCAACCTGTTCCTGGATTTGAGCTTCCATGTGCTCTATATTCCCATTTTACTAAATATAACGTACGCAGTGATAGACTAGTGAGGAGAAGACAGGAATTTTAGCAAATATTTGCAGTATCTAATATCTAGGATTGCCTTCTATTATCTACCAGCTGCAGTGCTTTAGACATGTTAGCATTACATTTCAAAGAACCTGAATGTAAGCTCTCACAGATATCTCCCTCCCTAAATCATAGCGGAATATGAGCAATGTGACGAGGCTGTCAGATCAGGAAATCCCCAGCCAACAGATCACTTCATTCAGATAAACACTATAGGTATTAGTATCACGGGGTAGAAACACTAATCCCTCCTGTCAACCCAGACTCAAGTGACTGGCATGTAAGAGCCTGCGCCATTCTAGAGGCGGCTGAATAGGATATATGGCATAAATCATGGTAGAAATATTTGGCAAAGGCTATTTGTGGTCTCTGACAGATGTCCTGTTACATCGCAACATAGAATAATAAAATGATGTAACTATAGACATCACATAACACTAACGTGATTAGCTGCCAAGTTGTATGTATGTATCTATCTATCTATCTATCTATCTATTTATCCATCCATCCATGTATCTTATATCTATCTATTAGAGATGAGCGAGCATACCCGCTAAGGGCAATTACTCGATCGAGAATTGCCCTTAGCGAGTACCTGCCCACTCAGAAGAAAAGATTCGGCTGCCGGCGGCAGGCGGGCAGCGGCGGGGGAGAGCGGGGAGGAACGGAGGGGAGATCCCTCTCTCCCTCTCGCTCCCCCCAACTCACATCTCACCTGCGCCGGCAGCCGAACCTTTTCTTCCGAGCGGGGAGATACTCGCTAAGGACAATGCTCGATCGAGTAATTGTCCTTAGTGAGTATGCTCGCTCATCTCTACTATCTATCTATCTATCTCATATCTATCTATCTCATATTTATCTATCTATCTCATGTCTATCTATCGAATATCTATGTATCTCATATGTATGTATCTATCTATCTCATATCTATCTATCTCATATCTATCTATCTCTATATCTCTTTCATAATCTATCTCTCTATCTATTGATTATCTATTTATCTATCTCATATCTATCTCTCTTTATATCTCTTTCATTATCTATCTCTTTATCAATCTGTCTATCGATTATCTATCTATCGATGTCATATCTCTATCTGTCTATCCGTCCATCGATCTGATATCTATCTATCTATCTATCTATCTATCTATCTATCTATCTATCTATCTATCTATCTATCTCATGTCTATCTATTGAATATCTATGTATCTCATATGTATGTATCTATCTATCTCATATCTATCTATCTATCTATCTATCTATCTCATATCTATCTATCTCCTATCTATCTATCTATCTATCTCTATATCTCTTTCATCATCTATCTCTCTATCTATTGATTATCTATTTATCTATCTCATATCTATCTCTCTTTATATCTCTTTCATTATCTATCTCTTTATCAATCTGTCTATCGATTATCTATCTATCGATGTCATATCTCTATCTGTCTATCCGTCCATCGATCTGATATCTATCTATCTATCTATCTATCTATCTATCTATCTATCTCATATTTATCTATCTATCTCATGTCTATCTATTGAATATCTATGTATCTCATATGTATGTATCTATCTATCTATCTATCTATCTATCTATCTATCTATCCGTCCATCGATCTGATATCTATCTATCTATCTATCTATTTATCCATCCATCCATGTATCTTATATCTATCTATTAGAGATGAGCGAGCATACCCGCTAAGGGCAATTACTCGATCGAGAATTGCCCTTAGCGAGTACCTGCCCGCTCGGAAGAAAAGATTTGGCTGCCGGCGGCAGGCGGGGAGCGGCGGGGGAGAGCGGGGAGGAATGGAGGGGAGATCCCTCTCTCCCTCTCGCTCCCCCCAACTCACATCTCACCTGCGCCGGCAGCCGAACCTTTTCTTCCGAGCGGGGAGATACTCGCTAAGGACAATGCTCGATCGAGTAATTGTCCTTAGTGAGTATGCTCGCTCATCTCTACTATCTATCTATCTATCTCATATCTATCTATCTCATATTTATCTATCTATCTCATGTCTATCTATCGAATATCTATGTGTCTCATATGTATGTATGTATCTATCTCATATCTATCTATCTCATATCTATCTATCATCTATCTCATATCTATCTATCTATCTATCTCTATATCTCTTTCATAATCTATCTCTCTATCTATTGATTATCTATTTATCTATCTCATATCTATCTCTCTTTATATCTCTTTCATTATCTATCTGTTTATCAATCTGTCTATCGATTATCTATCTATCGATGTCATATCTCTATCTGTCTATCCGTCCATCGATCTGATATCTATCTATCTATCTATCTATCTATCTATCTATCTATCTATCTATCTATCTATCTATCTCATATTTATCTATCTATCTCATGTCTATCTATTGAATATCTATGTATCTCATATGTATGTATCTATCTATCTAATATCTATCTATCTATCTCCTATCTATCTATCTCCTATCTATCTATCTATCTATCTATCTATCTATCTATCTATCTATCTATCTATCTATCTCTATATCTCTTTCATCATCTATCTCTCTATCTATTGATTATCTATTCATCTATCTCTCTTTATATCTCTTTCATTATCTATCTCTTTATCAATCTGTCTATCGATTATCTATCTATCGATGTCATATCTATCTATCTATCTATCTATCCGTCCATCGATCTGATATCTATCTATCTATCTATTTATCCATCCATCCATGTATCTTATATCTATCTATTAGAGATGAGCGAGCATACCCGCTAAGGGCAATTACTCGATCGAGAATTGCCCTTAGCGAGTACCTGCCCGCTCGGAAGAAAAGATTTGGCTGCCGGCGGCAGGCGGGGAGCGGCGGGGGAGAGCGGGGAGGAATGGAGGGGAGATCCCTCTCTCCCTCTCGCTCCCCCCAACTCACATCTCACCTGCGCCGGCAGCCGAACCTTTTCTTCCGAGCGGGGAGATACTCGCTAAGGACAATGCTCGATCGAGTAATTGTCCTTAGTGAGTATGCTCGCTCATCTCTACTATCTATCTATCTATCTCATATCTATCTATCTCATATTTATCTATCTATCTCATGTCTATCTATCGAATATCTATGTGTCTCATATGTATGTATGTATCTATCTCATATCTATCTATCTCATATCTATCTATCATCTATCTCATATCTATCTATCTATCTATCTATCTCTATATCTCTTTCATAATCTATCTCTCTATCTATTGATTATCTATTTATCTATCTCATATCTATCTCTCTTTATATCTCTTTCATTATCTATCTGTTTATCAATCTGTCTATCGATTATCTATCTATCGATGTCATATCTCTATCTGTCTATCCGTCCATCGATCTGATATCTATCTATCTATCTATCTATCTATCTATCTATCTATCTATCTCATATTTATCTATCTATCTCATGTCTATCTATTGAATATCTATGTATCTCATATGTATGTATCTATCTATCTAATATCTATCTATCTATCTATCTCATATCTATCTATCTATCTATCTCTATATCTCTTTCATCATCTATCTCTCTATCTATTGATTATCTATTTATCTATCTCATATCTATCTCTCTTTATATCTCTTTCATTATCTATCTCTTTATCAATCTGTCTATCGATTATCTATCTATCGATGTCATATCTATCTATCTATCCGTCCATCGATCTGATATCTATCTATCTATCTATCTATCTATCTATCTATCTACCTACCTATCTATCTAATGATGTGCATCTATTTGGATTTGTGTTCTGCTCAGGGACTCGTATCATTATGCGGGTATTTTTTGATCTATCTGTTTTTATACTTGTGTGTATTTCTGTTTCTTCTCTTTTTGGATATATGACTTTTCTATATGTAATAAATATATATATTTTCACAAGTCCCGCACTCCAGTTTGCTTTTTTTCTGTTTGATATATATTATAGGAGGGACTTTTTGTTATGAGCTATATATTATCTTCCCTTGATATGATTTTTCATGCCCTGCAGCTTTGTTAAACTATATAAATCATGGTATAAATCTTTGGTAAATGGTATTTCTGGTCTCTGACAGATGTCCTGTTACATCGCAACATAAAATGACATCACAATAGAAATCTCCTAACGGTAACATCTCTACCTCGTATCAGATATCAAAAAAGCCAGAAAATGGTACCAATAAAAACTCCATGCAAACAGCGAGCCCTCACAGGGCTCCGTCAATGGAAAAATAAAAAGGTTATGGGACCTAAAAAATACATATACTTTTGGTATCATTGTAATCATGCCAATGGACAGAAAATAAATGAGCACATCGGTCATGCTGCATGATAAAAAATAAATAAACAATGGCAGAATTGAGATATTATATTTTCTCCCTGCCCTCCAAAAATGTAATAAATGTTGTACAATACATTATGTGCGCCTAAAAAAATAGTACCAATAAAAACTACAGTTCACCACACAAAAACCATCCCAATACGGCCATGTTGACGGAAAATTAATAAGTTATGGCTTTTGAAAAGTGGAGATGAAAATCCCCCCCAAACATCATCACATCCTTAGGCCATATCACTAAGGGGTTAAAAATGAACCCTTACTCTCTACAGACTTACGATTTAAAGGGGTTTTCCAATTTCTTAAGATTGCTCCACACCCGCTCTGCCCTTCCGGTTGCTGCTGACCAGGACATGTGACTGCTGGGCAGTAGAAGGGGACATTGGTCCTGGTCAGCAGCAACCAGGAAGAGCAAAGCAACTGTGAAGCAATTTTATTTTAAGTAACGGAAAAACGCTTTGAGCCCATAAACCAATCCTAACTCTAGGTTGGTGCTAAGAAGACAGAAGAAGACAAGTGTAAATACATTTTTCTGCTTTTTTGCCATGCCATAAAAAGTTGCTATTGTTTCCCTACAGACTGTATGTGAACAACCTGTAAACCATCTGATGGACATTCCGCTTGCTCCTGGTTTACTCTTCTCATTCCTCATCTTGCCTTGATGTCTCCCTCTCCATTGGGTACTTGATGCCATGTGCATAGGGACTAAGTACATGAACAGTGATGTCACTGAGACAATGCCCACAGCAGGGCAAGTCATGGCACATGCAACTAGTCTAGAATGTGTAGCGCATGTGCAAGATTTGGAACGCACTGTGTCACCCCCCGAGGAGCTGGAGACGTCAATCAGAAGACAAAGGGGGAAGCGTTTACAAGTGACAGAAATTCATACAACTGAAAATTATAATATTAGACATGGTTTTGCATTGCTATGTTGTGTATTATGTACAGAATGGGCACTTTTTTTGAGGCCCCATCTAGTAGTGCTTTGGACCTCCTTTGGCCCTAAAAAGCGGCAGTTCATCATGGCCTTCATACACAGACATCGACAAACTGGAGCAAGTTCAGAGAAGAGTTACCAAGATGGTGAGCGGCCTGCAAATCATGTCCTATGGGGAATGGTTAAAGGATCTGGGAATGTTGAGCTTGCAAAAAAGAAGGCTGAGAGGAGACTTAATAACTGTCTACAAATATCTGAAGGGCTGTCACAGTGCAGAGCGATCAGCCCTATTCTCATCTGCACAAGGAAAGACTAGAAGCAATGGGATGAAACTGAAAGGGAGGAGACACAGATTAGATATTAGACAGTGGGGGGGATCAATGAGTGGAACAGGTTGCCATGGGAGGTGGCGAGTTCTCCTTCCTTGAAAGTCTTCAAACAAAGGCCGGACAAATATCTGTCTGGGATGATTTAGTGATCCTGCACTGAGTAGGGGGTTGGACCCGATGACCCTGGAGGTCCCTTCCAACTCTACCATTCTATGTTTTATAGTGTTACAAGAAAATTGTGATCTCCAATAAAGTGGCCATTCAGTGCACAGTACAGAAGATAGCAGTGCAAAATAAGGTCTAGTATTAATAAAAAAAAGTCCACGGTCTTGTAGGGTGGTTTGGTGGTTCATATTACACCCCAGCTGGTTAAGGGGTTATGTGATACTTTATGTGTCGTTTTATTCTCCTAAATGAAGATACAGCAAGAGGTGAACATGACATTCGTTAACTGTTTATTAATATAGATGTTACTGTCACACTTCTATCTATTTGTATAAGCGATACAGTTTGTTGGGTTGATGGATTAGGGTTGACAGGCAGCTTTCAAGCAATTACTTCATGCCCGAATTATAAAGAGAAAACATTATTGAGCCCTTCATGGAGCCATGACGTAAGTAATGTGTGACATAGCTGGGACGTTAACTGTTTCCACACATAAGGATCGCTAATATTGAGGTGCATTGATTTCCCTGTCTGTTTTCTATCCTTTTGTTCAAAGACCATTAAATGTGTTTTCTGGACCAATACTATTAATGACCTCAGCATAGATCATCAACAGTTAATCACTGAGAAACGCCGCTCAGGATTGTCAGAGCAGTGTGGCTGGATGTCGTCATCGGGGTCGGAGGCAAAAGCATCATAGAGGGCTTGGAAACAATGGATGCTGAAGCCTCCTATTACACTTCAGGCACTTCTGCCTCCAACACTGGTACAGAATGCAGAAGTGTAATATGAGGCTTCTGCTTCCATTGATTTCAATAGGAGTGAAGCCCTCTATGATGCTTCCGCCTCTGCAACAAGCAGAAGGGGCAGAGGTAGCCTGAGTGAAAGCACCAATAGTAGTGTGGTGGAGGCTACTCTGACTAACATGGCAACTTGTGCAGTAGGGGGATTGCAATGGACTGCAGCACAGTCTGGGTATTGTCAGATCATGACACTAGTACCTTTTTGGATGGACTCATGTTCAAAGCGATGAAATTACTGAGACTAGTCCACGTAGTTTTAGGGTAAACCGAAGGTACACAGTTTACTTAGTACTTTAGGAGTTAACAAACAGTTCACACTTTGCAGATTTTCAAGCAATGTTAACTGTATTAAGTATAACAAGCATTATTTCTTAAACTTTCTTTTTCCGTTCCAAAGACGCACCCACTAGTCTAAGTTATCTGGGGTTTGCTCCGGTGGGTTATTGGTAGAGGTGTGGAGGAATTAGCGCAGGGTGAACTGATCTCCCTCTGTCTGCTAGCTATGCAGGGAGAACTTTAACTCACGATTAAGAGGTTCACATTTCTTCCAGCTTCCGCGGGGTCTGTCCTGGCTCTTGTTCCTTCAACAGGGTTGAGAAAGACACCGCTCACACTCCTGGTGTTGTTGTCTCACTACTCCTCACTGCTCCTTTCTCCTGGTGCTCTTCTCCAACTTCCGACCTTCGGTACCTTGGGGAGGTGCGGCAGCTCCTCACACTGCTGCCTCTCTCTACCACCTTCGACGACTCGCTCTCTCTTCCAGCTCACTTTCCGGGGCTTGGCTCAACTCCACCAACCAGCAAATTACTGACAAGCAACCAATCAGAAAAGGGGTGTTGCCGGGCAGACTAGATGTAGCCCGTTATTCAGGGAAAGGCAGTGCCTTTCTCCTGCAGAATGCCTCCTATGACCCCATAAGGGCTCATAGCGAGAATTCCAGGACTTATTAACCCTATCGACTACCCTGTAGGACCCTCTGGGTCACTACATCTCCAACCCCAATTGTGACATCCGGCCCCATTGCACTGACAGTGGGTTGGGCAATCAGTTGATCTCTGGGGATACTGAGTGGCAGGTCTCCAGTGATTTCCTATTCATGATCTATCCTGAGGAAAGGTCATCAGTAGTATTTGCCTGGAAAAGCCCTTTAAGCTGTTGATCGATTTCGCCCTATGGGTCAATATAATTTTCAGTAATTTTTCCCTTGAGCTACTATATCGGTCAATTTCCCTTATTGCAGACAGTTTTAATAGATGTACATGTTTTTACATGCATTTTCATGTCAAAGTTAATTGAGGGAAAGATGCCGAATATATATATATATATATATATATCCAGGGGTGGACCTTATTAAATTCACCAAATATAGTGGATGGTGTACAAAAACAGAAAGGAAGAGTGGAATAGCTGTCCATGTAATTAATCAGATCTCTGTTTAAAGTGGTTGTCTCATTTGTAGCAGAATTGCTGCAGGAGGCAGACAGCTCCGTACATTGCGTCTTGCCACGAGTTGGTATTGCAGACTAAGTCCCATTTACTTCAATAGAAGAGCTAGAAGTGGGACAACCCTTTTAACCACTTTAGCACTGCGCTAGACTAAATGTCCAGACAGTCCTTATCTATCTCTGCAGGGGCATTTTAAAGTGTCCCTGCAGAGAATCCCCTTGCTGTGCAGGAGCTCTGTGATCTGAGAGTCTTCTGACAGCTGAGGTCCCAGAGCTTTGCCTGGAGACCAATCAATATGGTCTCCAGGCATGTGATGGCTATGACAACCAGTCACAGTGATCACAGTGACAAAGAACTGCTGTGCCCTGCACCTCCACTTCGGAAGCCAGGCAGCTCTTTCTGCATGTAGCTGTGTGACCCAACTACTCCAAGACAGCTGAGGTCACACAGCTGTGCCCAGAGACACACGGAAGCTAATCAGTGTAGTCCCTGGCCCTGTGATGGCAGTGACAGCTAGTCACAGCAATCACAAAGTATAATTGTAAATAAAAAAACCTTTTAGAATAGTGTGCACTACCTTCCCCTTCTCACAGCCCAGCAGGGGGGGACTTTGCTATGTAAAGTAGTTTAAAATGTAAAAGAATTGCTTTAATTCCTGTGAAACACCTAAAGGGTTAACAAATAGAGATGAGCGAGCACCAAAATGCTCAGGTGCTCGTTACTCGAGATGAAATTTTCGTGATGCTCGAGGGTTTGTTTCGAGTAACGAACCCCATTGAAGTCAATGGGCGACTCGAGCATTTTTGTATATCGCCGATGCTCGCTAAGGTTTCCATTTGTGAAAATCTGGGCAATTCAAGAAAGTGATGGGAACGACACAGCAACGGATAGGGCAGGTGAGGGGCTACATGTTGGGCTGCATCTCAAGTTCCCAGGTCCCACTATTAAGCCACAATAGCGGCAAGAGTGCCCCCCCCCCCCAACAATTTTTACTTCTGAAAAACCCTCATTAGCAATGCATACCTTAGCTAAGCACCACACTACCTCCAACAAAGCACAATCACTGCCTGCATGACACTCCGCTGGCACTTCTCCTGGTTTACATGCTGCCCAACCCCCCCCCCCCCCCCGCACAACCCAGTGTCCACAGCGCACACCAAAGTGTCCCTGCGCAGCCTTCAGCTGCCCTCATGCCACACGCTGGCCTCATAGCCACACCACCCTCATGTCTATTTATAAGTGCGTCTGCCATGAGGAGGAACCGCAGGCACACACTGCAAAGGGTTGGCACGGCCAGGCAGCGACCCTCTTTAAAAGGGGCGGGGCAATAGCCCATAATGCTGTACAGAAGCAATGAGAAATCCAATCCTGTGCCACCTCCATCAGGAGCTGCAAACGTGGGCATAGCAATGGGGAACCCATGTGCCACACACTATTCATTCTGTCAAGGTGTCTGCATGCCCCAGTCAGACCGGGTTTTTTTATAAATAGTCACAGGCAGGTACAACTCCGCAATGGGAATTCCGTGTGCACCCACAACCCTGGAACCCACCAGCTGTACATAAATATATCCCATTGCAGTGCCCATCACAGCTGAGGTAACGTCAGGTTTAATGCAGGTGGGCTTCGGCCCACACTGCATGCCCCAGTCAGACTGGAGTTCTTTAGAAGTGGACACATGGAGTTACAACTCCGTGTGGACCGACAGCATGGGTGGGTCCCAGGAAGCCACCGGCGGTACATAAATATATCCCATTGCATTGCCCATCACAGCTGAGGTAACGTCCGATTAAATGCAGGTGGGCTTCGGCCCACACTGCATGCCCCAGTCTGACCGGGGTTTTTAATACATAGACACTGGCAGGTACAAATCCCTAATGTGGCGCCCTGGAACCCACCGGCGGTACATAAATATATCCCATTGCAGTGCCCATCACAGCTGAGGTAACGTCAGGTTTAATGCAGGTGGGCTTCGGCCCACACTGCATGCCCCAGTCAGACTGGGGTTCTTTAGAAGTGGACACATGGAGTTACAACTCCGTGTGGACCGACAGCATGGGTGGCTCCCTGGAACCCACCGGCGGTACATAAATAAATCCCATTGCAGTGCCCAGCACAGCTGATGTAACGTCAGCTTTAATGCAGGTGAGCTAAAAATTACTAGGATTACAATGTAGGCGAGGGCCCAAAAAAATTGGTGTACCAACAGTACTAATGTACCTCAGAAAAATTGCCCATGCCCAACCAAGAGGGCAGGTGAATCCCATTAATCGCTTTGGTTAATGTGGCTTAATTTGTAACTAGGCCTGTAGGCAGCCCAGTTAAAATAGAGAATTGAAACGTATAAACATTGTTTACAAAAGTTATATGACTGAGCCTTGTGGGCCTAAGAAAAATTGCCCGTTCGGCGTGATTACGTGAGGTTTCAGGAGGAGGAGCAGGAGGAGGAGGATGAATATAATACACAGATTGTTGAAGCTAAAAGGTCCCCGTTTTTGATGGTGATAGAGAACGATGCTTCCATCCGCGAGTGCAGCCTACGTATTGTTTAGGTATCGCTGCTGTCCGCTGGTGGAGAAGAGAACTCTGGGGAAATCCAGGCTTTGTTCATCTTTATGATTGTAAGCCTGTCGGCACTGTCGGTTGACAGGCGGGTACGCTTATCCGTGATGATTCCCCCAGCCGCACTAAACACCCTCTCTGACAAGACGCTAGCCGCAGGACAAGCAAGCACCTCCAGGGCATACAGCGCGAGTTCAGGCCACGTGTCCAGCTTCGACACCCAGTAGTTGTAGGGGGCAGAGGCGTCACGGAGGACGGTCGTGCGATCGGCTACGTACTCCCTCACCATCCTTTTACAGTGCTCCCGCCGACTCAGCCTTGACTGGAGAGCGGTGACACAGTCTTGCTGGGGAGCCATAAAGCTGTCAAAGGCCTTGGACAGTGTTCCCCTGCCTGTGCTGTACATGCTGCCTGATCTCCGCGCCTCCCCTGCTACCTGGCCCTCGGAACTGCGCCTTCTGCCAGTAGCGCTGTCGGATGGGAATTTTTACCATCAGTTTGTCCGCCAGGGTCCTGTGGTATAGCATCACTCTCGAACCCTTTCCTCTTCGGGTATGAGAGTGGAAAGGTTCTCCTTATACCGTGGGTCGAGCAGTGTGTACACCCAGTAATCCGTAGTGGCCAGAATGCGTGTAACGAGAGGGTCACGAGAAAGGCATCCTAACATGAAGTCAGCCATGTGTGCCAGGGTACTTGTACACAACACATGGCTGTCCTCACTAGGAAGATCACTTTCAGGATCCTCCTCCTCCTCCTCCTCAGGCCATACACGCTGAAAGGATGACAGGCAAGCAGCATGGGTACCCTCAGCAGTGGGCCAAGCTGTCTCTTCCCCCTCCTCCTCATGCTCCTCCCCCTCCTCCTCCTCCTCCTCAACGCGCTGAGATATAGACATGAGGGTGCTCTGACTATCCAGCGACATACTGTCTTCCCCCGCCTCCGTTTCTGAGCGCAAAGCATCTGCCTTTATGCTTTGCAGGGAATTTCTCAAGAGGCATAGCAGAGGAATGGTGACGCTAATGATTGCAGCATCGACGCTCACCATCTGGGTAGACTCCTCAAAGTTTCCAAGGACCTGGCAGATGTCTGCCAACCAGTCCCACTCTTCTGTAAAGAATTGAGGAGGCTGACTCCCACTACACGCCCCATGTTGGAGTTGGTATTCCACTATAGCTCTATGCTGCTCATAGAGCCTGGCCAAGATGTGGAGCGTAGAGTTCCACCGTGTGGGCACGTCGCACAGCAGTCGGTGCACTGGCAGATTAAACCAATGTTGCAGGGTGTGCAGGGTGGCAGCGTCCGTCTTGGACTTGCGGAAATGTGCGCTGAGCCGGCGCGCCTTTCCGAGCAGGTCTGACAAGCGTGGGTAGCTTTTCAGAAAGCGCTGAACCACCAAATTAAAGACGTGGGCCAGGCATGGCACGTGTGTGAGGCTGCCGAGCTGCAGAGCCGCCACCAGGTTACGGCCGTTGTCACACACAACCATGCCCGGTTGGAGGCTCAGCGGCGCAAGCCAGCGGTCGGTCTGCTCTGTCAGACCCTGCAGCAGTTCGTGAGCCGTGTGCCTCTTCTCTCCTAAGCTGAGTAGTTTCAGCACGGCCTGCTGACGCTTGGCCACTGCTGTGCTGCCACGCCGTGCGACACCGACTGCTGGCGACGTGCTGCTGCTGACACATCTTGATTGCGAGAAAGAGGTTGCGTAGGAGGAGGAGGAGGAGGGTGGTTTAGTGGAGGAAGCATACACCGCCGCAGATACCAGCACCGAGCTGGGGCCTGCAATTCTGGGGGTGGGTAGGACGTGAGTGGTCCCAGGCTCTGACTCGGTCCCAGCCTCCACTAAATTCACCCAATGTGCCGTCAGGGAGATATAGTGGCCCTGCCCGCCTGTGTTTGTCCATGTGTCCGTTGTTAAGTGGACCTTGGCAGTAACCGCGTTGGTGAGGGCGCGTACAATGTTGCGGGAGACGTGGTCGTGCAGGGCTGGGACGGCACATCGGGAAAAGTAGTGACGACTGGGAACCGAGTAGCGCGGGGCCGCTGAAGCCATCATGTTTTTGAAAGCCTCCGTTTCCACAAGCCTATACGGCAGCATCTCCAGGCTGATCAGTTTGGTTATGTGCACGTTTAACGCTTGAGTGTGCGGGTGCGTGGCTGCGTACTTGCGCTTGCGCTCAAACACTTGCGCTAGCGACGGCTGGACGGTGCGCTGAGAGACATTGCTGGATGGGGCCGAGGACAGCGGAGGTGAGGGTGTGGGTGCAGGCCGGGAGACGGTAGTGCAAGTGTCCTGAGAGGGGGGTTGGATCTCAGTTGCAGGTTGGGGCACAGGGGGAGAGGCAGTGGTGCAAACCGGAGGTGGTGAACGGCCTTCGTCCCACCTTGTGGGTTGCTTGGCCATCATATGTCTGCGCATGCTGGTGGTGGTGAGGCTGGTGGTGGTGGCTCCCCGGCTGATCTTGGCACGACAAACCTTGCACACCACAGTTCGTCGGTCGTCTGCACTCTCAGTGAAAAACTGCCAGACCTTTGAGCACCTTGGCCTCTGCAGGGTGGCATGGCGCGAGGGGGCGCTTTGGGAAACAGTTGGTGGATTATTTGGTCTGGCCCTGCCTCTACCCCTGGCCACCGCACTGCCTCTTCCAACGTGCCCTGCTGCTGCACTTGCCTCCCCCTCTGAAGACCTGTCCTCAGTAGGCTTAGCAGGTGGGGCCAGTCACCTCATCGTCCTGCTGCTCTTCCTCCGAATCCTCTGTGCGCTCCTCCCTCGGACTTACTGCAATTACTACTACCTGAGTGATAGACAACTGTATCTCATCGTCGTCGTCCTCCTCACCCACTGAAAGCTCTTGAGACAGTTACCGGAAGTCCCCAGCCTCATCCCCCGGACCCCGGGAACTTTCTAAAGGTTGGGCATCGGTCACGACAAACTCCTCCGGTGGGAGAGGAACCATTGCTGCCCATTCTGGGCAGGGGCCCGAGAACAGTTCCTGGGAGTCTGCCTGCTCCTCAGAATGTGTCATTGTAATGGAGTGAGGAGGCTGGGAGGAAGGAGGAGCAGCAGCCAGAGGATTCAGAGTTGCAGCAGTGGACGGCGTAGAACTCTGGGTGGTCGATAGATTGCTGGATGCACTTTCTGCCATCCACGACAGGACCTGCTCACACTGCTCATTTTCTAATAAAGGTCTACCGCGTGGACCCATTAATTGTGAGATTAATCTGGGGACGCCAGAAACGTGCCTCTCTCCTAATCCCGCAGCAGTCGGCTGCGATACACCTGGATCAGGAGCTCGGCCTGTGCCCACACCCTGACTTGGGCCTCCGCGTCCTCTCCCGCGTCCACGTCCTCTAGGCCTACCCCTACCCCTCAGCATGGTGTATTACCAGTAGTGCAGAAACAGAACGCTGTAATTAAATGTTCCGCTTATTGGCCTGTGGTTGGAGGCTGACTTCGCTTACGGAACGCACAGCAGAGCCAGGAAAGAATTTTGCGCAAGCCTGTAGTGAGACGTAGGTGCGTATGACTGAGCTAGTGGAATTCACAGCACAGAAGCAGTCAAGTGTCCAAAGGCCACTAGTAGGCCTTAAGTAGTTTGCTTCTATTTTTTTAAAGGCTGAGCTGAGACAGCAGAGAGATACTGTAGGCAGCGTATATATGTATACTGTTTCCCTGTGGACGGGATGACGGCGGTGATGTAACGGGCAACACAGAGCCAGGAAAGAATTTTGCGCAAGCCTGCTGTAACACTTAGCTGCGTATTAATTAGGACTACTACCCCCAGCAGAGACGCAGTACACTCAAGACGGTCACAGGCAGCCCAAAGATAGTATTTTTCCCAAATTTGTTTGAAAAAGCCCACTGCCTATATAGACAGTATATCTCTTTCACCTTTCCCACTGTCCCTGCCTCACCAGTACTGGCCCTATACTATGTAAAATTACTGCAGACTGTTTCCCTCTGGACGGGATGACGTCGGTGATGTAACGGGCAACGCAGAGCCAGGAAACAATTTTGCGCAAGCCTGCTGTAACACTTAGCTGCGTAATAATTAGGACTACTACCCCCAGCAGAGACGCAGTACACTCAAGATGATCACAGGCAGCCCAAAGTTAGTATTTTTCCCAAATTTGTTTGAAAAAGCCCACTGCCTATATAGACAGTATATCTCTTTCACCTTTCCCACTGTCCCTGCCTCACCAGTACTGGCCCTATACTATGTAAAATTACTGCAGACTGTTTCCCTCTGGACAGGATGACGGCGGTGATGTAACGGGCAACGCAGAGCCAGGAAACAATTTTGCGCAAGCCTGCTGTAACACTTAGCTGCGTATTAATTAGGACTACTACCCCCAGCAGAGACGCAGTACACTGAAGACGATCACAGGCAGCCCAAAGATAGTATTTTTCCCAAATTTGCTTGAAAAAGCCCACTGCCTATATAGACAGTATATCTCTTTCCCTGCATCACCAGTACTGGCCCTATACTATGTACAATGACTGCAGACTGAGGACGCAATGCTCTGCACGCCCGATATACAAAAAAAAAAAGTGCAACACTGCTAAAAGCAGCCTCAACAGTGCTGCACACGGTCAGATGTGGCCCTAAGAAGGACCGTTGGGGTTCTTGAAGCCTAATATTACACCTAACACTCTCCCTATAGCAGCAGCACCAGCAGCAGCACTTTCCCTGATCTATGTCAGAATGCATCTGTGGCGAGCCACGGGAGGGGCCGATTTATATACTCGGGTGACACCTGATCTCGCCAGCCACTCACTGCAGGGGGGTGGTATAGGGCTGGAACGTCACAGGAGGAAGTTGTAATGCCTTCCATGTCTTTCTATTGGCCAGAAAAGCGCGCAAATGTCTCAGAGATGAAAGTGAAAGTAACTCTCACCTCTAGTAACGAGCATCTTGAACACGCTAATACTCGAACGAGCATCAAGCTCGGATGAGTACGTTCGCTCATCTCTATTAACAAACTTCCTAAATGTGGTGTTGAATACTTTGAGGGGTGTTTTTTTTAATAACTGGGTGATTTATAGGGGGCATCTAATACACAGCTCTTCAAACCCATATCAAAACTGAACTGGTCCCTGAAAAAGTTGAGTTCGGGAATATCCTTCCAACTTTGAAAAATTGTTGCTATACTTAGAAGCCTCGGAACATCCGAAAAGAACAAAAGATAAAGTAAAACAATGATGCCATCATAACATGAACAAATGATAGATATTATATAGGTAACCCTGTTTGGGGGAAGGCATATATAGTGACCTTTCCCAACAGGCCCTGGCACTAACCCATATGACACACAGAGACCTGGCACCTTCGCTAATTGGAAGAATGAGAATAATAGTGAGCCTTCTCTAGTCAGTGCCTCCACTCAGGAAAGAGCCTTAGACTAACAAGGGTCTCTTCCTGGGAATTACCTATGTATTTATACCAACAGGCATATATGTGTAAATCCAACCTATTCAATATAAATGATTATACAGAGGTAACCATAAAAGATATCATCTATATATATATAAATGTCTGTCTGTTTGTCCTTTTTGCGCTACTACACCATTCATCCGATCGCCATGAAACTTTGGCAAGTTGCTGAGTACACTCCTGGGAAGATTATAGGCATAGTACAACTATCCTACGATAGGTGGCGCCGTGCGAGCATCGTCGACAGTTATGCCCCCCAGACAAAGATCGTTTGATTTCCATCTCAAGCACGAAAGCAAAAGGCATTACGACCAACGGGATGAGTGTTCAACCAGAAAATGATGCATCCGCCGAACGTTTCGCAAGACAATTGTGGTTGCTATTCCTTATACTGCTGAGGTACCATGAAAGCTGTGCTGTGATTGGTTGCTATTTCTTATATGGCTGAGGTATAATGAAAGCTGAGCTGTGATTGGTTGCTATTTTTTTATACTGCTGAGGTAACATGAAAGCTGTGCTTTAATTGGTCGCTATTTCTTATACTGCTAAATTAACATGAAAGCTGCACTGTGATTGGTTGTTACTTTCTAAACTGCTGAGGTAGCATGAAAGCTGCACTGTGATTGGTTGTTATATCTTATACTACTGAGGTTACTTGAAAGCTGCGCTGTGATTGGTTGTTATATATTATATTGCTCAGGTCACATGAAAGCTGCACTGTGATTGGTTGCTATTTCTTCTACTACTGAGGTAAAATGAAAGCTGCGCTGTGATTGGTTGCAGCAACGCGCGACGGGTAAGATAGTACTTTATATAAAACAGTAGTAAAAGATACAGTCGATGCATACATATGTTACAATGAATGATATAGTACTTAATTAGTAGTTTTTAAATCGTCCTGGTTAAATGGTGACTGTATACCCAGTATATGCATATACAGGTGTGCATGCAGTCCCATGCATGATACCCCAGGCGTCAGCAGGATGAAGAGTCATGATGCAGGGGGCCCTGTAGCTGGTAGCAGATGCAGGATTCCACAGCAGGTCGAACAGCACTCCAAAGCAGGTCAAGTGATAGAAGAGGGTGAGAAGAACTAGGAGCTTCTGTATCTGATGATCACCACACAGGAAGACGGATGATGAAGACAAAGCTAACTACACTGTACTATTCCCTCTTCTCTATCTATTTTATCAGTGTGACTGGACCTCTACTCTCCCTATGGGCCAGCGGTCACCTAACCTGGCACTGTTTACAAACAGAACACCAGTCCCAGTCTATAATTCTACCTAGTATAAGGATCACACTGTGGCTATTACATATCTACATATCATCAACCAGAGCTGCTTAGGAATTAGCAATCACCAAATAACAATGCATAACCAGCTCTGCACAGGGAGACTGAAAGTAATTAAACAGTACAGTAGCCATTTCTGCACTATAGTTTAGATTCAGCCCAACTATATAGCTAGTGTGCTGATAGCTGTTACCTACTTGATGCCAGCTAACGTGAAGCAGCTCTCTGGTATGTAGAGGGAGTATCTGACTAGCTGACTGCAACAGCTCTCCTCCATATTCCCATGTGCTGTGGCATTCAATGTCTCAACAACCCCATTCCCCTTTGATAACAACCTCCATTTACATATAAGGGGTTTCCTCATCATTCTCCAGGGACTCAGGACAGAATCAACTTATCCAGACCCAATATAACAGCAATTTCCTACATATATTAACTATTTTGTGTGGTATTACTATCTGTAATACAAACATGAAATATAAACATTTTTTTTGATAGATGCTAATTTTCCAAATTTTCTCAAAATTTTGAACTTCTTTTTAAATAAACACTGACCAAAATTTACCATGGATATAAAGTAAACTAAAAAAAAACAATCTTAAAATCACTTGAATAAGTAATAGTATTCCAATGATATTACAACATGAAGTTAAACTTGGGCTTGGTCCCATAGGCCAAAACTAGCTAGGGGGGCAAGTGATTAAAGGAGTTTTCCAACTGCGGAATATTTATAAAAATAGCTACAAATGTAGTGGGTGTAGCTAGACTGCAGCTCATGAATATCCAGGACTACTTTCAATAGTCCTTTATGCATATGCTGCTATTGGTAAATTGTCAGTTTCTCCCAAACTACTGCACAGATACACACTGCAGACATATCATTGTAATCAGTGTGCTTGTCACTATCTTGTGCTGCCCTCAAACAGGGTTGCAAAAAGATGGTGAGAGAGTCTCTTTGATGACTTCACCAAGACCAAATTAGCAAAAAGTGGTTCAACTAAGATGAGATTGGAAGTACGAGTTTCACAAGTGCTCTGTCCCTTAAATAAAGGCACACAAAGCCTAGATACTGACTAATTTGTGAACCATGCCTCGATGTAAATAACTTTCAGGAGTCTTCACAAACTGCGCCAGCTCTAAGCTTTTTCCATGGATCTAACTTCTGAAAAGCCTGGGAAACATTGTGGGAGGGATAGTTGTGTCATGTGGGAAGATGTTCTTTCGTAGCAGGTTTCCACTTCCAATGTTTATAAGGGGTGTTCCAACCAGAGTTACATTTTCTTTGACTTCCATATACCAAACAAGGGCATATAAAAAAAACCTTACATTCTTGTGCCAACCCCTTTGTTGTGATACAAAGAAGAGCTAATATCATCGACATGTAAGTCAGTTTACCTGAAATATGCCCTGAAAACTGTGGTAAGTTTTTGACCTAGTACAGAGCAGTTCCTAAATGCTTTTCAGTGTTTTTTTTATACAAGACCATGATTCTTCAGTGCAGCACATTGTAAGCATCAGTAGATCATTGACTTCATTGAGGAAACCTCTTTTGTTAGCTGACAGAGTGGAATTTGTCACATTTTGATGCTCATTGAGCTTGTTCATATTTTCACTTTGTTATCACCATCAAATAGTACCCTCCAAAACTGGGCTGGCATTAGTACCTGGCAAACATTGGCAGGTGTCTGAGTCCACTGAGCCAGGGGGAGCCATTCAAGCTTGGGATCGATGTGGCCCTCGTTGTTTAAAATCAATTGTAACTATGTCTTAAAGACAAGTGCTTCCTGTTTCGCCACATGCTGCCTTTTCTGACATGTAGGTGCCACCATCCTGTCCAGAAGAGGTCAAGGCTGAAGATGAAGGATGCTGGGGTAGCGTAAGGGTGGTCAGTTTTTGTATTGCTGAGGCACAGTGGGACCTTATTAATTGCCCATGGGACACATAGGGGCCTATAGATGACTTGGGGCACAGTGAAACCTTGGTAATTACTCAGAGGGCAGATTGGGGACTCTAAATGTCTTGGGTCATAGTGGGCATATAAAATGCTCAGGGGTCACATTCGGGTCTAATTAATTGTTCAGGGGGCACAATGGGCCCAAACTAATTACTCAGGGGGCACAGTTGATTTCTTAGGGCGCAGCGATGCTTATAAGTGTCTCAGGGGGCACAGCAAGGCCTAATAATTACTAAGGAGACAAAGCAGGCACTGCAGGTTACAAAGAGGGCACAGGGGGCCTATAAATTGCTATGGGTGGCCAAAACATTGAGATTTTAGTCTTTTTCTTCCCAATTTTGATTATCTGGTGGGAAACTGAGCCATGGAAGGTGCAGTACTAGTAGAATTCAGGCTTAGTTATATTTTATCTTCTGTAATTAGTACTATGAATGAAACGCGAGTGTGTTGGGTAGCCTCGTCCACATCAATTAAATGAAAGGCTTCATCTGCGTTGAAATGGTATACCTTATTTAATTTGTAATTATAGACAATACGAACATTCAAATGGATTTGTTATCTGGTCATGTTTTCTATTTGTTCACCACCTGTAATTATCATTTCTTGTCATCTACATAAAAGCTGTCTAAATAAGCAGCAGTAGAGTGGCATGTATTCAGTACAATACGAGGGAGTCTAAACAAAGCAGAATATCTGTCTTTTTCTAGCATTTACCATTCATTTTTAATCACTATAGTCTTCCAAAGGAGAAATTAAATCTAAATTTCGGTCTGTATTAGATTAGATTATGGGTAGAGATGGGTGAATTAATCCATATTATTTGATGTGCAATTCCGCCCCCTCCCTTCCTTGCTGAGTTAGGAACATTCTATGTTTTTATTATTTTGTGTATGTTTGTTGTAAGTGTGCCTTTAAGAGTGGGAGGGACACCAGAGATAGCGGAGTTGTGGTTCCCCCTGGGGACTAAAAGAAAGTGTAAAAAGAAAAACAATAAAGTTTTACTAATTATTAAATTTAAAAAAAAAGTAATAAAAAACAAAACCCTTTTGCCATATTTGCAATAAAAGAATCTAAATAATAAATCAAAAATATGTATTTGGTATCACTGTATCCATAAATGTCCGGTCTATCAAAATAATCATTATTTACCTCACATGATGAACGTCGTCTGAAAAAAAAAAAAAAAGAAAGCCAGAAATGCGCTTTTTTTGGTCACCCTATCTCCAAGAAACAATGTAATAAAAAGAGATCAAAACTAGAGATGAGCGAGCATACTCGTCCGAGCTTGATGCTCGTTCGAGTATTAGGGTGCTCGAGATGCTCGTTACTCGAGACGAGCACCACGCGGTACTCATCTCGATTAAACGAGCACTGACCATTGAATTCAATGGAGCCGGCAATACAGCCGGCTCCATTGAAAGCAATGGGCTGCCGGCGATCGCGGGATGAATTGTCGGGAAGGGCTTAAATATATAAGCCCTTCCCTGCAATTCATTCAGAAATGTGTAAAAATAAAAAATATATATATACTCACCTTGTCCCGGCAGACGGAATTCAGCGCGGCTGGCCTGCAGTGGGTGTGAAGGGGGTGTGAGTCAGACATGCCCCTGATTGGCTCAGCTGAGCCAATCAGAGGCAGATCTCACTCACACCCATTCATGAATTCATGAATGGGTGAGTGAGTGTTGCCACTGATTGGCTCAGAGCAGCTCTCAGCTGAATGACAGCAGTTCAGCACCACAGTGCAGGGGACAGCAGGAGAACACGCGGCTGTGCCCCGGCAGCTGAAGGGAGGTGAGTATCTATTTTTTTTTTGTTTTTTAAATCACTTTTAATTCATTTCCAGGGAATGGCTTATAGGTAAAGTCCTTCCCTGAAAAAGAATTCAGGTGTGCCAGCGGACCATTGTCTTCAATGGAGTCGCCGGCAGCAGCAGCAGCTCCATTGAAGAGAATGCCTGCATTTTTATTCTTTTTTACACTAAAATCTTTCTTTTTCAGGTAAAGGCTTATATTTTTAAGCCCTTAACGAAAATTCATCCAGCGCTCCCCGGCAGCCCATTGCTTTCAATGGAGCCGGCTGTATTGTCGGCTCCATTGAATTCAATGGGCTAACATCGTTCTTCTCTGCCACAGCTGTTACAGCTATGGCAGAGGAGAACGATCTTTATGCTGACAGTGCGGGGGGGGGGGGGGTCTCACTCTTGCCACTATTGTGGCTTAATAGTGAGACCTCGGAGCCCGAAATGCAGCCCTGCATGTTGCTCCTCACCTGCCCTATCCATTTCTGTGTTTTTTACATGACTTTGGTGATTTGCTAAGATTTTCACAAATGAAAACCTTAGCGGAGCACCAGTCATATACAAAAATGCTCGAGTCGCCCATTGACTTCAATGGGGTTCGTTACTCGAAACGAACTCTCGAGCATCACTGAAAGTTCGACTCGAGTAACGAGCACCCGAGCATTTTGGTGCTCGCTCATCTCTAATCAAAACGTGTTTGTATTTAAAAATGGTACCAACGGAAACGACAGGATGTACTGCACTAAATGAGCCCTCACACAACTATGTCCATGGAAAAATAAAAAAGTTATTGAGTGCAGAAAATACAGACAGAAAATAGTTTCAAAAAAATAAATATCTTTAGAAATAATACAAGTAGTACAGCAAAAAAAAAACTTTATAAGTTTGGTATCATAGTAATCATACTGACCCATTGTCATTTTGGTTGCAGTTTGTGCGCCCTAGAAACAGGATGCACCAAAAGATGGCAGAATGTCATTTTTGTTTCCATTTCTCTCCACTTTTTAAAAAGTTTTTCAGTACATTATGTGGTACAATAAACGCAAATGGAAAAAAGCAAAAAAGCTTTGTCACTAAGGGCGTTACTTTTGTCATTCCAAAGTTTTTAAAATCAGTTTACAAGCTGTAACTATTGGCATACAATGGGACATTAGTTTTCCAAAATTTCGCATATAATATTAAAGAATTCTAAAATTCGACAAATGGATTTGCTCATTCTCAAATTAGAGGATCGGTTGAATTAAGCTGATCCACATGCTCACTTCTAGATATGGTGTGAGGAAACATATATAGAGGTGTAAGGCCCAACAGGAATTCAGGGACAATCCAGGTTCTAATGGATGGTCAGGTGACTAAGGTCCACAACACTCTGAGATTTTACAGATGTCCACACTGACTTTACAGGCAGGGAAATAAATCAGTTGGAGCCACATTTTGCTAAAACAAAGTCTGGTAGCATTGGTGGTATACAACACTCACTGAGTAGTGGAAGCACAACCCAAGATTACTTATAAACTTCAGACCATCCTCTCAGACCTTTGTGATTGTTCTCAGCAAGAGAAACGACGTAATCTCAGACCTTTGGCACACTGTACTTCCTCAGGCTTCTTCTTCTAGTCTCCAAAGTGTTACAATTCTGGCAGGGTCTTGGACTGTCTCTGCCGGTACTCTCAAAGGAAGTCTCCATAATGCTCCAGACTTGTGTCTTGTCTTTTTGCACCCTACATGCTCAACCACTACACTGGTCTCCATCTGCTGTCAACTGGATTTTGTATATTGGTGGACCGTGTCCGGACACTTCCACGCAAAGAATAAGGTCACAGCAGCATCAGATGAAATTTGTAAAAAAGCGTATCATTATTCCTCCATGATAAAACAGCTGGCGACGTTTTGACCTGAACAGGGCTTTATCAAGCTCATCTAGCATAGACAAGCAACCCATAAATATACATTCATACATAAAGAGTACAAAAATGTTTCAGCTGGGTCCAAGTGGGTTGTGGCAAACACACATCACATGTCTAAGATCACCTGTAGGACTAACCACATAATAGCTGAACCAACCTCATCCAAATTAAAACACTTGAAATGGTCTCCGCCGCTGCCGGGTGACAGTAATGAGTTAAACATGTCATCATGTGTTGAAATCAGTGGAATTGATGGAATCAAGACATGTCATCAGGCACTATGGAGTGTGGACATGCGCAAAAAGTTCTAAAGTATCGCGGGATTATACCCTATCTTTGTCATCACACGTACATTTAGCGCATATGCGCAAAGATTGAAGCACCATGAGACAACCCAAAAGACCCCTCAGCGTCATCACTCATGGAGCAGGTCACCATAAAGAGCAACCTCCAGTATTAACATCACCAAACCACGTAGGGCCAGAACATAAGCGCTCAATGGCCACACAACGTGGTTGCCAAAGGAATGGATGCCACAAGCGAGAGCTCCATACTGCGCACGCGTCCCTCGCCTATCAGCTCATATAGGATGGGAATGTGTATACGTATATATACAAAATATGGGCATAATTAATGGCAACCCAAAATGGAAGTTGCCAAAGTGAATCAAAACCCCAAAGAGTCAAAACAGTTCATTTGTTCACATGAACAAAAATCATTAGATATATGCCTAATACATATGTCACACAATGGCCACCTTAGTGGTCAATCACACCTGTGGGAATATTGAAAGATGAATGGACAATTTTTCATTGATGGTAAACCCATAGCTTAAGGTGACCTGTGTGTAAAATCACATACATGGGGACAAAACATATTAGAAGTGCAGCCACAGAGTCCACATTGCAAAGCATCCCACATAAATATAGCAGGCAAAAGTGAAAACACCGGTCCCCACAGACACGGGAAGCCATTGTAGTTCCTACGTCCACAACCACAGCCCCTATGTAAGAAAAAAAACAATAAATCATCATCAAAGGCCATACCCCATCAAATATTGATTTGTGCTGTAGCTGTATGCAAAAACAGTTTCATGCCTGTAATTTGAGGATGACACTTGCCCATTCAAGTCAATGGGGAACAAAATACGGACAGCACCCAGATGCCATCCATGTGCAGTCTTCATGCTGTGCTTCCTTCTTAAGAAATGCAGTAAAAAAAGAATTGGGCCTGTTTTAGTATTTTGAAGACATGAAAAACAGATGACAAACTGAAGGAAAGAACAGACATACGGATTGTATATGGAACTGCACATATACAATAAAGTATCTGATTTTTTTTGTGGACACAATCTGGACAAGTTTTTTCTATGCTAGTGTGTATCGAGCTTTAAAGTGAAATTTCAAAAAACGGTAGTAACATTATAGCTGTTGCTGACCTGTAACATGCCCGTAAATGCCCTCACGCATGCATGACCTTACTAAATGATGCCAAGACATGTACTTACAGACATAAAGTTTAACCCTAAAGATGTTATTATTGGGTCAAGATTTTAAAAGTTGTCTCTGTGGTCTTCGCACTGTTGCAGAACACCATAATGGAGGCATCTGTGGTAGACACGTACAGCACATTCGAGTCTGGCACATTGTGAACCTCAGTGGCTTACTCTCAGGAACGCTGGGGCCAATAATAAGGAATGCAAAAAAACTTGAGATACATAATGTCTGGCCATGCATGCGTTTAAAGTTTCATAGAATTCATGTTACATCAGTCCATCCGAAATTTATTTCTTCACACTACCGTTAGGAAACAATGTACAACTGAATAAATTGGTTAGTATCCTCACACAGCGGGCTACTACTCCCCTGGTTCTTCTGCCGTTGGGGCTGCATTTGGGCATCGTCATCCTCCACATGCCTGTTCCACCGCTGAGTCACCAGTGTCTGCCCAAAAGGCGTGCACGGGCTCTGAGCCTTTCCCTAAAGGGCCAGAGTATGCACCCGAACATGTCAATCCCCATCCATGTCTTTCTATGTTAGGCATCATCCTTTATGGAGGATGCCTAAGCAATCGGGTTTCCATAATCATTGTGTCAAAGCCCTGCTTATATATTTTGGACCTTTTACCTGTGTTCCTAACCATTCTGTCTTCTATGCCCCTTGACCTTGGCTTTGTATATTGGACTTCATTAATGCCTGCTTTCTACCCTGACCATCTGCCTGGACATTGTTATTACTCTTGTGATACTAGCCCTGACCACTGCTAGCTCTCTGGACCTGTTCACACCATCAGGTAGCACGCCTCAGCCCAGTGCATCATCAGCAGCCCCATCACCAGGATTATCTCTGCGAGTAACGGCGTAGGGACCCCACAGTGAAGACCAAATCCCACTTGGATATGTCAGGGGTGAAAACTGGGGTTGCCCAAGTGCTGCCTGCTCAGATAGCCCTAGGTCAAACTCGTGTGTGGCAAGGTGGATCCACTTCCTTCTGTCTGACAGATCGAATATGCGGTTGGTCAGTCAATACCAAATGAAAAAATTACTAGGCGATTCATCGGATAAAAAAAGGTCCTAGGCAATTTCAGAAAATCCAAGTGAATAATAGTTTATTAAGCATTAGACAACGCGTTTCGGAGCCATAAAGACTCCTTCAAGTCTGACAATCCCCTTTGAAGCCATTTGACTTACTAAAAGGAGACATTTCACTATACAGTATGTTGTAGTCCTAGTTATGTTAAGAATGAGATAATCTAAGAACATTCTACAAAAGGCGTTAGTAATAAATAATTCACAAGACAAACATGGTGTAAAGTAAAGCGCGTCATACACTACCATTTCCTTCTTTACTGTAATGTGCACTCGGTAAGATGGTATGATGTAAGTAAGCCAATGAAAGTGATATCACCTATGTGTAAAGAGCAAGTGATGAAGTCACTGGGGTGTACCCAAGAATGAAACCACTAGATGATGTATGCGCATAAAAGTCTACAACACCCCATTACTGCAAATAAAGGCAATATGTAATAACCACACCGGAGACTCAGAGGAGCTGTAAATATATGTATTCAAATCACAACTTTATTAAACAAGCTCCGACAATAGTCTGACACAAGAAGCAGAACATCTTAAATGAAGAGATCAGCTCCGTCATCTGGAAATCTGTAGTATATGGACTGTAATGTAATAACCTGAAAATATTCAGCTGGAATGTAGAACTGGTGAATTTTATTATTTGTAGTCAAATCACACAATATTATAGTTTTATGCTGAGACGAAAGTATGAAAAGCTTCTTGCGCCTGAATTTATCCTCTGTAATTGTAAAAACAACAGAAAACTGATATAAACGGAACAGATCGTATCATCACTCACGCGTTTCGCATATAGGCAGTTATATATTCAATTAAAGAAGCAGACAGTTCAGCTTTTAGACCTCAAGCCCCATGATGATGTGCTTCAAGTCTTTCTTGAAGTATCTTCTCAGGCCCTTCTTGATCTCCTCCAGCTCATTTCTGAAGGTGGCTTTACTATTCATCAATTAGTGACTATTTTTAAGAGACTAGTGAATGAATTCTCGGTCGATTAGTCAAGTGGTTAGTGGCCCTGTTGCTTACATTGTTTATGTTCAGCAACTATTTGGATGGTAGTTGCCACTAGAGATAAGAGAACGTGCTTGTTTAGGACAATGACTCTATCGAGCATCGCTTTTTTTGAGTTTCTGACTACTCGGGCGAAAAGATTCGGGGGGGGGGGGGGGCACCGGGGGGGTGGCGGAGTAGAGCGGGGGGAAACAGGGGGGGAGCTCTCTCTCTTTCCCCCCCACTCCCCACCGCAACCCCCCGCTCACCCCTGGCGCCCCCTGAATCTTTTCGCCTGATTAGGGCGATCCTCGATCGAGCAATTGCTCTAAACGAACACGCTCACTCATCTCTAGTTGTCACCCTTATATCCCAGCCACACTGGTGAGGTCCCTGCTGGGAACACAGTTGTGTCTACAGAACCTTGAAGACCATCACATGTCCCACACACACACACTTGTTGACAGTCCTTTGCCTAACAAAAAACTGAAAAACTTGATTTAAACATATTTCCACCATTCACAAGACTTCCTAAGTAGACAATTATCATTCTTCCAAACAATTCAGGTATCCCTCATTGCTTTCCCCTTTTGCAAAAGGGCACAGTTAAGCTTTCAGAAAGCTGAGTCGGAGGAAAAACTGACACCTAAGACTGTCTGAAGCTTAATAGCCCTGTGATCAAAAAAGAAACAGGGAACCATGGAATATCCAAGGTCTTTCACCTCCGGAGATGCAAACACAAAGTCAATATGAGAGCACTGTAAGTCATATGTAGTTCATAGAACCAGCCCCCATAAAGCCCACAGTGTCTGGGAAGGATGTCCGTGCCACCATATTAATGAGCAGTTTAGAGGAATCGCGTAAGTTGGTACTATGTACACAGGAGCTGGAAAAGCTCCAAATGCTTACTCTCAACCATGTGGTCATACATTAATGAGCCTGACTGGCTGTTCCACCCCAAAAATATCTACAATTAGCAGTCTACCACAGACCAGCTCCTGGACAGAATCAAGGATAATGGCCCCTGCAGTTCCCATGGTTCCACTACCAGACCAATACGAAGGGCCATGAGACTACTGCCTGGTCCGAGGGCTGTAAGATCTGAAAGTACTTTACTACCGTACATTTAAATTTCACAATGCTTTATGGGTAGAAGGTTAATACAATCTACAGTTTATACCTAACCCTAATACTTCTCACATTGATGCTAAAAATGTTCAAAAGGAGATTTGCACAAACCATACACTTTAGTTACCGATCCTGTTGGGTGAATGCTTATCGTTGGGGTCTGCTGAATCCAGTAGCTTTAGCAAAACCTCTTCCACAAATTTGACTGAACATAAAGGTTTCCTGGTTGGATAAAGGTGAATTCTTCAGACTCCTGGACAACCACGATCGGGCCAGACCTACGGTATTTTTCTCTTTTGGTTGGAGAGTTAATATACATAGTTTTTTCCCATGGAGCATTGCCTATAATACTTCATAGCAGCTGGATCTCTTCCTTGAGAACCAGTAGACCCCTAAAAGATACAACAGAGGCTTCTCACCCACTGCCCTGTCTTGTATTGATTAGGAGCAAAAACCCTAAAACAGCTGTCTACAGATGGGTGTCTCTTTTTTTTGGAAGAGACTCTATCTTGGCTTAAATCCCGAGTCATGTTCCAAGCCTTTTGTATGGATTTACAATGCAATTACCCCAAGTTGTTGGCACCAATGAGACAGTTTTTTTTTCTTTTTGGAGAAGAGCTAATTTGCATACTTTTTCCCATGGAGCATTGCCTGTAAGACTCCACACCAATTTGGTCTCTTCAATGAAAAACAGTATCCGCTCAAAAAGCAATGACTCTGAGAATAAAACTTTCTATAGAAATGTAACAAGCCGCACAGTGAATCCTGGTTATATTTTATCAGCAGCTTTGTTCTTTGAGGGATTTACTTCAAGAAAATATATATTTTTGGCCTTCAGCAAACAGCATTGAATATTTCATACATCACATTTTTAGACCTTTTAACATGGAGGCACATTTTCAAAGGGCATATGATATGCAATCCCTACACCTGTATACAGTAACTACAGAGACGCTGGCTCTACATCTACGCGGAGGGTCACACGGCGGGCAGCACATGTACGTAAAATATAATGATCATTACATGTTGCGCAACACTTTAACCCTTCTACTTCTGTATGGTTTTGTATGAAGTACTTCAGCTACACTTGGGAGTTTCTGCCTGGAGTGCATCAAGTTCTGCTGCAGCATAATAGAACGGCAAGACTAAAAATACAACAGTACATCGATGATATATCATGGAATACAATGTACTCCGTTACACTTATATGATGCTGCTGGTTATTTTACCATACAAATGTTATGGCACTGGGCATCGTGTATAGTATTATACCGAGACAATGTATTTTATGCTTTACAAGGGGATCACAAACTGACTTCGCCAAAATTCTGGCGCTAAAAAGTTGCAGTTTAGTAGAACTTTTGCAAAAAATTGTGACTTTTATGCTAGTTTCACCACATTATGGAAAACAAAATGGGCGGAGCCTAACAACAGCGGATTCCTATGGCTATCACATTTACTATACTCTATACTTTTGGGGTAGGGCTTATTATCTGGGTAAGTCTTACTTTTGGAAAAACACGTTATGTCAATGGGAAAATAAAGTTATGGCAGTCAGAAGATGACAACAGAAAATATATATAGTTTTTAAAGATATTTTATTTTATAAGAGTAGTACCACAACAAAAAACTATATACATTTGGTATTATTGTAATCATACTCACACACACAGAATAAAGACATCAGGCCATTATTGCTGCGGTGTGTAGGCTGTACACACAAATCCACAGAAAATTGCATAACTGCGTTTTTTTACTTTTCGCTCCAATTTTTAAAACTACATTATATGGTAGATTTAGGCCCCCTGTCCACAGCTGTGATGGAATATTGCTGGTGATATTCCGCCGTGGGGGGTGAGCTCTGAGAGGTCTCAGCGGGGATCCTATGTAGCAGATAAGCCCTCTGCGGAGAATCACAGCAAATCGCAGCATGCTGCAATTTGAGTCCCGCGAGTGGAGAATCGCTATGGTTCTCCCCTCGTGGACAGCGGGTTGCGCTTTCCAAAGCAACACTATGAAAAGTGTGCACTGCGTTACTCGTGGCCGGATTATCGCCTGTGGACAGGAGCCCTTACTGGTACCACTGAAAAATACAACTCGGCTGGCAAAACGCAAGTCCTCAGACAAGTGGGTGAACAGAAAAATAAAAAATTTGCAAAAATAAAAAATTTGGAAGAAAACAAAAGAAACAAAAAAATGCCTGGGTCCTCATGGGCTTAAATAGCAATAATTAAAGGGATTCTGACACCACAAATATTCATTTTGAGCTGCCAGCATAGCACTATGTGCCACATGGCACACAAACTGAGCGTGTGCTTGTAAAAAGCAGAAATGATTAATTGCAGCATAAACTTACTTTTAGGGCGGCTTGTGTCTGCGCATAGTGTTGTACTTTTTGTGCACGCTGGGCCAGTTCGCATGCATGCACGAAACACCCCTCCCATAGATTGAAAGGCTATTTAGCCTAATAAGGACCAGATGAGGGTTTTTTGTGTGTGGTTTTGCACAGTATTTTAAACATTCCCCTTACATATTTGTGTACCTCCCGTAGACTTCTATGGGTGCCTTTGCTGTACAAAAAGCAGAAAGATAGAGCAGTTCCTACTTTTTTCCGTGCGTGTGGAATGTGCGTGCAGAACACGCTCATGGGGACAAAACCATTGAAATCAATGTAATTCTCTGTGGGTTAAACAGGCACAAATATGGTCTTGTGAAGAAGCTGTTATAATCTGCAATCTTTTGCTGCAATACCTAATCTTATTACAAGCACACGCTCAGTTTGTGTGCCACGTGGCACATAGCGGTTTGTTGGCAGATCAAAATCAATATTTTTGGTGGCAGAATCCCTTTGAAGATAAGGCTAGTAGTGCAATATATATGAGAACCTACATACAGCAGATGTGCTAAATAGCAGAAAGTCACTAACTTGTTAATCCCTGCTTAAAGGTACAGTGTTCTTCCACCTGAGTGGGCACTTCAACCTCTGAGCCCCATAGTAGTCACTATAACTATAGTTACGCCCACGAGACTATATAAACTATGGGCTCTTGCCCACGGCCGTGACGGACTCCGCCAGCGGAATATCGCAGCGGAGTCAGCCCCGGTGCCCCCCCCAAAACCCCCATACTCACCACTCCGGATCCTCTATACGCGTCACATGCAAATAGAACATGCAGCGTTTTCTTTCATGCTGCGGAATCCGCAGCGTGAACATTGAGCTATTAGGTTCAATAGAACCTAATAGTTGGGTACAACGCCGCAGATTTCCGCTGCTATCCAACCGTGGGCACTAGCCCTATGTCCATCTTTGTTGTATCTTAGAATATTATTAACGTCATGACCAATGTCCGTAGAATGCATTAGTTACAAGGGGTGGACAAAAATATGGAACCACCATACAAAATGCATGGGATGTTAATCATTATCATTGAGCTGCCCTTTTGACTCCTGCTTGGCTGAAAGCTTTCCCACCAAATTTGTGTTTACTTCACCTCTTGCCCTGCTCTGGATGGTTTGGGGAGTCAGCTAGTAACAGCAGCTGAGTGGCACAATTCCTGACCTCTGGAACCTTGTTGCCTGGGCAGATGTTCCCTTCTTCCCCGCAGCATCTATGTCATATTACCTCCACTTAAAATCGGTCTCTACATGTCTTACTGAAATATGATTTATAATCCCATGTATCTTAAGGCAATCATTTCGTACGATGTTTCCATATTTTTGTCCAGCCCCTGTATATCTACCATACAGTACACTATGGCATGGGAAGAAAAACTACAAATTCCTGTTATGATAAGTATGGAAAAAAATCAGGTGGGTTTAGAGAATATAAAAAGGCAATCCCATCTGGACTCACTAAATCAGATGTTTGTTCTTCTCCGGGATTGTGTTTTCTACTCTGCAGAGTGAAGCTGCGGAGATTAAAAAGCAAATATCTAAACAGAAAGAGTAATGGAGTCGAAGATGCAGGTCACAAAGTTACCATCATGTTTATTAGGTGCCAGTCTGTCTATGTCTTGCTGGAGCGAGTGGTAAGGCAAGTTGATGGGCACAGAACAGAATGTACAGTGTGTTTCACAGTAATTAATGTTGGTTTTCTCTAGCAGTAAATTCCTGGAAATCTGGATTGTTCTTAAAGGTATACTACCGTATATTCCAGAAGCAAGACTTAGCAATTAGAGATGAGCGAGCATACTTGCTAAGGGCAATTGCTCGAGCGAGCATTGCCCTTAGCGAGTACCTGCCCGCTCGAGAGAAAAGGTTCGGCTGCCGTCGCGGGTGACAGGTGAGTTGCGGCAGTGAACAGGGGGAGCGGGGGGGGGGGGGGGGGGGGGAGAGGGAGAGAGAGATCTCCCCTCCGTTCCTCCCCGCTCTTCCCCACTGCTCCCTGCCCGCCGCCGGCAGCTGAACCTTTTCTCTCAAGCAGGCAGGTACTCGCTAAGGGCAATGCTCGATCGAGCAATTCCCCTTAGCGAGTATGCTCGCTCATCCCTATTAGCAATGCATTCACCGCCATTGGGTACTTTATACCCAGTGTGCCATCTTCATGCAGCTTGCTCATTCTCCTGGTGATCTTATAGGTTTCTTCTGAAGGGCCTATATCAATTCCTATTGTTAAATTGACTTTAGACTGGACATAGTACTTCCATGTTTTAGGCTGTAGTTGAGAATTTAGATTGCAAGCTCTATATGTTAGGATCATTAAATCCCCCTATGTAGTACTGTATAATAAGACAGTTCTCATGTAAAACGTAACTTTTATTTGGTAAAATCAAAATGTGTACCAATACAATATTGTAGTGGCCCAGAGTTGGGGACACTCGGAGGGCAAGTCTGGCCTGAGTGCTTTGTTCCTTGAATGTCGCTAGGTCAGTGAGGAAAGGGCATGAAGAGTGAGATGGGACTGTTCGTCTTTGTCTCTCCATGTCAGGAGTGCTCTCTCCAGAACCACCCATCAGATAACTGGGACTGATGACACCTGTATCTTGGGAAAGGAGTGTTTGGCTAACGCAAGTGTGTCGGAAGATGGCTAAAGGAAAAGCTGCCAGTAATATTTCACTTGAGACTGTTGCAGTAATGTACTTGGATAATCAAAGTTGGAAATATCTAGTAAAAACCGTGTGCCTCCAGTTTTGAAAACTACACTTTGACTGTGGACTTTTTATTTGGTTTTGTCGACCTGTTGCTGGAAAAGCGTCACTGGCGTCACGTGAACAGTTAAGCTATAATTTCTCTCCTGGCGCAACGGCTAGCTTTTACCCTTGCATGAATGTTTTTGGATGAGAGGAGACGGTAGAGCCATAGTGACCCACCATTTTGTTCCACGCTGTCTCCCTCGCCCAAAGGTTTAACCCTGGCCACTGCAATATCACTGATAATCAAACATCAAATTTCATATTTATAATAATCTCAATGCAATATCAGAATTTATGACCGCTAAATATCTTACAGATCATAGGACAATAAAACAGTTAAAAATCAGACATGTACAGCCAATGAAACATATGTGTTACTTATGGTTTAGATGCTTGAAAATACTGGAGTTAGGATTAGGAAGTGGGGATTAAAATAAATGACAGCCTCCTCTCTGGGCACAAGTCTACCTCTTACTGCCAATTAGCAGGGTAACTGCCCTGACAATGGCAACCCCACTTCTCAGTGGCTAACCCTCACACTGCTTGTAATTATGCTCTAAGCATCCACAAAAAAAACAAAAAAACTATGTGATAGATATAAAGTAAAGGACCAGACCAATTTGCAGCTCAGGGAAGGGCCCTATAACGTGGAAGCTATGCTTAGACACTGATTAGGTTCAGCAGGGTATAACAGGTTAAACTTAGTGGTACATGGGTGGATGTACAACATGGGGGATGAAAAGGTTTGGGCATAATTATAGAGGGATAGTGTAAGGTCAGGATTACGCTCTTACCTAATTGGTAGGTTGATGGGTTAGAAGTAGAGATGAGCGAACGTACTCGTCCGAGCTTGATGCTCGTTCGAGTATTAGTGTGTTCGAGATGCTCGTTATTCGAAAGAGCACCACGCGATGTTCGAGTTACTTTCACTTTCATCTCTGAGACGTTAGCGCGCTTTTCTGGCCAATAGAAAGACAGGGAAGGCATTACAACTTCCCCCTGAGACGTTCAAGCCCTATACCACCCCCCTGCAGTGAGTGGCTGGTGAGATCAGGTGTCACCCGAGTATATAAATCTGCCCCTCCCACGGCTCGCCACAGATGCGTTCTGACAGAGATCAGGGAAAGTGCTATCTTGCTGGAGTTGCTATAGGGAGAGTGTTAGGAGTATTTTAGGCTTCAAGAACCCCAACGGTCCTTCTTAGGGCCACATCTAACCGTGTGCAGTAGTGTGGAGGCTGCTTATTGCAGTGTTGCACTTTTTTTTTTTTTTTGTATATCGGCCGTGCAGAGCATTGCGCCCTGCAGTAATTATACATAGTCCAGGGCCAGTAGTGGTGGTGAGGCAGGGACAGAAGACATATTTATTGAATATAGGCAGTGGGCCTTTCCAAAAACATTTGGGGAAAAAAATCTATTTGGGCTGCCTGTGACCGTCCTCAGTGTACTGGGTCTGTGCTGGGGGTAGTTGTCCTAATTCATACGCAGCCAGCTAAGTGTTACAGCAGGCTTGCGCAAAATTTTTTCCTGGCTCTGTGTTGGCTGTTACATCACCGCTGTATTCCAGTCCACAGTGCAACAGTTTGCAGTTATTTTACATACTCCAGGGCCAGAAGTGGTGACGCGGAGAGAGAAGACATATACAGTGTATATAGGCAGTGGGCCTTTCCAAAAACATTTGGAAAAAAAAAAATCTATTTGGGCTGCCTGTGACTGTCCTCAGTGTACTGGGTCTGTGCTGGGGGTAGATGTCCTAATTCATACGCAGCCAGCTAAGTGTTACAGCAGGCTTGCGCAAAATTATTTCCTGGCTCTGTGTTGGCTGTTACATCACCGCTGTATTCCAGTCCACAGTGCAACAGTTTGCAGTTATTTTACATACTCCAGGGCCAGTAGTGGTGACGCAGAGAGAGAAGACATATACAGTGTATATAGGCAGTGGGCCTTTCCAAAAACATTTGGGAAAAAAAATCTATTTGGGCTGCCTGTGACCGTCCTCAGTGTACTGGGTCTGTGCTGGGGGTAGTTGTCCTAATTCATACGCAGCCAGCTAAGTGTTACAGCAGGCTTGTGCAAAATTATTTCCTGGCTCTGCTGTGCGTTCCGTAAGCGAAGTCAGCCTCCAACCACAGGCCAATAAGTGGCACACTTAATTACAGCGTTCTGTTTCTGCACTACTGGTAATACAGCATGCTGAGGGGTAGGGGTAGGCCTAGAGGACAAGGACGCGGGCGAGGACGCGGAGGCCCAAGTCAGGGTGTGGGCACAGGCTGAGCCAGTGCGGTGGCCAGGGGTAGAGGCAGGGCCAGACCGAATAATCCACCAACTGTTTCCCAAAGCGCCCCCTCGCGCCATGCCACCCTGCAGAGGTCAAGGTGCTCTACGGTGTGGCAGTTTTTCACAGAGACGCC
This sequence comes from Eleutherodactylus coqui, assembly GCF_035609145.1. Taxonomy (NCBI): domain Eukaryota; kingdom Metazoa; phylum Chordata; class Amphibia; order Anura; family Eleutherodactylidae; genus Eleutherodactylus; species Eleutherodactylus coqui. Next base: position 61,621,571 of record NC_089837.1, read on the forward strand.
TGACGACCGACAAACAGTGGTGTGCAACCTTTGTCGCGCCAAGATCAGCTGGGGAGCCACCACCACCAGCATGCGCAGGCATATGATGGCCAAGCACCCCACAAGGTGGGACGAAGGCCGTTCACCGCCTCCGGTTTGCACCACTGCCTCTCCCCCTGTGCCCCAACCTGCCACTGAGATCCAACCCCCCTCTGAGGACACAGGCACTACCGTCTCCTGGCCGTCACCCACACCCTCACCTCCGCTGTCCTCGGCCCCATCCAGCAATGTCTCTCAGCGCAGCGTCCAGACGTCGCTAGCACCACTGTTTGAGCGCAAGCGCAAGTACGCCGCCACGCACCCGCACGCTCAAGCGTTAATCAGCCTGGAGATGCTGCCGTATAGGCTTGTGGAAACGGAGGCTTTCAAAAGCAAGATGGCGGCGGCGGCCCCGCGCTACTCGGTTCCCAGTTGCCACTACTTTTCCCGATGTGCCGTCCCAGCCCTGCATGACCACGTCTCCCGCAACATTGTACGCGCCCTCACCAACGCGGTTACTGCCAAGGTCCACTTCACAACGGACACGTGGACAAGCACAGGCGGGCAGGGCCACTATATCTCCCTGACGGCACATTGGGTGAATTTAGTGGAGGCTGGGACCGAGTCAGAGCCTGGGACCGCTCACGTCCTACCCACCCCCAGAATTGCGGGCCCCAGCTCGGTGCTGGTATCTGCGGCGGTGTATGCTTCCTCCACTAAACCACCCTCCTCCTCCTCCTCCTCCAACGCAACCTCTGTCTCGCAATCAAGATGTGTCAGCAGCAGCACGTCGCCAGCAGTCGCTGTCGGGCGGCGTGGCAGCACAGCGGTGGGCAAGTGTCAGCAGGCCGTGCTGAAACTACTCAGCTTAGGAGAGGAGGCACACGGCCCACGAACTGCTGCAGGGTCTGACAGAGCAGACCGACCGCTGGCTTTCGCAGCTGAGCCTCCAACCGGGCATGGTTGTGTGTGACAACGGCCGTAACCTGGTGGCGGCTCTGCAGCTCGGCAGCCTCACGCACGTGCCATGCCTGGCCCATGTCTTTAATTTGGTGGTTCAGCGCTTTCTGAAAAGCTACCCACACTTGTCATACCTGCTCGGAAAGGTGCGCCGGCTCAGCGCACATTTCCGCAACTGCAAGACGGACGCTGCCACCCTGCGGACCCTGCAACATCGGTTTAATCTGCCAGTGCACCGACTGCTGTGCGACGTGCCCACACGGTGGAACTCTACGCTCCACATGTTGGCCAGACTCTATGAGCAGCGTAGAGCTATAGTGGAATACCAACTCCAACATGGGCGGCGTAGTGGGAGTCAGCCCCCTCAATTCTTTACAGAAGAGTGGGCCTGGTTGGCAGCCATCTGCCAGGTCCTTGGAAACTTTGAGGAGTCTACCCAGATGGTGAGCGGGGATGCTGCAATCATTAGCGTCACCATTCCTCTGCTATGCCTCTTGAGAAGTTCCCTGCAAAGCATAAAGGCAGACGCTTTGCACTCAGAAACGGAGGCGGGGGAAGACAGTATGTCGCTGGATAGTCAGAGCACCCTCATGTCTATATCTTAGCGCGTTGAGGGGGAGGAGCATGAGGAGGAGGGGGAAGAGACAGCTTGGCCCACTGCTGAGGGTACACATGCTGCTTGTCTGTCATCCTTTCAGCGTGTATGGCCGGAGGAGGAGGATCCTGAAAGTGATCTTCCTAGTGAGGACAGCCATGTGTTGCGTACAGGTACCCTGGCACACATGGCTGACTTCATATTAGGATGCCTTTCTCGTGACCCTGGCGTTACACGCATTCTGGCCACTACGGATTACTGGGTGTACACACTGTTCGACCCACGGTATAAGGAGAACCTTTCCACTCTCATACCCGAAGAGGAAAGGGGTTCGAGAGTGATGCTATACCACAGGACCCTGGCGGACAAACTGATGGTAACATTCCCATCCGACAGCGCTAGTGGCAGAAGGCGCAGTTCCAAGGGCCAGGTAGCAGGGGAGGCGCAGAGATCAGGCAGCATGTACAGCGCAGGCAGGGGAACATTCTCCAAGGCCTATGCCAGCTTTATGGCTCCCCAGCAAGACTGCGTCACCGCTCCCCAGTCAAGGCTGAGTTGGCGGGAGCACTGTAAAAGGATGGTGAGGGAGTACGTAGCCGATTGCATGACCGTCCTCCGTGAGGCCTCTGCCCCCTACAACTACTGGGTGTCGAAGCTGGACACGTGGCCTGAACTCGCGCTGTATGCCCTGGAGGTGCTTGCTTGTCCTGCAGCTAGCGTCTTGTCAGAGAGGGTGTTTAGTGCGGCTTGGGGAATCATCACGGATAAGCGTACCCGCCTGTCAACAGACAGTGCCGACAGGCTTGCACTCATCAAGATGAACAAAGCCTGGATTTCCCCAGATTTCTCTTTTTCACCAGCGGACAGCAGCGATACCTAAGCAATACGTAGGCTGCACTCGCGGATGGAAGCATCGTTCTCTATCACCATCAAAAACGGGGACATTTTTGCTTCATCAATCTGTGTATAATATTCTTCCTCCTCCTCCTGCTCCTCCTCCTGAAACCTCACGTAATCACGCTGAACGGGCAATTTTTCTTAGGCCCACAAGGCTCAGTCATATAATTTTTCTAAACAATTTTTATACGTTTCAATGCTCATTAAAGCGTTAAAACTTGCACCTGAACCAATTTTTATTTTAACTGGGTTGCCTCCAGGCCTAGTTACCAATTAAGCCACATTAACCAAAGCGATTAATGGGTTTCACCTGCCCTCTTGGTTGGGCATGGGTAATTTTTCTGAGGTACATTAGTACTGTTGGTACAGCAATTTTTTGGGGCCCTCGCCTACAGTGTAATCCAATTAATTTTTTGCCCACCTGCATTACAGCTGATGTTACATCAGCTGTGCTGGGTACTGCAATGGGATATATTTATATACCGCCGGTGGGTTCCAGGGAGCCACCCATGCTGTCGGTCCACACGTAGTTGTAACTACATCTGTCCACTTCTAAAGAACCCCAGTCTGACTGGGGTATGCAGTGTGGGCCGAAGCCCACCTGCATTAAACATGACATTACCTCAGCTGTGATGGGCAATGCAATGGGATATATTTATGTACCGCCGGTGGCTTCCTGGCACCCACCCATGCTGTCGGTCCACACGGAGTTGTAACTACATGTGTCCACTTCTAAAGAACCCCAGTCTGACTGGGGCATGCAGTGTGGGCCGAAGCCCACCTGCATTAAACATGACATTACCTCAGCTGTGATGGACAATGCAAAGGGATATATTTATGTACCGCCGGTGGGTTCCAGGGAGCCACCCATGCTGTCGGTCCACACGGAGTTGTAACTGCATGTGTCCACTTCTAAAGAACCCCAGTCTGACTGGGGCATGCAGTGTGGGCCGAAGCCCACCTACATTAAACATGACATTATTACCTCAGCTGTGATGGGCAATGCAATGGGATATATTTATGTACCGCCGGTGGCTTCCTGGCACCCACCCATGCTGTGGGTCCACAGGGAGTTGTAAATGCATCTGTTTCCACTTCTAAAGAACCCCAGTCTGACTGGGGCATGCAGTGTGGGCCGAAGCCCACCTGCATTAAACATGACATTACCTCAGCTGTGATGGGCAATGCTATGGGATATATTTATGTGCCGCCGGTGGCTTCCTGGCACCCACCCATGCTGTCGGTCCACAGGGACTTCACAATAGGGAGTTGTACCTGCCTGTGTCTATGAATTAAAATGCCCGGTCAGGTTGGGCCATGCAGTGTGGGCCGAAGCCCACCTGCATTTAATCTGACGTTAGCTCTGCTGTCCAGGGCACTGCAATGGGATACATTTATGTATAGCCGGTGGGTTCCAGGGAGCCACCCATGCTGTGGGTGCACACGGAATTCCCATTGCGGAGTTGGGGATTCCCAGTTGTACCTGCCTGTGACTATTTATAAAAAACCGCGGTCTGACTGGGGCATGCAGACACCTTGACAGAATGAATAGTGTGTGGCACATAGGTTCCCCATTGCTATGCCCACGTGTGCAGCTCCTGATGGCGGTGGCACAGGATTATATTTCTCATTGCTTCTGTACAGCATTTTGGGCTATCGCCCCGCCCCTTTTAAAGAGGGTCGCTGCCTAGCCGTGTCAACCCTCTGCAGTGTGTGCCTGCGGTTCCTCTGGCAGACGCACTTATAAATAGACATGAGTGTGGCGTGGCATGAGGGCAGCTGAAGGCTGCACAGGGACAATTTGGTGTGCGCTGTGGACACTGGGTCGTGCAGGGGCGGGGAGGGGGGTTGGGCAGCATGTAACCCAGGAGAAGTGGCAGCGGAGTGTCATGCAGGCAGTGATTGTGCTTTGTTGTAGGTAGTGTGGTGCTTAGCTAAGGTATGCATTGCTAATGAGGGCTTTTCAGAAGTAAAAATTGTTGGGGGGGGGCACTCTTGCCGCTATTGTGGCTTAATAGTGGGACATGGGAACTTGAGATGCAGCCCAACATGTAGCCCCTCGCCTGCCCTATCCGTTGCTGTGTCGTTCCCATCACTTTCTTGAATTGCCCAGATTTTCACAAATGGAAACCTTAGCGAGCATCGGCGATATACAAAAATGCTTGGGTCGCCTATTGACTTCAATGGGGTTCGTTATTTGAAACGAACCCTCGAGCATCGCGAAATTTTCATCCCGAGTAACGAGCACCCGAGCATTTTGGTGCTCGCTCATCTCTAGTTAGAAGGTTTAGTATATAGTATATAGGTACAGGGTGGGGTTTCCAAGTCAGTAGTTTGTGAAGTGGAGCAGTTGGTTAAATGTAGGGCACGGAGAAATATGGAGATTTGGATGTAGTTACAGGGAGGTGTAAAATGAGATCAGGATTAGACTCCTACTTGATTGATAGGTAGGTGAGTCAGAAGGGTCAGTTTGAGATTAGTACAGCGTAAGGTCCCCAGCTCAGCAGTTGGTCAAGTAGAGCAGTTTCCTACTCCTCCATCCAATAGTGTTATGCCTTTACTGGTTTTCTTTACTGGACTTGCCGGTCTCGAGAATTGGGTCCCATTTCCCCCATCTTCTTCACTCCTGCAGCAGTGAGACCCCCACTGACCAGCAAGTTATCTCCTGCAGTGAAGAGGAGAGACTAAGTGGAGGCTGGTCATGAAAGTGCACTAGTGCATCATCCATTATCAATGGGGCTGCTGAGATACCCAAGCGTCATCCACTCGGATATTCCCGTCAGCCCCATTGAAATGAATGGAGCGCTGACTATGCATACTTGGCCAGCTCTCCATTCTTCATGACATCACTGCAAGGGGATAAGCAACCCCTGCAGTCACAGTCAGACACGGTAAACCATTCTTGAGTTTGGTGGGGGCTTCAGCAGTGAGATCCCTACCAATCAGCAAGGAGATAAACTGCAATTTTGGTAAAAAAGTAGCTGACAAGAATGGGATCATTGAAGGAGTCAATTTGGGGTGAATGTGGGTCCTTCATAGGTATCTGGAGTCACCCAAGTTCTACATGTATATGGAGAATTTGTTGGAGTGTATCACTCCTGTGCTGAGATCTCAACAGAATGGTAATTTTAGGCAACATTCAGCTGGACGTTCCCTTGAATTGGCACGGCTACGGGATGGAGAGAGGAGTTGCTGATGTTGCAATTTGATAATTATGGTGGACCTTTAAAGACCCCTTCCTATTGTTCTTTTATCATGTATTCATACAGTTATTTATATGAGTATTTATAGTACATTTTATATTTTTAACCTATATCTTGTTAGTAGAGGCAGCTATGGCCCCTTTATCCAAGTCATACGGTGTCTGTCTTTATTGTGGAATTGGGTTGTGGGTTGGTTTCGGTTTAAGGGGCCTATCACAGTTAGACATCCTCAAGTCATGAATACTCGTAAAAAAAAGTGTTATTTTTGCCATGTAGAGTTATCTTTTTTTTTTTACTAATTAAATCAGCCATTTTTTAAAATTATACTTAAAAAATAAAATAAGCAAAATGTAATTTTTCTTTTACATTAAATATTCATATTTGAAAGTTGTTAAAAAGTAGAATAACATTTTTCTAGATAATTAAACTTTTCTATCTACAAAAAAACACAGACGAGGAGACGTTTGTATGAATGCTGATGTAGGAACCATATATTTTTTATAAATGGAGTAATACTGGAGCAGGGGCACATTTTGAAGTCAACTGTGAGACGTGTAGAGCATTCTCCTGAATACCTCGTCTCTCACAGGCTGTGACCTAGATACGGTATCTTGTGCCTTAAGGCGCAAGGAAAAGTTGTAGGACACTTTTATTAGCTTCTAGTAATACTAAGAATTCTCACTGTTAGGATAACGGAGAATGTCCTGAAGATAAGACACCTCCTCACAAATTAAGAAGTACAGAGATTTTTTTTACTCTTTTAATTCAGCTTGTAGAAACAATAATATATATATATTTTAATATGAATTATAATGGTTGACTGGGGAGAGGAAAACTTTAGGCACAAATGTTCAACATCAACTTCTACATTTGTACTGTTCTTTGTGTTTGTTTTTCCTGCTCTCCTCTTCTGGAGCAGTAAGATAAGGTGTGGTGGCTCGGTTGTTAGCACTGCTGCCTTGCAGTGCCGGAGTTCTAGGTCCAAATCTGTCAAGGGCAACATCTGTGTAGAGTTTTTCAAAGTGGGATTTAAACCTAGGACCCCAGTGCTGCAAGGTAATGGTGCTAACTAGAGATGAGCGAGCCTACTCGCTAAGGGCAATTACTCGATCGAGCATTGCCCTTAGCGAGTACCAGCCTGCTCGGAAGAAATGGTTCGGCTGCCGGCGGCGGGCAGGGAGCGGTGGGGGAGAGCGGGGAGGAATGGAGGGGAGATCTCTCTCTCCCTCTCTCCCCCTCACTCTCCTCTGCTCACTGCCGCAACTCACCTCTCACCCGCACCGGCAGCCGAACCTTTTCTTCCAAGCGGGCAGGTACTCGCTAAGGACAATGCTCGATCGAGTAATTGTCCTTAGCGAGTATGCTCGCTCATCTCTAGTGCTAACCAGTGAGCCACATTCATTGAAGAATTTTCTTCTCCCCCGCCTTCTGATTTTTACTCCTATGGACTATAATGGGAGTCCCAATCGGATCATCCCAATTCACAATTAATTGAAAATCAGGTCATTGCTTGTCAGAATATTTCAATAATTACTCAACATTAGTCAGGAGCTTGATACTACATACTAATTGCTGGCTGTATAGCTGCTTTCACATGGGCTGATCATCGACCCTTCATGCTCCTTTGAGCGCTTGACAATCAGGCCATGTAAAGGGACCAATGATCAGTCAACGAATTATTGAATGGTCATTCATTGACCAGTCGTTGAGTTTTGGCGGGCAGATAAATGTTTGCTGATCAGTGATATATCTTCCTGTGTGAAAAGGGAGATATACAGATGGTCTATGGGGCCAATGATTGTATTAGCGAGAGTTAGTTCCCCTAAGCCATTTCTCTGTCTGTATCAAAGAAAATGAAGTGTCAATCGGTTGACATTTGTTACATTGGGCATAGAATTTGGCTTGTCTAAAAGTACGTTAAATTATTTGCAAGGACAACATTCTCTTTGGACCCAAGGAATTAGTTTTAGAGTGGGAGACCATACTGTTGCCCCTATTGGTCCCAGAGCTCCCTGGGTCTAGTTTAGCCCTAATTATGATATTATCAGGGCTATTACAAAAGAGGTTTGCCGTCCATAGAAAAAGAAAGAAAAAAAATAATCCCACAAAATATATCCTGACAGCAGAAAAAAAGAAGTAAAACTAACTATTGGAAAACCCTAATTAAACCCCGACAATGCATTTGAGTCTCTCGCTCAATGCAATTCCACTAACTGGGTCAAGTTATATATCAATAAATGTAAGACAATAGCAGACACAAACCAGAATCCTATCGTAACGCTACAACCAGTTTCTGCTTTCATTCTTGTCTTCTTTTGTATATTTCCTTTGAAGTAGCCATGTGAGGGTTCGGACTTTGCGTTGGAAGTTCTATTTTTTTTTAATACAAAGAAAATGAAGCAGCTCGCCAGCAGGATACACGGATTTGATTGGAATCAATTGCAAAAAACAGGAAGAAAAATAACCGGCATCCAAAAAAATCACGGCTTTTTTGAGGCATATTAAAATCCCATCAGGAAGGACAAATAATGGCGTGCCTCTGACGCGTTTCAAGCTGTGACAGCAGCTCTTAGTCGTAGCATAAGAACATGGTGCACCGCCTCAGTTTAAAAAGAAGCGTGCACCCAATCAACAAACAAAAAATAATCATGTAGCTAAGCAGAAAAAGGGAGAAAAACAGAAGATTTAATGATTAACCCTTAGTTGTGCAAAATCAGGTCAGATCTCTTATTTAAACCAAAGGGGGCGCTGGCTTTCAGCTAAAAAAAAATCCAGTATGTTTCTCTATGAAGTAATTTTTGATGGTGGTCGCCTCCCGTAATGGGTCAACCGACCTGTTCAATGCCTGCAGCGCACATAGATGAAAAACTGCCAGCATGAAGAATACGCTGAAATTGCAGAAGCCTTCCTGGATGCCCTAATTGGTTGATCAGAGATATGACGTTTCGTTAACCCTTTCCAATCCACTGTCTGATGTCTAAAGACATTATGATTTAAGGCTGTACAGCTCCGATGTTGGAAGACGTCCATCGGGGTTCTCTTACTGTATATTGCCAGTCTTTCTGCTGTCGGAGCCTATCCAACGTGTCACCTCATGCAGTACTGGCTTTAGCCAGCAGATAGCGCTGTTGTATAACAGCAGAAAAAGAGTAAGCCCCCTAGGAAAACCAGGATACAAATTGGATTGGAAAGGGTTAAACTGAAAGTCGTGCAGCCAACATACTGAAGTTGACATGAGACACAAGTAATCACATACACTACATAAGGGGTGTTATAATTAATATAGTTTATTGGCGAATCAATTGCCGGTGACACATGAAATACATTTTTTTGAGATATGTAGAACCGAACGCCCCCCACATTTGGAACATCCGCTTATAAATGCCTTAGAATGCGTGAGCCCGGTGGCAGATGGACCAATAGGGTCAGGAAACAGACTGGGCGATAATAATTGACCCAAAATTGGGGCTTTTCTTATTACATTCCTGCAACCATTGCAGAGAATAGATGTGAACATAGTATCAATATGCATAACAGATGTATATTTATTAACTATCTGGCATACTTCCTGCAATTCACAAAAGAAAATACTACTGCAGGGGGACTGAATTTTTTTTTTTTTTTTTTAAACCAGCACCTCCTTAGGTTTAAATAACAGTAATGACCTGATTTTGCATTATGAAGGGTTAATTGCCTGATGTTCTCTCTCCTATATATCTCGTTTTTTTCTTCTTAGCCACATGATTACTTTTTTGTTTGTTTATTGGTTGTATGTTTATTTTTATTCCAATATGTTCTTTATTGAAATGATAACAAGTCAGAGGTCGGGGCACACAGAATGGCTTCATCATGGCACATCAGGCAACAGACAGCAGAATGGTCAACACAGCAAGCCGAGGACAGGAACAGAGAATGCAGTAAAATCAGGAATAGCCAAAGTTTGGAGAGTCAGAAAACTTATATTATTTTTTGCTCCAAAAAAGGCACTAGATCTTATTTTTGTGGGAGGTCTTACTATACTTACCTAGCAGGCTCTGCCCAGGACCCTCCCGCTGCTCTCCAGAGCTGCGGCGCAGTTCCCGCAGTCCTCAGATGCTCAAACACCACTTCCTGGTTACAGAATTCATAAATCCTGCCTCCAGGAAGTGATGGATGAGATTTGGTTCTTCAACCACTACTCAGCCAATCAATGCAATGCTGGATCAACCATTGCAATGGCTGTGATTGGTTTATCCAGTGCTGCATTGATTGGCTGAGCAGCAGTGGTAGAACCGATCAACAGCCATCGCGTTGTAGAGGTGGGATTTATGAAATGGCTGAGCAGTGGCCAATCACAGCCATCACATTGGTTCATCCAGCGCTGCATTAATTGCTTGAGCAGCGGTCGAAGACCAAACACAGCCATTACTTCCTGGAGGTGGGATTTATAAATCTTGTAACCGGGAAGTGATGTTGTATGAACGGCTGAGGACTGCAGAAACAGCGCCCAACCTCTAGAGATCAGCAGGAGGGACCTGGACCAAGACTGCTAAGTATAATGTCTTCATTTTTTATGTAGTGTAACTAGGCCTTATTTTGGGGGTAGAGCTTATATTTAAGCCTCCCTGAAAATTAGGCTAGGGCTTATTTTTTGGTTAGGTCTTATTTTCAGGGAAATAGGGAAGCAGCTTAAGCATGGACCAAAAGAACAAAAATTAAGGTACCTTCCTTGAGGCTATGATATAGCCAGATATAGCCAGAGGTAGCTCATGATTGGCATGAGAAGGTATATCTAGGTGCATGCTAGCCTTTTAAGAGCATAAGCATGCTGAATATGCACCCTCTGGGCCACCAATAGGGACAGAGTGTATGCCAGAGCTGAGCATCTTCTGAAGCAAGAAAAAGGGTGCCTGCCATTACTACTAATGGGAAAAAGAAAGGTAATCTGTGCAATGTATCACAATGCACATTCTCTAAATGGCACAGTGCCATCTAGGCAGATATAGTAAGTCTTGTGTCTCCACATGGAATAATGTTCTATGGACAGATGAGTTGTTTTTGAACATAACAGGTCTCAAAATACTTGGTGTAACCCCAAAACTGTGTTCTGAAGTAACATTATAATGGTGGGATGCTTTGCTGCTTCAGTAATTAGGCAAGTTGTCCTTTTTGTAGGAATCTTGATTACCCAACATGAAGATGAGATGATCAAGGTAGATCCTTATTGTATGTGAGTAACAAAGTGACAATGAAATCATGTTTAGTGGTGTGTATAAAGGATGGCTGATGACATACTGTAGAAATGACAAAAATAAAGCCCTTTTCAGGAAAAGCATGACACCGTCAAACTCTTAACCACCTGTAATAGAAGGTCGTGGTGCCCTTACATGACTCAAGTACATCTTCAGCTTCCTCAGCACCCATTAAAATGGGGACAAGACCAATATAAATTAGGCTCCCTTGATACAGGGAATCAAATAGCTACCACATAGGTTGCCTCTATGGTTTGTAAGCCATTGAGTATCCTTAATGCAACGGAGTCCTGAAATATTATCAAGCTCCTTGGCTGATTTTTAGAAGACAACTTAAATGAATAATTTAAATGAATACACATTAGTGACCTCCTTGAAGTTCAGGAAACGTATTGCTGCTAATAATCATGTCTTTTGGATATTTAATGCATAGAAAACTAAAGTTCCACTAAAATACCAAACTTTATGACAAGGTTAGAAAGTAGCATTGAATACATGACTCCTCTCTAGATGCTGCTTCATTGTTAAGACGTGGGAAGAGTAAATGATGAGTTCAAGAGGTCTTGTGCCTTGGGAAGGTTGCTGGATTATGCTATTGTATGGAGTAACAGCTATGAATACTTGATAAGGAACCTAGATAAAGTATGTGGCATATGACTACACCACAGGGATCTAAACCACACACAATTCATACATTGAAAGGTCTGTCATAAATAATGCAACCAAGTATAACAGATGCAAAAAATCTCAAGTTGACTTTTCTACCTAGATCTTCCACAATGGCGTGTGAGATATGTGAGGACCAGAGATAAGGAATAATGTTATTTTGCAACAGAAGGTCATAATACTGGGTAACACTTACATATAAACATGATCCAAATGTATCTCATTAGAATATAATTTATAAAGTATTCACGAACCTTGACAGTGAGACTATGTTTTATTGATTTCATTAGGTGGGAATTTGGTGTCCATATGAAAAGGAACATGGTAATAAAAATCCAAGTTAAATCCATAACCTGCATAAAACTATGAAGAAAATGAGTTTTTTTGTATGGCTTGGCTCTGCGAATGGAGATTTAACTATGGAACTGTCCTCATCTTCTACAGGCTCACAGGTAGCTGATGAGTCCAATTTGGGATATGCAGATGTGGTCACAGAGGAAAGTTTGCCCTGGATTCAGTGCTGCAATGTTCTGGTTCTTTCTCGGTCTCCTCTTATCCTTGAGAGCATTCAAGTGAGCGCTCTCAAAAGATAAGACAGCTTGGTAAGTGATGTGCCTCCAAGCTTTATGATCAGAGGCTATAGTAGACCACTGGTTATGATCAATATAGCATGCTTCAAGAGACTTCTTCAGATATCCTTATACCTCTTCCTTGGTGCCTCTCTGTTTCGGTAACCAGTTCTGAGCTTGGCATCTCCATTCATCACAATATCTTTGACAGGTGGAAAATTCTACATCCTGGAGACACGCATCGCAAAAAAATAAACCTGAGAATTAAGTATGTTATTGGAAACACAAGAGGTTAAAGATGTCCCTACATCTTCAACAGCTATTCATTTTCCGACTGCTGTTTCCCTATGCTCCCCCAAACACATGAGCATTTGGTTTGGCTGAGCGTTTGTGTGTTTAGTGAGGGAAACCACAGCTAGATAGCTCTGGTGGCTTATCTTCCGGAGAACAAAAGAATAGGTTATTGAAATTCAACATCATGGATCCTTTCTTCTCCTGATATCAATTGTTAAGGGAAAGCTGAGCAACCCCCATACCCATTAGGATAGTTGTCCAGCCCCAGTGAGGTCAACAGGTTCAGACAACTAAACATGAATGTGTATGGGGACCTTAAGAACCGATGACAGCTTGTGTACTAGTTAAAAATGACTTGAGTGACCATGATCAATGAATTAGAATGGGAAATGTATTATTTTGGAACAGAGTACTCTATAGAAGTCCTGAGGAAGAAGCAAACCAAAGGAGATATGTGTAAAAGTATACTTGAAAATGGTAATGATTTCAACTCAAATATTGACAGTATAATACAAAAGATGAGCTCCTATAAATCCTACATCAAGGATGGACTGAGTACAGTATTTGGTCTTCCAGACATTGCCCAAGGTCCCATAGTTATGTAGGGTTTGTAAACCCCAAGTCAAATACAGCAATACTTAACATATTTGGTCCAAGAGCCAAAGGTAAAAGGATTAAGTGCAGCAGTAAGGTCCTTCTGAAATGCAAAGTGTAAACCTGGTTCAAGTGCATGATTCATCACTATGATGATTAGTAACTGACGTAGGACCATTATTACCCAAAGTTCTCTCAAGCCACCCCAATCCTACAACCTGCATTGTTAAACATGTCTAAATATATATCAGTGGCAACATGTTAAGGATATGTTTGCATCAGCGTCCTGGGTCTTGATTTAAAGCCTTCACTGCTGATTTCCATGAAAATCACAGACATAACCCAAATGGACCTCATTAAAGTCAATGATTGGTTTCATCATAAGATGGATGTTTTCCTGCTCTCTTAAATGGAACTCACAATAGGGATATTAAATAAACATAGTGTAAGACAATATATATATATATACACACAAGTATATTGGCATATAGATTGAATAAAGGCTATATCCACCTCTGTAACCAATGTGGGAAATTTATTAATGCTCTTGTGCCAGCATCCGGCTGTCAATTTTGGCACAAGTGGTGCTCTATCGCACAAATTGCAACTTCTTGAAGTTTTATGCACTTTTTTAACAAAGTAGGTGTGGCTTAGCAGTAGAGGACATGAGGTCACTCTTCAGATTTGCTATAATTTATGACAGAAGTTGGTGTGAATTGTAGCTGCAGTCAACACCCGTTAGTAGCAGGCATAGACTTCACAGTCTGGCACACAAGCAGGCCAGACACGTAACAAATTTGTCAAGATTTTTGCTTCTTTTAATACATTAGTCACACTTCACTTCAGGGCACTGTTTATTTGTGACTGTGACTGGTGTATAAAACATACGTCTAAGTAAATTCCATTCCCATTTTTTTTCGTAATGTTAATAGCAAAATTGCCAATAGTTTTAATTATTTTGATGTCTGCAATTCCTTTGCAGACCTATAGTATGTGTCTCCATGGTAACAGACTACAAGCAATCAGTATGTAGTCTGATCCTACCATCATAGACCCTTGTATACCCTACTTCTTACTCATACATATTTAGTAGGTCATAATGTGTGTGAATAAAGGTAACCTAACATGGGTCAATTAGCACCTGAATTATTATTGCTGTACAGGAGGCCACTGAAAGGACACGGAGCGATAAATCGCTTACTTGCCCAAGTTGCTGTCACGTCCACCTAGGACGTGATGGAACCATAACCCACCGATCTCACACATAAACAGACAAACTGCGTCAAAACAATAATAAACAAAAACACGGTAACTCTTTACCTATCTAAATAACCTCAGAGATGGGGACCTGCCTACACGCGGGCAATTTGTCCTGACGAGGATGTACATGACCTTGTACCTTGGTCCTTAGTTAACCCTACGTGGGACTGGGAAATAACATAAGAAACATGAAGGAAAAGAAACACAAACTTAGCTTTGCGATGCAACAGACAAATTATAGGTTCAAGACCAAGCTCTGACTGAGATTCAATGGCAATTCAGTCCAGCCTGAGCCATACAAAATAGCAGTGACAATTAGCCTCGTTTGCGGCTAAGCACGTCTCACCTAATACCACACCCACCAGGAGCAGAAGATGGAGAACCACCTGCACAACCTGCACCAGACTATCAGCATGGCAGCAATCCCAAAACTGCCACAACAGTCACTTGGTTTTTAGCAGAACTAAAAACTAAGTGACTGTTGGGCCGTATAAACAGGAGCCACTCAATCTTTGTTTATTGTGAATGGAAGCAGGTAGAGATGAGCGAGCATGCTCAGGTAAGGCAATTACTTGAGCGAGCATCGGTCTTTTCGAGTAACTGCATACTCGTTTAAGAAAATTCGGGGGCAGAGGGGGTTTTCACGCCCAGCCGATATACGGTGTCCCTCTGTGCAGGGGGAGGAGGCTGGAAGAGCCGGTAGCAGTGCACTGAGCTCCCACCCCCTCTCGGCCCCTGCCACTATATGCAAGGGGAGAGGGCAGGGCTAAGTTCCAGGACTTAGCTCTGCCCTATCCCGCCCCCTCCCATTGCAAATATTGGCAGGGAGTGTAGAGGCAGTGGGAGCTCAGTGCACTGCTCCTGACTCTTCCAGCCTCCTCCCCCGGCACGGCACAGAAGGACACCGTATATCGGCTTGGCATAAAAACCCAGCTGATATACGGTCGTCTGAATTAGCCCTTAATCCCATAAAAGCAAAGAAGGTTTAAGCTCTAAAAAGCAAAAAGTGCAGAAATAATAGGTATCGCCGCTCTCATAATGACTCAAACAAGGAACATATTTAGTTACCTATTCCACATGGTTTACAACATAAAAAGATAGGACATGCCACGATTTACTTCCTGCATTCCAACGTAGTGAAATGCGATGCAGGAAAAAAAATCGTTCATGTGTATGACCCCATTCAAAAGAATAGGGGGTTCATAGTCGTGCAAGATTTGTGCATCTCGCAAAGCACAAATTCTTGTCCATGTGAAACCGCCTTTAGGTGGAAAAATAAGGGGTCTTGCAGTGATGCACATTACATTTTCTTGCATCATTTTTTTTTATTGTAGTAGCAAATTAGATTTTTTTTTTCTCCTATCGCTATAATCATATTGACCCACAGCAAAAGGTAAAAGGTCATTTATGCTGTATTCTGCTCTGTCGGAAAAAAAAAAACTTAAAAATGCTATAGGTCTGTGCGGAGAAAGAGATACGATTTTATTTTATCTCGAGTTTTTAGTGCGCAAAAGTACTGATGAATGAAGAAAAATGTATCAACTTGGTATCTCCGTAATTACGCTAATCCAGAGAATAACCAAATGTATGTTTTACTGCCCAATAAAACAAAACTCAAAAACAATGGCAGATTTTCTGTTGTTTTTTTTTTTGTTTTGTTTTACATCAACCTCAAAGAATTAATAAAAGTTTTACAACACATTATATGCACTCCAAAGTAGGGCCATTAAAGATATAACTTGTCCCGGAAAAACACAAGCCCACATCTGGCCATGTCGATGGGAAAATAAAAAATTTCTGGCTCTTTCGATAAAAAAATGAGGAAAACAGCTTGGCCATTAATGCGGAAAATAGTCAGTAAGGGTTTAAGTAAATACTACAACCAATAATAATGTAAATCTTGGTATGAAGCAAGTAACATTAGTGAAATCACTATATATTGAGAGCTCACATATTTATACAGCCAGAAAGACCCCTAGTGTGTGTAGAAGCAGTAGGAGCAGGTTGGCGGCATCGAGATTCTCGCTCACTGGAAGAATCTCAAATACTATGCATATCATTTCAAGGATGGTTTGTCTTCACATCGCCACACAAGGCTCAGCTTCCGGAACACAAGAAACAAATCAAGGAATGACACAGGTGCCGTTAGGGTGCATTCACACCGGCGAGTTTCATGGGCGAGTTCTGTCCGGTAGGGCGTGTAAATAAAACAATGATTTCAATGTGTTTATTCATAAGTAAGAAATTGCTGCCTGTCCTATTTTGGGGCATTTTTCGCAAGGAATCACTTATTATTTTCTATGGGATCTTGATTGGCATAAGGACTCATGTCCACAGGGTTAAAATCCGCAGCGTTTCTCCCGCACGCGGATCCGCGCCCCATAGGGATGTATTGGACACCCGCAGGTAGTTAAATACCTGCGGATGTCATTTTTCCCGTCAGGCGCGGATCCGCATGCGGGAAAAAATCCGGACATGCTCCATTTTAGTGCGGGTTTCCCGAGGGGACAGCTCCCGCAGGCTTCTATTGAAGCCTATGGAAGCCGTTCGGATCCACGGGAGACCCGTACCAGAATTAAAACTCACCTGCTCCGGACAATGCGGATCTTCCCTTCTTCGCGTCCGGATCTTCTTTCTTCGGCCCGGCGGATGTGCTCGGCACGCCGGCAGCGTGCCACCCGTAGAAAGAAGATCCGGCAGATAAGATCTGCATCGTCCGGAGCAGGTGAGTTTATTCTTCTTTTTAGGCCTCATGTCCGCGGGGCAGCAGGGACCCGCTACGGATTCTACATGAAGAATCCGCGGCGGGCCTGATTTTCCCCGTGGACATGAGGCCTAAGAGTACGATGCAATTTTTGCAACTGATCCTAATGCAAGCACTTTCGCTTTTTTCACACGCGTTTTTCAAAAATGTATTTTGAAGCAAAAACGTATTGTGATCGCATCCAGGATCACAAATTTACAAGCAGGATATCGGTTTCTTGGACCCTCACATGTTTACTTGCTTCTGGCTGCTCACTTTGCCATTGATGAGGACATTCACCCCGTATAGGAAATATACATAAACATATAATGTAGACATTTATTTGTCAATTTTATGGTGCCAACATATGTGGCAGCTGTAACAACAGTAGCTGGACACTAAGTAGTAGAACTTGACTTCATCCTTCATCCATTGTCTTTCCGGTACAAAGAAACCATCGCAATCAGAACAGAACACAGAAGTGTATAGTGTAGTGAAATTAGAGCATCAAGGTGAAGAAGAGCGAAAATAGGAGGAAGTGAACCTCGGCCGCTTATGCAAGGAGAATAACATGTATGACACCTCTCATACAGCTGCAGCCATCCCGACCAGAAGTGATGTCTTCCATGGAGAACATGGAGGAGAAACATAGGAAAGCAGGATTAGGCACACTAAGCAGAGGGCCAGATAGCCGGGCTAACGCGAAGAGGACTTTATTGGCAACAAGATATTTCCGTGCTGAACCAGCCAGATGAAGGCACGGTTCAGTACTGAAACGCGTTGCTGCCAAAAAAGTTTTCTTCATGGTATCCCGTCTCTTGGTCCTCTACTCAACATGCCTTTTTCCTGTGTTCCTCCTCCAGATACCATCAGAACTTACAGTGGAGCCAAATAGTGTAACAACTAGCTAACACAAGAAGTATACGAGGCCTTACCACGTCCGTAACGACCCGGACAATGAAAACGTTTAGCTATTTATCTTGCATGGTGAATGTCATAAAAATACTTAAAAAACTAACGCCAGAATGCTGTTTTTCTCTTGCTCACCTCCCCAAAAATGTAGGAAAAAGCAGTCTGAGGCCTTAGTCAGACGGGCGTTTTTAGCCGCGATTTGCGCATGCGCATGCGTCCGGCGATTTTATAAAACCATTGCTTTGCAATGGTATCGGACACATGAGCGCTTTTTATGCGCTCGTCCGATAAATTATAGAACAAAAAATCGCAGATCGCACCTATCTGCGATCTGCGATTCCTGTTCTCTTCTGTATATGCGCTCAATGGGGCAGCGCCGACCCCATTGAGAACATATAGAAGACAAATCATTCTTCTCTGCCACAGCTGTAACAGCTGTGGCAGAGAAGAACGATGTTTGCCCATTGAATTCAATGGAGCGGCAATACAGCCGCTCCATTGAAAGCAATTGGCTGCCGGCGTGCGCGGGGTGAATTGTCGGGAAGGGGTTAAATATATAAGCCCTTCCCTGCAATTCATCCTAAAATGTGTTAAAATAAAAAAAAATTGTATACTCACCTTTCCGCTGCAGCCTTCTCCTGAACTGCTTCTCGGCACTATTCAGCCGGCGGGGCTTTAAAATCCCCGCCTGCTGAATGATCTGCCTCTGATTAGTCACAGCCCTGACCAATCAGAGGCTGGTTTCACTCACACACCCATTCATGAATTCATGAATGGGTGAGTGACTGCTGCCTCTCAGAGCTGAGCCAATCAGGGGCAGGTCTGACTTACATCCATTCATGAATTCATGAATGGGTGTGAGTGAGGCATGCCTCTGATTGGCTCAGCGCTGAGCCAATCAGGGGGCAGGTCTGACTCACACCCCCTTCACACCCACTGCAGGACGGCCGCACGGAGCTCCGGCTGCCGGGAGAAGGTGAGTATACAATTTTTTTTTATTTTAACACATTTTAGGATGCATTGCAGGGAAGGGCTTATATATTTAAGCCCTTACCGACAATTCATCCCGGGCTCGCCCGCAGCGCATTGCTTTAAATGGAGGCGGCTCTGTTGCCGTCTCCATTGAATGCAATGCGCTGGACAGCTCCGGCCCGTTTCTAATGAAACGCGGCTAGGAGCAGATTTTCGGGCGATTTGCGGGCGACTTGCGCGCACCGGTCACGCGATTTGCGGATGCGCATCCGTCATGCGATCCGCAAATCGCGCGAAAAAACGCCCGTCTGACTAAGGCCTAAGGCCGTACTCATACAGCTTTTTTCGCACAGCGCTAAACGCTGTACAGCGCTCCAATTCATTTCAATGGGGCTGCTCACACAGGGCTGAAAATGCAGCGTCTTCAACACTGCGCTTTGACATCGTCGCATGTCCTATTTATGGCCATTTTCAGCCCTGTGCTGCCCATTGAAATGAATGGGCAGCGGTTTCAGCGCTGCCGAACACGCGGCACAACTTGGTACTGCACTTTTGGCAGCACTAAATGCCCTAGCTACACTGCCTGAGTGAAAAAAAAAATAAAGAATACTCACCTTACAGTTGATGTCACTGTCCTGGCGGCGCTCCTGGGACTTGTCGGCCAGCAGGGGAACTTTTTCTCTGGTGAAAGGAATTTGAAATCCCCGCCTCCAATGAGAAATTGCTCTGATTGGCTGAGCGCTGCTGATTGACAGCTGTGGTTGGATGCATCCATTGCTGGCTCTGATTGGCTCAGCCAGCTGTCACTCAACAGCGTTTAGCCAATCAGAGCAAAAAACAAGCCCTCACATAACTGCCAGAAAAATAAAAATGCTCTGGGTCTTAGAATGCAGATTTTACTGTGCTAAAGTAGTAAAAAATAAAAAAAACTATATATATAAACTTGGTATCGCAGTAATCGTGCAGATCACATAAGAAAGTTATCATGTTATTTTTACTGAATAGTAAATGCTGTAACAACAAAACCCCCAAAACAATAGTAGAATTTCTGGTAGTTTTTTCCTTCTGCCCCCACAAAAAAATGTGATAAAAGTTCTACAACACATTATATGTACCCCAGCTTGGTACCATTAAAAATATACAACTCATCCCAAAAAAGTCCTCATTTGGCTCTGTCAACAAGTTCTGGCTCATGCGACCATAAAAATCGTTTGGTCCTTAAGGGACAAACTAGGGTGGTCACTAACGAGTTAAATAACTCTCTAGCCCAGCACAGTAGCCTTAGGCTTTGCCACTCTAATCCCAATAGAAATTGCAGCGACCATGTACCATTCATTATGCAGTTGAGTCAATCATTGGCTTCACCAGTCACGTGCCATTCATGGCAACATCAACACTCAAGCCAGCATTGATGTGTACAATGAACAAGACGGCTGCAGCTTCTTCCAGGATCTGAAAGGCAAATACTGCATTCCAGCGCAGGGTAGGCGGGCAATTTAAGGAGGTGAGCATTACTTATTTTTTCTCACACTATTCTATGTCCATTAGTTTTTTTCCCCCTAGTCTTGGAAAACCCCTTTAAATAACGAGTCGTATCTCTACAAGAAATACGGTAGGACGTACAGAGGTGATGATAGACGTTCATTGCCCTGCATGTAAATCAAACCTTTCTTACAGACCTGTGCATAGCATATCCGCTCCACTTTTTTTGCAATTTGTTTCCTTAGGTAATTTCTTTTCTCTCTCCCGTCTGGTAGTCTAGACATTTAATATTTGTAAAACTTATCATGCAGTACAGTTCAGTGCTCAGTCTTCCGCTGAAATAGCAACCATGGTGTTATCTGCCCCCTGTTGTTATTTGAATATGAATGCTTATATTATCAGAATATCTAAAGACTTTCAGGAGACCATATTTACAATGTTATTATCATCATCTCGGGATTGATTAGTAATCACGTCTCCAGGACAGACGAATAGATTATAGACAGATCAGAAGGTAAAACGCTCGCCTCCGTCTGACATCTTCACATCTCCTATGGGGATAACATTTTCATTTTATGCCAGAAGAATTGCTGTATTCCCAGAGAATAGAAATGGTAGAGGGGCAAAGGTGCCGGGCGACCTAATGAAAGATTGCTGTTAAATAATGTAACTGGCTGGGCACAGGATGATACTACGGTGAGGACAACTCAATAATATAAGTAAACTGATTTACTGCTATGGCTGGGTGACGTCAAAGAAAAATCGTCTTATCTTGAAATACAAAAAAACACATGAAAAAAAAGAACCCTTGTCATATAATATCTTTAAAACTTAACCTTTAATGAATGTAATTAAAAAGGAAAAATATAGAGAAGACCTATAGATACCCTGGTGTTTCACATTACTTAATCAGAGTATCTACCCTGAAAAGGGCGGTCCTGATCCCCGATGTGACCTGAGCTGAAAGGGGAGGGATAATAAGTAACATTTTATTTTGAGAAATACCTATTTTTTATAGTATGTTGTAGGAAATTAAACCAAATATCATTTATATATGTGCTAATGGTGTGATGGGTAATAGACAGCTGAGGAAGAGATGGGATACAGGTTGCAGTCAAACCAAACAGTTTTAACTTGGTACTGGGAAGGCATAATGTATGCAATCCAGCCTTACAGATGCTATGGGATCAGGGACAATAGCTTCAAGGACAGACCTGGCATGTTTTGTGAGTATGGCAGCATCAGCCCATGCAAGTCATTACTCTAGAGTGTTACCATTGGCAGTCTGGCCCAGTCACACTGGTCAGAGAACTTCCTCTCTATGAAGCTTCAGGGTATGCCTACAGTCACATCAGCAACTTTCTCCCAAGCCCAACCACTACACACCTTCTGGACCTCTGCTCTTCCACCAACATCATTCTTCTCACTTTTGTGCCAAATGTCCATCTAACATCCTTACTGACTACTCCTCCGCAGAGATGGGCCCACATTACCCCCCACCAGTTATTTGAACCTTTTCAATGATCACCGAACTGCGACCATTCACAGTTAATCCAAATGAACCCTGAACATTTTAAAACCAGTGGGGTACATGGAAGAAATGGGGCCCCACAGCAAAAACGTAATTAGACTTCCCATTATGGTGTCTTGTTTTACCACCCTGTACTGTATCTGGTGTTTGTTTCTCATTTCATGCCCTTTAAATTTATCCATCGGCCAATTCTCCATCTCATTCTATGCTACGAATGCAGTCCCTCTTTGGTGAAGATCCTGTATACATTCTAATACCCAGCAAAAGGGATGGTGCAATCAGAGCTGGGGCCGCCTCTCTCCAAGGGCCCAATAGCTCTATGATATGTACTCTCATCTCTTTTCATCAATGCTAAATGTCTACATACTATAAAAGTTACCCCTCAGCCTTCTACATTATGTAATCAACATTCATATATAGATGTACATTTGAAGACTACTAAAAAATATTTTTTCATAGTTTTGTAATTCATGGCCCAGACCAAGAAGCTTTGCATCACTTCCTAACAATGAGAAACACTGTATTATAGATTGGGTATATCTTCAGGGAGTGTTCTTTTTGATGGGGCTGTAAAGGACGCGTAGCTTTGAGAGAAGGAAGTGCCATAAATGTGACACCAAACTCTTAAGTTGCAAAAACAGATGGAGAAGTGAGAACTAATAGGTGGTATAAAGACAGTAGACAGAAATGACTGAAGATATGCCGGATGTATCATCCCACATGAGTCACTGTGATTGGACTCACTCGTTTTAAGACTGTCTAGTCTGAAGGGCCTTTATACACTGAATAATAATTAGATTCTTACTGGATCGCGGAAACCTGAGAGATAATAGCTCAGTGTAAATGTCTGCATGATCTGAATGACAAATGATAATTTATTCATTGTTTGGACTCTACAGGCATGGAAACGACAAAAATCAAATATCGTTCTGCCCGTGTAAACAGGCCGTCATTCATCTACGAATGACGGCCTGTTTACTGTGAATGGAGGCGGGTGGCTGGAATGATCTCCAGTCTGCTATGCCTTCACTCACTGAGCAATTATCACTCTTGTGTAAAAGCGCAAGCGGGATTATGGCAGGGACGACAGCAACTGCTTAGAGTTGGTATATTGACCCCATATTTGCATTGGTTTCTAGAGTGTAAGATCAAAAAAATCAGATGGTGAGTCCCACTGGTGACGGGGACTGGTCTAATTGATGACAATCGTGCCTCTTTACTTGGACCAGTATTTCACATGTTGGTCTAAGTAAGAACTGCACTTGGCTCCGAGCAAAAAATGTATGAAAAAAGAGGGGAAGGGGGGCAATCAATGTATTCAACAGATCTAAGTAATTGCCCAAGGGGACAAAAATATAGCTTAAAATTATACATCCCTCGCTAATTCATAAAATAAACTTTATTAAGGTATGCAAC
The DNA here is from genome assembly GCF_035609145.1 of Eleutherodactylus coqui. Taxonomy (NCBI): domain Eukaryota; kingdom Metazoa; phylum Chordata; class Amphibia; order Anura; family Eleutherodactylidae; genus Eleutherodactylus; species Eleutherodactylus coqui. The sequence goes on from NC_089837.1 coordinate 61,644,914, forward strand.
AGCATGAACACGTGTAACAGGACTAGAGGTCAACACGAACACACATGTAAGAGAACTAGAGATCAATAATGGTTATCTTTTTCATCTGGAGAAGATTTGGGTTTTGGCTCATAATTCTCAGTCATTGTTACAAGGCCTGTTAAACTGTCTGACATTAACTTGTAGGAATGCTACCTTCCAACCTTTCCATCCTCCATTTGAATAATACCTAGAGAAGCCGTATTAGTCTTACACCTTCTAGGTGTTCTCCATAAGTTGAGATGATATCCATCCCAAGCCACATCTATAGGCTTCTCAACAGCCAAGACAGAAAACTTGCACACTGATGAGGAGCAATCATCCCAAAATAGTCTGTCTGTGTATGGTTATCTTTTCCTTCTGGTGAAGATCCTGGTTTTGGCTCAGAATTCCCAGTTATTGTTACAAGATTTGACATCAACTAATACACATATGTAAGGGTGGTTTCATACGTGCATTGGGGATTCCGCTTTCCTACTTTGTTTGGGGAGCAGGAAAAGGAAATCTCTGTAGCTGAACGTCTCCATCTCTGGGTAGAACTAAACTGCACCAAATGGACCCAATTGACTATATTAAGGTCCATCTACTTTCCGCCAAACTGTCCAGCTTTTGGATGGAAGCAAAAGTGTTGCATACACTGATTTGGAGCTAGATCCACTGCAGATGGGAAACCGGACTAACAGGACTAGGAATTAAAAACAAAACACACAAGTAAAAGAACTAGAAATAAACAAAAACACACGTGTAACAACATAGAGAGCAATAAAAACATGTAAGTGGACTAGAAATCAACAACAATATACATGTAAAAGGATCAGAGATCAACAAAAACTCACATGTAGCCACACTAGAAATCAACAAAATCACATGTAACATGACTAGAAAACAACAAAAAGACATCTAACATCACCAGGGATGTGTCAGGGTGTGCTGCTGGGATCTGTAGTACTAAGGTTTCCTAGCAGCACAGCTTCACAGGTTGAGGTTAATTGAGCTGGCTGGGTGTGGTGTTCTCCAGCACCCAATCCCTTTAGTCTGCAGCACATATAAACCCAGCTCCTGTCAGTAGTTGTTGCTGGTCTTGTACAGTTTGGATGTATCTGTTTTGTTCCCACTCAGAGCTTTGTTTGCATGTAAGTCTGTTGTGTCTCTCTGCTTCCCTAAAGACGGTTTGGACACCTGTTGTCCTTGTCTGTAGCATATGCAGACCCCCTCTTCCCTTCCCCTGACAGGTGCGGCCTCCAAACGTCTTATGTCTCTCTCTGTGTGTCAGTTGGTGGATCCCTGACACAGTTCCCTATGTCAGCACGGTGGCTGACTGTCTATCCCCCTTGTATGAGGACATTTGGACTTGCTGTGCAGTTTCATCTGTGTGCATGTGAGCTCTGGGTGGAGTCCGTGTTGTATGTGCTACCTGTTGTAGTCTGGTGTGAGCAGTCCTGTTCAGTGCTCATTCTGTCTCTGTTTGTGGTGTGAACAGGTTCTATGTGTGATAGCTGCAAGAAAGGTTGTGGTGCAGCTCGTTGTGTGACTTGCGTCCTGTTGTCTGTCCTGTACAGTTTGCAGTGTGACCTGCCTCCTGTTGTCTGTCCTGTACAGTTTGCAGTGTGACCTGCGTCCTGTTGTCTGTCCTGTACAGTTTGCAGTGTGACTTGCATCCTGTTGTCTGTCCTGTACATTTTGCAGTGTGACCTGCGTCCTGTTGTCTGTCCTGTACAGTTTGCAGTGTGACCTGCGTCCTGTTGTCTGTCCTGTACAGTTTGCAGTGTGACCTGCGTCCTGTTGTCTGTCCTGTACAGTTTGCAGTGTGACCTGCGTCCTGTTGTCTGTCCTGTACAGTTTGCAGTGTGACCTGCGTCCTGTTGTCTGTCCTGTACAGTTTGCAGTGTGACCTGCGTCCTGTTGTCTGTCCTGTACAGTTTGCAGTGTGACTTGCGTCCTGTTGTCTGTCCTGTACAGTTTGCAGTGTGACCTGCGTCCTGTTGTCTGTCCTGTACAGTTTGCAGTGGGACTTGCATCCTGTTGTCTGTCCTGTACAGTTTGCAGTGTGACCTGCGTCCTGTTGTCTGTCCTGTACAGTTTGCAGTGTGACTTGCGTCCTGTTGTCTGTCCTGTACAGTTTGCAGTGTGACTTGCGTCCTGTTGTCTGTCCTGTACAGTTTGCAGTGTGACCTGCGTCCTGTTGTCTGTCCTGTACAGTTTGCAGTGTGACTTGCATCCTGTTGTCTGTCCTGTACATTTTGCAGTGTGACTTGCATCCTGCTGTCTGTCCTGTACATTTTGCAGTGTGACCTGCATCCTGTTGTCTGTCCTGTACAGTTTGTAGTGTGACTTGCGTCCTGTTGTCTGTCCTGTACAGCTTGCTGCGTGATTTGCAGCTGCGTGATTGTCTGTGCTGTTGCAGCTTGTGGTGTGAACTGTGTCCGGTGCTTCTACACTCCTGATTAGCATAGGGACTAGCAGTATATCCAGGAGTGGCCCACTAGCTTCCATGTTTTGATCAAAATGTTAACTAATACCTGGTATTTATATTAAACGTACTGTGTTTTCTGGCCCTGTGTGCCGCCTTGTTCTGTCCACTTGTCCCTGTCATGTGGCATGTTCATGAAACCTGTTCTGGTGCGTGGTTCCTAGGAGCAGCTAGGGCCCAGACCCGAAGACCGTTAGGCCGCCCTTTATTGGGGCGATGTCCCTGCTTAGGTAGGTCCTTGTCATTCTCCCTGTAGTTCAGGGCCAGTTGTCTGAAACCTGTGTGTATCCGTCTTGGTCACGTTCGTGTGGGCCCTGTGCTTAGTTGCCCACACAATCATAACAGGATGAACAAAGGTCAGGAGGGGTTTCATCTCTCTTTAAGGAAAGCACATAGAAGGTGAGTGAGAAGACTTATAAGTCCATGCTAGATCCTCTGGGAAATATATGCAAATAAGAAAGAGGGAACAATACCTCTGCAGCGCCACCTATTGGATGGCAGCATTCTTAAATATTATTGTCCGACCCTTTATACAGGTCTATGCAACAATGATCGGGAATTGAAAACTAAGCCAGAATCCATACAGACAGCTGTTATGGGGTTTTTGCCCCTCATCGGTGTGCAGTAGCATCCTGGCTTGGCTAGTGAGAGGCCTATGATGTGGACAGGGAGGGGTAACTTCACTCCTTAGGGAGAGCACCTAGAAGTTGAGTGAGGATTCACTTTGGGATCAATAAAAACACACATGTAACAGGACTAAAAATTAAAAACAAAAACACACGTAACAGCAATAGAAATAACTTTCTGAAAAAGTTTCAGGGTGGGGCGTGATTGTCAGAAAACTCGCAGTTTTGGCACCTGCACCAGAATTCCAAACTTTTGAAGCCAGAATTCTAGGTCAGGTGAAGTGATAAATGTGCCCGGTATCTGTACAGCACTGTGGAGTATGTCGGTGCCAGAGAAGCCGCAGGAAATAAATAAATAACGAGTGGAGACATGATTGATATGCGGCGTCTACAGAGCAGGGTTTGGCTTTGGTTTTCTCATTAGACTGTAAAGCGCAGGCATTGATTTATTTTTCTTTCATACAAACAGAATGAAATAAACAAAACAAGCGAGCTTGCGAATATTTAACTGCTCGCTTTATGTTTCCCAGCCAGGGGTACAATTACCCGCAGTATTTACAGGTTAGGCGTCTTCACGGCAATTGTTCAATATTAAATATTTTGATGACATTTGACTCTGTAAAGCACATACAGCAGGGATCTGATTTATGCAGAATTACAATGTGACATCGTATTGATGTTATATACACTTGTCGTTGATACTTTTAGGAAGTTTACATTCTTAAAACTTTTCCCTTAAGTGCGTTGTGCAGGATTGGAAAAGCATGGCTGCTTTCATCCAGAAACAACGGCGCACCTGTCCATGTTGTATCTCATATTGCAGTTCAACTTCAGTGTAGTGAACTGGGCTCAACTGCAATACCACACACAACCTGTAGACAGATGGGGTATTGTTTAGTGTTGCATGAGGTGAACCAGTAGAGTAGAACCCCAATTCTTGTCGAAAAGTTGGATTTGGCACAGAGCCAAAGCTGAGCTTTTAGCAAAGTTCTATCCGAAACATGGCTCCAGTGATTCACTTCGCTCAACACTAGTCCTGAACACTGGTGTATAACACAGTCTAAGAGCTATAAAAGTCCTGTAGAGCACTCTGAAAGTGTTCTACAGGACTGTTATGGCTCTTAGACAGTGTTATACACCAGTTTTAGGGGTTTGGGTGAATTTCTGGTTAAGTCCGAACTAATTCGGAGCAAACCAAACATTTTACAAAAGTTCAGAGAAGTGGCTGAACCAAACTTTTTAAAAGTTGGCTTGTCACTATTACTGTTTTTGGAAAAAAAAATCAGCCATATTTTTCTTACACTTTTAGGGCGAAGTCAGATGAGCGTGTATTTGTGCGCGCATATGTGCGCACAGAACGGTGCATATATTAGAACCATTGGTTTAATATGGTGTGGCCACGTGTCCGTCTTTTACAGGTGTGCAAATTTGCGCTCCTGCAAAAGATAGGACATCTGCGTGCCGGGAAGGTCCATGTTGCGTGTATACATTCCTTGCGGGGAGTCCCTTCATCACTGAACACTATGACAGCACTGTCTCTGGCAACCCTTGCACTGTTCTGAAGCACTTTCCTTGGGCAGGGATTTAAAACCAGTGTTCACAGTATTCAGTAATGAGGGGATTCCCCTCGGGGATGAAGAAATCCCCTGCAACAGCTGTCACATGGGAGCTAGTATCACAGAGCAGCATAATCGATGGACAATGAGCTCATTGCTCATCGTTCAGTGTAAATAGCGGCTGTTCAGTATTGAACAGCCGCTGTACTAAGTGAATGGAGAGAGGCAGGGGAGCAAAAGGAGAGAAATCTCGTGCTGCTGTCCCCCCCCTATCCCCCTGCTGGCTGCTCTTTGAGTGAGCCAGCAATACTAGCTCCCATATGACAGCACGGGAGCGAGTACATGTGGGGAAGAGTGTCGGGCATCGTTTGCCCAACATTTGTCCTTTGTAAATAGACCTTTAGGCAATGTATGTTAATGCTATTAAGGCACAGTATAACAGTAGTATTTACACCGTATATAATACTGCAAATTGGGTTTTGTGGTAGTATTATTTTGTTCATGGTGAATTGGTAATTTTGGAAAATACAGAAAATGTTTTGCCACACGGACCTCTACAGACCTTAATCGGTTTATGTGCCCATTCACTACAATGGAGCTAAGCTGCAATACCAGACACAACCTATGGACAGGTGTGGTGATATTTCTGGAAGAATGTAGCTATGTGTCACTAATCCTGGACAACCCCTTTAAATAGATCACCAGAAATCGCCAATTATTCAAATTAAATTTTTATTTTTATTTTTTTTAATTTTGGTAATATTTATTCTAATTTTCCATGTAATTATATATTGTATGTCAAAAAGTAATTTTGAAATCTTACAGTTTTCCCACTGATCACACCGCAAATAACCTTTGTACAGATCACTGAGCATATCCAAGCCGTTCAACTCCGCCTAATAGCTCGGGAGTTTGAAAAAAACGTGGGAAGATAGGTGGTGCCCGATCTTTCACGCACAAACTATTAACAGTCGAGAAAAGAGCTAGTCAAAACAAAACCTCTGAAATCCGTTGAAATCAGTAATTTTGTTTTGTCTTATCACGGCCGCATAAGAAGAGAAATACAAATTAGTCTGAAAATGTTTTTTGTCTGCACAGGAGCTGTAGAAATAACGCCCATTTTGGCACTTTTACCCTCTAGATGACATGATCAATTCTAAATGGGCATTTAATGGGTTAACAGAAGGATGGGGCTCCTTCTATCATAGCAACAAGGAGACTTAACAGTGGCTTCCCAGCTTGCCTTGGCTGCCAAATATTCCCAATTTGGCTTTTCCTGACCAAGATAAGAAAATCCAGAAGCTCTGTTCTGACCCATCGAAAAGAATTGAGTGCTTACCGTAGTGCTGTTTCTTGAGCTCTCACTGAAGTGCACAACACTGTTTCCTTAAAGGGGTTGTCCCGTGCCGAAACGGGGTTTTTTTTTTTCAATAGCCCCCCCGTCCGGCGCGAGACAAACCCGATGCAGGGGTTTAAAAAAAAAACGGATAGTACTTACCCGAATCCCCGCGCTCCGGTGACTTCTTACTTACCTTGCGAAGATGGCCACCGGGATCTTCACCCTCGGTGGACCGCAGGTCTTCTGTGCGGTCCATTGCCGATTCCAGCCTCCTGATTGGCTGGAATCGGCACACGTGACGGGGCGGAGCTACGAGGAGCAGCTCTCTGGCACGAGCGGCCCCATTCAGAAGGGAGAAGACCGGACTGCGCAAGCGCGTCTAATCGGGCGATTAAAATAAAATACTGATGAGAGACGGCGCTCCACCCACTGGAATGCAATATTTCAATCACAATAAAATGAAACAGAAAGCTGGGGACTTACCCGGTGAAGGTGGATGGGCCTCTAAAAAGGGACCCACCACCTAACACCTCCACGTCCTGGTAGGCGTTGTATATAAGGTACACTCTCCTTTCTCCCGTCCGGAAATAAGGTGATGATGCAAAAAGAGCAAGCAGGGATCTGTCACATCCCTTGGACAGGGATGCGACTGATAAAACAGTATGCAAAAAGACAAAAAGATCCAGCGCTCCAAAGCAAAGGAAACCTTAATAACTAGTGAAACTAGAAGATTCCTTAGGTATCAAAACATAAAATGACTTTTTATTGAAGATATGTCCGACGCGTTTCGTCGCCTATAGCGACTTTTTCAAGTCATGGGTATGTTTCTGAACACAGAACAAAATGCCGTTTTTTTTTTCAAAATTTTCCCAATTTTGCCGCTTTTAATAAATATACACAAATTCTATTGGTCTATTTTTTCCGCCTAAATGAAGTACAATATGTGGCGAAAAACAATGTCGGAATCACTTGGATATGCAAAACTTTTACGAAGTTATTCTATGTTAAAGTGACACCTGTCAGATTTCCAAAATTTGGCCTGGTCATTAAGGCGCAAACAGGCTTGGTCACTAAGGGGTTAAGTACCAAACTAGACTCTGCCCTTTAGGGCTCATTGACATGGGTGTATGCAATTCTGGTCCCTGAAAAATGGATCATTTTCAATGTGTGCCTTTGTGCATTTTTGGTACATATTTGGTGTGTATGTGTGCTTTTTATGACTGTGTTGCATCTGTGTTCTCTATGTTTTTCACATGTGCAAAATTTTCATACCCTACGGTGTATTGCGTGCACATTTGTGCACCCCCCATAGACTTCTACAGGTCCCTTTGCACACAAAAATCAATAGGATCTATTCTATGCGTATCGGGCACTCAATTTTTGCGTGCGTAAATATACCTTTGTGAAGGAGCCCTCAGTTAGTAAAAAATATGGACTGAATACAGACAGCAAGTAAAATGCCCGGGAATCGGGAAGAAGGGAAGAAGGAGGACACCTGCAGCGCCATCCTCAAGACTAAATATCCACATATATGAATGAAAATGGAGACACAATTCCTATCATCATTCTGGAAAGTTGGTCCGTACGCAGTGAAGAGAAGGAATCTGCTCAATGGACCGAACATCAACTGTGCAGATGGACAGTGAGGCAAGTGAGTATGAAAATCACCTCCCCGGACTCGGTACCCCATCTTATGGACCCATGACCTTAATTTATGGGCATCATCATAGGATGACCGCCTGCACTGTCCCTGGCGGCGGCCTGCCCCCAGCAGTGCTGCAGTGCTTGTGGCCTCCCCTTACCATGGGACAGAACTGTGCAGGAAGAAGAGACAGGAAGTAGTTGAGTTGGTACAGGACAGAGGTTAGATCAGGCATCTCTCCTGGTGTATTGCAGTTGTGTTCTGAGGATAGTTCCCTGCAGCAGAAGGAGATGCAGCCATTGAAGAGCTTGCAGAGTGTGCAGATTGCAGCTAAGCTGTGGATGTGGGAAGAACAAGTCCCTCCTGGTTTGTGTTGCAGGGTTGTAGCAATAATCCTACAGGCAGCAAGTACACCCATGTGAACGGGCCCTAAGGAGGTTAAAGGTAAAAATCAGCATTAAAAAAATGTTAGGTAATTTTAAAATGACCCCCCACCCTCACGAATCTGGAAGAAGGGAAGAAGGACCACACCTGTAGCACCATCTTCAAGACTAAATATTAGAGATGAGCGAACCTACTCGGCCACACCCCTTTTTCGCCCGAGTGCCGCGATTTTCGAGTACTTCCATACTCGGGTGAAAAGATTCTGTTCCCTGCTTCCCCCCCGCTCTGCCACGCCTCCCCCCGAATCTTTTCACCCGAGTACAGAAGTACTCGAAAATCACGGTGCTCGATCGAGTAATTACTCGAAACGAGTAGGTTCGCTCATCTCTACTAAATATCCAAATATATGAATGAAAATGGAGACCCAATTCCTGTCATCATTCTGGAAAGCTGGTCCGCATGCAGTGAAGAGAAGGAATCTGCTCAACGGACCGTACATCAACTGTACAGATGGACAGGGAGGCAAGTGAGTATGAAAATCACCTCCCCGGACTCGGTACCCCATCTTATGGACCCATGACCTTAGTTTATGGGCATCATCATAGGATGACATGTCCCCTTTAAAAAGCAGTTCAAATGTGGAGTTGAGAATGTACAAGATGCCGCACAGACCAGACTGTTCCCAAGCTTTCCATCTTTATTGCTTCCTTTAACCAAGACTCTCTTGTAGTGAAGACATCTATCGCTACCTGCTGTGTCTTCGCTTTTGAAAATGTACAGAATGTGTATCTGGGAAGTGCAAATTGGGATTAGTTGCTGTCTGCTGCAAAAATTATGATAAAGGAACACATAAACAATGTTTAACTTAATGAATGCCATTATTGTTGAAAAGAGACTAACAGAGAATGCCGTATACAGAAGTGATGACTGTTCTTTTATTTACTTGCATGACATTTTTTAACTCATTGCTTTCTGATATCTCTGCATTCGAGTGAATTACAAAAAAAACACCAAAGCATTGAGAATGATTGCTCATTGTTAAAGTGGTATTGCAACTTAAAAACATTTATCATCTATCCAATGGAGATCCATGTGCGTTTATCCACTGGGACCTGTAGCAATATTTAGAAAGGCTGACCCTGGACCCGCTCTAAGGTGGGGTGGTTTATTGCTTTTTAATGATACGTATGAAGTTGTTGTCTTTGTAATGGTATTGTCTCTTTAAGAGGGGTGTGAATGGAGGGACAGAGGGTCTTATTGTATCTTGTCACCACCAGAAGTGTGGGTGGTGACAAGATAGTTGGTGCTTGACACAGGGGTGACGTCTCCTGTTCCGGATAGGCTGTCATTTCTCTGCCGCACAGCAGGTTCTGGCACTCAGCACAGCACAGCGGTACCCTCATGTGAGTATACAGCGTGTGTGCTGCTGGACCCGCTGTGACTGTAGGCAGGGGAGCCCTCCTCACAGCAGCGCTGCACAGGCTGTGGCCTGCCCTTACCAGGGCCGCTGTCACTCTTACCGCCTGCACTGTCCCTGGCGGCGGCCTCTAACTCTGGGCCACTACACATTTTTGTAGAACATATAGTCTTGTAGAAATTCTACAAAGCAAACAAGGGTTAATATCCTGCTGATTTGTTCCATTTTTGAACTGAGAACCCTTGAGGGGCAGAGCTTAAAGGGGTTGTCCCGTGCCGAAACGTTTTTTTTTTTTTTTCAATAGCCCCCCCGTTCGGCGCGAGACAAACCCGATGCAGGGATAAAAAAAACAAAACGGGTAGTACTTACCCGAATCCCCGCGCTCCGGTGACTTCTTACTTACCTTGTGAAGATGGCCGCCGGGATCTTCACCCTCGGTGGACCGCAGGTCTTCTGTGCGGTCCATTGCCGATTCCCGCCTCCTGATTGGCTGGAATCGGCACACGTGACGGGGCGGAGCTACGAGGAGCTGCTCTCTGGCACGAGCGGCCCCATTCAGAAGGGAGAAGACCGGACCGCGCAAGCGCGTCTAATCGGGCGATTAGACGCTGAAGATTAGACGGCACCATGGAGACGGGGACGCCAGCAACGGAACAGGTAAGTGAATAACTTCTGTATGGCTCATAATTAATGCACAATGTACATTACAAAGTGCATTAATATGGCCATACAGAAGTGTATAGACCCACTTGCTTTCGCGGGACAACCCCTTTAAGTATCACTTTGTCCTATCTTATGGCAGAGGGGGGAGGCTCCTGCTGCAAGCAGCTTACAGCCAGACTCCGGGCAGTGAGGAGAAGGGGAGATGTGGTTGAGTTCCTGGTACACCTAAAGTTCTTTATATATTTGCAAGTTTCAATTATATTATAAGACAACACAGAATCCAAGGAGATTAAGGAAGAAATTGCTGGGCTCTTTTTCTTTGTTCATTTTCTTTGTTTAGTGTTCCTTTTATTTCCTTTTTCCGTCTTTCTTTCCATTCCAGTCACTTCCCAGTACAACTCTTTTATACATTCTAAATTAGCGTATTCATAAAAACTTTATGACTTCTATAAAAATGTTGTGCGCTATTCAAGTCATCAGCTTTTTGTTTCCTGCAGATCTCAGCTTCACAGACAAGTTGTGTGATGTTGTCCAGCACATGATCCAGGCCCTTCTTCGATTTTGGAATCTTACACGGTACAAAAGGAATGTTGAAACAAAGTTCCAAAACTTTGAATTTGTAAGAGAACAAAACTTTGTATGCATCAACTATTCTGTAACAACTTTTTTGTATTTTTTTTATTTTTTCATTTACTGGATTTCCAATGAAAATCATGACCAGATGTTAGTAGCTGAATACAGTACCTTTTTTAAATTAAGATGGCAATGGATTAGGTACGCAAATGTCCCCTGTCAGTAATCCTATGGCATACCTAGCGGGTGGGGGTCCCATAGCAAAAGTAAAAAGTAAGCTTCTTTCATCTGCGGCTTGACACCACTATACTCCTAATTGGATTGATAGAAATTTTGATGCCTAGTTTCAAGACTCAAGTTACATTTTTTACTTCCAAATTAAAAATATAGATCTCGTCCTGAGCAAAAGGCATTTTAATCACAAGTAAAGCATATGACCCCCTGTGTCATAATCCTCAAAGGAGTTGTATCCAAATTACAAGTTATCCTTTACCCAGGGAATAGGGGATAAGTTGCTGATTGGTGGGGGTCTTACCATTGAGACCACCTCCAATCCTGAGAACGGACATCCCATGTCCTCCTTCTCTCATCACTGCTGGGATGTTTCTCCCACCCGCAGTGATGCCACCGTGCATGCGTAGTTGTTACTCCATTCATTTCAATGTGGCTGACAGGCCTAAGTGCTTGCCGCTCAGCTATCTTCTCAGTCCCATTGAAAATGAAAGGAGCGTAAGCGCGCTTGTGTGACTATTGCTCCATTAATTCTGCTCCTAATGCATGGGATGCAATGAGCCTGCAGTGAGGAAGATAGAGGTAACAGGACCCCCATTCTTGGGAGCAGTGGGGATTTTAGTGGTTAGACCCCAACTGTTCAGCAAATTATTCTCTATATTGTGGATAGGGAATAACATGTAAATCTGGCACAACCCCTTTAAAGCATATTGATTCCAGACCAGACTTCCTAAACTAATATAGGCCATCTAAATGAATACGGGCCCCACCACATCTCCTTAACCAAATACAGACTTATCGATGTAGCCAAATTTAACCTGACTGTAATAACTTTCTGCATTCATTATCTTATCTCATTAAAAAGCTACTTTTATGTTATCTGAAAACAACAAAAACCTCTGTAAAGTAATTCAAAGGGCAAATAAACTGTGGCACAGAAATCTATCAGAACACATTGAGTCATGTTAAACTTGGCTACATTTGTAAGAGCCTCTAGATAGTTATAGAGCCTAGATCAGACTCCCTAAATAGAAAAAAACGACACCAGACCAGAAGTCTCAAACTTTCTGTACCCAGTGAGCTTCATTTAACTCAGAATTGAGGAGCAACATTTTTAGGCCTCTTTCAGATGAGCGCCAGTTTAACTCTGCGATAGCCGTCTTAAAACAGTGTGGCTGTCAGAGTGTTAAATCATGGAAACGATGAATAGCTGCACCCAAGTCGTTGCTATTCTCAGCAAGTTTACACAGCTGGCTATGGCGTCTTGCAGTGCACTGATGCCACAGACCCGGAATCTCTTGGCTGCCAATACAATAGAGGAAATCCCCGCAGGTATTCCCTTAATTGTTCTAGTGCTCTCTGCTGCTAAACTCCTTCCCCCTCCCTTTTTCTGCGGGGGAAGGAGTTTAGCAGAGGGGGTCTCCACCCATTATTTATCAGTGCTTTGCGCTGCTAAAGTCCCTCCTTTTTCCCCTCCCTTTGCCTGCTGGCTCGATAGACTCCAATAGGAGATTATGGAGCTGCAGTCATTGTGCCGTCAAAAGATAGGACTTGTCCTATCTTCTGACGGAGAGAACTCTCGGCATCAAAAAATTGCACCAATTGCGTTATCTTTTGACTCACAATTTTTTCGGCCAGTCAAAAAATGGCTTAATTACTACTTGGGGCACAATGGATGGGGAGATTGTGCAGAAGTTTGAAAGATTAAGCCAGCTGTTGGGGAAATTAAGGAGTTAAAGAAGTTTATTTGTCAAATTTGCAGTGATTAGTTATGACTGGGAGAAGTCATCATGCTGGTCTGGGTCAGATGGTGAAAAGGGAACAAGTCCAGATAGAGAGGACATCATTTGTGATCACTGGATATAATGGTACTATAATCAGTTACATGGTCTACAGATCATCTGTGTAGGGTTGGTATCTGCTATATGGCCACTGCATAGAGGGTAATATTGGTCTTAAATAGTGTTTTTTAAATGTGGATTTTGATGTAGATCTGCAGAAGGCTTCACACATTCAATTGAACGGCTTGTGTGTGTAGGGGAGGAAGTTTTATGAACAGTCCCTGACCTTTGAACCCCTTGATCCAGCATTGGGGAGAAAGCATGAACAGGCAAAGCCTATTGGCTGAATGTCACAAAAACTTCCAAAGCAATTCATTGATAAATAAATCTTGGTATTTGTATAGCGCCAACTTATTACCAGCGCTTTCAGGTAATTATTACTTATTAATTACCCCCCCCCCCCCCCACACACACACACCAAGCTGGGTTCTCATTTTATCGATCTCGGAAGGATGGAAGGCTGAGTCAACCTTGAGCCGGCTACCTGAATCAACTGGGGATCAAACTTGCAACCTTCAGGTCATAGGCGAGAGCTTACACTCTGCACCACACAAGGCTCGATAAGAAGATTTGGGGATATTTCTCATCAGGGGAATAATTGACTGAACTTTTCTGGCATCTTTTTTTCCCTTCTCTAGTTTTAAGACACAATAAATGTATCAAGTATCACACGATGTTGATGAATTTGTTGCATTTGTCTCATCTTTAAATATATTTAGAGACGTGGAGTCACTTTATATACTACCCGGCTACTAGAGTGAGATTGTGACAACTTTTGTGACTTTTTAAAAAGTTGCATGTCATAGAAAGGCTCTAAAAATCTCACTCCACTCAAACTCCACCCGTGATTCTAGATAGTGTTGAAGAGTGGAGTGAGAGGTATAACATCATTTTTGGGGGCCCAAATCAATAGTAAATATGTCTAAGTTGATTTGCACCAAAAAAAAGTTAAACGTACATCAGAATCTGGCACAGTCCCAGTAATATGCCTTATTATTTTTTTTACTACCGGTACAACAAAAAAAAACTGAAAAAATGCCCTGAATCCTGGACAATCCACCTAAAGGGTTTATCCAGCCCTCAAAAAATACATTACACCTGCCTTGGGTGGTAGCAAAGCATAAAAAAGGCATTGCCCTTCTCTGGTTGTTCCTGTACCACTAGTTCTCGGTCTCCCGCTGCTCTCTACGCCCAACTGCAGCAGCAATGATGTTCTGATACAGTATATATGGCCACTGCAACTAATCAATGGCCAAAATGAGTTGGTGATTGGCAGCCATGGTCAAATATGACTGTCAGTGACATCACCACTGCAGCAGGAAGTAGAGAGCTGGGTATAAGAAGTAACGGCAGGGATCGGAGGAGGTGATTATGATTTCTTTTATGTTTTGTCACCACCCTGAGCAGCTTTAAAAAAATGTTGGCGTACTGGACAACCCCTTTAAGTATTCTGTATTCTTCTATTCTTACTGGCCCCTCTTTAATGTCCCTTTTTATGGCCATCCATTGTCCTGACACGACTTCTAGAAGAACAGTTCACGAGCACAAGAATTACTTTGACTTTTATGAAGACTTTACTTCAGAATAAGAGACCTTTATTTTGTCAATATTTCAATATTTGTCGCCGGTGGGAGAGCGGTGACTTGTATTGTGCAGCTGAGCTATAAGCCCAGAAACCTTTCATACAAGTTCATTTTTTTCCACAGTAAAAAGAATTTATAAAGTACTTTTGGGAAAATCAAATGTTCACTGAGCTTTGCTGCATTTCGTAATTTATGGAGTAGCTTGTTTGAGAGCAAACCATTAGGTGCCCAGTGAGATTTCTGCCATTGGCAATAGATCCATTGATGTATTTATCTCTGTGTTTGCAAGCTGCAGCCTAGACATAGGGGGACCACCTGGAGCATAGCGCTCTGATGCTCTGGAAACAGACGGGATGGAAGAACATTCCTATGCCTTAAAGTCAAACTGAGTATTACGAATAAATGAAAAAGTCAAGCAGGTCTTAAGCCAGGGAGTGGTAGAGGAATCCCTGAGGTAAGAGTCTCACACATATACATTTGCATCATCTTACACGGGGTGTTGTCATCTACTCAATGACACCGTAACGCTCTTTTCATTTAAGGTTCTAGAATTTCCATGTGATCATAGAATTATTTTCTCTTATTAGAATATATGGAAAATGGGGTCATCAGCTTGTAAATCCACATCCTCTGAGAGATGCTCTTACTTTACAGACTTGGCCATGGGTCATGAATTACGAGGTGCCTTCAAGTTCTAAGGTCTCCTAATTGTTTTCCAAAAAAAAAGCTGAAAATGTTGTAAGTTCTCAATATAATCTCCTTCTTACTGTACACATATTTCACAATGTTGGCACCATGATTGTTTGGCTGCTGCAAACTCTTCTTTACGGATCTGTTTTGCCAACGGAAAATCGCTGATGCAAGAGCTTCATGATTAGTTAACATGCAACCGAGAAGTGTCCTTCCCCAAAACAGCTGTAAGTGTATGGTTCTCTGGCTTCCTATTCCCAATCATTGTTAAGACTTGTTAGAAAGTCAAATTGATTTGAAGGAATGCTGCAATCCAATAGGTGGCACTGCAGAGGTATTTTTTCATCTTCCTTATTTGCCTAAATTACCCAGAGGACCTAGCATGGCTTTATAAGTCTCCTCACTCACCTTCTAGGTGTCCCCACATCCCTTCTGGGTGCTCTCCTTGGGGAGAAACTATACCTTCGCCCGACCCACTAACCCCCCTAGGTGTCTCCACACACTTTTTGGGTCTCTCCTTAAGGAGAAACAACACCCCTTCTGACTCACTTCTCAAAAATGGCAGCCACGTCTCATCCATTGTGACAATTGACAAAATGAAGGTATCATTCATGCCGTCATCACGTGTCAAGATTGCCTGACATGCTGCCACATACTCAACCTTATGATTGTTGGTCAATATTTACAGTACCCACCTCGAGGAAACGTTCCACAGCTTCAGGTCTTCAAGCAGGATGGTGGGAACAGATGCTATGGAATTGCTGACTTTGGAGGCAAACTCTTCCACAGTCAATCAGCAGTCCTCCATAACCACTTGCTCTGCTAGCACAATCATGATGACGGTCCAGTGGTGCATGGTGGATGCTCCTTTGGTTCATTCTCATGACGTTTGGCCATCTTTGAATTGTCGCATCCACAAATACACATTTTTTAGCAATATTTAGCCTTCTATACTCATGTTATTGGCAATATTCTCCTTTGTGTAGTGTATGTTGTTCAGTAACACTATGATGGGTAATTTACTGTATGGTAGTCATGTTTGGTCTTGTATAACACACCAGTGTTATACGGTAACTGTATATAAAACTAATTAATATACCCATGTGGGTGCAGGGATTGCTTATTGAAAATTGGTTTTTTTAGTTATTTTCTTCTTCTACATAATAACTGATGTTACCGCTCCATTTTTCAGCAGTCCCAAATCATCCCAAATATGATTTTGAGGCGCTGCACAATTGGCACATCAACCTTACGTGCGATCATCTTCAGTAATATTTCTTTTAGCTGAAATGTTCATTAGTTGCTTTCATAAACTGCCCAAAAGAAAATCTCTGTTGCCCATTGCAACATAAGTTGAGAAAAGGTAGCAAAGGGAATCATTGCTTTTAAGGCAGCTGCACTGTTTTAGACAGATCCAGGGATAGGACAGTTAACCCATCCAACCCTAAGGCCCTGTTCACACAGAGCTTTGCGGATGCAGATTCTATACTGATATCTGCTTTGGAATCCGCGTAATTTTAACCTTCTATTATGTTAAATGGGAATTCGCACTGTATAGAATGGTAGAGTTGGAAGAGACTTCCAGGGTCAGCGGGTCCGACCCTCTCCTCAGTGCAGGATCACTAAATCATCCCAGACAGATATTTGTCCAGCCTCTGTTTGAACATTTCCATTGAAGGATAACTCACCACCTCCCGTGGCAACCTGTTCCACTCATTGATCCCCCTCACTGTCTAATATCTAATCTGTGTCTCCTCCCTTTCAGTTTCATCCCATTGCTTCTTCTAGTCTTTCATAGAGCTATGTCAACTGGAAAGTGTACAGTGATACCTCTTGGAACACAGGGATAAAGAAAATGAAAACCTGTAAAATGTCTGGTGGTTAGAAGTAGGTTTTCTAAATCAGATAATCCCTAAAGTGATTAGACCTGATGTTTTGTGGTCTGTATTTGTACAGTATATTGGATTATTCAGTAAGAGGCTTGAGCAGAATGTATATCAGAAAAGGTTTATAACATTCAGTCCTTCCTGTGTTTGTATGTTGTGGCTGTATACAGTCTGTGTGTATCTGGTTTTGTTATTTGATGGATTGCTGCCTCGAAAGACTGTACATCAGATGTCACCGGAATAATGTACAGATGTGCCGAGACGGATGAACTGCCTCAGGGGGTTTCCAAACCTCTGCTCAGTGTACAAAAAAATTGTCTTAGAAATACAATATAATTATGGAAATAACATTTTATTGGTCCCTTAAGTACTCCCAGATTTGTATTTACATGTGTGTAGCTATACATGCCACAATAAATCAGCCTCTTCAGTAATGAATGGCCTAAAAATGTGCATGAAACAAACAAACCCACTACTCTAAAGCAGACTATCATCTGGAGAACATGAATGGACCTGAGTGAGGAGCTTTTTCCAACCCCAATCATAGAACCATATGGCAATGGGAAAAGTCATACATTTTGTTCCCTAATTTCACATCATTTTTATGTTCTCCTTGCGCTTGTGAGTTTTTTTAATGTAGCCCACTCATCTGTGTATACTCCTTAGGCCCTCAAATCAGACTATAATATGCATACAAATATGATCTGCAGAAGATGAATGGGAAAAATATAATCAGGGTCAACATCATGGGTCATACAGGGCCATCAGCCATTCCTAATAAAAGGGTTGTCATTAGAGTGATCCTCCAGTTTCGGGATAACGGCTTGGAGTGTATTAACTGCAATTGTTCTTCTTTGTTGCTCCTCCGATCTTGATTGGCCAGTGCGGATCACATGAGCAGCTCTGGCCAATCATACGTCAGGTATAGGGTATTAGTAGTCTAACCACTAATGCACCATAGGGATTAGGTAGTCCGAAGATTGCATTGTCCATCTTGGATGAGCAAAACCCGAATTTAGGACTTGTGGATTAGAGAGACAGTAGAGAAGAAAAAGCACAGCTAATTAGAGATGAGCGAACACCAAAATGTTCGGGTGTTCGTTATTCGTAACGAACTTCCCGTGATGCTCGAGGGTTCGTTTCGAACAACGAACCCCATTGAAGTCAATGGGCGACCAGAACATTTTTGTATTTCGCCGATGCTCGCTAAGGTTTTCATGTGTGAAAATCTGGGCAATTCAGGAAAGTGATGGGAATGACACAGTGACGGATAGGGCAGGCGAGGGGCTACATGTTGGGCTGCATCTCAAGTTCCCTGGTCCCACTATTAAGCCACAATACCGGCAAGAGTGGGCCCCCCCCCTCCCAACAACTTTTACTTCTGAAAAGCCCTCATTAGCATGGCATACCTTTGCTAAGCACCACACTACCTCCAACAAAGCACAATCACTGCCTGCATGACACTCCACTGACACTTCTCCTGGGTTACATGCTGCCCAACCGCCCCCCCTCCCCCCCACAGCGCACACCAAAGTGTCCCTGCGCAGCCTTCAGCTGCCCTCATGCCACACCACGCTCATGTCTATTTAGAATTGCGTCTGCCATGACGAGGGACCGCAGGCACACACTGCAGAGGTTGGCACGGCTAGGCAGCGACCCTCTTTAAAAGGGGCGGGGCGATAGCCCACAATGCTGTACAGAAGCAATGAGAAATAGAATCCTGTGCCACCGCCATCAGGAGCTGCACACGTGGGCATAGCAATGGGGAACCTATGTGCCACACACTATTCATTCTGTCAAGGTGTCTGCATGCCCCAGTCAGACCGGGCTTTTTAATTCATAGACACAGGCAGGTACAACTCCCTATTGTGAAGTCCCTGTCGACCCACAGCATGGGTGGCTCCCTGGAACCCACCGGCGGTACACAGAAATATCCCATTGCATTGCCCAACACAGCTGAGGTAGTAATGTCGTGCGTAATACAGGTGGGCTTCGGCCCACACTGCATGCCCCAGTCAGACTGGGGTTCTTTACAAGTGGACACATGTAGGTTTAACTCCCTGTGGACCCACTGCCTGGGTGGGTGCCAGGAAGCCACCGGCGGTACATAGAAATATCCCATTGCATTGCCCAACACAGCTGAGGTAGTAATGTCGTGCGTAATACAGGTGGGCTTCGGCCCACACTGCATGCCCCAGTCAGACGGGTTCTTTAGAAGTGTACAGATGTATTAAAAACTCAGTGTGCACCTACAGCATGGGTGGCTCCCTGGAACCCACCGGCGGTACACAAAAATATCCCATTGCATTGCCCAACACAGCTGAGGTAGTAATGTCGTGCGTAATACAGGTGGGCTTCGGCCCACACTGCATGCCCCAGTCAGACTGGGGTTCTTTACAAGTGGACACATGTAGGTTTAACTCCCTGTGGACCCACTGCCTGGGTGGGTGCCAGGAAGCCACCGGCGGTACATAGAAATATCCCATTGCATTGCCCAACACAGCTGAGGTAACGTCAGCTGTAATGCAGGTGGGCTAAAAATTAATTTGATTACACTGTAGGCGAGGGCCCACAAAAATTGCTGTATCAACAGTACTAATGTACATCCCAAAAATTGGCCATGGCCAGCCAAGAGGGCAGGTGAAACCCATTAATCGCTTTGGTTAATGTGGCTTAAGTGGTAACTAGGCCTGGAGGCAGCCCAGTGTAACGAAAAATTGGTTCAAGTTAAAGTTCCAATGCTTTTAAGCGCATTGAAACTTATAAAAATTGTTCTGAAAAATTATTTGAGTGAGCCTTGTGGCCCTAAGAAAAATTGCCCGTTCAGCGTGATTACGTGAGGTTTCAGGAGGAGGAGCAGGAGGAGGAGGAGGAGGAATATTAGACACAGATTGATGAAGCAGAAATGTCCCCGTTTTGGATGGTGAGAGAGAACGTAGCTTCCATCCGCGGGTGCAGCCTACGTATTGCTTACGTATCGCTGCTGTCCGCTGGTGGAGAACAGAAGTCTGGGGAAATCCAGCCTTTGTTCATCTTGATGAGTGTTAGCCTGTCGGCACTGTCGGTTGACAAGCGGCTACGCTTATCTGTGATGATTCCCCCAGCCGCACTAAACACCCTCTCCGACAACACGCTAGCCGCAGGACAAGCAAGCACCTCAAGGGCATACAGGGCTAGTTCAGGCCACGTGTCCAGCTTCGACACCCAGTAGTTGTAGGGGGCAGAGGCGTCACCAAGGATGGTCGTGCGATCCGCTACGTACTCCCTCACCATCCTTTTGCAGTGCTCCCGCCGACTCAGCCGTGACTGGGGAGCGGTGCCACAGTCTTGGTGGGGAGCCATAAAGCTGGCCAGGCCCTTAAAGACTGTTGCACTGCCTGGGATGTACATGCTGCTCGATCTACGCACATCCCCTGCAACATGGCCCTCGGAACTGCGCCTTCTGCCACTAGCGCTGTCGGCTGGGAATTTTACCATCAGCTTGTCCGCAAGGGTCCTGTGGTATAGCAACACTCTCGAACCCCTTTCCTCTTCGGGAATCAGAGTGGGCAGGTTCTCCTTATACCGTGGATCGAGCAGTGTGTACACCCAGTAATCCGTAGTGGCCAGAATGCGTGCAACGCGAGGGTCACGAGAAAGGCATCCTAACATGAAGTCAGCCATGTGTGCCAGGGTACCTGTACGCAACACATGGCTGTCTTCACTAGGAAGATCACTTTCAGGATCCTCCTCCTCCTCCTCCTCCTCCTCCTCCTCAGGCCATACACGCTGAAAGGATGACAGGCAATCAGCCGGTGTACCGTCAGCAGCGGCCCAAGCTGTCTCTTCCCCCTCCTCCTCATCCTCCTCATGCTCCTCCTCCTCCTCCTGTACGCGCTGAGAAATAGACAGGAGGGTGCCCTGACTATCCAGCGGCATACTGTCTTCCCCCGCCCCCGTTTCCGAGCGCAAAGCAGCTGCCTTTATGGTTTGCAGGGAATTTCTCAAGATGCATAGCAGAGGAATGGTGACGCTAATGATTGTAGCATCGCCGCTCACCACCTGGGTAGACTCCTCAAAATTACCAAGGACATGGCAGATGTCTGCCAACCAGGCCCACTCTTCTGAAAGGAATTGAGGAGGCTGACTCCCACTGCGCCGCCCATGTTGGAGTTGGTATTCGACTATAGCTCTACGCTGTTCATAGAGCCTGGCCAACATGTGGAGCGTAGAGTTCCACCGTGTGGGCACGTCGCACAGCAGTCGGTGCACTGGCAGCTTAAAGTGATGTTGCAGGGTGCGCAGGGTGGCAGCGTCCGTGTGGGACTTGCGGAAATGTGCGCAGAGCCGGCGCGCCTTTACGAGCAGGTCTGACAAGCGTGGGTAGCTTTTCAGAAAGCGCTGAACCACCAAATTAAAGACGTGGGCCAGGCATGGCACGTGCGTGAGGCTGCCGAGCTGCAGAGCCGCCACCAGGTTACGGCCGTTGTCACACACGACCATGCCCGGTTGGAGGCTCAGCGGCGCAAGCCAGCGGTCGGTCTGCTGTGTCAGACCCTGCAGCAGTTCGTGGGCCGTGTGCCTCTTATCGCCTAAGCTGAGTAGTTTCAGCACGGCCTGCTGACGCTTGCCCACCGCTGTGCTGCCACACCGCGCGACACCGACTGCTGGCGACATGCTGCTGCTAACACATCTTGATTGTGAGACAGAGGAGGAGGAGGAGGAGGAGGGTGCTTTAGTGGAGGAAGCATACACCTCCGCAGATACCAGCACCGAGCTGGGGCCCGCAATTCTGGGGGTGGGTAGGACGTGAGCGGTCCCAGGCTCTGACTCTGTCCCAGCCTCCACTAAATTCACCCAATGTGCCGTCAGGGAGATGTAGTGGCCCTGCCCGCCTGTGCTTGTCCACGTGTCCGTAGTTAAGTGGACCGTGGCAGTAACCGCGTTGGTGAGGGCGCGCACAATGTTGCGGGAGACGTGGTCGTGCAGGGCTGGGACGGCACATCGGGAAAAGTAGTGGCGACTGGGAACTGAGTAGCGCGGGGCCGCCGCCTCCATGATACTTTTGAAGGACTCCGTTTCCACAACCCTATACGGCAGCATCTCAAGGCTGATGAATTTTGCGATGCGGACGGTTAACGTTTGAGCGTGCGGGTGCGTGGCGGCGTACTTGCGCTTGCGCTCGAACACTTGCGCAAGCGACGGCTGAACGGTGCGCTGAACTACACTGCTGGATGGGGCCGAGGACAGCGGAGATGAGGGTGTGGGTGCAGGCCATGAGGCGGTAGTGCCTGTGTCCTGAGAGGGGGGTTGCATCTCAGTGGCAGGTTGGGGCACAGGGGGAGAGGCAGGGGTGCAAACCGGAGGCGGTGAACGGCCTTTGTCCCACCTTGCGGGGTGCTTGGCCATCATATGTCTGCGCATGGTGGTGGTGGTGAGGCTGTTGGTGTTGGCTCCCCGGCTGAGCTTTGCGCGACAAAGGTTGCACACCACTGTTCGTCGGTCGTCAGGCGTCTCTGTGAAAAACTGCCAGACCTTAGAGCACCTCGGCCTCCGCAGGGTGGCATGGCGCGAGGGGGCGCTTTGGGAAACACTTGGTGGATTATTCGGTCTGGCCCTGCCTCTACCCCTGGCCCTGGACACCGCACTGCCTCTTGCAACCTGCCCTGCTGATGCCCTTGACTCCCCCTCTGAAGACCTGTCCTCCTGAGTAAGCGTTGCACACCAGGTGGGGTCAGTCACCTCATCGTCCTGCTGCTCTTCCTCCGAATCCTCTGTGCGCTGCTCCCTGGGACTTACTGCCCTTACTACTACCTCACTGCAAGACAACTGTGTCTGATCGTCATCGTCCTCCTGACCCACAGAAAGTTGTTGAGACAGTTGGCGGAAGTCCCCAGCCTCTTCCCCCGGACCCCGGGAACTTTCGAAAGGTTGGGCATCAGTGACGATAAACTCCTCTGGTGGGAGAGGAACCGCTGCTGCCCAATCTAAGCAGGGGCCCGAGAACAGTTCCTGGGAGTGCTCCCGCTCCTGAGCAGGTGTTATTGTAGTGGAGTGAGGAGGCTGGGAGGAAGGAGGAGCAGCAGACAGAGGATTCGGATTGGCAGCAGTGGACGGCGCAGAACTGCGGGTAGACGATAGGTTGCTCGAAGCACTTTCTGCCATCCAGGACAGGACCTGCTCACACTGCTCATTTTCTAATAACCGTCTCCCGCGTGGACCCATTAATTGGGCGATGAATGTGGGGACGCCAGAAACGTGCCTCTCTCCTAATCGCGCAGTAGTCGGCTGCGACACACCTGGATCAGGAGCTTGGCCTGTGCCCACACCCTGACTTGGCCCTCCGCGTCCTCGGCCGCGTCCACGTCCTCTAGGCCTACCCCTACCCCTCAGCATGCTGTATTACCAGTGATTTGATTTCACAGGCAGGAAATAAATTGGCGCAAGACTGCAGGCCAAATATAATTTTTGCCCTTTTTGGAAAACGAAAGGCCCCACTGCCTCTAGTGAATGAATTATCTAAGTTTAATAACTGTGCTGTGTCCCTGCTTATGTGTCACAGAACGTGAGGGTAGCAGAGTTATTATAACTCTGGCAGAGCAGGTATTTTTTTCCCAATTAAGGAAAGCAAATGGCGAAGCCAGCAGTAAAGCGTAGCTGGGTGCGTATGATTTAGCAATGTTTTTCACGCAGCTCACACGTCTCCACAGGCGTAAGGACGGACAGAGGCTGGACAAATAGATTTGTTTTCAGTTTTTTCCCACCAACAGGCAGCACTGCGTATATTCAATGAACATGAGAAGTTTAATAACTGTGCTGTGTCCCTGCTTATGTGTCACAGAACGTGAGGGTAGCAGAGTTATTATAACTCTGGCAGAGCAGGTATTTTTTTCCCAATTAAGGAAAGCAAATGGCGAAGCCAGCAGTAAAGCGTAGCTGGGTGCGTATGATTTAGCAATGTTTTTCACGCAGCTCACACGTCTCCACAGGCGTAAGGACGGACAGAGGCTGGACAAATAGATTTGTTTTCAGTTTTTTCCCACCAACAGGCAGCACTGCGTATATTCAATGAACATGAGAAGTTTAATAACTGTGCTGTGTCCCTGCTTATGTGTCACAGAACGTGAGGGTAGCAGAGTTATTATAACTCTGGCAGAGCAGGTATTTTTTTCCCAATTAAGGAAAGCAAATGGCGAAGCCAGCAGTAAAGCGTAGCTGGGTGCGTATGATTTAGCACTGTTCTTCACGCAGCTCACACGTCTCCACCGCCCGTAAGGACGGACAGAGGCTGGACAAATAGATTTGTTTTCAGTTTTTTCCCACCAACAGGCAGCACTGCGTATATTCAATGAACATGAGAAGTTTAATAACTGTGCTGTGTCCCTGCTTATGTGTCACAGAACGTGAGGGTAGCAGAGTTATTATAACTCTGGCAGAGCAGGTATTTTTTTCCCAATTAAGGAAAGCAAATGGCGAAGCCAGCAGTAAAGCGTAGCTGGGTGCGTATGATTTAGCAATGTTTTTCACGCAGCTCACACGTCTCCACAGGCGTAAGGACGGACAGAGGCTGGACAAATAGATTTGTTTTCAGTTTTTTCCCACCAACAGGCAGCACTGCGTATATTCAATGAACCTGAGAAGTTTAATAACTGTGCTGTGTCCCTGCTTATGTGTCACAGAACGTGAGGGTAGCAGAGTTATTATAACTCTGGCAGAGCAGGTATTTTTTTCCCAATTAAGGAAAGCAAATGGCGAAGCCAGCAGTAAAGCGTAGCTGGGTGCGTATGATTTAGCAATGTTTTTCACGCAGCTCACACGTCTCCACAGGCGTAAGGACGGACAGAGGCTGGACAAATAGATTTGTTTTCAGTTTTTTCCCACCAACAGGCAGCACTGCGTATATTCAATGAACATGAGAAGTTTAATAACTGTGCTGTGTCCCTGCTTATGTGTCACAGAACGTGAGGGTAGCAGAGTTATTATAACTCTGGCAGAGCAGGTATTTTTTTCCCAATTAAGGAAAGCAAATGGCGAAGCCAGCAGTAAAGCGTAGCTGGGTGCGTATGATTTAGCAATGTTTTTCACGCAGCTCACACGTCTCCACAGGCGTAAGGACGGACAGAGGCTGGACAAATAGATTTGTTTTCAGTTTTTTCCCACCAACAGGCAGCACTGCGTATATTCAATGAACATGAGAAGTTTAATAACTGTGCTGTGTCCCTGCTTATGTGTCACAGAACGTGAGGGTAGCAGAGTTATTATAACTCTGGCAGAGCAGGTATTTTTTTCCCAATTAAGGAAAGCAAATGGCGAAGCCAGCAGTAAAGCGTAGCTGGGTGCGTATGATTTAGCAATGTTTTTCACGCAGCTCACACGTCTCCACAGGCGTAAGGACGGACAGAGGCTGGACAAATAGATTTGTTTTCAGTTTTTTCCCACCAACAGGCAGCACTGCGTATATTCAATGAACATGAGAAGTTTAATAACTGTGCTGTGTCCCTGCTTATGTGTCACAGAACGTGAGGGTAGCAGAGTTATTATAACTCTGGCAGAGCAGGTATTTTTTTCCCAATTAAGGAAAGCAAATGGCGAAGCCAGCAGTAAAGCGTAGCTGGGTGCGTATGATTTAGCAATGTTTTTCACGCAGCTCACACGTGTCCACCGCCCGTAAGGACGGACAGAGGCTGGACAAATAGATTTGTTTTCAGTTTTTTCCCACCAACAGGCAGCACTGCGTATATTCAATGAACATGAGAAGTTTAATAACTGTGCCGTGTCCCTGCTTATGTGTCACAGAACGTGAGGGTAGCAGAGTTATTATAACTCTGGCAGAGCAGGTATTTTTTTCCCAATTAAGGAAAGCAAATGGCGAAGCCAGCAGTAAAGCGTAGCTGGGTGCGTATGATTTAGCAATGTTTTTCACGCAGCTCACACGTCTCCACAGGCGTAAGGACGGACAGAGGCTGGACAAATAGATTTGTTTTCAGTTTTTTCCCACCAACAGGCAGCACTGCGTATATTCAATGAACCTGAGAAGTTTAATAACTGTGCTGTGTCCCTGCTTATGTGTCACAGAACGTGAGGGTAGCAGAGTTATTATAACTCTGGCAGAGCAGGTATTTTTTTCCCAATTAAGGAAAGCAAATGGCGAAGCCAGCAGTAAAGCGTAGCTGGGTGCGTATGATTTAGCAATGTTTTTCACGCAGCTCACACGTCTCCACAGGCGTAAGGACGGACAGAGGCTGGACAAATAGATTTGTTTTCAGTTTTTTCCCACCAACAGGCAGCACTGCGTATATTCAATGAACATGAGAAGTTTAATAACTGTGCTGTGTCCCTGCTTATGTGTCACAGAACGTGAGGGTAGCAGAGTTATTATAACTCTGGCAGAGCAGGTATTTTTTTCCCAATTAAGGAAAGCAAATGGCGAAGCCAGCAGTAAAGCGTAGCTGGGTGCGTATGATTTAGCAATGTTTTTCACGCAGCTCACACGTCTCCACAGGCGTAAGGACGGACAGAGGCTGGACAAATAGATTTGTTTTCAGTTTTTTCCCACCAACAGGCAGCACTGCGTATATTCAATGAACATGAGAAGTTTAATAACTGTGCTGTGTCCCTGCTTATGTGTCACAGAACGTGAGGGTAGCAGAGTTATTATAACTCTGGCAGAGCAGGTATTTTTTTCCCAATTAAGGAAAGCAAATGGCGAAGCCAGCAGTAAAGCGTAGCTGGGTGCGTATGATTTAGCACTGTTCTTCACGCAGCTCACACGTCTCCACCGCCCGTAAGGACGGACAGAGGCTGGACAAATAGATTTGTTTTCAGTTTTTTCCCACCAACAGGCAGCACTGCGTATATTCAATGAACATGAGAAGTTTAATAACTGTGCTGTGTCCCTGCTTATGTGTCACAGAACGTGAGGGTAGCAGAGTTATTATAACTCTGGCAGAGCAGGTATTTTTTTCCCAATTAAGGAAAGCAAATGGCGAAGCCAGCAGTAAAGCGTAGCTGGGTGCGTATGATTTAGCAATGTTTTTCACGCAGCTCACACGTCTCCACAGGCGTAAGGACGGACAGAGGCTGGACAAATAGATTTGTTTTCAGTTTTTTCCCACCAACAGGCAGCACTGCGTATATTCTATGAATAATAACTGTGTTGTGGCCCTGCCTACACAATTCTTTCCCTGCAGTATCAATGGAGGGTGGAATGCTCTGCAGAGGCGATTTTGAGAAGCCCAAAAAAAATGCAGCACAGCTAACAGCAGCCTGGACAGTACTGCACACGGATAAATATGGCCCTAGAAAGGACCGTTGAGGTTCTTGAAGGCTACACTCACTCCTAACACTCTCCCTGCCTATGCAGCACTTCTGTCCCTAATGCCAGGTGCAACGGTCTGCAGAGGCGATTTTGAGAAAAAAAAAAATGCCACTGCTAACAGCAGCCAACACACAGCTATCAGTGGCCCTAATAAGGACCTTTGGGGGGTCTTGAAGCCTACACTAACTACCAATTCTTTCCCTACAGCAGCTCCGGTATAAACAGCACTGTCCCTCATCTAACTCACACCGCATCTGAGGCGAGCCGCGGGAGGGGCCGACTTTTATATTAGGCGAACACCTGATCTCGCCAGCCACTCACAGCAGGGGGGTGGTATAGGGCTTAAACGTTGCAGGGGGAAGTTGTAATGCCTTCCCTGTCTTTCAATTGGCCAGAAAAGCGCGCTAACGTCTCAGGGAAGGAAGTGAAAGTAACCAGAACACCGCATGGTGTTCGTTACGAATAACGAACATCCCGAACACCCTAATATTCGCACGAATATCAAGCTCGGATGAACGCGTTCGCTCATCTCTACAGCTAATATATCCACTACGGTCTCAGGACAGAATTTTGTCCCGAAACTGGAGGGGCACTTTAATGGTCTAGTATGGTACTTGAATCTTGTGGCCACCACCAATCTACATATTAAAGGGATTCTCGACCGTTAAAAAAACTTGTCCCAAGATAGGGAATGGCATAGAAAAATTAAATAGCCATTATACATCCTTTCACCATGCCTCCAGTCCAGTGCCGCTGACCTGATTCCCTCCATTCTGGTCCCCACTGAAGCAGGCAACAATGGTGTCATGTTCATTGCTCATTTTACTGCTGCTAATCACTGGCATCAGTAGCCTTGTCTGCATGAACAGAACTTGATGCCCGGCTAGAAATTGGCTGCAGCAGTCATGTGAGAGATGAACAATGATGTAATTGCTTTGTATTTCAGCGGGGTCCATAGCAGAGGGGACTAAGGGCACAATGGAAGGGTGAGAAAATGATTTTTTTTAGGCCACTTCCTATCCTAGTGCAAGTTTTCTTAAGATAAGATAACCAATTTAATTGCATACCAATATAAATAAGGCACTTAATTAGATTATTGTATGTACAGAACTGTTGTTTAGTCCTCCTATGTTAATATTATGTGTGCACTATATAGCACTTCAATGTAGTACTGTACAGTATATTATTTTTGCACTATATGGCAGTGGAACAGTATATCATTGTTATTTAGACAACTGTATTGAAGTGGTATTTAGCCAATGTACGGGTTACAGTTCGTGGCCGCCAGCTAAGCTTTCCTTTCGCCACTGGCGATTGCAGGGTGCATCCTTCCCCTCACTCTGGCAGATGCCCAGCTCCAGTGTTTGCTCTATGTTGGCGGCTTGGACAGTGCACATGCCTAAATGTCAATGCCCTTGAGGGGCTCACAGTAAATCTTTCCTTGACCATTTTGAGAGATCCCGGTCTCACACTCTTCCCTAAGGAAGGTGCCTACATTTTTGGTCTTTTGGTCTAGCTTAAGGTGCAGTCTTTCAAGTTATGACTTTCTGGCTCCTGATTTTAACTATTCGAGGCTCCATGGCTTCCTCTGCTCTTGAGCCCGGCTAGTTATACTCACAACACATTTGACTGCTGCCTACCCCGATCTCTGGTCTGTGTGCCCTAAACTCCAGCTTGTTCTGCATTCTAAAGTTATGTTGCCTGCCCCAAGCCAGATTGATCCTCTGTTCACACCCTCAGGTACCATGCCTTGGTCTCCAGTGGTGTCGGCTGTCACATTACTAGGACCATTTAAAGAGTGAAGACCACGAGACTTCACATGCCACCTCTGAATTTGACGAAAAGTCTCACCAGTGTGTGGCGCAGCGGATCCACATCCACTGACTTTGACAACATAGCACTGTTATTTAGGTGCTATCATGTATATCATGTATTTGTACCCTTGTCACCATACTCCACATGCAGAGTACCAACAGAGAATTATGGCAGAGGACATCATCCAACCTAAAAGCCCTTTTACATGGGACAATATTTGGGTGAACGTGTGTTCTGATGAACCTTTATCCATGATCATTATACCATGTAAACAGGATAGCAATCAGCCAACAAACGAGCAAATGTTCATTGCATCTTCTGGGCAGTCTGAAAATCATCATTCTTGACAGCACATGCCCCCGTGTGAATGGGGGATGTGTTGCCAATAGTGATAATACAATATGAGGGAAGAATGATTATATAAACAATTAGTTGTCCATTGGGCTGCAACCTGGCCAGTAAACTGCCAGTCCAGCTGGTAATTTACTGTAGAAGTCATTGCCACAGACAGCGGAGGAGGAACGAGGATCTACTGTGAGCACAGCAGTTTCAGAGTGAGTTATAGCACTTGGTGATATGCTTGCTGTCCAGCCGGAGGTTCAGAGGTAGGGAGGAACTTAGATGGGATCCTCTTCTGTGGCCACAAAGGAGCCATTTTTACTGCTGGGGCCACTAAAGGGGCCCCTATTACTGTAGGTGCTACTGAGAGGGGGCACAATTACTACATGGGGTCACTGAGAAGGCCCACTATTACTACTAGGACCACTGAGAGGAGCTACTATTGCTACTTGATCCACTGAGAGGGGGCACTATTGCTACTGGGGCCACTGAGAGGAGGTATTATTAGTACAGGGGCCACTGAGAGGGTGGCAATATTGCTACTGGGGCCACTGAGAGGAGGTACTATTACTACTGGAGCCACTGAGAGGAGCACTGTTGTTACTGGGGCCACTGAGAGAAGGTACTATTACTATTGGAGCTACTGAGAGGGGTCTATATTACTACTTGGAGCTGCTAAGAGGGGGCACTATTACTACTAGGACCATTGAGAAAGGATGCTCTTACTACTGGGACCACTGAGAGGGGCCACAATGACGTAGGATATAGCTATGCATAAAAGGATTCTAGACCATTCTCACACATGCGTTCACAAAATGTCTCGATCAAAATCACGGCATTTAACCTCGTTTTCGAGCTGCATTTTTGAACGCATGTCACAGCATTTAATAGTGGTTTTTAACGTACCACTCATTGTGATCAGTAAAGAGGTGTGTTAAAAAGCAGAAATATGCAAAAATACAACAGCCGATGCTCAAAAATTGTGGCATTAAAAATGGCGCGTTTTGAGCACGGGTCTGCGAAGCCCCATTGAAATCAATAGTAATGTAGTACCACGATTAGCATGGCATTCAAAACGCCTCGCTAATCGCGGTAAAAAGCATCCGGTGTGAGAGCGGCCTTAAGGGTGGCCCCAATTATAAAAGTAATAGTAGCGAATACAGACAATAATGTATTGAACATATTCACTCTATTATGTTACTGGGTCACTCTGCTGGAAGAATGTGATCTCTGGTTATCATTTGGCTATGTACAGTATAAACATTATCTGCTATGTTTGCTCCTGCAGTACCTCTGTCAGCGATTCCCATGCTCTGCGCCAATGTGGGATTTCACGATTGAATTGCTAGGTATTTTTTTATTGTGCAGGATGCAGCAGAAGTATACAACTCAGAGAGAACATTGCTCCGGCGGGTGGGTTGTCTGCCAACTGTGCAGTGATTTCATTAGCATGCACACACCACTGATGCCCACATGTTGGTAGATACTGCGCACTTTGTAACATACAACTCTCGTCTACAGGGATCCCGAATAACAAGGAGGATGCAAGAAAGTTGGTTCTTAAAAAAGGCTAGTGGATTCACTGCCTATTGCTTTATCTAAACTAAAACACACGGAGGACACATAGTAAATGGACACATAATGCATTCATTATTGAAGCCCCCTGCAATTCTATTGACAAATAGTCATGCGAATATAAAGGCATGTACACACATAAAGTGACAGGGGACAGATGCATAGCAACATATCCTGTGACAGCAAGATTTCGATTCCATGCCCCCATCAACCTGCTAGGGAAAGCATTTTTCGCCTATAAAATAATATAGGCACAGATAATACTGCCTCCTTGTCTCTCCTATAAATGATCTAGACACAGCTGGTATTGCCTTCTTGTTGTTCCCTGTAATGATGTACAACTAGAGTTGTATCTCCTTGTAAATGATCTAGGCACAGATAGTACTACCTTCCTGCAGTAACTTGTAAGTGATGTAGATATAAGTCATACTGCCATCTTGTGCTTCCTTGTTAATTATGTGCTGTAGGCACAGATAGTACTGCCTTCTTGTATTTCCTTATAAATGATTTAGCCATAGGTAGATTTCAGTTTAATGCCCCCATCTTCCTGCTAGGAAAAGCAGTACATTTTTGCCTATAAAATAATGTAGGCGCAGATGCCTTCTTGTTGTTCCCTGTACAACTAGTGCTGCCCCTGTATCTCCTTGTAAATGCTATAGGCACAGATAAAACTGCCTTCTTGTAATTTCAAGGACACTATATAAGCATAGGTAGTACTACTGTCTTTTACTTCCTTGTAAACTATGTACTGTAGCCACAGGTAGTGCTATGTTCTTTTATTTCATTGTAAATGATATAGGCACAGACAGTACTGCCACCCTATCTTTCTTTGCTAATGTTATAGGTACAGGTAGTACTTCCTTCTTGTCTCCATTGTGAATAATGTAAACACAGGTACTGCAGTAGCGCTTTCTTGTCTCTCCTTGTAAATAAAACAGGCACAGGTACTACTGCCTTCCTGTCTCTCCTTGTAAATGATATAGGCACAGGTAATTCAGCCTCCTCGTCTCTCCTTGTAAAAGATGTGGACCTGTAACGGAGCAGCAATGCCCCACTCTCCCCAAGACAAGATTCAGTGGCTCTGGTCATGCTGAGCTGCACCCCCTGTCAGACAGGACAAGGCGAATGGAGAATAAAGGACTGGCTGTGCGCCAAGATGAAACATACAGCATAGTAATTTTTGGCACAGGAAATGCCCTAAAGTTGCAACACTCTGCAGCACTGCTGAAGTAGTACCACACCAGAAAAGAGGAGTCTTCTCAGTACTTCTCCTATGCCATCACAGCAGGCGAGTGCAGGGACCTGTGTGTGCACTAGAGGTGGCTCAAAGATAAGATTCAACAGGGACTCTACACCAAGCGGAAGTGTTGCTGGGGTTGCAACAGTAAGATGCAATGATCTGCAGGCACCACAGAGCCTGTGGCAGAGAAAGAAGCTGCTGCTGCTGGGAAGATAAGGGACTGTTAGAAGCAAGAGGACTACAGAGTCAAGTTGATCTGCTTTTATTGTTTGAGAGGCAGTTGCAATCACAGACAGCAAACATCCAGGAATATTGAGAGAATGCAGGACTGTACAGTAGAGCAATGAAAGGATATCTAAAAGTACTTCCACATTAAGTCGTAAGTGAGGCCAGCCTCAAAAAATCCGAGGGTGTGCACACCATTAGTAACTTGTCAGTTATCCAGCAGTCCTGCTCCATGTTATTGAGGATTCAAATACTAGTTACTGTATAGGGACAGAAGGGGATTACCCACGGCTTAAATGAACTGTTATTGGGATCAAGCCTGAATGCTTATATAGAAGTAGAGTTTAAGTACAACATTCTAAGCTGTTTCTGTATACCGGGAAGTGTAGAAGAGTATTTCCTGATTACTGGACTATGTGCAGTAATCTGTGGTTTGGTGTTCCACTGCATTGTGTTAAAACTCAGGTTGCTTTATTGATAAGTGTTGGCAACATTGTGATTATTGTGTACCAAGTGTGAGACAGTATTATTTTGTACATATAATAATATTATTGAGCATTAGCTAGCGATAGTTAGAATTGAGCAACGGTGCCATGGCAATTGCTTTGTTTTCTTGACATCCTATTATTGTTCATTTTCAGTTCTTTTTACCATGATAAAAATTACCTATTTTTGTCTCTCTGTCTAGTTGCATTGTATCCGGAAACCTGAGTCGTTCAGCAACATCCACATCAGGCACACGTAGGAGCACCTCCTTGTTTCCCCTTGTAAATGATGCATGCATAGATAGTAGTTTCAGATGTATGGTGATAGCAAACAAAAAATGTACAGGATGGAATCCCAAAAAATTCTTTGATATTTAGAGAAATCACAGATTTACATGAAAGTTTTGCATGTTATATTTTTGTGCATTATAGAGGAGTAGAAGCTCTGAAATTTGAATCATTAGATAGCTCATACCATAGAGTGTCATAAAGGAAAGGCTTGGCCACTGGCCAAGGTATCTTCTTATTTTTTGAGTCTTGAGTCTCAGTGGGCATTATTTCTGCATTTCCCTCCTCACAAGCTTCCTATCAGGCTTATCTCTGGTCAAGCTATAGCCCCTCTGGTCTGTTTTGTCTGTAGTGAAGACCAGATACACAAATTCCTTTCAGCCAGTCATTAAAGGAAATCGAGTGAATTGAAAAAAAAAATACAACGTTTTTCTCTACCAGAGTTCTACAAGTCTAGAAAGACTGCTTAATTCAAGAGCTGGCAGAATGTCTTGAAGGATAACAATTCTGTACTGCAGATTAGATATCTTCTGAAAACCATTTCAGATGGTCTTAATATAGGAATATTTCGAATCCCTATTACAGCTGAAACACCTAAACTGCTTCAATTAAATGTGAGATCATCAGAAAACCCTATGGTGAACTGCCATTGGTTCAGCGGAACCATTGAGGGTCCAAGTGTTAGAACCATAAAATACTTCTGCTTTAGTGTATGAACTTAAGATGTCATATCCCTTTAATGAAGTGTAATTAGCCCTCTAACTTTAGAAACGTTGTAGAATCTGGCTGCAGACCATGACCAAGCATCAAGGACTTTGCAATGTTCTTGACCTCACTTGGTCTGTCCTTGTTTCCACTCACGCTTGAAATTCTGGAAGAAAATAGAAAAAAAAAACCATGCGGGGAAAGAAAAAAAAAAGAGAAAAACTAATTCAGCTGCTCTGTCCTTTGGCAACCACAGCACGTTGGAGCTGGAGTAAATTTTAATTGCTTGATACTAAAGTGACTATTGTTTAAGTTATCGATCTGTTTTTATTTTTTCATTTTGACATGGTGCCATCTTCTGATGGACACGAGACCACAAAGTGAAATGCAAAAGTAATTAAAGAAGTATAAAGAGTAAGTTAATGTAGAGTATTGTGTTTTATGGCACAAAGTATCCCTTGAGGGGGAGCAGAACTTTAAGACATCTTTACTTTGCTGCATTCTAGGTGACCTCCCATTAGTCGAGCCTTTCATTCACGATACCCCGCTGTTCTGGCGCTCGGTAATGACTAGGTCTGGGAATTCTAACCTAGATATAGGCTAAGGATCTACAGTTCTTCACTGCAACAAAACAGAGGATAAGCAAAAAGCAGCAACTAGAGATTAGATTAGGTTAGTAAGGTTACTTCCTTCCATCCCTGGTGTTTTTCAACATTGAATGCTCAATTAGATGACAGAAAAGTTGCATATTTTCACTTAAACTAAACAAATCCATTAAATTGTATAAAGTCAATACCCAAGAGGAAAGGGGGAAAGTTGGAGCAGATTGTACAGATTAAGCAGAAAATTAGGTAAAAGCTTCTCAGTATGTCTGTATTTTATATCTCCGTGATTTACTTTTCACACCCTACTGCCACTTCTGTACTTTTATATTACCATACTTCTATATTTATTTTAAAACTGAGCCTGAGATGTGTCCTCCCAACATTATGAGGTTAGGTTACCCTCCAAAAAGACGCTAAAGCTGGCCATACACATTAGATAGATGTCAGCCGAATGACCTCATTCAATCTATGGTTATCCCTTTCGACTCCCCATACACATCCATGGTCAGATCAACTGATAAAGAGAGCAGAGTAAGCCACTAACAGACTCTTCTGCCTGCAGTTTATATTCCTGAAAACAAAAGGAGCCACCC
Source organism: Eleutherodactylus coqui (assembly GCF_035609145.1). Taxonomy (NCBI): domain Eukaryota; kingdom Metazoa; phylum Chordata; class Amphibia; order Anura; family Eleutherodactylidae; genus Eleutherodactylus; species Eleutherodactylus coqui. Next base: position 61,680,000 of record NC_089837.1, read on the forward strand.
AATCCAGTCACCCAATCCTTACCTCCTCCAACATTGGCCAACAGGAAACACTGGGATGTTCTCATACACATTAGAGGATTGCCTGGTCTTGTCAAAATTCGACAGGTTCAGCTGATATGCCGTATAGCTAATGTGTATGACCAGTTGCATACTGATACAATTACCTAAACACACTGTAGACATCTTGAAAAGGTTCTCCATATATCTGTGGTGAAATGCGGAGATGAGATATTATACGTTTTTTATAGTGCATTGACTTCAGGCATAAAACAAACAAAATACAGTGGGGTTTAAAAACATAACATAAGAACAAATAATACGAGAAGAAAATACAATAGATGATGTATTTTCCCCAAAGGGCTTTCAGTCTACTAGATTATAATTGCATATAATCATGGTGGCTAGTATGGCTCATGGAGAGGTGGCCACGCAGTTCTTTTCTCCCATAGACTTCAATAGACCAAACTATACACATGCCCAGTCACTTCCCTGCCCGAATGGAATTGCCTTGGCTTGCAAAATGGGGATCAGAAAATTGCAGTTCTCCAAGACAGACACCTACAAATCAGACAGTATGGAATACTGCAATGCAGCTGTTGTGGACCCACTTTGTCACCGACTGACTTGGCCTTGGGCTACTCCTGAAGACTGCTCTAAGGGGTCCCTTGGTTTTCACCCTTCAATCCATATTTTAAGGGATTTGGTCCTTGCTTTAGGAAAGCCCAGGTAATTTCCCCAGGAATAATACAGTGATAGGTGACCAAGGTAGGTCAAAAGGCACTAGAGTGTGGTACCACAGGAACAGGCAAGTGCACAGCCAGTATAACAGGCCAAGGTCAGGGTAGGAAAAGCTTATGCAATGCAGTAAATCAGGCTGCAGATCAAGGCAGGTGGCAATTACACAAAAAATATAGGCCAGGACAGGCAGAATTTGGGAAAACTGGGTATACAGGCAAAACCAGGTAGCAAGCAAAATACTGGAACACCTGCACTTGGAAGAATAAAGGCTTATTGTTCAGACATAGAGTTGAGCGAACATACTCTGCCGAGCTTGATGCTCGTTTGAGTATTAGCGTACTCGATGGTGCTCGTTACTCGAACGAGCATCAAGCCGTGTTCAACCCGCCCAGTTTTTGGCTCCTCCCCACTGTGACGTGCCTGTTTTTGCCCCTCCCCGCCGTCATTGGCAAATGAGAGAGAGCGAGAGAGAGAGAAACCTAGGGGGGGAAGAAATCTCGGCACCTGGCGTCCAACATACAAAAATGCTCGAGTTTCCCATTGTAGTCAAAGGGGTTCCTTACTCAAGTAGAGCTCTCGTATTTTACGAAAAGCTCAACTCGAATAATGCGAACTCAAGCATTTGGGTGCTCGCTCATCTCTATTCAGGCACCCTCCTGGGGATGAGAAAACTAGTTGTGCTTACTTGCTCTTCAAGAGGTGGGCTGAGCACACCAGCACACACTTTGGACATAGGAGAATAGTGCAACGTCTGCTACACAGAGGATTCCTGTGACAGAGGCCGAGAAAGAGGGGAAAGTTGAGGAAAGCTATCACTGTCCACAGCAGATGAGCATAACGCATATCCAATAGATGTGTCCTAATTGTCTAAGTTTGTTACGACCTATTTGTATACCAGACTCGACAAACCCTTTGGGTTTAGGTCCGAATTGAGGAATCAATAACGAAGCTATTTTTTTTAGATATCTGCATATTGTTCTTGAAATGTTTGTCTTGACGTTCCTAATTAAGCAGTAAGCAAAAGCACATGCTGGAGATAAACCTATAGTTTTGAGATTATCATGGCTCTGAAGGATCGGCTTGGACATCAGTAGTCTGATTTTTGGAGAGATTTGAGGAAACTTAAAACTGCAAACTGCTTACAGCATGAATAATTATTCAGCCTATTGAAGCCACATAGAGGTAAAATAACTTATCCAAGGGCAAAGCAGAACAACTCACTTTCCAGCCAGTTTAATGCTGCATTATTTGGAGATTCGACACACCAGAGACTTTGTGGGAAAATATTTTTTAACAGATAGAACAATCTAACAGACTTTAGACCAAAAGTAGAATGTAATCCTTCTTATCCTTCATTTGAGATAAGAGAAAAAGGAATCAAACAAACGCATTGCTCTGTTTTATGCCCGGCTCTATTAAAAGATTCTTAGATGTTTTTCACTTTTTGGATTTCAATTTAGTTGGGATATTTGTACAAACCGTCTACCTCTGTCAAATATAAAGAGGTATTTCATATCAAAGAATTCCGGTTTCTTCACACGGCCACTAAGGAAAATGGAACCTTGTGCTAGTTATCAAAAATGGACAGACGCTTTTCCAATTAAAGGGGAATTTCATTAAAACTTCCTAAAGTGGGATATTTAGTTTCAAGGGCGTTGCATTGTAACCGGTCTTTATAGATGCCATTCAGACTTGTTAGAAGATATTATTCTGGGATCAGGGATTTCTGACTCTTGCTTGGAAATACCTGAGAAAGATCCCAGTGCAATTTTGTCAATACAATTTGCTTTTTTGTGAAATACTATGGATCCACATCTTCTGTTGCACTATTCAGCAGTGCCCAACGCCAGGCGGTAGTGATTATTCTTATCCATAAGCCTTCAGTTTCATCCTATGACCTATTGTTGGCTATCAAAGAGCTTTCTTCGGGGCAGCAGCTATTCAAATGCTTTACAGAGCTCTGCCTAGTCATTGCCGAATTCCTATAGTCTAATAAATCTAAGATATCCTGGTGTAAAAGGCTAAAGGGGTTGCAACAAGTTTACCATGTTTATCCACTAGATAGGGGATAAGAGTATAATCCGTGGAGTCCCACCACTAGGACACCCACCAATCATGAGAACAGTGGTCCTTTGTACCCTCAAATGAATGGATTGACAGTCAAGCATGTGTGCTGCCACATCATTCATTTCAACGTGACTTAGGGAGATAGCCAAGTATAAGGGTGCGTTAACATGAGCGTGTTTTTGTGCGTGCATACGCATGCACAAAAACACTTGTATTTACAACAATGCATTCCTTATGGTGCGTGCCTGCAAAGATAGGACATGCATGTACCTTCATTGACAATGCTCTGCCGGCTCCCTGCATTCTATTTCAAGGAAGGGCTTTACATATAAGCCCTTCCCTGAAAAAGACACATTTTAGTGCAAAAAAAAAAACTTACCTGTCCGCCGCTGCCGTGACCCCCGCGGGCATGAAGAATTCCCTGCTGCTACATCTGCCAGATGCAGCATAGGAATTCTTCAATTCTCAACCGCACCTGTCACTCATGACAGCTGTGGTAGAGAATCCTGCTGCCAACATCCCCATCAATGGCTTTTCAGGGAAGGGCTTCTTAAGCCCTTCCCTGAAAATCCATAAAAAAAAATGTATAACAAAAAAAAACAAAAAACAATACTCACCTCCCTTCAGCTACCGGGGCTCAGCTGCGACTTCTGGCACTGTCCCCGGATCAGTAGTTCTGAGCTATCAGCAGCTGGGGATTTAAAATCTCTGCCTGCTGGTAGCTCTTATTGTGATTGGCTGAAGTGCTCAGTCAATCACAATCAGAGCTACCAGCAGGCGGGGATTGGTAGCTCAGTACTACAGAGCCGGGGACAGCGACAGAAGCTGAGGCTGAGCCCTGGCAGGTGAGTATTTTTTTTTCACGCTAATGAAGCCCTTCCCTGAAAAGCCATTGACGGCTGCCGGGGCTCAGTGGCGACTTCTGCCGTTGTCCCCGACTCTGTAGCGCTGCTGAGGTATCAGCAGCCGGGGATTTAAAATTCCCGTCTGCTGGTAGCTCTGATTGTAATTGGCTAAACTGCTCATCCAATCACAATCAGAGATACCAGCAGGCGGGGATTTTAATTCCCCGACTGCTGATAGCTCAGTACTACAGAGCCAAGCACTTCAGCCAATCACAAGCAGAGCTACCAGCAGGCAGGGATTTTAAATCCCCGGCTGCTGATAGCTCAGTACTACAGAGCCGGGGACAGCGCCAGAAGTCGCGGCTGAGCCCCGGCAGCTGCAGGGAGGTGAGTATTGATTTTTTTTAATTCAATTTTTTAAATGGCTTTTCAGGGAAGGGCTTATGAAGCCCTTCCTTGAAAAGCCATTGACAGGAATGCCGACAGCAGGATTCTCTACAGCAGCTGTCATGTGTGACAGCTGCGGTGAAGAATTAAAGAATTCCTCTGCTGCATCTGCCACAGATGTAGCAGCAGGGAATTCTTTTAACTAGCGGGCGTGAATGAAACATCTGCCGCATGCAGCAGATGTGTTCTTTCTGCCCGCGGGGGTCACGGCAGCGGCGGAGAGGTACTTTTTTTTTTTGTTTTTTTTTTGCACTTGAAGAAGGCTTCAGAGGAAGCCGAAATGTTGCCGGTCACCTTTGGATGGAGGAATAAAAAGATACTTTAATGTTTTGAAAAATCATCAGCTGCTGCCTGGTTACTTCACATTTCACTCTGATTAGTCTGTGACTATGAAACCCTAAATCCATTACTCTGTGATTCAATGTGCATACTGACACTTTTTTTTTAACCACAGCCAAGATATACTTTATGAGCAATTTGTGTTACAGTAGCTCTCCTGTGGGACTGGACCAGACAGGCTAGCCATTACTTCCACACACATTAATAAACTTTTGAAACCCATGACCTTGCCACTAGATCACCAACTTTCTTGCCTCTGGTCACTTTGATGGGTACTAATCACAGCATACCAAGAACACAAGACCTGCTGTTTCAGCGGTACTCTTACCCAGTTGTCTAACTACCACAATTTATCTCTTGTCAGAGTTGCTCTCATACTATAAAAGGGAGGGTGGTCAGAGAGCGGGAGCGCCATTTTAAGAAGAAGGAAAGGTCCTGCCCTCCCTCTTTACTAGTTGTGGTTTAAGGGGTGAAGGGAGATTGTTTTTCCCTGTTATGGCAGCGGTGGCTGGTGGCGGATCCTTGGAGTCGGTTTTAAATTGGTTGGGGGGGAGTTTGGTGGTACGGCCTCACCGGATAATACTCCCTCCTGTCGTTAATTTGTTTGGTGTCTGGTGCTTGTGGTTTGGCTAGCGGGGGGCAGTAAATCCCTTCCAGCCTCAGTTTACATATATTAGCCAACTAAGGGTGGCTAGTGGTGTCCATGAACCAGTCAGTATGGCTGTGGGCAAGGTCTGTTTTTGATTATTATTGTAAGCACCAGATTTTGGGGCTCCATTTTATGTTAATTTGTTAATAATAGCTGCTGTAGACAATTTATCCGAACTTCATGCTGGTTGTTTATTTGGAGCATGAGGGGTCATGTGTTTGTGAGGATTTTCTATTTATAAAAATTAGCTTTTTTGTTAGAGTTTCTTGACGGTAAGTTGGTTACAGCATTTCTCCTTGTTGGGTACCTCAGCGAACAGCTGTATGATCAAGTCTGGCAGTTAGTGTTCGATTTCCCAATTGATGATAGCATGAAGCTTTACAATCAATTGGGAAATTCAACACTTAGGCCTCATGTCCACGGGGAAAATATGATTTAGGATCCGCAGCGGATTACCTGCACGCGGATCCGCACCCCATAGGGATGCATTGACCACCCGCGGGTAGATAAATACCCGCGGATCGTCAATAAAAGGGATTTAAAAAAAAATGGAGCATGAAAAAATCTGGACCATGCTCCATTTTCGTGTGGGTCTCCCGCGGGGACGGCTCCCGCGGGCTTCTATTGAAGCCTATGGAAGCCGTCCGGATCCGCGGGAGACCTAAAATAGGAATTTAAAGAATTTACTCACCCGCAGCGGGCCGTGAAGCTCTTCTCTTCCTCACGGCCGCATCTCCCTTGCTTCGGCTCGGCGGATGTGCCCGGCGCATGCGCGCGGCACGTCGACGACGTGCCGGCGACGTGCCACCGGCGTGAGGAATTCATCCGCCGGCCGAAAAAATAGATCCGGCCGTGAGGAAGAGCAGAGCTTCGCCGCCCGCTACGGATAGGTAAATTCTTATTTATTCTTATTTTCAGCGCTCACGTCCGCGGGGCAGGAGGGACCCGCTGCAGATTGTACATGTAGAATCCGTAGCGGGCCCGATTTTCCCCGTGGACATGAGGCCTTACTGTTAGACTTTAATCCCTTTTACTTTGCTGCTCTGTACTGCCTGTTGTGGGTTTCCAATGGCCATGGAGTCTGCAGTTTTCACTATCCACCATTTCTCCTTGAGAACTAGATCCAGAAATGGTGAAAAAACAGCTTATTTGTTTACTCTACAGTCTCTACATTCTTCTGAACTTTCTAGATAACCGCAGGAACTTTTATAACTTTTACTCCTCCCACTGTTCAATGTTGATTGGCTGCAACTCTGAGAAGCTGAATCCCTGGGCAGTTCTATCCCTCTCTGTACTGTACTCCCCTCAAGCCACCATCTTCAAAGCAAGACATCAATACAGTGCACCCCACATTTAACAACACATACACACTCTCCCAGAATTGTCAATATTATTATGTAGTGACAGCTCTGGGTCCCTACATTAAAAGGTTTATCCTGTTGTAAACAACTGATGGCCATTCCGTAGGATACGCCATAAGTACTAGATTTGCAGGACTTTTGTGGCAGGACCCTTGCCGACCACCTGTTTGCTGGGCCAGTGAACTTATTCGCTGAGATGATTTCTGTAGAGAGCATACAGCTCCATCACCACTGCAATGGCCAGACCTGGTATTTCAGGCCAAGTTGCCATTGAAGAGAACTTGGCCTGCAATACCAAAACTAACCTTATGGGAATGGTGCTGCTTCCTGCAAATTCGTCTCAGTGCACAAGGGCACTAGTCCAGAGAACAGCTGATTGGCAGGGGGTCTTGGGCCTGCCAATCTACTACTGATGGCCATTCCTGAGGATAGGTGTCACGTCTAGTCAGTATAGACTGGATTCGAAAATCCTGAAAGACTCATGGACTGTGAACTTACAGACCGCAAGTGCATACAAAACAGTGGTAAACAATAAAGAAAACAGACACCAGAAAAGCATTGTCCCTATAAACTCTTTACCCAGGAAAGTGACCTGCTTACATGTAGATAACCCGCCCTAACAAGGGCGAACCTCACCATGTACCTAGGCCACTAGCAGACCCTACAGATGAGATGAAAAAACCACAAAGAAATCCACAATAGTAACTTCAGTACTTAGCTTAGTGAACAATAAGGGAAACAGTAGATCCAGCTCTAACCTCTAACTTCCACCACAGTCAGAGGGAGACTGAATTAAACAGCAATGAGCTAAGCACAAGGCCAGGCTAAATAGTCCTCACAAATTACCCACAGGTAAAACCAAGCAAGTTTCACCTAAAACCACTTCCATTGAAGCCAGAACATGAAGAGAACCAAATACAAGACCTGAACCAGAGTACTAGAAAGGAGCAGATCCCAGAACCCCCGCAACAATAGGCCATAGATAAACTGGACAGCCCTTCAAGTGGTAAGTTATATGATCAGCCTGGGATAATTTCCTCACTGTGCATCCTATTTGTATGCCAATAATAGTAACAAGAGTATATTCACATGCGGCAACGTGATTTGTTGCAGACATTTCTCCACCTGTCCTGAATGGGCCTTGCAGAAACCCATTTCACTGCGACCAAAGCAACCCCATTCAGAAATGATTTTCGGTCTCGAATTGCTGCAACAAATCTGCCACAGGTAAATAGTAACAAAACTCCCATCTCCCATCCACAACTTTGTCCTGTCCTTGATAATTAGATTCCACAAAGTAAATTTCTATAAGCCGGTAATTTTCCAGACCGTATAGACCATCCTGTATATCGTCAGGGGATGCAGTCATCTTAAGAAGAATTGAAGGAACAATTATTTTCCCGTCTATTCATTCTCCTTCCTGAGGTAAGTAGCTTCCATCTGAGAGCCATATTTTTCAAGAGCTGACAGACATATTATGCATGTAATGAGATTTGCACTAAACCTTCCCTAGTGGTAATGAATTATATCTGCAGCCATTCGGGTTTTTCAGTTAGCCGGCATTTACTTAAGTGAGAAATAAAGACACTTATTTACAAAAAGGCTCTCTGATATGTTACATAATGTCTCCTTAGCTATATATCAGATCAGGGTCACGGAGGGAATGAAAGGGAAGCTTTTCCTTCTCTCTCCAGCCATTTCTTCAAGTGCTTATTGCAGCCGATCAGCTTTAATGTTTTTGGATTTTGCCAGCTTGGTGCCTTTCATAGTCTGACTGTGAATTTATAATTCAGCGTAGAATGGAAGCCTCGATGCACCTTGGAGGCTAATCACAAAATGTCACCATTCCTTTCGACTGCTGCAGGACACCATAACATAATGATCTTCCAGAGTTCACTTGAATGGTGACGCTCCGTTACAAGATTCTCAGCAATTTCGGAAAACCAGACAATGTAAGGAGCCGTAGCCACGGGCATTGTGCAATGCAGCAGAAAGGTCTGAGCTAGAGGAATTAAAATCCATACATATGCATGTAGCTCCTAACCCGAGATCCGGAAGGTTCTATCCAATCAATAATAATAATGATAGTAATAGTACTAATAATCTTTATTTATATAGTGCAGCTTATTCCGCAGCACTTAACAAATCAGAGCAAACACGCAGAAGAAGTTACGTTGAAGACTAATAAACAATTTAACTCCTCTTTTTGTTTCTTTTTTTTCATCTCCGCGTTTTTTTATTTTTCTATTTTTTGGAGGGATGAGTTATATTTTTTTAATGATACTATTTAAAGGGAACCTACGAGAAGTTTTAGGACATTGAACTATTAAGGCAAGGCTCCCACAGGCGGTTTTTGATTTGTGTATTCCGTGATTGGCATCTGTGCAGATGATACGCGGCTATTGAAAGGCGTGAAGTTTCGGGACCCCCGAACATCGTTCAAGGGATTTAAATGCTGCTGTTAGAATTGATAGCTGACACCCGTGGGCAATAGCTGCAATTGGGCACGCGGCCGATCGCAGCCATTAACCCTTTAAATGCCACTGTCAATTCTGACAGTGGCATTTAAATCCTTCACACGATGTTCGGGGGTCCCCCGGGGATGAGTTCGCATGGAGCCTTGCAGGTGTCATGGCAGCCGGGGGCCTTTTGAAAAGCCCCAGGGCTGCCTTAGCAGTCTGCCTATCAAGCCGTCCCCATGGGGTGGCTTGATAGACTGCCTGTCAGATTACAGTATGATGTAATGCTATGGCATTACATCATACTGCAGGAGAGATCAAAGCAACGCAGCTGTGGTCCCCTCGGGGGGCTAAAGCAAAAAAGTCAAAGTAAGGTCAATAAAGTTTTACTAATTGTGAAAAAAAAGTATTCAAAGTTTAAATCCCCCCCCTCTATAATAAAAAAAATCTAAAACATAAAACCAAAAATACATATTTGGTGCCTAAAAGTCTGATCTATCAAAGTAGTGCATTATTTACCCCACATAATGAACGTCGTCCGGAAAAAAAAAGAACGCCAGAAATGCACTTGTTTTTATTCAAAAATGGTACTAATTTAAACTACAGGACATCCCACAAAAAATGAGCCCTCGCACAACTACGTCAACGGAAAAATAAAAATGTTATTGCGCGCAGAAGATGGCGGCAGAAAACAATTCTAAAAAATTAAATATCTTTGAAAAACAATAAAAGTAGTACAGCAAAAAAAAACTATACAAGTTTCGTCTCGTAGTAATCGAAATGAATAGAGATGAGCGAGCACCAAAATGCTCGGGTGCTCATTACTCGGGACGAAATTATCGCGATGCTCGAGGGTTCGTTTCGAGTAACGAACCCCATTGAAGTCAATGGGCGACTCAAGCGTTTTTGTATATCGCCGATGCTCACTAAGGTTTTCGTTTGTGAAAATCTGGGCAATTCAAGAAAGTGATGGGAACGACACAGCAACGGATAGGGCAGGCGAGGGGCTACATGTTGGGCTGCATCTCAAGTTCCCAGGTCCCACTATTAAGCCACAATAGCGGCAAGAGTGCCCCCCCGCCTCCCAACAACGTTTACTTCTGAAAAGCCCTCATTAGCAATGCATACCTTAGCTAAGCACCACACTACCTCCAACAAAGCACAATCACTGCCTGCATGACACTCCGCTGCCACTCCTCCTGGGTTACATGCTGCCCAACCCCCCCCACGACCCAGTGTCCACAGTGCACACCAAACTGTCCCTGCCCAGCCTTCAGCTGCCCTCATGCCACACCACCCTCATGTCTATTTATAAGTGCGTCTGCCATGAGGAGGAACCGCAGGCACACACTGCAGGGGGTTGGCACGGCTAGGCAGCGACCCTCTTTAAAAGGGGCGGGGCGATAGCCCACAATGCTGTACAGAAGCAATGAGAAATATAATCCTGTGCCACCGCCATCAGGAGCTGCACACGTGGGCATAACAATGGGGAACCTATGTGCCACACACTATTCATTCTGTCAAGGTGTCTGCATGCCCCAGTCAGACCGCGGTTTTTTATAAATAGTCACAGGCAGGTACAACTCCGCAATGGGAATTCCGTGTGCACCCACAGCATGGGTGGCTCCCTGGAACCCACCGGCTGTACATAAATGTATCCCATTGCAGTGCCCTGGACAGCAGAGCTAACGTCAGATTAAATGCAGGTGCGCTTCGGCCCACACTACATGCCCCAACCTGACCGGGGTTTTTAATTCATAGACACAGGCAGGTGCAACTCCCTGTGGACCGACAGCATGGGTGGGTGCCAGGAAGCCACCGGCGGTACATAAATATATCCCATTGCATTGCCCATCACAGCTGAGGTAATGTCATGTTTAATGCAGGTGGGCTTCGGCCCACACTGCATGCCCCAGTCAGACTGGGGTTCTTTAGAAGTAGACACACGCACTTACAACTCCCTGTGGACCCACAGCATGGGTGGCTCCCTGGAACCCACCGGCGGTACATAAATATATCCCATTGCAGTGCCCAGCACAGCTGATGTAACGTCAGCTTTAATGCAGGTGGGCTAAAAATTAATTGGATTACACTGTAGGCGAGGGCCCCAAAAAATTGGTGTACCAACAGTACTAATGTACCTCAGAAAAATTGCCCATGCCCAACCAAGAGGGCAGGTGAAACCCATTAATCGCTTTGGTTAATGTGGCTTAATTTGTAACTAGGCCTGGAGGCAGCCCAGTTAAAATAAAAATTGGTTCAGGTGAAAGTTTCAACGCTTTAATGAGCATTGAAACGTATAAAAATTGTTTAGAAAAATTATATGACTGAGCCTTGTGGGCCTAAGAAAAATTGCCCGTTCGGCGTGATTACGTCAGGTTTCAGGAGGAGGAGCAGGAGGAGGAGGATGAACATTATACACAGATTGATGAAGCTAAAAGGTCCACGTTTTTGATGGTGATAGAGAACAATGCTTCCATCCGCAGGTGCAGCCTACGTATTGTTTAAGTATCGCTGCTGTCCGCTGGTGGAGAAGAGAAGTCTGGGGAAATCCAGGCTTTGTTCATCTTGATGAGTGTAAGCCTGTCGGCACTGTCGGTTGACAGGTGGGTACGCTTATCCGTGATGATTCCCCCAGCCACACTAAACACACTCTCTGACAAGACACTAGCCGCAGGACAAGCAAGCACCTCCAGGGCATACAGCACGAGGTCAGGCCACATGTCCAGCTTCGACACCCAGTAGTTGTAGGGGGCAGAGGCGTCACGGAGGACGGTCATGCGATCGGCTACGTACTCCCTTACCATCCTTTTACAGTGCTCCCGCCGACTCAGCCTTGACTGGGGAGCGGTGACACAGTCTTGCTGGGGAGCCAGAAAGCTGTCAAAGGCCTTGGAGAGTGTTCCCCTGCCTGTGCTGTACATGCTGCCTGATCTCTGCGCCTACCCTGCTACCTGGCCCTCGGAACTACACCTTCGGCCACTAGCGCTGTCGGATGGGAATTTTACCATCAGCTTGTCCGCCAGGGTCCTGTGGTATAGCATCACTCTCGAACCCCTTTCCTCTTCGGGTATGAGAGTGGAAAGGTTCTCCTTATACCGTGGGTCGAGCAGTGTGTACACCCAGTAATCCGAAGTGGCCAGAATGCGTGTAACGCGAGGGTCACGAGAAAGGCATCCTAACATGAAGTCAGCCATGTGTGCCAGGGTACCTGTACGCAACACATGGCTGTCCGCACTAGGAAGATCACTTTCAGGATCCTCCTCCTCAGGCCATACACGCTGAAAGGATGACAGGCAAGCAGCATGGGTACCCTCATCATTGGGCCAAGCTGTCTCTTCCCCCTCCTAATCATCCTCCTCATGCTCCTCCTCCTCGTCCTCAACTCGCTGAGATATAGACAGGAGGGTGCTCTGACTATCCAGCGACATACTGTCTTTCCCCGCCTCTGTTTCCGAGCGCGAAGCGTCTGCCTTTATGCTTTGCAGGGAACTTCTCAAGAGGCATAGCAGAGGAATGGTGACGCTAATGATTGCAGCATCGCCGCTCACCATCTGGGTAGACTCCTCAAAGTTTCCAAGGACCTGGCAGATTTCTGCCAACCAGGCCCACTCTTCTGTAAAGAATTGAGGAGGCTGACTCCCACTACGCCGCCCATGTTGGAGTTGGTATTCCACTATAGCTCTACGCTGCTCATAGAGCCTGGCCAACATGTGGAGCGTAGAGTTCCACCGTGTGGGCACGTCGCACAGCAGTCGGTGCACTGGCAGATGAAACCGATGTTGCAGGGTGCGCAGGGTGGCAGCGTCCATGTGGGACTTGCGGAAATGTGCGCAGAGCCGGCGCACCTTCCCGAGCAGGTCTGACAAGCGTGGGTAGCTTTTCAGAAAGCGCTGAACCACCAAATTAAAGACGTGGGCCAGGCATGGCACGTGCGTGAGGCTGCCGAGCTGCAGAGCCGCCACCAGGTTACGGCCGTTGTCACACACGACCATGCCCGGTTGGAGGCTCAGCGGCGAAAGCCAGCGGTCGGTCTGCTCTGTCAGACCCTGCAGCAGTTCGTGGGCCGTGTGCCTCTTCTCTCCTAAGCTGAGTAGTTTCAGCACGGCCTGCTGACGCTTGCCCACCGCTGTGCTGCCCCGCTGCGCGACACTGACTGCTGGCGACGTGCTGCTGCTGACACATCTTGATTGCGAGACAGAGGTTGCGTAGGAGGAGGAGGAGGAGGAGGAGGAGGAGGAGGGTGGTTTAGTGGAGGAAGCAGACACCGCCGCAGATACCACCACCGAGCTGGGGCCCGCAATTCTGGCGGTGGGTAGGACGTGAGCGGTCCCAGGTTCTGACTCTGTCCCAGCCTCCACTAAATTCACCCAATGTGCCGTCAGGGAGATATAGTGGCCCTGCCCGCCTGTGCTTGTCCACGTGTCCGTTGTTAAGTGGACCTTGGCAGTAACCGCGTTGGTGAGGGCGCGTACAATGTTGCGGGAGACGTGGTCGTGCAGGGCTGGGACGGCACATCGGGAAAAGTAGTGGCGACTGGGAACTGAGTAGCACGGGTGCCGCCGCCGCCATCATACCTTTGAAAGCCTCCGTTTCCACAACCCTATACGGCAGCATCTCCAGGCTGATAAATTTGGCTATGTGCACGTTTAACGCTTGAGCGTGCGGGTGCGTGGCGGCGTACTTGCGCTTGCGCTCCAACACTTGCGCTAGCGACGGCTGGACGGTGCGCTGAGAGACATTGGTGGATGGGGCCGAGCACAGCAGAAGTGAGGGTGTGGGTGCAGGCCAGGAGACGTTAGTGCCTGTGTCCTGAGAGGGGGGTTGGATCTCAGTGGCAGGTTGGGGCACAGGGGGAGAGGCAGCGGTGCAAACTGGAGGCGGTGAACGGCCTTCATCCCACCTTGTGGGGTGCTTGGCCATCATATGTCTGCGCATGCTGGTGGTGGTGCGGCTGGTGGTGGTGGCTCCCCAGCTGATCTTGGCGCGACAAAGGTTGCACACCATTGTTCATCGGTCGTCTGCACTCTCAGTGAAAAACTGCCAGATCTTTGAGCACCTCGGCCTCTGCAGGGTGGCATGGCGCGAGGGGGCGCTTTGGGAAACAGTTGGTGGATTATTCGGTCTGGCCCTGCCTCTACCCCTGGCCACTGCACTGCCTCCTCCAACCTACCCTGCTGCTGCACTTGCCTTCCCCTCTGAAGACCTGTCCTCAGTAGGCGTAGCAAACCAGGTGGGGTCAGTCACCTCATCGTCCTGCTGCTCTTCCTCCGAATCCTCTGTGCGCTCCTCCCTCGGACTTACTCCAATTACTACTACCTGAGTGATAGACAACTGTGTCTCATCGTCATCGTCCTCCTCACCCACTGAAAGCTCTTGAGACAGTTGCTGGAAGTCCCCAGCCCCATCCCCCGGACCCCGGGAACTTTCCAAAGGTTGGGCATCGGTCACGACAAACTCCTCCGGTGGGAGAGGAACCATTGCTGGCCATTCTGGGCAGGGGCCCAGGAACAGTTCCTGGGAGTCTGCCTGCTCCTCAGAATGTGTCATTGTAATGGAGTGAAAAGGCTGGAAGGAAGGAGGAGCAGCAGCCAGAGGATTCAGAGTTGCAGCAGTGGACGGCGCAGAACTCTGGCTGGTCGATAGATTGCTGGATGCACTTTCTGCCATCCACGACAGGACCTGCTCACACTGCTCATTTTCTAATAAAGGTCTACCGCGTGGACCCATTAATTGTGAGATGAATGTGGGGACGCCAGAAACGTGCCTCTCTCCTAATCCCGCAGCAGTCGGCTGCGATACACCTGGATCAGGAGCTCGGCCTGTGCCCACACCCTGACTTGGGCCTCCGCGTCCTAGCCCGCGTCCACGTCCTCTAGGCCTACCCCTACCCCTCAGCATGGTGTATTACCAGTAGTGCAGAAACAGAACGCTGTAATTAAATGTGCGGCTTATTGGCCTGTGGTTGGAGGCTGACTTCGCTTACGGAACGCACAGCAGAGGCAGGAAAGAATTTTGCGCAAGCCTGCTGTAACACTTAGCTGGCTGCGTATGAATTAGGACAACTACCCCCAGCAGAGACGCAGTACACAGAGGACGGTCACAGGCAGCCCAAATAGATTTTTTTCCCAAATGTTTTTGGAAAGGCCCTCTGCCTATATACACTAAATATGTCTTCTGTCCCTGCCTCACCACTACTGGCCCTGGACAATGTAAAATTACTGCAGACTGTTTCACTGTGGACAGGAATACAGCGGTGATGTAAGAGGCAACACAGAGGCAGGAAAGAATTTTGCGCAAGCCTGCTGTAACACTTAGCTGGCTGCGTATGAATTAGGACAACTACCCCCAGCAGAGACCCAGTACAGTTGTGGACAGGAATACAGCGGTGATGTAAGAGGCAACATAGAGGCAGGAAAGAATTTTGCGCAAGCCTGCTGTAACACTTAGCTGGCTGCGTATGAATTAGGACAACTACCCCCAGCAGAGACCCAGTACACTTGTGGACAGGAATACAGCGGTGATGTAAGAGGCAACACAGAAGCAGGAAAGAATTTTGCGCAAGCCTGCTGTAACACTTAGCTGGCTGCGTATGAATTAGGAGGACAACTACACCCAGCACAGACCCAGTACACTGAGGACAGTCACAGGCAGCCCAAATAGATTTTTTTTCCCAAATGTTTTTGGAAAGGCCCACTGCCTATATACACTAAATATGTCTTCTGTCCCTGCCTCACTACTACTGGCCCTGGAGAATGTAAAATTACTGCAGGACGCAATGCTCTGCACGGCCGATATACAAAAAAAAAAAAAAAGTGCAACACTGCAAAAAGCAGCCTCAACAGTACTGCACACGGTCAGATGTGGCCCTAAGAAGGACTGTTGGGGTTCTTGAAGCCTAAAATACTCCTAACACTCTCCCTATAGCAACTCCAGCAAGACAGCACTTTCCCTGATCTCTGTCAGAACGCATCTGTGGTGAGCCGCAGGAGGGGCCGATTTATATACTCGGGTGACACCTGATCTCGCCAGCCACTCACTGCAGGGGGGTGGTATAGGGCTTGAACGTCGCAGGGGGAAGTTGTAATGCCTTTCCTGTCTTTCTATTGGCCAGAAAAGCGCGCTAACGTCTCAGAGATGAAAGTGAAAGTAACTCGAACATCGCGTGGTACTCGTCTCGAGTAATGAGCATCTCGAACACGCTAATACTCGAACGAGTATCAAGCTCGGACGAGTACGTTCGCTCATCTCTAGAAATGAACCATAGAATAAAGTGATCTTGTCATTTTTGTTGCAGTTGTTGCGCCGTAGAAATGAGACGCAATGAAAGCTGGTGGAATGTTGTTGTTTTTTTAATTTTACTCCACTTAGAATTTTTTAAAGTATTTTTAGAACAATATATGGTACATTAAATAGCACCATTGAAAAATACAACTCGTCCCGCAAAAAACAAGCCTTCATACAGCGACGTCGATGGATAAATAAAGGAGGTCTGTTTTTTTAAAAGTGGCCAGGAAAAAACGAAAAGGGGGAAAAAAAGGTCCGCATCATTAAGGGGTTAAAACACTGATAATGCAGGTATGACTTTATCAACATTGATTAGAAGTATTGTGATCAGTATGGTGATCAGTGTAACTTCACTAATGTAGCTCTGTTATTAATGTCCTAAAAACTGGTGACAGGGTCCATTCAATGTAGTAATTTATATGGGGTGAAGTGAAAAGAAAATTGTGTCATTTGTTGGATGGGTAGGGGTTAGTTTTTAGGGCATTCATGGTGCAGTAAAAATGACACACGATCTTCATTCTATAGGTGCGTTCACACGAGTGTGTTTTTGTGCGTACTTAGGTGCGTACATACGTCCGTACCTAGGTACGAGCAAAAACACGCGTGAACACAGCTGCGTGCTTGTTGTCAATGGAGCGGCAGCTGCTGCCGGCGGCTCCATTGAAAACAATGCGCTGCCGACCCCTGCATTCTTTGTCAGGGAAGGGCTTTACATATAAGCCCTTCCCTGAAAAAGAAACATTTTAGTGCAAAAAAAACCAAAAAAAACTTACCTCTCCACGGCTGCCGTGACCCCCGCGGGCATGAAGAACACAAGGAATTCTTCAATTCTGTACCTCAGCTGTCACACATGTCAGCTGCGGTAGAGGATTCTGCTGCCAGCAATTGATTTCAGGGAAGGGCTTTGAATATAAGCCCTTCCCGGAAAATCAAGTGAAAGTGGTTTAAAAAACAACAACAAAAAAATAGATACTCACCTCCCTTCAGCTGCTGGGGCGCTGCCGGTGCACGGACGCTTCTTCTCCTGCTGTCCCCTGCACTGTGGTGTTGATCTATCAGCTATCAGCTGAAAGAGCTGAATGTGATTAGCTGATTAGCTCTCGCCCGTCATTTATTTGGGGATCATATTCAGCTCTTTCAGCAGGTGGGGATTTAAAATCCCCGCCTGCTGATAGATCAGTACCACAGTGCAGGGGACAGCAGGAGAAGATGTGGCTGTGGCCCGGCAGCTGAAGGGAGGTGAGTATCTTTTGTTTTTTTGTTTTTTTAATCACTTTTACTTGATTTTCAGAGAGAGGCTTATATTCAAAGCCCTTCCCTGAAATCAATTGCTGGCAGCAGAATCCTCTACCGCAGCTGTCATGCCTGTTTACGCATTTCTCGCTTATACAAGGAGCGCATTTTTTTGCGCATAAACAAAAAGGGAAAAAAATCCTTGCTGACTCCAATATGGCAATCAGAATAAGTCTCGGATCACAGACCTTTCTGAAGTAATCAGTGACTATAACATTTAATGTTGTTACACTCAAGAAAGATGTCCGGTCCTGTCTTGAACTTTTTTAGTTAGTTCGCCATCCCCACATCCTCAGGCAGAGAGTTTCACAGTCTCACTGCTCTTACAGTAAAGAACCCTTTTCTATGTTGGTGTAGAAACCTTCTTTCCTCTAGACATAGAGGATGCCCCCTTGTTACAGTCACAGTCCTGGGTTGTAGAACAGATCTCTGTATTATATTCTGATATTTTTATTTTTATTTTTGCTGATTCATCTTTTTGATCACTTTCAATTTTTGGGGGGGAGCTTGGAAAACTTTTTTAAAAATTGCAATTTTAGCATTCAGTAGTATTTTTTTTTATAATGTTCACCATATGCAATACATGTTATGATATTTTAATAGTTTAGACTTAAACAGGCATACCAAATATGTGTCTTTTTTATTGTTTAAATATTTTTAGAGAAAAAAAGGTTTTTTTCTTATTTTTAATACTTTTTTTTTTTTTACAGTTTTATAAACTTTATTAGGCCTTTTTGTACATTTTTCTTTAGCACCCACAAGGGACTTGAACTTATATACTGCAATACTTCAGTATTGCTGTATATAGGGATTTTTTATGTTGCCTATGAAGCCCTGCCACAGTAATTGACTGTTTACAAATTGTAAAATTGTAATGCAGGCTATATTGCGTCTATCTGAGTTTCCCTCTATGGGGGTCTGTCGTCGTCCGTGCAGTTGACGGCAGACACACAGCGGTGTAAAAAATTTTTGAATTCTTATTGGCGTGCAGTTGGAGTGAGACAGCGCTTATGTAACGCAAACTGCAGCCAGGAAAAAAATTATTTGGAAGACTGCAAGCCGGCCTAGCTGTGCAATATGCAATACTGATCCACCTGACCTCACAGCAGCCATGCAGTGAAATGCAGAGAGTCACAACTAGCCGTAAGGATTTTCTTTTTTTTTGGTTAATTTTTGGGCAATGCAATGCAGGCTATATTGCATCTATGTGAGTTTCCCTGTATGGGTGTCTGTCGCCGTGCGTGAAGTTGACGGCAGACACACAGCGGTGTAAAAAATTTTTGAATTATTATTGGCGTGCAGTTGGAGTTAGACAGCGCTTATGTAACGCAAACTGCAGCCAGGAAAAAAATTATACAGAAGCCTGCAAGGTACTATAACTGCCAGCAGCCACGGAGTTAAATGCAGACTGTCACAGGTAGCCCTAAGCAATAGCTTTTTTGGGGTACTTGTTGACAGGATTCTACAGTAGCACTGTCCCTGACTCACCAATACTGCCCCTATACTCTGTATAATTGGCTGCAGACTGAGAACGCAATACTCTGCAGAGCCCAAGATGAAAAAAAAAATAGGTGCAAAACTGCTCCTAGCAGCTACAACAGTAATGCACATGGTAAGATGTGGCCCCAAGAAGGACCGTTGGGGTTCCTGACCAATACTGCCCCTATAATACGTAGTACAGACTGCAGCCTGAGAACGCTATAGCCTGCACGCCCGATATAAAAAAAACAAAATGTGCAAAACTGCTCACAGCAGCCACAACAGTAATGCACACGGTCAGATGTGGCCCTAAGAAGGACCGTTGGGGCTCTTGAAGATGCCAACTTTCTAACTATACCAGCAGCACCCTCCCTAATCTCTGCCAGCATGTGTCTGAGGCGAGCAGCGGGCGGGAAAGATTTAAATACTCGGCGGTCACCTGATCTCGCCAGCCACTCACTGCAGGGGGGTGGGATAGGGCTGGAACGTCACAGGAGGAAGTTGTAATGCCTTCCCTGCATGTCTATTGGCCAGAAAATGGCTCAAAAATTTCAGGGAAGGAAATGTAATTGACTCGAGTAACGCGTGGTGCTCGTCTCGAATAACGAGTATCTCGAACACCCTAATACTCAAACGAGCATCAAGCTCGGACGAGTACGGTCGCTCATCTCTATTTACAATCCGTTAATTTGTATCATACATTTTAGAGAATGATCGGGATTTTGTGTCCCATTGATTTTATCCCTTTGTACGCTACAAGGTAGTAAAATACTGGCCTCTCTCATTTCCTAAAGGGCACTTCTGCCTATTGCTTATAAACCCGGCACATTTGCTTTCCAAGGGGTGATATATATATAGCTCAAATATCATTATGAATTACTTGCTTTCCAAGAGAACAAGGCATATCTCTTATCCTGATCGCTAAAATAGACAGTTTACTATTCCTTGACCTTTTCACACTTATTTCCGGCTGCAGATTTCCTCCTCTCCTCAATACTCCTTGTTTCAACTTGGCTTCGCTATGGATATACCAACTGTCAACCTAATATATCCCATAATATCTAGAGGCTCTTTAATCTATCTATCTATCTCATATCTATCTATCTATCTATCTCATATCTATCTATCTATATCTCATATCTATCTATCTCAAATCTATCTATCTATCTCATATCTATCTATCTATCTATCTCATATCTATCTATCTATATGTCTCATATCTATCATCTATCTATCTATCTATCTCATATCTATCTATCTATCTATCTATCTATCTATCTATCTATCTATCTATCTATCTCATATCTATCTATCTATCTCATATCTATCTATCTATCTATCTATCTATCTATCTATCTATCTATCTATCTATCTATCTATCTTATATCTATCTATCTATCTATCTATCTTATATCTATCTATCTATCTATCTATCTATCTATCTATCTATCTATCTCATATCTCTCTATCTATCTATCCCATATCTCTATCTATCTATCTATCTATCTATCTATCTATCTATCTATCTCATATCTATCTATCTATCTATCTCATATCTATCTATCTCTCTCATATCTATCTACATCTATCTACATCTATCTATCTATCTATCTATCTATCTATCTATCTATCTATCTATCTATCTATCTAGCTATCTATCTCCTATCTATCTCATATCTATCTATCTGTCTATCTCTCTCATATCTATCTATCTATCTACATCTATCTATCTCATATCTATCTATGTTAACGATGATTGCTCGAAATTCGCTCAAAAGCAATCTTTTGAGTGATAATCATTGTGTGCATTTACACGGCAAAATGATTGCCCACATTTCCCTCAAATAGCAGTTTGAGTGACAGTTTTGAGCGTTCACGTTGCATAAGCTCTTAAGTAGCTAATTAGCTACTTAGGAGCTTATTATTGTGTAAATGAAAGCTCTCGGTGTATACAGTAGACAGTGGGAGCGCTGTCTTCTGTATACAGCTGCTGTGTTCTCCGGCCGCTCAGCTGGTATACAGCTGAGTGCTTCGAGTGGGGTATGCAGAAGACAGCTAAAGCACTGTCTTCCGTATACAGCTCCTTTTTTCTATGTGCTTTCAGCTGGGGTTCTGCTGATAACTGCCAGCGGGATACCAGTTGAGAGAATCTTATCAGCGCTTCCGGCTGAGATATCAGTCTGCACCGCTGCTTGGTTGGGTCTTTTAGCCCTTTCGAATCCAATTTTGGATTCAGGTTTTCCTAAAAGGCTTTCTCTGTTTGCTGTTATACCACAGTGTCATCTGCTGGCTAAAGCCAGTGTGTGTGCACCAGAGAGGCTCCGACAACAGAGAATACCCTGTTGGAAGTCTTCTGACATTGGAGCTGTATAAGCTTCAATCAGAATGTAGGAAGATGTCAGATAGTGGATTGGACAGGGTTAAGAAGCCTATCACTGTAACACTAGCAGGCAGAGGCATTGATAGAATCTTAAAAGATTAGGCAGAGGCTTAATTTGGGGGACCTCAATGCAAAATCTGTAACATGGCCCCTCACACCAACCATGTGCCATTTATAATACTGGTGTTATCTTTTATGGTAGAGGGGCTTTTAGGCTCCCTAAAACTTCAGGTCCCGGTAGCAACAGCTATATCTGCAACCCCTGTGGCTACACCCCGGATATATCTACGACTAAAGGTTACATATTAGCCCTAAACGTGTCTATAATATGTCTCTAAATGTGGTTTTAGCAAACCCTAGGTCAGGAAGGGTATCTTTTTTACCTTAGAGAACACACATTGATGAGAGACAATCATCCCGAAACAGCTGTCTGTGTATGGTTATCTTCTCCTATTGGAGAAGACTCTGCCTTTGGCTCACAATTCCTAGTGATTGTTTCCAGGGTTGTTAAAAAGTCTGATATTGACTTTAAGGAATGCTGCCTTCCAATAGATGGTGCTGTAGAGGTATTGTACTCATCACATTTGTATTTTAATGAGCCCTATAGGATAGGGGATAAATGACTGATCAGGGAGGGTCTGGGACCCTAATTGATGACAAAAACTGTGGTCCTGTGTCCCTTGGTATGATTGGAGCAAGCAAACCTGCTGCTGCTCCACTCACTTCTATGGAACCATTGAAGTGAATCCGAGTACAGCACTTGACTATTTCCAGAAATCCAAAGTGATGAATGGAGTAGAAATGGGCATACTGAATCACTGCTCTGAACAGGATCCCAATTCTTGTCATCAGTAGGGGTGTCAGTGGTTGGAGTCCTGCCAATCAAACACATCCCCTATCTTCCAATAGGGAATATGTTGATATCTTGGAACAACCCCTTTAAAGTATTCGCTGCCTTACCTGGCTCCACAATTCTCATAGACCAGTACAGAGGTCCACTTGCATATGTAGATACTTGCCTTATAACATATTTAACTTTGATAGGTCAAATGGGCTTTGAGTCTAACTGAGTTCTTAAACAAAAGTTAAAAGTTCATTGAAATTGGCAATTTTAGATATTTCAGTTGATAATTCAGTTATTTGTTTAAAATGACAAAGTTCTTATCTTTGTAACTCCCTCATCTGCATCATATTATGTAATTTGTGTTTTAGTTCAATCCCTGCCACACATGTACGGCTGGCTTTGCAGCTTTATCCATAAATAGATCAAAACTATGCAGCCTCAGGCTGCATTCCCACGAACGTATATCGGCTCGGTTTTCACGCCAAGCCGATATACGTTGTCCTCGTGTGCAGGGGGGGGGGGGGGGATGGAAGAGCAGGGAGCAGGAACTGAGCTCCCGCCCCCTCTCTGCCTCCTTTCCGCCCCTCTGCACTATTTGCAATGGGGAAAGGCGGGGTGGGGTGGGGCTAATTCTCAGAATTAATAAGTAATTATTACCTGAAAGCGCTGCGGAAGAGGTTGGCGCTATACAAATACCAAAATTTATTTATTTGAGCGAATTGAACAAATAGAATCCTGTTTTGGGTCAAACTTTGCTAAAAGTTCAGTTTGACGCAAACCCAAATTGAGCTTTTAGCAAAGTTCTACCGAAAACAATTAGGACTGAACCAAACTTTTTGAAAAAGTCCAAGGAAAGGGCTAAACCGCTCTATTCACAAGTTCATCATCACTAATATTTCATGTACTCCTTTTGAACAATGGCTTTGTGAATATTCTGACTGATCAATGATTTCATCTGTATGTAGCTGATCATGGTATTATTATAGCTGATTCTATTCAAAATGTCTAATCAACCAACCTTTTGTTGAAAAAATAGTTTCTTGCTATGAACAAAATGCAATTAATCACTCAGACTAATCGCATCCTAAAGATTTATTATAATGAATTATTATTTTGAAGTTGCAGAAACAAGAACCGATATTTAAAGAGACCCCCTCATGTCCTCATATATGTGGGATTGATTGCATAGCTTTGCAGCCACAGCCTGGCTGGTGGCAACAATGCTTTTCTTTTGTTCATACTTACCTCCGTTGCCCTGTCCAGGCTCTTCTTAGATTTGTCTCCCGATATTGTGAATGTGTCAAATAGGTTGTTCCTGTCAATCAAGTCTTACATCACCTATTGACAGTGGTCACAACCTCCCACTGGACACATTCACAGCACCAAGAGCCAGGTCTAAGAGCAGCCCATATGAGTAGGTATGAAAAAAAGGATATCTTTTGAGTCAGAAGACCTGCATCTGGTCGGTATTAGTGTATCTTGACGCCACCGGAAGAGAGGGTGGCGACAAGATACAGTGTTCGTGACATTCTGGACACTCCCCCCTGTCAAGTCCTGGCACTCACTAACAGCGCCTTAGGCGCTGTTGGAGTGTTCTGCGTATCCGGATAGCGAGGGAGCAGCGGCACAGTGGATTTCCTGGGCGGCTCTCACCATTCTGCAGCGGTGGGGGAACCAAAGTGAGCGGCGGGGGTGGCAGAGCCGCTTTCCCTTCGGCCTCCCTGCACTCACCATCTGCGGCAGATTTCTGTGGACCACCGGCGGCATTGGCAGCAGCAGAGTCGGCCGTCGCCACACTCCTGCGGTGCCTCACACTGAGTAACAGAGGGAGGGGGAGGTGGAGGGTGGAGGCCAGCAGCGGACACAGAGGGAGCAGCGGGGATAGCTAAGCCGCTTCCCCATCAGCCTCCCTTCACTCTGCAGCGGGCGGCAAGACACAGGGAGTGGGGGAGCTGTGCCCCTGACTCTCACTGAGGGAGGGAGCCCGGGGGATGTGGAGACTGCAGGCCAGCGGCGGACAGTCAGGGAGCGGCTTGGAAGGCAGAGCCACTTTCCCGTCGCCCTCTTTTCACTGTGCAGTGCCCGGCGACACACAGGCAGTGGGGGAGCTGCGGCCATTGAGGAAGGAAGGGGGGGAGGGGGATGTGGAGTCTGGAAGGCAGCGGCAGACACTGAGTGAGTGGTGCAGGGGTGCAAGAGCCGCTTCCCCGTCGCCCTCCATGCACTGTGCTGCAGCGGCCGGGGAAGCACACAGAGAGTGGGGGACCTGCGGGTCTGACATGAGGCTGCAGGATGAAACAGAAAATAAAGGACCTTCCAGCTTTGAGCCAATCGGGAGCTAAGGGTGTGAGAGGCGTTCCTCCTGTCAAACCCCTAGCTTCCAGTGGTGTCAAGAAACACTAATACCCATCTGGTCCCCCTTAAATGAGGACATGACAGGTCCTCCTTAACCCTTTCCAATCCAATTTGTATCCTGGTTTTCCTGGGGCGCTTACTCGTTTTCTGCCGTTATACAACGGTGCTATCTGCTGGCTAAAGCCAGTACTGCATGAGGTGACACGTTGGATATGCTCCGACAGCAGAGAGGCTGGCAATATACAGTAAGAGAACCCCGACAGACGTCTTCCAACATCGGAGCTGTACAGCCTTAAATCATAATGTCTTCAGACGTCAGACAGTGGATTGGAAAGGGTTAAAGGGTATTTCCACTTTTAGCACCATATCACAGTTTACATATAAAAATAATCTACATATAAAGTTAAAGGGGTTGTCCACTTGTAAACTATCGATGGCCTATCCTCAGAATAGGTCATCAATTGTAGACTGGCAGGGATCCATTGCCAGAGTCTACCGTTGATCAGCTGTTTTCTGTGTTGGTCCTCTCATGCACTGAGCTGATTTCCATTGCTGTTGCAGTGTTCTGGCTTGATATTGCAGACCAATGGACAGCTGATAAGTGTCAATGAACCCCTGCTAATCTACTATAAATAACTCATTCTGAGGATATGCCATTGATAATTTACAACTGAACAACTCCTTTAGGTAACAATGTAAATACATTACTCATCTTACACTGATCCCGAGATAATTGCCAGAGCTGTACTCACAATTCTGCAAGCTTCTGAGCTAAAATCTCCATACAGTGAAATAATGACAGCAGCAGAGAAGGAGTGTGCTGATCTTGTGGGAGGCAATGACTTGTCTAATTAAGTGATTTTATTCGGGAGGACAGGATTTTATGTGACGGAGGTAATGTCATGAAGTGGGAAAGGATAGATCAATCTGTAAACAATTGGATGATGGATATGATGACAGCAGCAGGAGAGGAGTGTGCGGATCTTGTGGGAGGCTGTGACCTGTTCATTTATAGGACCTAATTAATGAGGACATGGCTGCATTTGATGAGGGTAACGTTTTATGAAGTAGGCATGGATAAATTGATATGTAATTAATATGAAACATTATATTAGATGACTACAGTATGGGAAGAGTATGCTGTTCTTGGGGGAGGAAGTGACCTGTATATGGCGTTAGCATTTCACTTATATATTATTTATCTGGGAATTCTCAAAAAGTGGGAGGGAATTGGTTAAAATGAAAAACTAAGCAGCGCTTACCTGTTAAATGTTCCCCTGATCCAGCCCAGCCACCCTGGTCCCCACTGGTTTGGTCCTGGAAGCTCCTACAGCAGTCATGTATAGGGGGGCTCTACTAGACCCCCTTGGTTTTATGTGTGCATGCTGTGGTATGCAGTAATGTTTAAGAGTTCCTGCACCTTTGTGTTAGGGCAGGCTCACACAGGCAAACCGGATTCCGCATGTGGTAGGCCCACAGTGAATTCCTGGCCGCCACCCCTGCGCACCTGTTTCCACTGTATTGCGAATGACTGCGCCGTCTCGGTGGCGGTCATGCGCAATACAGGTTTGTTTGTTTTTTTGTACTTCCCATATCGTCACTTAGTGATTATGTGGCTACCTGCAGTTGATACGCAGAGTTAATGGGCTGTGGGTCGGACGGCCTCCATTAACACGAATCAAGGCCATCCGTGTAGATTCTGCGGCAAAATAGAGCATGTTGCGATTTTTCTTCTGCTCGTGGAATACACAATTCATATTTGCAAATATGAACCAAATAGTGAAGATACATACCTTTCAAAGCCCACGTTTTACTGTGGATCTCCAGCGTGGATGGCGATCGCGGAGTCTGAAATCCAAATCCCCATGTTTGAGCCTGACCTTATTTTGTGTTTTTTATTTTGAGATTTAACCTTGTGGGATACCGGGTCAACTCACATGAGAAGAGTTCATAAAAAGAGGTTGGGGAGTTTTGAGTGGAGTAGTAGAGAGAGAAAGTGCCAGGTTAGGAAGACATGCGTTCACCAAGGATTGTCCTGAGTGGAAAAAAAAAGGCAACTACTGAGCCAGAGAACTGTGGGAGTAAAGGAGAAACTCCCATGGATTCCAGTTCAAAGCATCACTGGTGACTGAAAGATGCCGATGGCTCCATTAGAGAAACTACAGCAGTTGCTTAAGCTGCGTCATTGCAGTAGAGTACTTACCTCCCTGTTAAGACCCTGCATCTTCTGCGAACCAACACTGAGCGCTTGAAAGATGGCGACCAGATCCAAGTTAATCAAAAAAAACAAGTTCTGTGGTTAATCAGGTGCCGTATCATGCATCGACAGAGAACATTCTGGGGATCCTATAATCAGGCATTCTTTGTCGGGAGAAGACTGAGCTCTGATGTCTATGAAAGGCATGGCTGATATAAGTTGAGCGGAGACTGTAATGCGGACATCTCTGCACCCATGCCAAATCTACAATACTCCAACCTTGCCTCCCAAGAGTATATTAAACATACATGAATGGCACACGACTGGTAAGGCTAATGATTGGCTGCAGGGGTCATGTGAATGATGAATGGCATGTGACCACTGCAGGAGCTTCCGAGACTGAAGCTGCAGGGACTGAGGCATCAGAGTTGGCCTAGAAGTTGTTTAATGGTTGAGTACTGCTTAGTTTATTTCATTTTAGCTCATTCCATGCCCTTAGACACTTTTCAAAAACTCCCAGAAAACCCCTTTAATGCTTTTGTATTCCATACACACACGCTCATGACACGCATGAAAAATTGAAAAAAAAACATTCACTGGGTTTAATTATAGTTTGCTGCAAGCAATATTGCAAAATTCGTAGCATAGATAGATCAAGTAATCAGGGACGTGATTCACAGTGTTCCGTCTGTCTGTCGAATTAGGTTTCATGCATGGTACCTTGCTGAAGAAAGGAATGGTATCCATACAGAGAACATAAATAAGTGGCAACACTAGAACAAAACAATTACAGAGGATACAGGGCTGTAAAGCCGAAGGGGATTGGTAATAAATGTGAAATGTAGGACTGTAAATCTAGTTTATTGTTTTAGAATAAACATGTGAAGATACATATTACAGACATACTCATAAATCATGTATGAAGGGCAGAGAGAGGTTACATTTTATCGCCTGGTGAATGATGTCATTATATTTTCTCCTTTTTTTTTTTTTTTGATCACTTCAGAAAGTCCAGAAGTAATACAATGGGAATTTATATTCATATGGAAAACATCCATTACATAAGCCTTAAAGGTATATCCACGTGTATACACTATTTTATCATTTGCATATAGAACGAATCTCCATAAAAGTTGAGTAACTTTGTAAATATTTTGCATTGCTTATCTTGTACCGATCCTGAGTTACAGTATGTATTGTACCTCAGAGCTGCAATTACAATTTTGCTAGGTGTTAGAAACATAGAAAATTGATGGCAGATAAAGTCCACACAGTCTATCTAGTCAGCCCTTATATTATTTCCTTCTTATTCCTCTCTTAGGAAAAAATATCTGCTTATTCTAGGCAGCTTGAATTCATTCCTGGTTGATTTTCAAACTACATCTGCTGGACGTTTGTTCAAGATCTACTATTCTTTCAGTAAAATAATAAATTCTGAAATTATTTATAATCTTTCCCCAAGTATTCTCAGATTGTGCCCCCTTGTTCTAGTGTTTAGCTTACTCATCAATACACTTATTTGATGAACCTTGTTTCTCCTGCACCATATATATATAAAGGTCTCCATCATGTCCTCCTCTCCCTTCTCTCCTACTGTAACATATATAAAGGTTTCCATCATGTCCCCCCTCTCCTCCTGTAACATATATAAAAGTTTCCATCATGTCTCCTCTTCCTTCTTCTCTTCTGTAACATACATAAAGGTTTCCATCATGTCCCCCTCTCTCTTCTCTTCTCCTGTAACATATATAAAGGTTTCCATCATGTCCCCCTCTCCCTTCTCTCCTCCGGTAACATATGTAAAGGTTTCCATCATGTCTCCTCTTCCTTCTTCTCTTCTGTAACATACATAAAGGTTTGCATCACGTCCCCCTCTCTCTTCTCTTCTCCTGTAATATATATAAAGGTTTCTATCATGTCCGCCCTCTCTTCTCTCCTCCAATAACATATATAAAGGTTTCTATCATGTCCCTCTCTCCCTTCTCTCCTCCGGTAACATATGTAAAGGTTTCCATCATGTCCCCCTCTCCCTTCTCTCCTCCTGTAACATATATAAAGGTTTCCATCATGTCCCCCCTCTCCCTTCTCTCCTCCTGTAACATATATAAAGGTTTCCATCATGTCCTCCTCTCCCTTCTCTCATCCTATAATATATATAAAGGTTTCCATCATGTCCCCCTCTCCCTTCTCTCCTCCTGTAACATATATAAAGGTTTCCATCATGTCCCCCTCTCCCTTTTCTCCTCCTATAACATATATAAAGGTTTCCATCATGTCCCTCCTCTCCCTTCTCTCCTCCTGTAACATATATAAAGGTTTCCATCATGTCCCCCTCTCCCTTCTCTCCTCCTGTAACATATATAAAGGTTTCCATCATGTCCCCCTCTCCCTTCTCTCCTCCTGTAACATATATAAAGGTTTCCATCATGTCCCCCCTCTCCCTTCTCTCTTCCTATAACATATATAAAGGTTTCCATCATGTCCCTCTCTCCCTTCTCTCCTGTAACATATATAAAGGTTTCCATCATGTCGCCCTCTCCTTTCTCTCCTCCTGTAACATATATAAAGGTTTCCATCATGCCCCCCCTCTCCCTTCTATCCTCCTGTAACATATATAAATGTTTCCATCGTGTCCCCCTCTCTCTTCTCTTCTGTAACATATATAAAGGTTTCCATCATGTCCCTCCCTCACCTTCTGTCCTCCTGTAACATATATAAAGGTTTCCATCATGCCCCCCTCTCCTTTCTCTCCTTCTGTAACATATATAAAGGTTTCCATCATGTCCCCCTCTCCCTTCTCTCCTGTAACATATAAAAAGGTTTCCATCAGAGGCGTACCTTGAAGCTCCCGGGCCCCGATGCAAAACTTGTAACAGGGCCCCCAACTAAAATGCTTTACTTATGGTACTGGGTTCCCTATATGGAGAAGAGAGGCCTTATGGGTGCCCTAAGACTTCTGGGCCCGGGTGCAACTGCATCCCCTGCATCCTCTATAGTTACGCCCCTGGTTTCCATCATGTCCCCCTCTCCTTTCTCTCCTCCTGTAACATATATAAAGGTTTTCATCATGTCCCCTTCTCCCTTCTTTCCTCCTGTAACATATATAAAGGTTTCCATCATGTCCTCCTCTCCCTTCTCTACTCCTGTAACACATATAAAGGTTTCCATCATGTCCCCCTCTCCCTTCTCTCCTCCTATAACATATATAAAGGTTTCCATCATGTGTCCCCCCCCCCTCTCCCTTCTCTCCTCCTATAACCTGAATAAAGTTTTCCATCATGTCCTCCTTCTCCCTTCTCTCCTCCTGTAACATATATAAAGGTTTCCATCATGTCCCCCTCTCCTTTCTCTCCTTCTGTGACATATATAAATGTTTCCATCAGTGTATATATATATATATATATATATATAAAAAAGAACTAGTGTTATCTTGTTTGTTATTCTTTTCTATCTGAAACTGTTTCATCAGATAATAATGTGATCTCAGTTCTGACCAAGTCAGGTTTATTTGAGTGTATGTGTGAAGTTTTTAGTCACTTACTCAATCCTAGTGATACTGTTGCATGAATCCTGCCACAAAAACTATCTAGTGGGGGACACTATCACAGTTACTGGGGAGGATCACAAAGCTCCTTTCACACATTTAGAATAGAGGAGATCACAGCTCATTCCCCTTACTGTGTACTTATGGTCTGTAGCCTATTTAGGTTAATATGGAAAGTAGTTGTCAGGTTATGCTGCTGGGATCTGTTGTACTACAGGGTTCCAGGAGCACACCTTCACAGGTGAGGCTTAATTGAGCTGCCTGGGTGTCGTGATGTCCTGCCAGCCAATCCCCACAGATCTGCTGCATATATATTCACAATCCTCTCTGTTAGGTAGCTGGTATTACTTCTCTCTACGGTTTGTAGTCCTGCATGCCTGTATATGTGTTAGGTGTGTGCAGCGTCTTGTTCAGTGTCTGTGCAGGTGGACAGACATTAGGTGTGGACAGTCCTGTTCAGTGCTCATTCTGTCTCTGTTTGTGGTGTGAACAGGTTCTATGTGTACTGGCTGCAAGAAAGGTTGGTGTCACTAGACTCCTGGTTAGTGTAGAGACTAGCGGTATAGCCAGGAGCTGTGAAGTGGTCCACTAGCTTCCATATTTTGATCAAAATGTCAACTAATACCCGGCATTTATAGCTTAACACCTGCTACTAGTGTTTGCATTTTGGTTGCTGTATGGTGTGCTTCTGGCTCTGTGTGTATCCCTATTTTGTCCAGTTGTCCCAGTTGTGGTGGCACGTTTATGTGTCCTATCGTGGGTGCGTGGTTCCTAGGAGCAGCAAGAACCCTGATCCGAAGAACGCTGGGCTGCCCTTTATCAGGGCGATGTCCCTGCTCAGGTAGGTCTGTGTCACTAAACCTACCAGTAGATAGGGAGAGGTGTATATTTGTGGTAGTTCCTTGTGTTCCCTATCATTCATGGGCAAGTTTGTGTGGGGCCGGTGCTTATTAGCCCACACGAACGTAACAGTAATGATGACTTAACTTCCTCCCAGCAGGCAGAAATGGTATAGCCTCCTAGCTAATGTTGTGCTAATGCATCATGAGACTGATTGAAAGTGAAAGTAAAAAATCACACTTTCAAGATGGTGGCTGATAAGCATTAGACAGGAGGCAGCACTGTAGGGACTTGACTGCAAAACACAGAGGAGACCTAGAGAGTGTGATAGTCAAGTGAGTGCTTTCACCGGAGTGGCCCATTAAAGGGGTTGTCCCGCGCCGAAACGGGTTTTGTTTTTTTTCAACAGCCCCCCCGTTCGGCGCGAGACAACCCCGATGCAGGGGTTAAACAAGAACACCGGACAGCGCTTACCTGAATCCCCGCGCTCCGGTGACTTCTTACTTACCTGCTGAAGATGGCAGCCGGGATCTTCTCCCTCGGTGGACCGCAGGGCTTCTGTGCGGTCCACTGCCGATTCCAGCCTCCTGATTCCAGCCTCCTTAATAGTTTATGCAAAATGATTGCTCAAAGCTGTCACTCAAACTATCGTTTGAGCGATCTTTTAGCGATCATCGGCCCGTGTAAATGGGCCTTTATACACAGAACACAAAAAAGGAAACGGTTCAGCTCGCCTCATGTAGATGTTTGACAAATGGACAGGTGAATTCCAACAGGATGCACAGAGAAACCTAAAGCTCTGGACTCCACATGCAGCAGTGAAAAAATTGTATCCAGCATCCAAAAAATAAGATAAAATTTGAAATTTGTTGCATCGTATTAAAAACTGCAGCCTGTGTGCACACAGGTACCTTACAATCTTCCACATTTTGGCAGAACGTCTGCCTTAGGGTGGACAACTACTCGCGTTTTTCTTGAGCATTTTTTTCACGCAATAACGCTGCGTTTTTTAATGCGATTGTCAATGGGACTTACTAATGTTAAAAATGCATTGCATAAAAATCGCAACGCACCACCTTGCAATGCGTTTTTAATATTAGAAAGTCCCATTGACAATTGCATTTAAAAAAACGCAGCAATATCGTGTAAAAAAATGCGCAAGAAAAATGCAAGTGGGTTTCCACTCTTAGTCATAATGTAACGTCCTGCAGTAACCGAGGCATGCGGCACAACACTGAGGAAATGGCAGGGGTAGAGATGGCACTGGTCACGGTGGCTCTACCGAACTCCTCCCCAGAGGGTCGCATATGGCCTGAGTCAAGGCACTGCTAGGCCTCTTCCAGGCAATGCTGGGACAGCGGTTACCTGTATAGATGTGTAGTGGACTGAAGAAGTTGTCACTCATGAAGCCACTGTTCCTTCACACCGTTGGTTGTCCGGCGGAAAATAATAGGGTCCACACGTGGTTATAATGAATACCCCAATAACTGGGAATGAGCAGTGACTGGAATTTTACTTCTTTAAGGCAACTTTCACACACCAGTGCAGGAAGAAAACAATTTCAGCGAGGTCAGGGAGGAGAACACAGGATGACACCGGGCCTACAGTCCTAGTCATCTGTGTGACCCCGCTCCTGGATAGACACAAACACACTTTGGGACACAGGATGAAACTGGGCCTACAGGCTGAGTTATCTGTAAGGCTCCGCTCCTGGACAGACACACCGGAGATGGAAAGAACACTCCGCCGACACTCACTTGTACTCAGTATACAGAACACTGCACGGCGGGCTCCTTACTTCCACTCACTCAATGTAGGGGTCCTGGGATGGGAACGTCAGTATACCTCTCCTCAGCCTCCGTTCTTCAGCACATGAGGGTCGAAGGTACCCCAACGTAGCCATCACTTTTCATCCACTGAAGCAATGGAACTCTCAAGAACTCTTAGGCCTCATATTCACGGGCATAATTGAATTGCGGAATCCGCGTGGGTCACCTGCACGGAGGATCCGCAGTTCAATATGCCCAGAGACTATTATTGGGTATCCGCAGGTATGTAGTAATCAATAAATGCAGAGTAGATCATTCCTATAATTCAGACCCTTGTGTTCAATTTGAAAATCCAAAAGGCTTCTCTTGCTAAAAGTTTTTTTGCCAATTACCTCCCCTCGTGGGTTTGAACACCCTTTCTATACCGATCACCCGGATCATACTGGTGACATCATACACTTGCAGGCGATCGGTATAGAAAGGGCGTTCAGTGGAACGGCTCTGTGCATCTTTTCCTGTCTTTGTAGAATATGATATGTAATAGAAGCCCATATATATTGCACTAAGCACTGAATGAACCCACGCAGGCAGCTGAATTAACTGGATACACAATTTGGATAAGAGATCTCATTTTAATTCACCTACTGTTCATTTCTGTCAGTTCTTTGTTGACTACCAAGCCAGATGGGTAGAAAGTATTTTGCCACAAAATGCTTTGTAGGCACCTCTGTCAGCAAAGATTTTACATACCCTAAGGGTGTCGCGGCGTTCAGGGAGTTTAACATCAAGCTTAACAAATGGCTCTTTCTGCACAAAACTAACAGTGCGTGCGCAGCAGCATCACTCGTGTCAGCCACTTGCCCCCAAGTACTTCTATTAATTGTCATGTCAGAAGGTAGTGTGTGTTTTCGCAATTATATAAAATATCCTCATGCGTATTTTTCTTCTTTTTTTTAGGAATAACCGATGAATTACAGCACCAACTGCACATTATACCGCACTGATAGGGCATTACAAATGACATGTGCTTGGTGAACAGGATATCTGTGTTAATTCCGTAGTTCGCTCCTCTCTGCAGCAGTTCAGCTCTCGGCAATGACTGACAACTCGGAACCAGAGATGAGACAGGAACATAATAAGAGGAAGGCAAAGGAATGTCCACGAAAACAGCAATAAGGCCGGCTGGATTCGAAATGTGCAAGAACAACAAAACATACTTGAATCATAGTTGTTCCACTGACAGAGCAGAGAAAATGCTAATTAATTAGCTCTGACGTTGTCTTTTTTAATTGTCAAAGTTCTGCCTGATCCGGTACATGTTGAGTAAGCATTATACTGCAAGTTATAAAATGAGAAGACTTAAAGAGTACCTGCATTTTTATCCTAAAGTGCTTGTGCTCCACCGGCTCCTTCTGGAAGCTGAAGATGGACCCCTTATACCATCACCCATGTAGAGCATATATAGCGATATATATAGGGCCATCTTCAGCTGTTGGGAGGAATCGAAGGTACATTTCAGCCCACGACACTGAAATCCAGGTAGAGACTCCAGTGCGGAAACATGACCAGTTCTCTGGCATGTTGCCAGTGTAGTCATTCAGTACTGTCACTGATTGGGACAATTTACATCTATGGGAGAGCCTTAAAATGTATTATTTATTCAATGTCTGTCTTGTGCCTTGAAGGTGGTGGCTTAAAGGGGTTTGAATTTATAGAAGGCCTATCCTCAGGAAAGATCATCAGTAGTATATTGGTGAAGGTCCATCACACAGGAAACCCACAATCAACTGTTTGCCAGGCCAGTGTGCTCATGAACTAAGCTGATTTAGGCAGGAAGCAGTCAGTTCCGTTCTTACTGTAGTGGACAGACTTTATATTACTTCCCATTCATTTCAATACCAAGCCTAGCCACTACAGTAAGGATGGAACTGTCTGCTTCCTACAGAAGTTAGCTCTGGGCAGGAGCTTGCTGGCTTTAGTGAACAGCTGTTCCATGGGGTTCCTTGGTAATGGACTGCCATTGATCTATTATTTAATGGTCTATCCAGTACTGTTGTACCTTGTCGACACCGGAAGCTAGGGTGTTGACAGCAGATAACGCCCAGGCTGTGCCCCTTGTTGGTGATTGGCTGCAGCAGTGATGGGAGTAGTAGGAGCACATGCACACACACACACCACAGACAGAGGTCAGGATGGCAGTGTGGCAGCAGAGCAGGGAGCACTGAGCACAGGGCAGCTCTGTAACTAAGGTCCATAGGCACGGCGCTCCCTTCTTCTGTGGTTGCTGCAAAACTGTAAGTGTCTCTGCCCGGCGCACTCTTTTCTTCCCTGGCTGCCCTGTCAATGTCCCTGCCGGAGCAGGCAGTGCTGTAACTGAGGACCGTAGACAAGGCGCTCTCTCCCCAGTGGGCCTGGGTTGGCAGCACCGCTGTGCAGGGCACACTGACAGCTGCAGGGTTGGCATCGCAGCAGTGCAGCCAATCAGTAGCTGTTACGGCACTCTGCCCCCCGAGCGCCAGGTGGGGTGCCCTGAACTTCCCGCACTCCACTGTCCCTGCCTACTTGCCTCGGCCCTGCCTAACCCCAGGCGGACAACAGGGCGGCGGTCCCTGCTCTGGCTAGGGACCTGGCGACTACCTAGATGGACTTACCTAAAGGGGGACAGAGTGCCGACAGAAGAGGCAGGTGGAACAGACCAACAGAACTACAAAGCAGAGTAACGCTGGAGATGGAGCTCACAGGCAAACTGGAAGGAAACTGAATAGCAACTAGTGCTGACTGAGACAGACTAGACTAGAGGCTAACAGAACCAACAAGACAAAGACTGGGCAATAGATAAATAGAAGGAGCTGACCGGCAACTAGGGACTGGCTGAGGATAACTGCAGACAGACTGGCTAGATGCAAGTAGAACCAATAACTGGCAGTGAGCTCAATTCACTGCCAGTCTTTTAACCACAAGGCTCCGCCCAGGGGTGGAGAGTGGGAGGAGGCAACTCCACCCACTGCTGTATAAGAAGAGCGGAGGAGTGCGGGCGGCACCCTACGGGCGGACACACCCATGCCGCCGCCCACCGGCCGCCCCAAGCCGCTGGGAGAACCCTGACACAGAGCTCCAGGCCGCCGGAGCCGGCGCCGTAGCGACGCGCGCCGACCGCGGGACCCCGTGCCGCCCTGCATGGTAACAGTAGCAGACTGACAGGGGAGATGGCAGTGGGAAAGACTCACAGCAGCGGGGTTAAGCGAGGTTGCCATGCCAGAGAGCAGGGAAAGGGGCCAAAGCCAAGTGTCCGACAGGTGAATAAAACGAGGCAGGAGGGGAGATCATGGCCAGTGAAACAAGGCAGGAGGGGAGATCATGGCCAGCCATTCTCTGGGCCAGCCAATCAAATTTGGGATGTTGCTTGTGGGTGTGCATCTTGTCTCCACCCATTCTTCTGGTGGAGACAAGATACACCAGTACCGATCTATCCAATGGTTAGGCTATCAATTATTTACAACTGAACAACCCCGGTAAAGATGGTAAACATAGCCTATTATTTTTGCTTCATCCAATCAGCATCAAGCAATGGGAGGAACCAAATTTATAAAAGATGCAGCAGTTATTTCAGTTTCAGTCTAGAGGACAGTGGTGCAGTGCAAAGAAGTTAAGCTGATTTTAGAGATTATTCACCACACCAAACTATGGGGGCTACGCCAAGAGCCACAATGACAAACTCTAGCCAAGTGTTATGTCATCAATAGAGATGGCACATCAACCATGAGCTAAAAATCATGGGTGCTCAAACTTTACTCTGACATTGGGTGTAATTTGCTTAGATTGGCATTTCATATGCCAGTCTTAGAACTCAACATGTTGGTGCGTACAGTACCTATTAACATCTGTGCACCAGTTTCCTGTTTGTGACTTTTTTACACCAAAGAACTCGAGAAAGTAGCTTGATAAATTTCCCTATTGTCTTGATTAATTGTAAAATTTGTGTTGAGCAAGCATGAAAGATAAGGGCTACACCCTGCTGGAAGGTTGCTGACAAGAATCTTTATTCATTTAATGCAGAGGCACAACAAACTTGATAGTTGCATACACTTGAGGCCTTAGTCAGACGGGCGTTTTTTCGCGCGATTTGCGGATCGCATGACGGATGCGCATCCGCAAATCGCGTGACCGGTAAGCGCAAGTCGCCCGCAAATCGCCCGAAAATCTGCTCCTAGCCGCGTTTCATTAGAAACGGGCCGGAGCTGTCCAGCGCATTGCATTCAATGGAGACGGCAATACAGCCATCTCCATTGAAAGCAATGCGCTGCGGGCGAGCCCGGGATGAATTGTCGGGAAGGGGTTAAATATATAAGGCCTTACCTGCAATTCATCCTAAAATGTGTAAAAATAAAAAAAAATTGTATACTGACCTTCTGCCGGCAGCCGGAGCTCCGAGCGGCCGTCCTGCAGTGGGTGTGAAGGGGGTGTGAGTCAGACCTGCCCTCTGATTGGCTCAGCACTGAGCCAATCAGAGGCATGCCTCACTCACACCCATTCATGAATTCATGAATGGATGTGAGTCAGACCTGCCCCTGATTGGCTCAGCGCTGAGAGGCAGCAGTCACTCACCCATTCATGAATTCATGAATGGGTGTGTGAGTGTTTTCAGCCTCTGATTGGTCAGGCTGTGACCAATCAGAGGCAGATCATTCAGCAGGCGGGGATTTTAAAGCCCCGTCGGCTGAATAGTGCCAAGAAGCAGTTCAGGAGAACTGACAGCGGCCGCGGCTGGACTCCGGCTGCAGCGGAAAGGTGAGTATACAATTTTTTTTTATTTTAACACATTTTAGGATGAATTGCAGGGAAGGGTTTATATATTTAACCCCTTCCCGACAATTCACCCCGCGCACGCCGGCAGCCCATTGCTTTCAATGGAGCGGCTGTATTGCCGCTCCATTGAATTCAATGAGCAAACATCGTTCTTCTCTGCCACAGCTGTTACAGCTGTGGCAGAGAAGAATGATTTGTCTTCTATATGTTCTCAATGGGGTCGGCGCTGCTGCCGCCGGCCCCATTGAGCACATATAGAGAAGAGAACAGGAATCGCAGATCGCAGATTGGTGCGATCTGCGATTTTTTTGTTCTATAATTTATCGGACGATAAAAAGCGCTCATGTGTCCGATACCATTGCAAAGCAATGGTTTTATAAAATCGCCGGACGCATGCGCATGCGCAAATCGCGGCTAAAAACGCCCGTCTGACTAAGGCCTTAAGTTGTACAATATGCTTTTTGATTTTACACACATTTGGGGTCATAATTACTTAAATCTGCTTTCCATACACCAATCTAAGTAAACTATGAGCCCAGTTTCCAGCGACAACTTTATTAACCCCTTAACGACCAGCCCATAGTGTTTTTACGTCCTCCTGAAGTGGGCTTTATTCTCTGAGGATGTAAAAACATGCATCCTACAGAGAATAAAGCCCCTCGGGTTCTGGATGTGACAGCTCTATGATGTCGGTGCCCTCAGGTAGCCGACAGCATGGAGCTGTCATCCTGGGCTGCACGGACACCCCCCCCCCCCGGCAATGCGATCAGCGCTATCCAATCAATAGCGCCGATCGCATAAAAGTTAAAAAAAGTTTTAAAAAAAAGTTAAAGATTCAGCTGCCCTGATGGATCGGATCCATCAGGGCAGCTGAAATTACTCACCCGGGTCCGCCGCACTGCTCCTCCGGGCCCGGAAGCCAGTCTTCTGCGCATGCGCGCCAGGCGGCATTACGTCAGCTGCATGCGCAGAAGGCCCGGAGCCGCGGGAGATTTAAAATCTCCTGGCTCCCGGCTTCTGTAGGTAGCCGGGAGGCAGGAGATGTCAGCGGGGACCGCAGTGAGCGGTCCCCGGTACCGCGATCGCCGTTATCCAATGGATAACGGCGATCGCGGAAAAGTGAATAAAAGTTTTAAGAAAAGCAAAGTTTCACCTCCCCTCGTGGATCGGATCCATGAGGGGAGGTGAAAATACTCACCTCGGTCCTCCTCGATGTCCCGCTGTCCCGGGACCGGAAGTCCCTTTCTGCGCATGCGCGCCCGATGATTGACGTCGGGCGCGTGCACAGAGGGGCTCGAGCCCTGGGAAATTCAAAATCCCTCTGCTCCTGACTGCCATGTGTAGCCAGGAGCAGAGAGATTATACTGGGGACATGATCACTGTTACCCAATGGATAACAGTGATCATGTAAATTAAAAAAAAAAAGTGTAAAAAAGTTAAAAAAAAAAAAGTTTTAAAAAAAGTTTAAAAAGCGTACGTTTCATCTCCCCTCACGGATCATATCTGTGAGGGAGGATGAAAGTACGTACATAAGGCGCCGGATTAATTTGCGGACCTTACTCCAGCGTCTGCGCACACGCCCGTTGCCAAAATGGCGGACGCATGCGCAAAAGCTGTGGATTGCCAGGATAATTTAAATTCTCCCTGCTCCTGGCTACAAAACGTAGCCGAGAGCCTGGAGATTTTACGGAGGGCCGCGGTGAGCGGTTCCTGGTCATGTGTTCACCGTTATCCAATAATGGCGATCACGTAAAAGTAAAAAAAAAAATTGCGATCGGTGAGAGGAGATGAAACTTTTTACCAGAGGCCTGCGTATTTGAACCCCGACGCGATCCTCCTTCGTGAACCTTCCCGAATTCTGCACATGCGATTGCCGGCAAAAAGCCGGACACATGCGCAGGAGTCGGGGAGCCCAGGAAATTTAAAATCTCCTTACTCCCAGTGACCAACGGTCGCTGAGAGCCTGGAGCAGTGACGGGTGGCCTCATTGAGCGGCCACCGGTCACGTAATAAAAAAGTAGCGCTCTAACATAGGTCGGTCTCACATGACCGGATAGGAATTACGGATTACGCATGCGTGTGATACGCAGATCAATCGCATTGGATTACACAATTCCGCTCACATTAGCGGGATGGAATTGTGTAATCCACTCGCAGAAAAGAGAACGCAGCAGGTTCTATTTTACCGCGGATATCCGCAACATAGAGCCTATTGTGCTCCATGGTCGCAACTACGTTGTATACAAGCTGCGGGTACCCGCGTCATCGCTAAGTGACGGTGTGGGAAATACAAACAAAAAAAGGTGCACTGCGCATGACCGCCCGTGTAAGTACGCAGTTATGCGCAGTACATTACGCGGCCGTACGCAGGCTCACAGATGGGATCCGCTGCGGGCCTCCACAAGCGGAATTCCGCCTACGGCCGTGTGAGCCCGGCGTTATTCAGACCGCTACCGGTAATACGTATTTTACAAGAAGCCCCGGGAACACTCGCCTTCATGCAGTTCCAGGAGCAGCTTGTTGAGCGCCTTCTGTGTGAGACCGCCGCACCTCCGCAAGCTTACAAAGACTCACGGAACGCTACTTTTTACACCCCATACCCGCTACTGAGGTCACGAAATACCCCCCAAAAAGCATGAGAGATGGGGGGATACACGGTTTTATTGCCCCATAGGCGCATTCCAACCAGCCTCCGTAATTACCCCTGCCTTCGGAAATACCACACAGTTCACATTATTACTTTTATCTAAGATTTGCGAACGCCGAAAAGGGCGCGGAGTGTGTGTGGCCGGGTGGAAAAATTTTTAGGGAGTCAATTTTTATTCCGTACAAATAAGCTATGGGGCCTAGAATTTATTCAGTTGTGCCCTGAAATCCAATGGGTGTTCCCTCCTTTATAGGCCTTGCCATGGGTCCAGTAAGTAAATTAGGGTCACAATGTGTACGTTTCTGAACACGGGACAAACGGGGAGATCCATTTTTGGGTGAATGTCTTCATTCCTATGTACGCTGTACAAAAAAACTGTTTTTAAGTTTAAAAAATTGCCAAAAAAATTGAAAATCGGAACTTTTTCCTTCTGCTTTGCTTAGATTCATTCAAATACTGTGGGGTCAAAATACGCAGTACACCCCTAGATGAATTTGTTAAGGGGTCTAGTTTTCAAAATGTGGTCTTTTGAGGGGGTTCTTTATAGTTTTGGCCGCTCAATGGCTCTATAAGTGGGCAATGGGGCCTGGAATTTATTCAGTTGTACCCTGAAATCCAACGGGTATTCCTTTCATTGTAGGCCTAGCCATGTGTCCTGTAAGTCTATTAGGGTCACAATGGGTATGTTTCTGAACACGGGACAAACAGGGGTATCCATTTTGGGGTGAAAGTCTTCATTTATACATGTGCTGTACAAAAAAAACCTGTTTTTAAATTGACACAATAGCCCAAAAAATGAAAATCGTAATTTATTTCTTACTGCTTTGCTTCGATCTATTCAAAAATTGTAGGGTTAAAATACACAGTACACCCCTAGATAAATTTGTTAAGGGGTCTAGTTTTCAAAATGGGGTCATTTGTGGGGGTTCTCTATGGTTTTGGGCGCTCAAGAACTCTACAAGTGGTCAATGGGGCCTAAAAGGACTTCAAGCAAAATCTATGTTCTGAAAGCTACCTTTCATTTTGGGCCCGTTGTGCATGCGGACATAAGATTAGGGCCACAATGGTTATATTTCTGAAAACAGCACAAACAGGGGTATCCATTTCCATGTGCAAGTCTTCTTTCATATGTGTGCTGTACAAAAAAAGCTGTTTTTAAAATGACAGAATTGCCAAAAAAAACGAAAATCCAAATTTTTTCCTTTTGCTTTGCTTGAATTTATTCAAAAACTGTGGGGTCAAAGTACACAGTACACCCCTAGATAAATTCGTTAAGGAGTCTAGTTTTATAAAATGGGGTCATTTGTGGGGGTTCTATATGGTTTTGGGCGCTCAAGAACTCTACAAGTGGACAATGGGGCCTAAAGGACTTCAAGCAAAATCTATGTTCTGAAAGCCACTGACTACTCCTTTCATTTTGGGCCATGTTGTGCATCCAGACATAATATTAGGGCCATAATGGGTATGTCTCTAAACACGGGACAAACAGGGGTATCCATTTTTGGGTGCAAGTCTTCATTCATACGTGTGCTGTACAAAAAAACTGTTTTTAAAAAGACAGAATTGCCAAAAAAACGAAAATCACAATTGTTTCCTTTTGCTTGGCTTGAATTCATTCAAAAACTGTGGGGTCAAAATATGCAGTACACCCCTAGATAAATTCCTTAAGGGGTCTAGTTTTCAAAATGGGGTCATTTGTGGGGGTCTTCTATTCTTTTGGGCGCTCAAGAACTCTACATGTGTGCTATGGGGCCTAAAAGGACTCCAAGCAAAATTTCTGTTTTGAAAGACACTGACTACTCCTTTCATTGTGGGCCCCGTTGTGGACTCAGATATAACATTAGGGCCACAATGGGTATATGTCTGAACACGGGAGAAACAGGGGTATCCATTTTGGGGTGTAAATCCTCATTTTCATGTAAACTATAGGAAAAAAAATATGTCTTTAAAATAACAGATTTGCAAAAATTTGAAATTTTACTTTTCTCCTCTAAATGGAATTAATTCCTGAAAAAAAACTGTGGGGTCAAAATACTCATGACACCCCTCAGTGAATACACTAAGGGGTGTTGTTTTTTAAATGGGGTCATTTGTGGGGGTATCTATTATTCTGACACTCATGAGCCTTTCCAATCTTGGCTTGGTGTAGGAAAACAAAGTGTTCCTCAAAATGCTAAAAAGTAATGTTAAATTTGTATGTCTCCTAAATGGTTAAAAAAAACGAACGTTTTTCCAATGTGCGCCTAAAATAAAGTAAACGGGTGGAAATATAAAGCTTAGCAAAAATTTCTATATTATGTTTACACATATTTAAGATATTGCAGTTGGAAATGTGAAAAAATGACGTTTTTTTCAAAATGTTCCCAATTTTGGCGCTTTTAATAAATAAACACAAATTCTATCGGTCTATTTTTTCAACCTAAATGAAATACAACATGTGGTGAAAAAACAGTGTCAGAATCGCTTCGATATGCAAAACCTTTCTGGTGTTTTTCCATGTTAAAGTGACACGTCAGATTTGCAAAATTTGGCCTGGTCATTAAGGCGCAAACAGGCTTGGTCACTAAGGGGTTAAGAGACGCAAGTCTCTTTTTACATTACATTTGTTTCACCCGGCAGCACCTTCAATGACCAGATGGAAACCTTTGCCATCTTTGAGCTGGAGTAGGTATCTAGTATAATGTATGCCAGTTTCTGCAGTACATTATACTAAATGTGACACTCCTCACATAGCCTCTTACCCAAATGCTAGGCGACACCCCCTTTTTCAAAAAGTGCTAGGACCCTGTGTAAATGGCCAAAATTCATGCTAAAGATGCACTTTTTGTATATCAGAAAACTGGAATAATGGGCATAATAGATGTACTCCTTGTTGAACAGTTTAATGCTTACATCGGAGAGGTGTCACCTTTTCGAGCAGCAATTGGCCATTGTAGCTAAGTGATGTATCATGAGTACAGACGGCACATCAACACTGGGCTAAAATTCATGGGTGACCAAACATTTGTTCTGACATGATCTTTACTAATTGTCAAATTTGCACCTGACCCGGTATGTGTTGATTACGCATGAAAGACTAGGACTAGACCAATCGAATGTCGCTTCCACTCTGTCAAGTTGGGCGATCTCCATCGCTCACTGCCAATGAAATCTGTTATCATCCACTGACAGAGAGTGATGAAGACCACCCACTTGACAGATTGAAATCACCCAATTGACAAATTCAGATTCCTCAGAGATAAAACTAGTAGGACTCGGTATAGGGAACAGGGTGTGGGTTGGGGGTGAAAGTAGAAGAAAAGCTGCGATAGAATCAGCGAGGTCACAGCTGCAAAAACTATGCACCTTGTCCCACTGATCTGAGGACATCGCAAGTACTATACAGTAACGTAGGGGTTCCTAACTTTTTTCTGTCCACAGCAAGCCAAACCATATAGAGACCATCCTGAGGAACCCTAACATTCCCCAAGTTGTCAGATCATGTTGGTTACGTCAA
This sequence comes from Eleutherodactylus coqui, assembly GCF_035609145.1. Classification (NCBI taxonomy): domain Eukaryota; kingdom Metazoa; phylum Chordata; class Amphibia; order Anura; family Eleutherodactylidae; genus Eleutherodactylus; species Eleutherodactylus coqui. Next base: position 61,723,842 of record NC_089837.1, read on the forward strand.
AACCCTTATAGAAAATATTCTTATATAGGCTTTTAGGAATAACCAACGACTTTTGGCACCAGCACCATATTATACTGCACTGATAGATCATCATTACATGTGATATGTGCTTGGTGAACAGGATATCTCTGTTAATTCTGCAGTTTGGTCCTGTCTGCAGCAGTTCAGCTCTCGACAATGACTGACAACTCGGAACCGGAGATGAGACAGAAACGTAGCAAGAGGGAAGCAAAGAAATGTCCACCAAAACAGCAAGAAGACCAGTTAGATTTAAAATGTGCAAGAACAGCAAAACACACTTGAATCAAAGTTGTTCCACTGACAGAGCAGAGAAAAATCCTAGTTAATTAGTTCTGACATTGTCTTTTTTAATTGTCAAAGTTATGTCTGACCCAACACATGTTGAGTAAGCATTATACTGCAAGTTATGAAAGGGCTTGACTATATAGTTGCTCAGGGCTTCCCAAGTTTCTTCAGTTCAAATCAGATAAAGACCCCACTATGGAACCCTAACCCATTATCGAGCCTGTTGCCAAACCATGGCATCAACTTTATGAGCCATAATTGATCAATCTAGCCAGGTGATGTATTATCCGTATGGATGATATATAAACACTGAGCTAAAAATCATAGGTGGCTCAAAATTAGTAAGCCACTAATTGGAAAAAAAACGTTCTCAATATACAGCGACAAGTGGTGCCACATTAATTCACCAAAGTACCACCTGGTTCTAATCTGTGACTTCTTTTGCATTACAGTGTGCCTGTAAGAACTCCAGAGAGAAACGGGGCTGGGTCCAAGAATAAGAACATTCAAGAGGTATTTGCAACATCACTCACAGACACCGGCTTCAAAACTAAACTTCACCTTTTTTGCTTTGTATTAGACTCACTTCTTAAATGTTATAACACTTTGGTAGTTTGGGCACTCAATACATGGTGGGACAACGGAGGATCGACAATTTGGTAAGTCTCTGAAGGCTGGTTCAGGAAAATCCTTCGTATTCAGCTCACTCTTTACAGTGTATCTATGCAACACCAATTTTCTCACCTGGCAGTTCAGCTGAAGATTAGGTGGGCACCACTAAAATTCTGTTCCAGTTGGCCTAGTGGGTAGTTATACTCCTTGACTCTCTTTGCAGTCAGTGGCTCTACAGTATTTCCTGTTATAACAACAATAATACACCCTTCTATATATCTCTGTCCCCTTGGCTCCATTGACCTATGCTACGAATTCTCTCACTCACATTCCCTCTCCCGAAACACCAACAAGAGGAACATAATAGGTTAAACACTGACAAATGTAAGGTTAAACACATGGGCAGAGGAAATACATGTCACCATTACACACTAAATGGGAAACCACTGGGAAACACTGACATGGAAAAGGACTTGGAGATTATAGTTAACTGCAAACTTGACTGGAGCAACCAGTGTCAGGCAGCTGCTGCTAGGGCAAATAGGATGATGGGGTGCATCAAAAGAGGTCTAGGGACACATGACGAAAACATTGTTTTTCTCTTCAAAAATTACTGGTCAGACTACACATGGAATATTGTGTATGCTTTTGTGGACTGATACTCAAGAAAAAGATATCGGAGCTTAAGAGGGTTCAAAGGTGGGCAACTACAATACCCAGAGAGGTTATCAAAATTGAGGTTATATAGCTTACAAAAAGATAGCGCATGGAACCTAATGGGATGCGATAAGTCCTTAGCTTTGACCACAAAAAACGGACATAGTACAATTAAATTTCCCAGTTATTATATATTGTCCCCTTGGATATCAATGCAATTCTGACTGTGGTATCACAACTTCTTCAACCCATTCAGATAAAATGTCTTTGATTGGGCAGCAAACCAGATGTTAGATGCTGAAATTGCATCAGAAATGGAGGCAGATATGGTTCCAGTTAGGGTTTTTTTCAAATTAAAAAACAAATGATAGCTGGAGGGTGCCAGATAAGGCGAATAAGGAGGATGAACCAGCACATTGAGCCCAGGTCAACCAGTTTGCTCTGAGTGATGGCCACTGGGTCATGACACCTTTGTTCAACTTTTAACACCTTTTGACTTCAATGTCTCCTTAAATTTATCCTGGAGTGTTGTGTAATACACAGCCATGATTGTAGACTTTGCTGTTTTGACTCAGGAACATACATAAAAATCTACGTCTTATGCATCATCAACAATGGAGATAGCAAAGCATCAGCATCTGGCCAAAAAACCTGCAGGATTTCCTGGGAGGTTTGTACTCAGTAAGCTTTTAATCTGTTGACAAACATTTTGGTACCCAATTGGCAGACACCCTTCTCATGTCCAGATGATCGTGAATAATGGACCTAACTCTTTTTCTAGAAATGTTCAGAGCCTTGGCTATTGTCTTAGTAGACATTTGCTGGTCTTCTAGAATCATGGCATGGATGGTGTTTACAGTTTCTGAAACAGTCACTACTGGAGCTTTTTTCAGAAGCCTTCATTGTTGGTGGCCGGTTTTAAATTGGACAACTCAATTTTTCACTGTGAAGTACGAAGGGCATTTGTCAGGTAATATTTGCAACATGTCACAGTTAATGTTTTTGACCGATATTCTTTCTGGAACTTCACTGCTGTTCTGCTCTCCTTTGCAGTGAAATCCGCTGCATACTCCGCCATATTGTCGCCATATTCGAACCTGCATAATATAAGAATGGCACAGGAGATCCTGACAAAAGCTGCTCACAAGGTATTGCAAATATTGAGCTTTCAAATGATGTAGATGTGAAAACAAATGAAAATCACAAAGCCAAGGATTTAGCCCACCCCCTCATAACTATACATAAATATAACAGGGGTCAATACAGAAATCTCTACGATGATCTACTTTATTTTACCAAGGACTGTGACAACAGTAACAAGGGGGAATGTTCTTTTTCTAGAGGAAAGAAGTTTTCTACACTGACATAGAAGGGGATTCTTTACTGTAAGAGCAGTGAGACTATGGAACTCTTAGCCTGAGGATGTGGTGAACTCACTCAATGAATTCAAGAGGGGCCTAGATGCCTTTCTTGGGTGTAACAATATTACGTGTTATTATCACTGTTTACTTCAGAAGGGTTGATAATCCAGGGACCATTCTGATTGCCAGATTTGGAGTTGGTAAGGAATTGTTTTTCCCTAAAATGAGAAAAATTGGCTTCTACCTCATCGTTTTTTTTTTTTTTTACTTCTTCTGCATCAACATTGCAGGGTAATAGGCTTAACTGGACATATGTCTTTTTTCAGCCTTACATACTGTGTTACTATAGCAAATAAATAGAAACATAGCATATTAATTACTGGTGTAAAATTTACATAATGTAATATATCTTAAGTTACACAAAAATCTGGTCCCTACTTAGGCCCATGTAAATGTATAGATGTAGTGTAGACAAAAATGTGTAACTCTTAGATATTGGGTTGGCTTCCATCTCTCTGCTATTGTAGTTTCTGTGAATGTACATTGTCCCTCCTCATGTGTTTTGAGTGGGCAGGCTCTCTCAAGTGTGATCTCCAAACTGTGCTGCTTTTCCTCCCCTCTCACAGCAAGTAGTCTAACACACAGCAGAGAGGTTGCTGTTGCATCTCCCCCTCTCTCCTCCTCTCTACTCCTTCTCAGATGGCCAGTCCTACACCAAAACTTCACCTTTCTTCCTAGAATACTACATGGCTGTATGACCATTCCAACTCTATCATTTGCCCCCTTCAGTGAGAACATAACAGTGCACTCTATGACAAAAGGCATGATTACTGCTGACTGTACGTACTATATCACACAGTGTAATGGACATGTATTTATGTGAGCCCAGCTCTCTTTTCTTCCTGTTAGCTTACAGCATTATTTTTTTTCCGATAAATAAATGATTTCATTCTTTGACACCAAGTTTTTGGCCGCGTAAAATTTATTTTTTTTTCCTCCGGTTTTGGCTGCGAATAAAACTCTCAACCAGCATATTTCATCTTTATACACTGGCATCATTAAACTAAAACCCATCTGTTCTAACTGAATGATGCATGTTATAAAATTGCTGAGACCCTTGGCAGGAGAATTGATGGAAGCCATTGAGGGGCTTTCACGGGATTCAATGATTGCTCAGCAAGGGACATCTGTTCACCAATAATAAATAAATATATACAGAAAATGAGACAAATTGCGTAATTGCCAGCAAATGTCCCTTCAATACGGTTTTTCCTGCAAAAGCTCAGCCAAAAAATTAAAGAACGACAATTAGAAGTTAAGATACCAGGAATATGCTAAGAATTAATACAGTAGAAAATGGTTTAAGTCACATTTCCCTGTTCATTGAGGTAGCTCGAGAAATTATTCATGTCTCGATGACTCAAACATTCGCAGAATACTAAACCCAATATTAAATAAGCAAGGAACTAAGGAAACATTTCAGAAATCGTGTTCGTCGCGTCTCTGTGTACTCCATAGGAGAGTAACATGGACAAGTAAAGATTGTGGATGGGACGTTTATTCAGCTGAGTGACAATGAAATTAGCTTAGTCCCGGTCGTAGCACAATGCCAACGATCAGCGTATGGCGGGCACGTCCAAATATGAAGAGTACACAATTCCATGTGTGCGTAAATAGAGTATGACAAGTGGAAGGAATGGCGTGCCAGTGTATTTGGCGATATGCTTAGCCATCAGCTCAGTCATGGTGTATGGAGTCCAAGTTTCGGGCAGAGCTATGCTGCTAATTAACAAAATACAAATAGATATTACTTCAGGGTGGGTTCACTTAAATCAGAAAAAAGGCTGCAAAATTGGGTCTAAAATGATTTTGTCTTTTTTTCTTAAAGGGCAAACAGAGTTCAAAGGATCGTATGACATGTCATAAATATGAGAAGACGGGAACTACCATTGAATGAAAGGCCAACATTGTAAATCAAGGGTGAGCTAACGGCCACATTTGCTCAATGGAAGTAGAGTAAGAAAAAAGTTTGGTACCGTGTTGGCCAAAAAGTAAAAAGTTAAACCAGGTAATCTTGTATATATGATCATTGTTAATAGCTAGAGATGAGCGAGCACCCAAATGCTCGGGTCCGCATTATGCGAGTCGAGCTTTTCGGAAAATTCGAGAGCTCTGCTCGAGTAACGAACCCCATTGACTAAAATGGGAGACTCAAGCATTTTTTTATGTGGGACGCCGGGTGCCGAGCTTTTTTTTTTTTTTCTTGGTTTGTGTTTTCTCTCTCTATCTCCGCCCCCCCCCCCCCCCCCCCCCGCCTGCCAGCCAAAAAATTTGCCCTTGACGCGAGCGGGTGGCAAAACAGGCACGTCACAGCAGGTAGGAGCTAAAAATTGGGGCGGGGTCGAACACGGCGTGATGCTAGTTCGAGTAACGAGCACCATCGAGTACGCTTATACTCGAACGAGCATCAAGCTCGGCAGAGTACGTTCGCTGAACTCTATTAATGGCTAACAAAAAATAATAATGCCACAACAAGCTTTCAAATCTTTCCAGTCTGTCTGCAGTTTCGGTATACAGTGATATGCAGAAGCTGCAGAAACTAAATAGTACAGCATTTGTAATCAAACCATCTTAAAAAATTTTTTGGAAAACCAATAGTAATAAAAATTGCCCCCAAAGCTGTCTATAGCCTTTGGGGAGTCAATGTTTGAGATGTGAATAGCCTTTTACTAAGTTATACCAAGTAGTCTTGTATATATGATCCCTTTTAATGCCTAACAGAAAAATATTAGTACACAGATAGGATGTGCAATTTTTATGGCCTCACAATGGATGTTTGTACAGAGCCTTGGTGCCCTCATTCTGGACTGCATTACCTCTGGACTGGAGTGTATTACCCTTTGACATACAAAAAGGAACTCATCCCTGCAATGTAAGGATATGTAAGACCTGCTCACATGTACGGACCGCGAACAGGATGCGGATGCCCAACACACAGCAGGACTATAAGCTCCCTGAGACATTCACATGTTCATTGTCTGATGTTGTGCAGCTGATTCTGGGCACGCAACGTCCTATTGGATGGCTTTATGTTGGGGAAACAGGGCAAAAACTTTGAACGATCAAAGAAAGGCTGCACATTTTTGTAGCCATAGACACAGCATGGAGCACATGAGGGTTGTTATATTAGAAGGCCACTTCAAATCCCCAAAAGATAGACCAATTTGGGAGTACAAGTTTATGACCATCTTAAATACTATGAACACAGGCCTACATATTTGCCAGGGTTTAAGGCTGGCTTCGCACGGGCGACAAAATAGTACAATTTTCTCGCGATGCGACAGCACTACTATTCACATGTATGTGAGGCCCATGCTTTCCTATGGGTTCCTTCACACTAGCAATGTTTTGTAGGCTGCTACATTGTGTGGAAAAAAAAACCTTGGGTTGCGGAGTATTGCTGCGATTTGTGATGTTTTGTAGCCTATGTTTCCCTATGGAGCCTTTCTTTCTGTTGCATCGCATGAAAATGTGGTTTTCATGCGGTGCGATGCAACTTTTACAGTAGGAAATCCTACTGTAAAAGCACAGGAGCAATCATCGTTGGGAAGGTTGTAAGGCAATTCAGTGCCTGACAGTCATCTGTTAAATATTTTACACTTTTTGGCTTCTGCAATTTATACATATCACTGTATGTAACAAACTGCAGAAAGTATCTCCCTTCAGATCTATTAGGGAAGCTGGACTAATGGATAAAGCAGTCCAGCTTCCCTTAAAGATCTGAAGGTAGATGCTTTCTGCAGCCTATTACATACAGTGATATGTGGAAGTTGCAGAAGCCAAAAAGTGTAAAATATTTAATTAAGGAGGTTATCCAAATGATATATTTTCTTTCAAAGGGGTTGTCCAGTTACAAAGCAAGTTATTACAAATAGGTCTAATGATGTTGAAAATAATAAAAGCAGAGGGACTTACCCACCATCAGGTCTTGGTATCCAGTGCTACAGCCCCGCGGTCTTCCTGGTCTTTGTTGTGAAATGGACACCATGTGACTGCTGCAGCCAATTAGAGGTTACAGCGTCACTGTTCTAAACTCTTGATATCGTGGCCCCCAGCATGTAAGTGGGGATTCCAGGAGAAAACACAATGAAACTGTGGCCTCTGTGGCCTTGGCACAGATGGGACACGACAGCAGATGATCGGCCAAAATTGGTTTCTGTTGCACCGTGCTGATGGGATGTCAGAATTTGGCACAAGCAGCATGAATCTCTGAACCCTTCCTATCAGCTGTTAACAGTTCAGGCTGGTGGAGATGGAGTCCAAGGCTTGTCCAACATACTACTAGATTGGTGTCCCTAATAAAGTGACCAGTCAGTGTATCTTCTTCTTATTGGTTCAATTCAATGGTTGCATATTAAGTTTAGAATTATTTAACACTTCCCACGATGAAAATCATTCTGATTGGTTACTGTACATGAGCACAAGCTCCCTACAATTTTAAAACAACGGAGCTGCCATGTAAAGCATGGTGGAAGGACATGACCTGGGTAGGCCAGAGTACCCTCTTCCTGCAGCCACCCCACAACCCAATAATGACAGACAACATGGATAAAGTGGCCAATTTATTAACATATAAAAACTTTTTATAGCACAAACGAGGGGGAGTCCTTGGAGCCACAAAATCTGGTGCTAACTTCACAATCATGACCACTGCCCTACCATACCGACAGGCTCAGGATCACCACAAGCCACGCCTGGGTAGCTACCACTACTGTAACTTACGACCAGAGGGGGTTACTGCCGCCCCCACTAGCCAAGTAACACAGTCCCAGACACCAATAAAGTTACACAAAGGAGGGAGTCTTAGCAGGTGAGACCGTGCCCACCCAACTCCCCCCAACCAATTTACAACGACTCCAAGGCTCCCCACCAACACTGCCATGACAATAAGCATACTCACTTCCACCTACTACACCTTATCAGGGCTGTACTATCTCTGTTGCTCCTTCCAATAATGTCCCTTACTCTCCTTTATATAACCCCCCCCCCCCCCCCCACGCCTCCTTCGCTCCCAACCGATCCCTGCCTATCACCTCCACCTCCTTCCTCAACACATTCCTAACTTTCTCCAACTCCCATTTAACCCCTTCACTACCTCCCCCATCCCGGCTACCTGAACCCCGTGTCATGCAGAGCTTCCACCTAAAAGCCCCCCACTGTCCCTGCGCTACAGCCCCCTTCTGATCAGCTGCCTGAGCCTTTAGTGCTACGGTAGGTAGATTTTCTCCTACTAGAACAGATATTCACTAATTTGCAGGTAACACTGAAAAAATAAATAGCATTACCTAGAAGTGGTGGTAATTTATAAGACCCCCAACTGGAGATGTTCTTTTATTTCCAGTGCAGTCAATAACATGAAATATTAAATCCATGGATGAAATACATTTTTTACCTTTCATCTTCCCAATGTTGTAAGAGATTTGAAAGTCATATGAAATTAAATGTAGCATAGGTAAGACACTGAAAGAGAAATGACTAATTTTCTACCTTCACTGCTCGGAAGGCAGAATCTATATCTTCTTTTATTAAAATGTCCTGTGAAGTGAGATGGATTCAACAGAACCTCTGATAACAGTTATTATAAGCAAGTGACACGCATATAAATACATCAGACTACCATGCCACACGCTGGTAAAGGCTGCGAATGTTCCCTTTCAATGTGCCCTATGCAAAGCCCTTATTTCCTCCCGATCCTCAATGCTATGCCTATTGCACTTCTAATTGTCAGCTGCAAACATGATATGTAAACAGCAGCTAATAAAAGTCGTCGCTGCAGAGGCTGCACATTATGTAAAATTCACAGGGATGGCGTTCACAAGTAGAAACAGCTCATAAAACGCAATGGATCCAAGTCCCTAGGAGAGAATTATACAAGGATACAAGGATATCTGAAAAGCATTGGGTATACTGTATGTGAGAATGGGTGTGTATATAGTGTAACATTTACAGAGGGTGGACAAAAATATGGAAACACTGTGCAAAATGCTTGCCTTAAGTTACATGGGATTATAAATATATTAAGACATGTAGAGACCGATTTTAATTAGAGGTGATATGACATAGATGTTGCCAGGCAGAAGTAAACATCTGACCAAGCAACAAAGTTTCATTGCTCAGGGGTTTGAGCTGATTTTACTAATTGGCTCCAATGCCACCCAGAGCAGGGCAAGAGGTGAAGTAAACACAAATTTGGTTGGAAAGCTCTCAGCCAAGCAGGGCTCAAAAGTGCTAATGATTAATCCCATGCAATTCGTATGGTGTTTCCATATATTTGTCCACCCCCTGTATGTACTTTATAGCACTTTTATTTCTGTATTGTATGGCTTTATAAGGTCTTTTTCAAACCACTATCTGACAGAGCAGGAGAAAAAACTTCCATGCTCAGGATGCGTCCTGAGCATGGAGGTTTTTTTGTACTGTTCTGTCAGATAGTGACTTGAAAAAGACCTTATAGGTTGTGAGGGATTAGCGTTTTGGATAGGTAGAAGCGTGGGCATCCGCGGCCAGAGACAGTGACACCGGGCAATAAGTTCTTTAGTCCAGGCTTTGCCTGGGTTTATTGCAGCATAAACAAAACAAAACAGAAATAAACACCTGCTCGTCTGAGCACTCACTATATATAGGCTCGGTCCTGACTTCTCACTGTCAGAATACTTCTTGCTTGCTGCACTCAGCCAGCCTGGTCCTCAGACCTGCAAAGGTCTCACCATACACCTCTCCTAGGTGTGGAGGTTAGGGGCGTCACCCTGTCAACCTCGGGCCTCTCAGCCACACACTGGGCTAGCCGGGCTCCTAGCTCCACTGAGCCCTCTCTCAGGCTCTCTCAGCCCATCTGTCCCCCCAAGAGCTGCAGACCCAGGCTTTATAAGGAATGGTACCAGCCTCACCTGGTACGTGGGAGTGGCCATCCCACCCTTCGCTTTGACCACTCCAGGAAAAGCTGGCCCAGACTATGCAGCTTGGAGCCACTTACACACTACACCGTGTCAGTAACTTAGTGTTACTGACACACAATTGCTGGCTTCCTCCACCGAGCCCAGGCCGCTCAGTGGCACGTATCCGCCCTCCAGCACTTTGTCAGTCACTGTCTCACAAGGTCGAAACGTTGCCTATATGTCTGATTATGGAACAATAAAGGATATTTTTATATTAATTCTACACCATTTATGCTGCCATTTTTCTTTATATTTGCATAATATGCCGGTTTGACAATTGTTTGGTGATCTTTATTACTTTAAAGCTGAAGGCGAGTCTAGAGTGATGGATCATAGGGGTTGAGGAAGGGGGATCGTTTCAAAACCCCCAAACTGCGCTGCTATCTTGTTACATGCTGTCTTACCGCCTGAAAACCAGTAATAAAATTATTTGTCGAAACGCACAACTACTGCAACGGATAAATGTTCCCATTTGAAGTGGTTCTCTAGGAGTGAGGGGACAGACTTTTGGAATGGAACCCTCCCAATGTAAAGTAAGCCTCTTGAATGCTTGAGTAACAACACCCCACGCTTATTACATACTCTGAAGCACGGTCCAAACACATTTTTTGTTTTGTTCTTTTGATGCCTTCACAGGGTCCACCCTTGGGCTATTGGTCACCAATCCGTGTTCTTCTTTATTAGATGTCTAAGATGGGGAAATAGGAATACCCCATATACATCAAACATAGGTGCGTGGGTGATTAACCACTTTCCCCAGCCATATCTGGTGAGTTTGAATCTTGATTACACTTGAGTCCATCAAGGGGCGCTTTTGCTTCCCTTTTTAGACTCTGCTGTTTTCCATTGGTTTTGGATAACCTTCCCATGCCTGTATCTCTGCTGCTGCTAATTTCCTGTCTTGTGTTCCTTGTGTTTTTGTGATATTACATGTCTATATTTGTCTTAGTATGGTGGGTGCCATACTTGTGCCCTGCTCGAATGTTACAACTATTTGCAAATGTAAAAAGCTACTAGAGAAGCACATTTTGTACTTTTCTACTAACAGTAATGTTTAGAGTTTGCTTATTCGGGTCACATATGACTACAGCAATTATTCACATTTTCAGCTTCAGTCACTTTCAGCAGGTTGACTCTTATTTGTGGTCCTTACTTTAGTAGAATTTATTTTCTGCATTATATCACGCACTTAAATTTTCCCACCTCCTGCATATAAAAATAGTGCTTGGTGTGACTTTACTTGACTCTGATATTCAGCCTACTTAGGCTCAAAGGAGTATTTACAGTACTTGAGCAATTGCTTACCTCCTCACCCCTTTAGCAGGAAACTTACGCTGTAGCGTGATGATCTAATATAGTAACATAGTATATTAGGCTAAAAAAAGACTTGTGTTCATCCAGCTCAGTCTTTTATTGCCCCTCCACATGTTGATCCAGAGGAAGTCAATGAGGCGAAAGTCAAATGTCCTCATTTTAGGAAAAAAAATTAATCCCCAACTCCAAGCTGGCAATCAGAATAATCCCTGGATCACCGACCCTTCCGAAGTAATCAGTGACTATAGCATAGAATATTGTACACTAGTGAGTTCGCCATCACCAGAGTTACATAATCTCACTGCTCTTACAGTAAAGAACCCCCTTCTATGTCGGTGAAGAAACCTTCTTTCCTCTAGACGTAAAAGGCGCCCCCTTGTTATAGTCACAGTCCTGGGTATAAATGGATCATGGGAGAGATTTTGGTATTGTTCCCTGATATATTGGGGGTGGATAAAAATATGGAAACACCATATGAAATGCATGGGATTTTGATCATTAACACTGGACTGACCTTTTAACCTCTGCTTGGCTGAAAGCTTTCCCACCAAATTTGTGTTTACTTCACCTCTTGCCCTGCTCTGGGTGGTTTTGGAAGCCAGCTGGTGACAGCAGCTGAGTGGCTCAAACCTCTGACCTTGTTGCTTGGGCAGATGTTTACTTCTGTGTCATCTTACCTCCACTTAAAACTAGTCTCTACATGTCTTATTGAAATATGATGTATAATCCCATGTAAGGTAATGCATGTTTTTTGTATGATTTTTTTTTTCATATTTTTTTTCCATCCCCTGTATTTATGCATAGTTATTAGGTTGCCCAGTAGTAGAGATCAGCATATAACATAACATCAAGTCCCTCTTAATTTACTGTAGTGCAGCCGAGTGGGGCGTTAGGGATTGTAGCCAACTTGATAAAGACCAACAGTTCGAAACGTAGCTGCCACTTTTTTTTGCTATGGGAGAATAAAGTTTCTGATAACTCTTTGCACCTACTGATAATGCCATGTTATCTTTGTTAGGGACTGTAGCCATCGTGACACTACCTTCTACCACTGTGGCTTGCTACACTTACTCCAATTACGTTTACAGTTAACTAAAATCCCTCAGTCCATTTCCATGTCAGTGTTCCCCAGTGGTTTCCCATTTAGTGTGTAATGGTGACATGTATTCTCTCTGCCCATGTGCAGAACATTACAGTTATCAATGTTAAACATAAGTTGCCACTTTTCTGCCCAAACCCCCAACTTAGCCAGATCCATTTGCAACCACATACTGTTCTCTCTTGTGTTAATTAATATATTTGCAGATGATACAAAGCAGCCATTATTAAAGGGGTTGTCCCGCGGCAGCAAGTGGGTCTATACACTTCTGTATGGCCATATTAATGCACTTTGTAATGTACATTGTGCATTAATTATGAGTCATACAGAAGTTTTTCACTTACCTGTTCCGTTGCTGGCGTCCTCGTCTCCATGGTTGCCGTCTAATTTTCGCCGTCTAATGGCCAAATTAGCCGCGCTTGCGCAGTCCGGGTCTTCTGCTGTCTTCAATGGGGCCGCTCGTGCAGAATGCCGACTCCGTGTAGCTCCGCCCCGTCACGTGCCGATTCCAGCCAATCAGGAGGCTGGAATCGGCAATGGACCGCACAGAAGCCCTGCGGTCCACAGAGAGAGAGGATCCCGGCGGCCATCTTCAGCAGGTGAGTATGAAGACGCCGGACCGCCGGGATTCGGGTAAGTACTACCCGGTTTGTTTTTTTAACCCCTGCATCGGGGTTGTCTCGCGCCGAACGGGGGGGGGGGGGAGGGTTAAAAAAAAAAGAAAACCCGTTTTGGCGCGGGACAACCCCTTTAAATATAATAATTGTCCAAAAATATCAAGCACTTAGAAGGAGTTATCATAATCAAATGTGTGATTGTAACATTGATAACAGTAAGTGATTACAATATCAGAGCAATATGATCATTTATTGCAGAACCCTTGACGAGCGGCTCTAGAACCATGTTGTACTTCCTCTAGCTTAGATGTAAGATGTGATACGGGTGAGAATAGAGGCTCTAGTACCCTGTTGTACCACCTCTAGCTTGGATACAAGATGCGATACGGGGGAACATGGAGGTTCTAGTACCCTGTTGTAACACCTTTAGCTTGAATGTAGGATGTGATATGGGCGGGCACATGCTGCGGCATATTAGTCCACATTTGCTGTAACTGAACTCTAAATTGTGCAAACTCATAGGCTGTTCAAGTTGGAGTTCCAGATGGTCCCATACATGTTCTATTGGTGATAAATCTGGCACCTGGGCAGCCATGGAAGTGTGACAATGTTGTGGGGGCTTCCTGTGACCCCCTTGTGTGTGCGGCCAGGCATTATCCTGCTGGAAAATACCTCTTGAAAGCTGCCATGAGAGGAACACATGTGGCTGCAGGATGTCCTGAACATATCGCTGCGCTGTCGTTGCCCTTCTACCACTACTAGGGGTGACCTACTGTCATCTGTGATGCCCCAAGACCATCACACCCGCAGGGGGCAGTGTGCCACCCCACAGCAAAGGCAGGATTGAGGCGCTCTCCCTGAGGTCTCCAGACATGAACACAGTTGTTGTCAGTACCAAAAAACTTAATTTCGGACATCCCAATTCCCTCCATAGCAGTCCAGTTTCATCATTCATGACATCACTGCAAATGGAGGCCACAGTGTGTGAGTGTCAAAGGCAGTACTCGCAATGTGTGCTGCGAGACCAAATGTCCTTCAGCTAAGCGCCTGCACATGGTTCTGACAGACATAGGTGTATAATGATGGTACGACGATGTTGGACGCTAGTCGGACGATGAAATAAATCTCTCTATTGGTGGTCTGTCAAGGGTGTCATGAGCCCGGCCACCTTTTGTGTGTCCCCTCACGCATCCATTTGTACCAACACCTCCTAGCAGTCTACTCAGAACGGCCCAAGTCATGGCAATTTGTTGATATGACCATCCAGCTTCTCACATTCCAATAAACATGCCCCCTCTGAAACTCTGCTAACTGGGCAACATCTCTGATTGCATCGTAGAGGCGTCTAGTAGTCAACAAGCTCTACACAAGTGGAAGAAGAGGTCACTACACACAAGGAGCCTCCGAGAGACTTCTTATAGGACAAGTGTGGAACCACTTTTAAAGCCACATTGGACAAGACAGTTCACCTAATCAGACTACAACTCTAATCATTTATACAGCATACACACTCAACTCGCACACTCATTTTTGTTTGATTTACAAAGCTTTTATCTGTAATACTCCTGTTCCTCCTCCATTTGGAAAGAACACAAGAAGTTCAATAGTTGCAGCTTATCACACCCTTAATTAACCACCCATGCAAAGCAATGATGCAAGCAACCCACAAAAAAACTTTATGTGTGTTAAATGTAACAATGTAACCTCCCAATATACCTCCTCAACACAATGTATTTAACCCCTAGGAAGAAAATAAGCAATATAGCTACAATGCATAAGATAAAAGATTACTATGACAAAAGACAAAGAAATAAATACAAATAAAATAAGGAGAGTTGCACTCAAAAACTCCCATTCATCTGAAGTCACACACTTAAGAAACAGCAAACTTAGAATGAAGCTCGCACACTCGCTTTTGTTTGTGTTATATAACTCTTATCTACAGTCTCCCTGCTTCTACTGTGTTTAGAAAATGTACGTATACTTGGCTATTTTTTACCAATTTTTATTTTCTTAATACCTATTATATTAGCATTTTTCTCTCATTCATGTGACAGATGCAGTAGTAATTACAGAGTCTTACTGATTCTATTTAAGGTCACATTGAAGTTATTTCTTGATTTGCCAAGATAAAGTGTCATCCTAGGTAATGTGCTAATTTCCTGGCTGGTCTTCCTGGCAATGCTAGCCCACCTGGTGGTTTGTCAGATCAGGCTGTCGGGTATTTTCAACTTGTGGTAGCTGACCTTCTACAGAAGAAAAACTCAGCTGTATTGAAGATATTGAAGTCACGACAATTTTTTCTGCTAAAAGCTGCATCAATTTGTCGCTGAAGGAATACAATAATGTATTGAAGTGGATGCGGCCAAGGAATGACCTACTTATAGGTGAAATAGCACTATGTCTTAAAAAACCAGATGACCTACTTAGAGGGAAGTATCACTCTGGAAGAGGTTTGCTTTGTGTCATTTCTAGCACAATTTCAGTCATTCTTTACTGAATACACTAAATGATTATAATTATGTTTTCTTCTTTCATGCAGACAGATCGGAGAACACATCTACAGTGTCCTGCAACTGGTATGGGATTTCTATTGTATCTCCAAAATTTATAGTGATTATGCCAAGAAGGCAACTTCTGTTTTTATCCCCTGTTAAGACATATGAACATCATATAGAAGAGTCTCCTGATCAGGACCCTCCGCCTCTATGACCTGGATTAGAGAGCTGCCCTGTAAAAGCAACTTCCATTCAGGTGGACTTTGTGCCGTCCCTGTATTATAGGATGGCCATTCATCTGAATGGCCATCCTGTTATACTATATTTTCCCTGTAGTAGGCACTTCAGGGAAAATACTTGGCTGGCTGTGGCTTTCCTTGGCCAAGTTAACTGCAATGGCTTTCCCTGGCAACACCAGCATGGGTTGCATGGAACATGACTCCAGGCCATGAGCTGTTTGGCCCAAGCACTATATTCTGAAATGGGTTGTATTTGTTGGCACAACCCCTTTTAACCCTTTAATAACATCCAGCATGTGCAGTATGGCAGATGCCAGGTGTCAATGTCTATACCAGGGTCAGGAGCCAAGCCCGCTCTATACGCAGGAGGTGTCAGCTGTCTTTCATAGCCAACATCCAGCTGCAACACTCAGGATCAGAGATAACTCAGATCCTGGCCATTTAACCATGTAAATAATTCTATTAACACTGACAGAGGCATTTTAATGGCTTGGCAGAGGGTGGAGGCTCCCTCTGTCCCCCAAATGGCCTCCCACAACAAGATTGCAGGGTACTGTTTCCTTATCAAGGCAGGCTGTGGTCTTGTGAAGGCTCTCAGGTCAGTAGTCATCTCAGTATCATCATAAATGGGATTATAATGAAAGTGGGCAATTACATATAGATAACACAGGACCCACCATTCACAAAAGCTGATAGTCCCAGCCAACCTCCTCCACCTTTTTGCATAGGTCATAGAACATGCCCACAATTTTCTCCCATAGAAATCAATGCAGTCTCCAGTCACGTGATCGTCGTTATCCAATGGATATTGTCAATCATATAAAAGTTTCAAAAAAGTTTAAAAAGTCAAACTTTCATCTCCCCTGATGGATTGGATATGCGAAAGAAGATTAAATTACTTACCTAAAGCCCCCGGATTTTTCCCCTAATGGGATCTTTATCCCAATTTCTGCGCATGCGTCTGCCATTTTTTCAACCGGAGCATGCGCTGGGTATTACCTGGGAAATTTAAAATCTCCCTGCTCCTGGCTACCATAGGTAGCCAAGATCCTGGAGATTTCACAGGGGGCCTCGGTATGTGATCCCTGGTCATGTGATTGCCGTTATCCAATGGATAATGGCAAACATGTAAAGCAAAAAAAAGTTAGTTTCACCTCCCCTCGCGAATCCGATCCATGGAAGAGATGGAATTACTCACCTAAGGCCCCCAGATTTGTCCCCCAATGGGATCTTTATACGCAGACCTCTTCTCGGCTTCTGTGCATGTGCCCATCAGCAAAATGGCGGACACAAGCGCAGAAGCTGAGGAGGTCCAAAGAAATTAAAAATATCCTTGTTTCTGGCTACCAAAGATAGCTGAAAGCCTGGAATAGTGACCGAGGGCCACGGTAAGTTGTCCCTAGTCATGTAATTGCCATTATCCAATGGTATAAAAAGTTAGTGATTTGGCGTAGGCCAGTCTCACACGACGGGATAGGAATAGTGGATTCCACATGCGTTTGATCCACGGTAATACGCAGATCAATCAAACGGACAAATTAAAACAATTCTGCTCACATTAGCGGAATGTAATCACATAATCCACTCGCAGAAAACAGAATGTAGCATGTTCTATTTTACCGCGGATATTTGGGATAGAGCCCATTGTGCTCTATAGTCATGAATAAACCCACAGCCCATACATAACTACATCATGTACGGGCTCCGGGCACGAGTGTGATCGCTAAGTGACGGTCGCTGGAATTCTAAACAAAAAAGGTGTACTGCATATGACCCGCCTGTGTGAGTATGCAGTAATATGCAGTGCATAACGCAGGCTTATGCAGGGCCACGGCTGGGCTCACAGCTGGCATCTGCTGCAGCCTCCGCAATTGGATTCCACATCCGGCCGTGCGAACCCAGTATTATTCAGACAGCTACCTGTTATACGTAATTTACAAGAAGTCCCCGGGAACGCTCGCCTTCCTGCAGTTCCAGGAGCAGCTTGTTGAGGGTCTTCTGTGTGAGACCGCTGCACCGCAGCAAGATTATGAAGCCTTACAGAGAGCTACTTTTTACACCCCATTCCCGCCGCTGAGAAATGCCACCCAAAAAGTGCCACTGAGGAGGAGCAGGGATACCCAGTCTTATTGCCCCATGTGCCCATCCCAACCAGCCTCTATAATTACCCCTGTCTTCGAACACACAACACAGTTTACGTTATTACTTTTATCTAAGATTTAGAGAATGCCAAAAGGGAGGGGGGGGGGGATTATTTTTAGGGTGTCAATTTTTATTTCGTTTTCTGCACAAGTGAGCAATGGGAACTCAAATTTATTCATTTGTGCCCTAAAAGCCAATGTGTGTTCCCTCCATTACAGGTCTAGCCATGTGTCCAGTAAATAGATTGGAGCTACAAGGAGGTCTTACTGAACACAGAAGAATCAGTGCTACACAATTTGGGGTGCGTCTCCCCAATTTTTCAGCTTGAAACAAAGGAAACAGTCATGAAAGTGACATTTATGAAAAAAAATAAATCTCATTTATTTTTCACGTGCTTTATAATAATTTTTGCAAAAAACTGTGGGGTCAGAATACTCAGTACACACCTAGATAAATAAACTAAGGGGTCTAGATTTCAAACTGGCGTACTTGTGGGAGGCATTCTATTATTTTGACACCTTAATGGCTCTACAAGTGAGCAATGGGGCCTGGAATTTATTCAGCTGTGCCCTGAAAGCCAAAGGGTGTTCCCTCCATTATAGGCCTAGCCATGTGTCCAGTAAGAAGATTGGGGCTACAACGGGAATGTTTCTGAACACGGCACAAACAGGGGCATCCATTTTGGGATGAAAGTCTTCATTCATATGTGTGCTGTACAAAAAAAACTGTTTTTAAAATGAAACAATTGCCAAAAAGATGAAAATCGTAATTTTTCCTTTTGCTTTGCTTAGTTTCATTCAAAAACTGTGGGGCCAAAATACGCAGTACACCCCTAGATGAATTTGCTAAGGGGTCTAGTTTTCAAAATGGGGTCATTTATGGGGCTTCTCTGTCGTTTTGGCCGCTCAAGAGCTCTACAAGTGGGCAATGGGGCCTAAAACGCCTTCAAGCAAAATGTCTGTTCTGAAAGCCACCGGCTGCTCCTTTCAGTTTGTGCCCCGTTGCACATACAGACATAAAATTAGGGCCACAATGGGTATGTTTCTGAACACAGGACACACAGGGGTATCCATTTTTGGGTCCAAATCTTCATTTTCACGCGCACTTTGGAAAAAAAAAGTCTGTCTTTAAAATGACGCATTTTTTTACCATCAACAATCCTGGCATGAACGCTGTCATCCTGGGCGCCATGATGCCAGGAGTGTGAGGGAATTACACTGCGACCTCTAATTAGCCATAACAGTCACCTGATTTTCACCGAGCCATCCACCTAGAAGTTAGTGCTGGGTCCATCGAAGACTGTCAGCTGTGTCCTAGGGTACCAGGAGAGGTGAGTATGCACTTTGTACTTTTTGCAGACCGGGCCCAGTGGGTGGATAGGGTTTTGTTGTAATGACAAAGGCCCTTTAATTACCAGCATGGGCCATCTGGATATTCATAGTCTATAGACTATTAGCAACTGGTTAATTTAAAGAAAACATGTCTTTCTCTTCTATTAACCTGCTCCCTTACTATGTATATTATGTAATTATGTATATTATAACCCTATATATATATATATATATATATATACCAGCATCTTAGATATTTAGGCATTTGCTAAGCTATCCATTCTGTGCACCAGCAGGTTAAAAGGCTCATACATGTGAATCTATTCCTCCGATTTAACCAAGTTATTTACCTCAAAGTCCCTTATTCCCAGTCTTTCATAGCAGGAACAGCTGCTAATTTCGATACAAGCTGAATGCACTTAAAACACCTGATCTATTCTGGCCATTGACCACTGAAAAAAGTCAGATTGGTCCAAGACCTTAAAATGCGTCTGGCTGTGAGCCTGGTGCTGAGCGTTCTATTCTGTGCCGGTTTTAATGCACTGAGATATTATTAGTTTCCACAGGATTTGACTTTGGTCTGTGTGTTGACTATTACAATTCGTCACAAGAGGATCCAGATTTTAATTGTTTGCAACAATGTGTCGAGGGACTTAGATGACCCATTGTCAGAGATGAATTCACTTTGTGTCGAGAGCTTGTATTTTTAAAGCTTGCTTGACTTATCAAAGACTGTGATAAAATGACGGCACTACTAGAACATCAAATAAACTACAGGACCAGAGGCATGATGTGAGGCTCCTGGGTGCAAATCTGTAACAGGGCCCTACCCACCATGTGCCATTTATAACACTGGTGGCTTCTTATGTAGCAGAGAGACATTTTGGCTCGCTCTAGGTTTGCCACCTGTGCCACCCAGGAATACCAGCCAAAGTAAAAGGGAGTGTGGTTAGGGGCATTGCTTTTTCTTCCATTGTTTCAATGGCCTCAGTAGTAATAGTATCCCATCTCAATAGTAATAATGCCTCCTTTAGTGGTCCCAGTAGTAATGGAGCCTCCTTTACTGACCTCAGTAGTAGTTTATCACCAGTAGTATTAGTGCCCCCCTTAGTAAACTGAGTAGTAATAGTGCTTCCTTCTAACTGGCCCCAGTAGTAATAGGGTCCTCTTTAGTGGTCCCAGAAGTAATAGGGTGCCCTCTAAGTGCCATCTCTACCCCTGAGCCTACTGGTGCCAGTATTTATTTTTTACTGGCTATTTTAATGACTGGTAAAAGATAATTACCTGGTATGAGCACCTCTGTTCAGGAAGCAACCATGTGATCAAGCGCTATCACATTCCAGTTTCGTTCAGCACACCGCTGCAGCACTATACTACTTACAGTACTGCAGGGACACCGATTCTGGGGTGAGAAGGGAAGATTTTCTTTGAGCGGTGTAGTGGCGTCCCAACTGGAACTTAAGAGTTAAAGTGCTTAATAACATGGTTGCTGCTGAGATGGAGGGGCTCATACCAGGTAATTATCTATGACCGGTCATTAAAAAGGCCAGTAAAAAATAAATACTGGCACTAGCAATAGCAGACTAAAGGGATCAAAGGCCCAGGGATGTTCATGCAACTTCATCCCCCCCACTCCCCACATACTCAATGTGTCACCCACCAATGGTGGATTTTAATGCAGATCCAGAGCTGATTTCACTTTTTTAATTAAAGGGATAAAGTCTGCTGCGGATCTGCATCAAAATCCACGCGGAAGAAAACACTATATAAAGACCAATGTTACCCTTTATACAGTCACCATATAACAGTACCAGCTCTACACAAACGCTCTGCACACCATGTGACTGATTAGTACCATCACATCCAGTGTTCACAAGTGATGTCCCTTCTGACTGGAGTTGTTCATTTCCCAGTTTCTTCTCCATCCAGCCCAGACTACCATGAGGATTTCTCCTGGTCACAAGTAGTCTCTGCAGAATTTTGCACAAAGCCATCTTTAGCCCTTCAATTTGCCAGCCACCTGACTTCATTTTTCAAGCTTCTTGTGAGATTCTTCACAATCTCCACACCCATAGTGCCCCAGGTAGTAATAATGCCACCTACTACGCCCAACACATTAATAGTATACCCCTTTTTGTGCACCCTGTAGGGCTGGGTTCCAATAGGACAGTTCCACCGTGGAAATCTTGTGGTTTTGCTGCATCGGGAAAAAAAGCGAGATTTCCGCGTGATAAGTGGAGCTTCAAACCCCGCTGCAATTAGCTGCGGGTTTTAGAGCTGCTTCGCCGCATGCTTTTCCGTTGCATAGGCTGGCTCTCTCAGCGAGGCCGCAACGAGAAAAAAAAAATTGACATGCTGCGTCCCGGTAATCCACACCGCAGCGCCAGCTTTGTCGTGACAGATTGTCTGCCCCGTGTGGACGATATTTTTGACAAATGGCTAATTCTGGAATTAGTGGCCGCAGAATGATTTGCCGTAGCGAAATTCCACAGGGAAATTCTGCGGCAAATCCGCCCTGTGTGAACCCAGCCTACGCCTCTTTTAATGCCCCACACAACCATTCGATACTGGTGCCAGTACTTCTTTTTACCTTTAGGCCCCCTTAGGCACCAGAGGCGGGGTGAAACAACAATATCTGCACTCCCCCTATAGTTACGCTGTTGATTATATCACCATAAGCCTCCATTGTTGTAAAATATATAGAAAAGCAGGTCCTTCTAGTACAAAGCAGATTTGATTTTCTTTAAAAGGTGAAAGAAAAGCTCGTGCGGACAACTGAAGCGTGTTCATTAAAACGGCAAAGTAAATAAAATAATACATCCTGACTGCATGACCTGAAATATATGGATAGAGGAGAGAAAAATGAATTGTGTTCACGGGTGAATTCTGTTCTTCCGTATATATCAGCTTTCTTAATGTTCCCGTTCGGGCTCCTATGGTTCGCACAAATTGTACAACTCCTGCCTTTTGAAGAACCCTGATGTTTGTAATTTATTTGTTCAATGTAGAACAATTTGGGCTGAGCAATAAAGCTCTTTGTAAAGGTGATTTATATTTTATAGCCTGGGTCCAATTTTTAAACAATGTATTCAGCATTTATGTGTGGTGAGTGAGTCGCCAGCTTCAGATTGGACTTAGCCTGACTGCGTTCCTGTGTGTTAGAGTACTGGACTCTCTTCAGGGGGTTTCATTAAATCTGCTTTTCACAGCCATGACAATAACCCTATTCTATTTTTTACTCTTCTAATGCTTAGCGTCAGGACCAGCGGGAGAGTTGGGGAGTTTTCTATAAACTGTACCAAATGTATTTGTTAAATGCTATAGTTGTGTTCTTCCTACCGGAAAGTTCTAGCCTAAACCGTGTTACGACTAATAAGTCTCATTTTTCAACTTTGCTGGAAAATTGACTGTTCTGCACTGAAATGCACAATTTGAGGTGGAACCATAACAGGCACATCTATGATGTTTGATGTTTGCCATGGTAATGTTAGCGCAAATTTCGCTATCTCGATATACTGTGCGTTTCCAAATTAAGATAATATGTGTACAGGCCTGGAGAGCCTTTCAAAGACCACACGGCCTACATCATGTGTTCCCAAAAAAAGTCTGTCTTTATTCTGCGCGCGTTGAAACTTAAATAAGTTTCAACCCAGGAAGTATACAGTTACAATTATTTAGCGTGCTGATTGGTTGTCCTCAGAGGGAGGTATTTGTGAGGTAGCTTGTGATGTCATCCATCTGGGATCCTGTGTTTCTCCTCTCTGCTGTCCAAGACAAAGCACTCCTAAAAAGGTTTGGCCAGTTAGAACTGGTTTTACCAGTTCTTGGGACAATAGGCACTGCTCCTTAAATTCTTGTGGAGGTGGTGGGGGGTGATCTTCACTTCCCCCAGAGTTTCAGACCATTACAGACAAAACACAGCATATTCACAGTTGATAACAGAAAATACATACAGAATGGTGAACATATAGGATATCTCCCACAATTCCCTCCTTTGTTGTGCGTATTTTCATTCTCCTGGATGTTTTTTTCTTCCTATTTGTGTTCTCGGGCCTTTCCCTACCACCTACAGGGGACCCTAGCTGCCACCTCCGCCATGGGAAATGCCTCCTGCCTTATCCCTTCCTACTGCTGGGTGATATCCAGGATAAGGAAAATACCTCACAACACGTTACAGTTTCCCAACGGTATTCTAGGTAGATGGCTCCTGAAAGATTGATCTTTATTTCACGTTTTCTGCATAAGCCACCTTGTTCATAGTTTAGATGACATACAACATGTTGAATGTGACTGGCTTTCCAAGTGTGTTCTCAGGTTATATTGTTTGTTACATGTTAACATTGGTCTGATTACACAATATGGCTGAAACATTGGTACACTTACTGCTACCTTATTGTATCTATTGACATTTTTTTTTTTTTTCCTATTTTATACACTAAAACTTGCTTAGTCATACCCAAGTTTTGTAAACCAAGATGTTATCAGTCTGAGACCCCCCACCATCTGAAGGAGCCAGTTTCATTGCTCAAAGGTTCAGAATCAGCAACTCAATTTCCTAGACAATGATGATGGTATCACAGGATTAACAAGACAATAGATTCCTGGCCATACAATATATATGGACAGAGTTCAAACAAACCTATACAAATGGAACTGTAGTTAATGCAGTTAGCATTGTTCTGTCACATTTCACAGTTACATCAAAGCTTCCTACACCAAACAGGTTTTAAGTCCACTTGAATGTTCATAGCTATTCGCATGTAAAATACAAAATGGAGGATAAAGGAAAATACAAAATGGAGGATGAAGGACAAAATAGAGGGCTACAAATATTTCATCAAGATACATAAAATTAGCATACAATTTAGGGTTGGAATATGTACTTTGACATATCATGGTTTGATCTTCAAGTTCTATTAATCAACTTCTGAAATATATTGCATAAACAACCAAATATCTGTTCCCTATATTTTCATTTGCTAGCAACATAAAACCAATCTTATCAAATCTGGGCTCGAGAAAATAATGAAAAATAATAAAAAATTCAAAAAAACGTTAGATGTTGAATACAAATGTCTCTTCCTGTAAAATTGTTTCTTCTTCTCTTGATCTTCTTTAGATCCTAAACCTATAGGGTCTCCGATGCAGGGAAGCAGGGGGATTATTGTGCCCTCACTGTTTTCCCTGGTTAGCCAAAGAACAGACCCTAAGTAGGAATCTGTCCCCGCCCATTATATTGGTATCAAACAATCTTCTCCATTCTCCATACCCAGAAGTATCCACAGCTGACTATAGAGCCCCTTTATTCCAATGTAGCAGCTGCCTCTGTACAGCATTTTGTTGCCCAAGGCCTTCAGGGAGGAGCTGTGATGCTTTGCCCTCCTTTGACGTCATCTGCTGGCGGTTATTATGCAGAGTATGAGGATCACCCCAGTGGCAATTTAGCAGCAGTCGGGCACACTTGTCAGTTCTTCAGGCTCAGTTGAATAGTCATAGCGTATGGACAGATGCAGCAGGTACTTGGAGAAGATGAAATTTCAAATCACAATTGAAAAAGTCCAAATGTCCTGGTGGAAATAACTCAGTTCATAAATTTTCTCAGTCCCAAATAAATTTGATGCAGAATAAATCAGTCCATGGCAAATCAAACAAAACAAAATCACAATCTGGGGTCTTGTGTGCTTTTCTTCACCCCTTCATAAAAATAGATGAAACAAAAATCTGTAGGTCAAATTTATCAATAAAACAATCTCTGCTCAGAGGGACCTGATGAGTTTTCTGCTGTAGCAAATGAATATTCCTAATCTATCTTCAGTAAAGCACAAATAACTTCTGTATACTGTATACATAAACTAATCAATTAATTATTACTATTTAAACAAATATAATATCAAACATTGCAAATCAATCAAGTTTTCAATAGAATAATCTTAGATTTATCAAAATCATCATCAGCACAGTCACTTATTTTTCACGTTATCAAACACTGCGAACCAAGTTAAGCAAATTTTATAACGCAACATTCCTAGATTTGTCATAATCCTCTTCATCAGTAGTTATGTATTTACCACATCCCTTATGAGGAAGAAGAGAAATGACAGCCCAATGACCGCAGGGGTCCTACATATAACAAAGGATTATGGGCCACATTTGTCTCCTTCCTTGATTATCTTTATTCAATGTCTGACATGAACCCAAATTAGCTTTTCTTCAAGTTTCACTGAGACCGTAGTGGTTAACAGCACTTGAAAGGATTCTTTGCATTTTGATCTGGAAACACGGAGAATACACATTTATGAGTGACAGATGATATAACTCCTGATATAAGGCACTCACATGGGAGGTAAGGCCCTCCTTTTTGGCCTGGAATAAGCGTAGGCCTATTACAGCAGCATTACCAAACAAAACCTTCATAGGGACTCAACTTAGTCTTATATTTAGGCGTGGTTCTAACCAAGTAGATGACTAATAAAATGTTTACCTTTATTATTTACTATGACTTCTGGTGTACCCAAATATTCAAAATTACTTTCATAAAACATATTTTTAGGTCATATTTTAAGCGTGTTAAAATTATTTTTATTTTATTTATTTTTATTTCTCAAGCCACGCCTCCAAATAACATGAAAAGAGGTCTATGCAAACCAACAACTCCAAACACCTACCTGTGGTAGCTGTATGCTATCATTCTGCAGTCACTGATACAGATATAGTCTGGCTCGCACCGAGAAGGTACCTTGACCAATTGGCCTGGATTGTAACGGGCGCATATTATGCATCCCTGTACAAACCCTATTGCAGCAGTGTTGAACCCTGGGGTAAGCCAAGCAGAAGACACCATACCGCACATTACCTCCTGGGATGAATGGGTTAGCTCATAGATCAGGTGTGACATCATGGAGTACAGTGTGCAGGGGAGGCACAGGCATTTACCTTTCTGCCAGACCCCAGTAGCATTCCGCTCGCTATTCCACTCCTCCTTTTTCTTCTTTTGAGGCCTGTTCCTGTAATTCAAGCAACAGAGAAATATCTACACCTGTTTCGGGTGCAAGCAGGTTACCAGCCGTTACCTCATTCAAGGGAAGTCAGGCTGCTGCGGTGCCTGCTCTCTGGTTCCTTCCAGCCTCAGTGGTTGTCTCTGTGGCATAAGCCTGGACTTGATGATAAGTCACCTGTGCGGAAAGAGCTAAAACCTTGTAGAACAAAGACACTGCTTCTGCGTTCTGGATTGGCTTACTCGAGGACCCCATGAAACTTCCACTGTGCCCCATAAGATGTGAAATCGTGTACGATTCCCAATGTGTACCTTAAGTCGGTGCAGACACAACAGTCTTACCTGCAGCCAGCTTACATATTTCAGTGAGCGCCATCACCTCTATTTCCTAAGTAACTGAGTGTCTCATGAGGAAAAGAGTGGTTTTTGTATAATTACCTCTTTCTGTCGGTTACCATTGCATAGCCTGTTTTACTTGTCCATTTCATCGATATTTGGAACCATCTATGGGTAAAACTCAAGATTTACATTAATCATGGCAGTTACAACATTATTGTTAGGACCCCTAGTTTCTCTTTTCATTAATCTTCTGACAATCATACAACCATCTGCTTGCTATTTAATGTCATGGTCTGAGCCTGCTGCTCCTCCTCTCAACCTTCTAAATTCAGTAAAAGACATGAAATGGCATTTGGAACTATACCCCTCTTGATTGCGATATGTGAGGGTGCTAGCAGGGCAGTCTCATACATAGCCTGGAAGCTGAAAGATGTTTAGTTTGCACTCTATACAGTATTTTTATGACCCCTTGAGGAAGCATGACGTTAGGTGGCCCCACACCACCTCTGGTACCTGCAAGAAAACGTACAGCAAACAGGAGAGGAAATATTGTTATTACAATCTACAACCATAACAACAGCACCAATGATGGTAAATTACTGGTTTACTAAGGGACTGGTATCCCTGATAGCATTTCGGGATAAACTCAATTACTGGCATCAAAAATGTACTTATTTTTCAAATGTAACTATTTCCATGTAAAATACTGTTGTTAATTGAAAATGAGATACACTCTAAAATAGAACTTTTGTTATTAATTTGACTAAAGTACTTATCAGGTGTCTCAAGTACACAATTTCCTCATTTTAGTATCTTAATTCAATAATATTCAAATTAACATGACTCAATATTTTTAAATTCTCCACATACTCAAAGAACCTATATATATATATATATATATATATATATATATATATATATATATATATATATACACTGTGGCAATCCTGGGCTATTATCTCACACAACTAGTCTCAGGAATAAAATTAGATGCCCCTCCTTTGGTCACCTCTATTTGTTCAAGTGAGAGACTTAACATGGAGTCTAAGAGTGACCTTCCCTCTATACATTACCACAATATACATATATACCAACATCCACTTAAATGGAGATACTCTTCTCTCCTAGGCTGGTCTGTGTGGAGGGTGGAGCAAGACCTCTTCCTATTGTTCTTCCCTCCCATCTCCTTACATCACCTAGCTCCACCCCCTGTGGTCTGGCTCAGCGTTTGGTCTTTCTTGCCTCATTTCATTTCTAGCCTCCGAACAGTATATACCATATAACACAATCTAACTCACATACGGGCCCTTCATTTATACACACAAATTCACACTCACTGGGGTTTTTAATTCACTCATACACAGACTGATAAGTATCTCATGTGAATTAGAAACTGGGATTGTATTTACTGTACATAGAACTTCCCATATTGAACAAAGTATATATATAAGAAAAACTCTTATGTACCGCGGTTTTTACATATTTTGTTCAGAATAGGCTATCCAATGACAAACACAATACAACTTATGCCCATTTCCACCCGCATGCTTATATTCACCACTCCAGATAGCAACCATTATCATCGTTCATTGTTAAACCTTCTACTTTTCCTTAACTCATTGACTTGCTTTTTCCTTCACCTATTTTTGTGTGTCCATTTATGGTTACAAACATCATCTCACTGAATTTGCTTGCGAGTCATATTTCGATTTTTCCCACAACTCACGACACAGGTCTGGCTTATCTTATTAATAAGCACTTACAATTTCACCCCTGCCCATCTTGTCGTAATTGGAAAAATCCTTAATTAATTGAGATTCTCTACTCCTGCACCTCATGGCACAGATCTGCATTTTTGGCACCACATTGTGGAACCTCAACAGCCTGCTTGGCCTGCCATAATCGGAGCAGAATCTCTGGCTAGCCCACATCTTTACTCCAAGCCCAAATTCCCTTGAGTTGATGTATGCAGACATGGCAAATGCAAGCATGCCATGTGCACCCCTCCCCCCACATAACAAAGGGAGACCTCTTCAGCCACATGTTGCACAATGGAAACTCTGACCGCATGGACACTCTACTGTTTTTAACCCTTGAGCTAACTTTGCTTATATCAACTTTCCTTTTTGCTTTCTTTTAACAAGTTATACTACACTTTCTTTGTTCCTTATTAACCTGCACAGTCTGTTCACACCATTCACTTCTACAGAGAATATATAAACCCCCATAGCTCACACCTTCTTTCACTCAGGACATTTTCTTCACAGACAACATTAAAACCACACAGTATATCTACTTGATTGTTCTTTTGATACAGACTTATCATATTTCAACTCACCCGGCCCGGGGCGGATCATAGCAGAGAGGGAGAGATGGGACAGGTACAAGAATAACTTATTACCTTGTTTGAGCTCATTATCTGTCCGTCTCTGCTTCGAAGTCCCCTTGTGTCCGGATAACGATGAAATATCTTCATATCTCTGTATCTTCATTATCCCAGCGGTGCCTCCAAATTTGTTAGTGCAAATTTCGCTATCTCGATATACTGTGCGTTTCCAAATTAAGATAATATGTGTACAGGCCTGGAGAGCCTTTCAAAGACCACACGGCCTACATCATGTGTTCCCCAAAAAAAGTCTGTCTTTATTCTGCGCGCGTTGAAACTTAAATAAGTTTCAACCCAGGAAGTATACAGTTACAATTATTTAGCGTGCTGATTGGTTGTCCTCAGAGGGAGGTATTTGTGAGGTAGCTTGTGATGTCATCCATCTGGGATCCTGTGTTTCTCCTCTCTGCTGTCCAAGACAAAGCACTCCTAAAAAGGTTTGGCCAGTTAGAACTGGTTTTACCAGTTCTTGGGACAATAGGCACTGCTCCTTAAATTCTTGTGGAGGTGGTGGAGGGGTGATCTTCACTTCCCCCAGAGTTTCAGACCATTACAGACAAAACACAGCATATTCACAGTTGATAACAGAAAATACATACAGAATGGTGAACATATAGGATATCTCCCACAGTAACAGTTATGGAAGGGTTCATGGGTCCCATAGACATGATCTCCAACATTTTTTCAGTAATTTTATAGAATCTTGAGAAAAAGTTTGGCTTAGCGTAACTACTGATGTTCTTCTGTATCATGTGAAAGATATATTGACAATATATAATGTCCTCAGGTTCGAGGGGTTGGTCCGCCGAGGGTGAGTTGGCATAGTGGCTACTCACATATCCACTGGTGGGTAATACTTACCGGTGAGGCTGCTACAGATGGATGGTGCTGTGGTGTGGCGGTGACAGGATGGAGACAGTACTCATTTTTCAAACAACAGACTTTACTTAAATAAAGCTGGGCATAGTCCATTACCAAACACTGCTTCATGTACACTAGACAAGGCTATCAACAAAGTGGGCAAGAGTGGAAATTCAGATGGTGCAATCCATGGCATGTCATATCCTGTGAAAGCTTCTGCGCTGTAAGCCATGCAAGTTGTAGTTTTTACCCACTCTTTGACCAGATAACAAACCGAAACATCATAACTTTTGTTTAAACTTCAGGGCAGATTAGAACTGGATATATTCACTGATAGGCTAGTGTTCATAGAATCATAGAATAGTAGAGTTGGAAGGGACCTTCAGGGTCATCGGGTCCAACCCCCTGCTCAGTGCAGGATTTACTAAATCATCCCAGACAGATATTTGTCCAGCCTTTGTTTGAATGCTTTCATTGAAGGAGAACTCACCACCTCCCGTGGTAACCTGTTCCACTCATTGATCACCCTTACCATCAGAAAGTTTTGTCTAATATCTAATCTGTGTCTCCTCCCTTTCAGTTTCATCCCATTGCTTTAAAGGGGTTGTCCCACGCCGAAACGGGTTTTTTTTTTTTTCAACCCCCCCCCCGTTCGGCGCGAGACAACCCCGATGCAGGGAAGTAAAGAAAGTTTACCGGAGCGCTTACCTTAATCCCCGCGCTCCGGTGACTTCAATACTTACCGCTGAAGATGGCCGCCGGGATCCTCTGTCTTCGTGGACCGCAGCTCTTCTGTGCGGTCCATTGCCGATTCCAGCCTCCTGATTGGCTGGAATCGGCAGGTGACGGGGCGGAGCTACACGGAGCCGCTCTCTGGCACGAGCGGCTCCATAGAAGACTGCAGAAGACCCGGACTGCGCAAGCGCGGCTAATTTGGCCATCGGAGGGCGAAAATTAGTCGGCACCATGGAGACGAGGACGCCAGCAACGGAGCAGGTAAGTAAAAAACTTTTTATAACTTCTGTATGGCTCATAATTAATGCACAATGTACATTACAAAGTGCATTATTATGGCCATACAGAAGTGTATAGACCCACTTGCTGCCTCGGGACAACCCCTTTAAGTCTTTCCTTGTGCAAATGAGAGTAGGGCTGATCCTTTTGCACTCTGACAGCCCTTCAGATATTTGTAGACAGCTATTATGTCTCCTCTAAGCCTTCTTTTTTGCAAGCTAAACATTTCCAGATCCTTTAACCGTTCCTCATAGGACATGATTTGCAGATGGCTCACCATCTTGGTAACTCTTCTCTGAACTTGCTCCAGTTTGTCTATGTCTTTTTTACGTTGGGGTGCCCAGAACTGAACACAGTATTCCAGATGAGGTCTGACTAAGAAGGAGTAGAGGGAGATAATTACCTGACGTGATCTAGACTCAATACATCCCAGAATTGTGTTTGCCTTTTTTGCTGCTGCATCACACTGTTGACTCATGTTCAGTCTGTGATCTATTAGATTATCCAAGTCTTTTTAGATCATAGTGACAAGGTGACCTTCCATTCACAGTAGGAAATTCAATCATCATAATATTAGAGTCTTGGGCACAGTCAATCTATAAGCCATTGTGGAGCATTTTAGAGATTCACCAAAAGTGAAGATGTTTTACGCAATCAGCATACGCAAAGTCTGCAGTCCTTTTTTTCTTGTTGAGTATACTGTCACTGTGTCTTTGAATCTGGAATGACTTATACCTCAGTGGGAGGAAGATCTTCCCAAAATAATCTTTCAGAAGGATGGCTCTCTTCCACATTTCCACCATGATGTTCATCCTGAACCTACTGAAATAGAGAATAGGCCATGCTGATAATGATTACTTGCCATTTTGCTTTCGCCTCCACGGTCACAAGATTTAACACACTTTGAAAGCTTTTTGTGGGGTTTCAACAGGAACACCATGAGTCTGTCTCAGTGCAATAGAACTAACACATCTTTGCTGCAGTGGAATTGATAAAAGAGGATATACTGGTATATGGATAGGTGATAAAATTCCATCTTGGAAATACCCCTCTAAGGTTTATTGGTTTTAACCAGAATATAACTTTCAGGTGCAACAAGCAGAGAATTCTGCACCAACATCTGCATGCCTCCATATGGATTTTGATGCACGATTGAAAATGGCTTAATTCTGCCTACAATTCCACCTCAAAATCCACATTTAGGGTGATTTCACATCAGCTTGGACTTCCGCTTTGCTGCTCTGTTTGTGGAATAGGAAAGAAGAACCCCCGTGGCCAAGTGGCTCCATCTCTGGATGGAACCAAAAAGCGCTGAATGGTCCCCATTGACTATATTGGGATCTGATCGGTTTACGCTCAGCCGCCCGTGTTTTGGAAGGAAGGAAGAAAAAGTGCTATATCCAACTGGTTCCAATACATGGCCTTAGACATGCAAGTTTTGGGGCGGATTCCCACAGTTGGTGCTGCGGTCGAAATTCGCAGCCTGTAGGAAAGCCCCCTAAAGTCTATCGTTATTCAGACACTCATATTTTTATTTTGCTCGTTAACAGAGCGCATACCTATTCTCTACGGAGGTTCTCTTATTCGTCTACTTACGTTCCTTAGTGCCTAATTTGAACTTTTCTTGAGTTAGAGAAAAAACAAAGTTTGCAAATCAAGTAATAGCGATCTAATAACTTAGTACAAGGCTCGAGGCATTTCAGTTCTGACATACGTAGGTGATTAATATGTATAAGCCTTACAGATAATGAAGGAGTTTATCCCATTAATATGGAAGATGAATTAAGATGTTTATTTATAACATTTGCCAGCCGTAGTTTCGGTGCCAATTCAAGATTTGATGTCATTTCTGTTCCAACACCTGTGAAGAATAGAGACCATCACCTGGGGCGAGAGGACGATTTATATGCTGTTCACTGACAGGCGTCTGCAGATGTTATACTATAGAATAGAAAAACTTCAGCGATCTAAAATTCTGATCAGAGACATACAAATGATTACATGTAGTAA
The DNA here is from genome assembly GCF_035609145.1 of Eleutherodactylus coqui. Taxonomy (NCBI): domain Eukaryota; kingdom Metazoa; phylum Chordata; class Amphibia; order Anura; family Eleutherodactylidae; genus Eleutherodactylus; species Eleutherodactylus coqui. The sequence continues at coordinate 61,756,617 of NC_089837.1, forward strand.
GCGGCTTAAGCATCAAAAATCTTTTCTAAAATACTTGGATCTAGACTCGTCTCATACACTTATCAAAGCCTGTCAGCGAACACATCAAATCCGCTCTGTTTGGATCAGACATTTCTATATTTCAGTTAAATGCTATGCATCTGTATCTCTGCCGCAGTGATTGAAAGGGAAATAAACAAAGATTAGCATAAAGGGCTAGGTTAGGGAAATACGGACAAGGAGATTAAATTGTATTTTGATCTGTATTCATTGAAGGTTTCTAAGTTTCCGCTCAAGCAGACAGAGCAAACACTTAAAGGTAATATCACATCAAAAAGGAAAAGAATATCATCAAAAAGAAAAAAATTAAAGTAACTCTTCGGTTTCGGGACAAGATGGGGAGGGAGGCACATTACCTGCAGTTCTTCTTCCCTACCGTCCCTCCAATCCGGCAGTTCTGAGCCCCTATTTCGAATGTCCAAGATGACTAGTTAAGGTGGGTGGTAGGGGGAAAATTTTTATTGTTCGGTAGGATGTTCCATGGTGGGATAGAACTGTGACTTTAAGAGGGGGCGGGAACAGGGGGCTTCTCTCTGAGCAAGCAGAAAGAATGCCCAGTAGTCAGTTATGCTGTAGATAGGAGAGTTGGGGAGTCTTTCCAGTTGAGTGCTGCCTACCGTCATGGTGTTCTCTGAGGGAAAGAAGCACGTTGATACAAGCTAACCAGAGAAATAACTCCTTCTCTTGCTCATTCGCTTACTCATTCTCTCCCGCTTGACTATGTCAGTTCATTGCAGAGAAAGGAAAAACTTTGGTTCTGGGTAAATGGGAGATTAAATTGTATTTGTATCCAATGAAGGTTTCTGAGCTTCCGCTCAAGCAGACGAGGCAAACACTTAAAGGTAATATTACACCAAAAATGAAAAGAATATATCACCAAAAAGAAAAAATTAAAGTAACTCAGTTTTGGGACAAGATGGGAAGGGAGGTCCATTAACTGCAGTTGTTCTTCTCTGCAGGCCCTTCGATCCACGAGTTCTGGTCCTCCTTTTCGACTATCCAAGATGACTATTTAAAGGGGTTGTCCAGCGAAAGCAAGTGGGGGTATACACTTCTGTATGGCCATATTAATGCACTTTGTAATATACATCGTGCATTAATTATGAGCCATACAGAAGTTATTCACTTACCTGTTCCGTTGCTAGCGTCCTCGTCTCCATGGTGCCGTCTAATTTCAGCGTCTAATCGCCTGATTAGACGCGCTTGCGCAGTCCGGTCTTCTCCCTTCCGAATGGGGCCGCTCGTGCCGGAGAGCTGCTCCTTGTAGCTCCGCCCTGTCACGTGTGCCGATTCCAGCCAATCAGGAGGCTGGAATCAGCAATGGAGCGCACAGAGCCCACGGTGCACCATGGGAGAAGACCCGCAGTGCATCGTGGGTGAAGATCCTGGCTGCCATCTTACTAAGGTAAGTAAGAAGTCGCGGCAGCGCGGGGATTCAGGTAAGTACTGGACGTTTTTGTTTTTTTTACCCCTGCATTGGTTTTGTCTTGCGCCGAACGGGGGGGCTATTGAAAAAAAGAAAAACCCCGTTTCGGCGCGGGACAACCCCTTTAAGGAAGAGAGGTACAAGTTTTCTTGTTCTGTATGATGATAGAATTATGGCTTTAAGAAGGGGCAGGAACAGGGGGCTTCTCTGTGAGCAGAAAGACTGTCTGGTAGTCAGTATATGTGTGTGCAGCTATGTTGTAGTCAGATGAGTTGGGGAGTCTTTGCAGTTGAATACTGCCTACGGGCACGGTGTCCTTTGAAGGAAATCTAGCCTAAGAGACAAGAGCTCCTTATTGTCCTCCCTCTTGACTATGTTGGTTCATTGCAGAGAAAGTACAGACTTTTGTTCCCGGTAAATGGGTAAGGACTGTTGTTGTTTGTGGGCAACTCATAAGGCAAGGACTTTCATTTAAAATTAAAACAAAAGCACTGCAATCCATTGAAAGCAGTGGTCTCATTTAGTCTTGTCATGCAGTCGTGATCATTATGGCCGCATAAGGGGAGAAAGCCCTTACTTAAACCAAGCATAGAAGAAGCAATAGTCCCCTTGCTTTCGAATATCTCAACACAAAGTCCCCCCTTATATCTGTCTAAGCGTCCACCAATAAATACCAAGACATTCGACAGCTTAGTTTCTTACAGGTCATCTAATAGACTATGAAAATGCTTCTAAGGTTATAGTGGCCCCTTTCATCTACTGGGCCAAGCCCAGCACTACAGGTTACACATATGTTATGTCTGTCCCTCGCCCCACCTATTCATGTGAAGCTGTGCTAGGGCATCATGTGATCGGTAACATGGGAAAAAAAAAATTGGGATGAAATCAAAAATTGAAGATGGCATCTAATATGAAGCAGTCCGGAGTCTGATAGCCAATGAAGGCGGAGGGAGGGGTATCATAATGGAATATGGTGTATCCGCTATAGATGCCTTAAAGTGGTTTTCCATGCAAATACTATTGATGACAGGTCAAAAATAGCTGATTGGCTGGAGTCCACCCTGGACGGTCAGTTGATTGAATGCCTGCTGTTAGTGCCACAACACATACGGGTACGGAGTGTAAGCAGTTAGCTCCGAGCTCTGTACACGGGTAGGCAAAGATTATTGTAGGTGCTGCTCCCATTAAAATCAATGACAGGGGTTGGTGCTGAGTGATGGACCCCAGCTGATCAACTCATGATAGGTCATCAATGGTACTTGACTGGAAACCCCTTTAACAGGACTGTGCAGGATTAGAAAAACAAGCCAAGAAGGTGCTTTCCTCCAACTAGAGCACCACACCTGTCCACAGGTTGTGTGCGGTATTGCAGCACGGCATTTTAATGGAGCTGGGTTACCAACAAACACAATCCGTGTAGCAGAAAGCAGCCATGTTCTTCTATTGCATTAAATGTTCTGCTAGAAGTTTATAATTCGTAAATAATATATATCCAAAAAATGAAATTAAACATGAGATGGGAACAGTGCGTCTCCAGCACAACTCCAAATCTGGCTCTGTGAGGTCTATGCACAAGGCTGCTCAGTAGGAGATTGATGCTGATTGCTCTTCTGTGCCTTTAATTTATTTATAGGCGTTTGAGGGGTTTTTCAATTCAGACCCAACAGATTTAATCAAGTATGGAAAAAATATTGTAATATAATCCGCAATAAAAACTACAATGAATTGATGTGATCTGCGTCTCGTAGTTAAAGACTTTATTTCTGACCATTTCCTTGAGGGAGACTTGTAATTAATCTCTCTGCACCCATTCAATCCTCTCTTTTAAATGAGTTTTCTAATTATGATTGTGGTGGAGTCTTCTAAACTATTTCTCAACTTTTTTTTGGCAGTTTTAATTACTTTTTAGTTTTGCTGTTTCTGAGAAAAATCTAACACTGTGACCTACATCCATAAATGTTAATTACAGCCTATCCCCAGTCCCCGCACAGTAGAATTTGTCCTATTTATGTGCATGTCTACTAAATAAACATTTTCTTTATGGATTTGCTGGTCAGAATTTATATTTAGTAAATGTCAAATTAGCCGAATAAAAGTCAAATGCGTGAAATACTAATATATACGGTTTTCGTGCTTAAAGAAAATTGGAAAAGCAAAAACAATCTATGAATTTCCTCTTTTATGGTCCTTAACTAATCCTCCTGTGCTTTACAGCCTAGGGTCCAATAGAAAATAATTTATAATACAGTATTTAGAAGAGTCAAATTATTTATCAATGACCTGGTACATGGAAGGCTTTGCTCACAAAGTTGTGTTATGGGTCCATGTGGAACGTTTTATATAGGGTGGAGTCAAAAAGAGCGATCCAGCGCTGTATCTCAGTACTGGTGCCCTAGATTGAAATAGTAATAGCGTACTTGAATGAGAAGACATGGATGCTCTATACGATGGCATGGTATATGGGACCCTTGGGGCGCCCAAACATGGATTTCAGTTTTGTGCTGTGGCCACTGTAAGACATGGAGAGTAAACCCCAATTAGAAAGTTGAAGCTTAACATGTGGGAAGTAGAAATCCACTTTCTGTGTCTCTCTAAATCCCATGAGACCGCTGCTATGACTAAAGGAAGGGAAGTGTACTTGAAGTGACCTCCTTCTGCTACAATAAAGGAAGCCATTCACCATCGTCAGAATGATCACAGGTCCAGTGAAGCGGTTTTGCAGAATTCCAACCTCAAGCTGAAATTTGCATTGTCTTCTGGTTGGGTCATGCTCTTACTAGTAATTTGCATCTACACCAAATCAGTCCGTCCCCATTCACTAACTTGGTCCCAGAATGATAGCGTCAGCCTTGGACTGCACTGTCGAACAGCTCCATGCTTGTATCATAGCAGAAGGAGGCCACTTTAAGTACACTTTCCTTCCTTCAGTCATACCAGCGGTCCCACGGGACTTGGAGGGACTTAGAGGGAAGTAGAAAACAGATTTCTGCTTCTCACATGCTATTCTTCAACTTTGCAATTGGGTTTTACTCTCTCTCTCTATATATAAAGGGGTTTTCTGGGAAAAATACTGTTAATGACAGGATAGGTCATCAATAGTTGATCGACTGGGGTCCGTCACTTGATACTCCAACTGATGAGCTGATTGTGCACCCGCTAACAGTCCTGCAACTACACAGGGGTCAGAGCAGAAGCAGCGGAAGTCTCTTCTACGGCCTCTGTGTAGTGCAAGTGCGTCTCTCAATAAAATCAACACAAGCCGTACCAGCAATTACAGTGGCTCGCGTAATTGCAAGGGGCCCATACGCCATGCTATTGGGTAGCACATTCATACCTTCCTATTTAAGTACGCTATTATTATTTCAATATAGGACACCAATATTGAGAATAGTGCTTGATTAGTCTTTTTGACTACATCCTGTATTTAGTGCCACAAATGGTGCCCTTTGCAGCGCACTCTGTTGGCAGCCCTTCCCCAATATAGTGTACATTATACAGCATACTCTACAAATGTCCACATAACAGTACCTAATTATAACCGCCATACAGTATGGTGCATACATTACACATCCATATACATGGATAACAATACAGTCCAGTGTTGCTCCCATTATTTGTAAGAGACACCGGCCCTTTCATGATTGGAGCTTCGCTTTATGGAAATTCGACATATGACCTCGGAGTGCATCAGGCTTTCCATGGATCAATTTCAGCTATATGTGGAAGCATTTTTCTACAGTGGCCACTACAAAAAAAACAGCTAGCAATAAAACACATGGTTGTGAAGGAAGTCCTTCATGCTGGGAGCTCTACTTTGGAGTATAAATCCTCTTTGATATCCATATGTTGTAATAGAGAATTATAAAATTGACGGAATTTTCCTTATATACCTATATAGAATAATCACTGCATTAGGAGCACCTACTCAGTAACAGGTTGATCCACCTGTTTGGGTGATGATCACGTCTTTCAGACATTGAGGAACAGGTTCCATAAAGTGTCGAACATCCTCCATACTCAGCTCGACACATGTCCGCTGCAGCAGCTCCGTTAGTTGGAGCCCATTTTGCGGATAAGTGGGAGCAGATCTCACAGGCTTCCCCAAACACATTCAATAGGGTTATATTCCGGTGAGTTTGGGGGCCAAGGCAATGTGGAGAATTCAATGTTCTGTTCCTCCAACCACTCCCTAGTGATCTGAGCTCAATGACATGGAGCATTGTCCTGTTGAAAGATGGCACTGTAGTGAGGGGGAAGAGTTCCTAAAGGTATAGGTGCAGATGCCAGCTAACATGTCCCTCTAGTGTTCACCATTCAAGGATAGTGGAAACATGACCAACAGCTTTAGGCCATGCCAGGAAAACACTCACCAGACCATGACACCCCAACAGTGCACCTATTTGATACAACTTTATGGTGTTTTATGCCACATGCAAATTTGGCCATTTGTATTGTAGGAAATGGGACTTATCACCCCAGATAACCTTCTGCCATGGATCCAAGGTCCATCTAAGTCTTTCCTGGGCCCATGCCCAGAATTGTTAGAGATAACATGGGGTCATCAGAGGCACCATTGTTGGTCTTTGGCTATTAAACCCCAGTTCACGCAAGGTACATTGCATGGTCATTGTGGAAATCTGTCTAGCTTTCCTGCTGTTGTACTACTGGGTCAGTTGGTCTACTGTGGCAGGTCATTGCTGAGATGTCAGATTTGCCACCTGACCTTCCCCTCTAGGATCAACCACATGTGGTCTGCCATGGTGTGATCTTTTGTTGGATGTCTGTCCATGGTTCAACCAGTCTTGGTACACTCTTGATACTGTGGTTGGGGAAAAGCCAACAAGTACAACTATTTCGAAAATAATGGCAACACACTTCTGGGCACCAACAATCTACCTGCGGTCAAGTCACCACATTTACTGATGACTGCCAAATGTTGCCTTCTGCTGTGCAGGGAAGAGGTCAGCACATCATGATGAGACCAGATAGTGATGTGGCCATCACGTAATACCACGTTACTATCACACAATGTCCCATGCCCGCTGTTCCTAATGCAGTGATTGCTCAGTGTAAATACTATCTGAATCTATAATTTTATTAGGTAGACAATTCGCTTAACGGCATTCGTTCCATTTCCTGACTATCCCCCCGACACAGTCAACTCATTATGGCACCTGCATGCTTTGAATGGGAAGGGCTAAGAATGATGTCCATAGGCACATTGTGGCAGCCATTCTGACTAGGGGCTGCCTACCTTCAGCCATTGGATGTTGACTTCCCCCATGGCTCCCTTTCTTTGTCTCTCAAGTCTCTCTTGCTTATAAATAAATGCATTCAAGCAAAATAAGTACATTAAGACACAAGATGATCCTTGGCTTTACCATACAACCATTGTAACGTCAATGCTTCATGTATATATACACGTAGACATATTTCACCCGCTAGAAGCGGCATATAGATATTTACACAATGCAGTATAATTTAATAGAAATCCATATCAATAACACACGCATTATAACACCCAAGCTGAGTACTGTGCACTTAGAAATGTGACATGTGAAGTGTGTGACTTAACCATATTTGCATCTCAAATATAAGCCCCGCAGTATGGGGCATTCCAAAGCATTTTATGCACAGAGAAAGCTTTTTCCTATTTCGGCACTGACTAAAATATATCAAATGAATTGTAAATCAGGTCACTTATTGAACTTAAACAGAAGTTCAGTACATCAGTTCTTACACTGTGGCAAAGTGGAGAGAAAGCCGGGACCTGACTGTATAGCAAAGGCCTCCCAGGAAGGTAAGAATGTCCTCTAGTGTTAACTTGTCTAAGGGACTTTTCAAGCAGGACGGAATATTCTGCAACAGCGTTGTGGGGTACGCCATCCCTGAATACCGCACCAAAATCTACATGGCTAACTACGGATTTTGATGCAGAATTGCAACAGGATTCTGCTATTTTCAATTCTGTATCAAAATCTATGGGGTTTGAGTCTGAATATTCCGCAGGAGGACATATTTTGCAACACTGTTGTGGAATATTCTGTCCCGTATGAAAAGTCCCTGAACCGGAGGCTATTACTATCCACTAGACTGCAGCTGCTCTAGTGAAGTGAACTAGGACTGGTTATGTAGAGTTATGTGATGCTGTGTTTTGCACTGATCATCATTTGCCTTGCAGGGTCAGTGCCGCTTTAACCCCTTAGTGACAGCTTATTTTGTGCCTTAAGGACTAAGTGATTGTCATTGTCACATTGCAAGAGCTAAAACTCTCAATATAATATGTTGTACAACTTTTTTTTTTTGGGGGGGGGGGGAGTGGGGAATTCTACTATTGTTTTTTTTTAAGCGTTCATCATCTGGTAAAAATAACATAATAGCTTTTTTATATCTGGATCAGCACAATTATGGCTTATTTACACGAGCGTATATCGGCCAGCCCTGAGAACGGACGGCTGATATACGCTACCATTCGATGCAAGGGGCGGTGTATGCACTGTCAGGCGTGGGGAGACAGCCCTTCCCTCCCCCTCGCTGGCTCTCTTCAAGGGGAGGAAGCGGGATGGGGCGGGAGCTAGTGTGCTGAGCTCCCGCCCCTCTCCGCTCTGCTGTACATCTTTGCCCAGTGTGACTATGAATGGCTGCATGGGACATACTGATGAAGAGCCACCACAGCAACCATCTACAGTGCTGTGAACCTCTCGCTTATGCCGGGAGTTCAATGACTGGCGCATGCGCAGGTGATCTGTCCCTTTCGTAGGTAGATTCAGAGTCCTCATCTAGGCATGCGCCGGTCAGCAATCTTCTGGTATAAGAGTGAAATCTGCAGCACTGTAGACATCATAGGAGCAGAGAGTTGTTGACTTATAAGAAAAACCTTCAGGCAGCAAAGTCAGTCCAGCCCACCCACCGGACCGGCTTGCCAAATTTACATGCAGCTCAGGAAATTTACAAATGCTTATTTTTCAGGTGTGTTTTTCTGAAGAGCAACAACAAAATAAGTTTTGAAAGCGTGTATGTCCTAATTCCATCACTGTGATTGGTTTAATGTACTAAAATGTGATGACTGGTTCCCTTTAAGGCCCAATACAGATGCATTGCAGCCCCCTCCTTCCCCTTCTACGGGACCTCTCTGCCTTATAGTCCTCTTTTGATATAAAATTGAATTCTTAAAAACCAACAATTTTTCCCCCACCATCCACAGATAAAACGATAGGATCGAAGAACAAATGTTTCATACTGAAGCTAAACCTAAATACTAATAAATCATTTGGCCTTTCCTCCGAAAACCACTGCCATTACTGAGAAATAGGGGATGCACTACTCGGAAAGGACATCAAGTAAGAAAGGAGCATAGACATTTATATTGCCCTTCCCTGCCTCTCCGAACAAGACAATTACGAGATAACGGAGGTGAGGAAAGAGAGGAAATTCTTTCATTTTTCCACCGCAAGCCAAAAAGGATCCAATGGCTTGTTTATGAAGAACAATAAAGAAGATACATGGCCGGAGGAAGAGATTATTACAAATATATTGCCCTATTTTGAAGGACCGCGTTTTTCCCCTCTCTGGTATAGAGCTGTCAGCTATGTTTAGAATTATATTTCCCACTAAAAAAAAAATAATAATAATATCGCTTTCCAACACACTGCTCTCTAATAGCGAGACTTATCACTTTTAAATAGGGCTGACAAGAGTACAGAATGTCATTGTGCTTCAAAGGTGACACAAGGCGGCAATGCAAAAAATATTTCCATATATTTAAATCTCTGGATATCTCGCCGAATCCAAACAGGACACTCATCCCCTGAGATCCGATGACATATTATTTTTGTCTCTGCAGCCTAGCGGCATACGGATATTGAGAGAAATGTGTTGTGCTTGTGTGAGGCTTGAAGTCAGTACGCTACAGAAGGAATGACATGCAGAGTTCGGGATTGTAAATCAGGATGTCAATGCTAGAGAGTTTCTTGGTTTTGCTACTTTTTTGCATAGATGACACTTGGATGGTTTCAACGGTCACAGGGTGGGGTGTGACTTCAGGAGTACTGGCGAGATATTTTCTGGATCTCTGCAATGTCATGTCTGCATTAGATCTATATTCCGAGAACAGACCGGCGAACAATATATGAGTTTGTATGCATCGTAGGGTTCCTATAGCAAAACTCAGCATGGGTGTCATTGTCCAAGAGAGTTCCTTGGTCTCTAAAGACATTGCATACCAGCATCAAGGAATTGGAGGAGATAGTATGGAAGGGATGGAATATGGGTAGAGGTGAGCGAGCACCCAAATGCTCGGGTCCGCGTTATTCGAGTCGAGCTTTTCGTAAAATTGGAGAGCTCTACTCAAGTAACAAACCCCATTGACTACAATGGGAGACTCAAGCATTTTTGAATGTGGGACGCCCGGTCCCAAGCTTTTTTTTTTTTCTAGAAAATCACAGGGACAGAAATATGTCTATGTAGTAGAAATTGAAGCCCTTCACAGATATAGACAAATTAAAATATAATTTTTATTTATAACTCTGTAAGATTAAGACGTGGGCTAACAAACAAACAAAAAACACAAAAACTCAGGGACAGATTGCGTGTAAATCGGGGTGGGTCAATAGATATTAGCTCGTTGGACAAATGACCTAACCCTAATTATGATCCAGTCAAGACAATATTTAAGCTGGGTCTATAATAACATCTTATGGCCCAGAGTATTGAATGTTAATGTACGCAAGAACCTAAGTATCCAATCCTCAATAGGTGGTAGATAAGCGTTAGTTATCAAAAATAAACTGGCATTAGGTATAAGAAGATGAAACAACAAGATTCTCCGGCTCAACGCGTTTCCCTACTGTAGTTACCAGTAGTTCATCAGGAGCTAAGTATTTGTTTATTATTGCCCGAAGTATATTTGGGCGAGAAAGCTAAATTGCCAGTAATTTATCAAGGGCAAGTACTTATTGCCCAAAACGGATCTGGGCAGAAGGAATAGGATGCCCCTGTCACCTTAATGGCACCTTAGTGACATGAACTACTGGTAACTACAGTAGGGAAACGCGTTGAGCCAGAGAATCTTGTTGTTTCATCTTCTTATACCTAATGCCAGTTTATTTTTGATAACTAATGCTTATCTACCACCTATTGAGGACCGGGTACTTAGGTCCTTGCGTACATTAACATTCAATACTCTGGGCCATTAGATGTCATTATAGACCCAGCTTAAATATTGTCTTGACTGGATCATAATTAGGGTTAGGTCATTTGTCCATCAAGCTTCTATCTATCGACCAACCCCGATTTACACGCAATCTGTCCCTGAGTTATATTTAAATTTTTTTTTCTAGGTTCCCCTCTCTCTCTCTCTTTCTCTCTCTCTCTCTCTCACTCTCTCTCTCTCCCTCTCTCTTTCCCCCTCTCTCTCTCTTCCCCTGCCAGCCAGACAAAAAATTTGCCATTGACGCAAGCTGCGTCGCGGGAGGGGGGGGGGGGGGGAGGAGCCAAAAACTGGGGCACAGTCAAACGTGGCTTGATGCTCGTTCGAGTAACAAGCACCATCGAGTACGCTAATACTCGAATGAGCATCAAGCTTGGCAGAGTATGTTCGCTCAACTCTAAATATGGGTAAACTTTACAACTTTGTTTCCTCTACTGAACCAGAGGAAAGTAAAACTAAAAAACATAATATAAAAAGTTTGCCCCAGATTCTTTGAGAGGATCACCAAAAGCCAAAAGATTTATTGAGTCCATGTTCAACTTGAACATCATGTTGGTCATAACAGTGTGTTGTTTGAAGAACTGCATACAGTGCTGGCTTTAGGTTAGATGGCACCTTGTGCAGAATTTCTTTTTGGTCAAAAGAAGAAACAAAACAATACTCATATTTATTGCACTGATAGACAATCTGCTTGTTTTCTGCAAGATACAGCTATATAGCAGTATACCCACATCAGAACTGCATAAATTAATAAATACAGCAAGTACATGACATTAATACAACATAATTCTGACCCAAGCTCAGAACATAAATAGAGCCCTGGAACCAAACAGTGCATAAATACAGCACCAGAACCAATCTCATAACATAAATACAGCACCAGAACCAAGCTCAAAACATAAATACAGCACTAGGACCAAGCTCATAAAATAAGTACATTATGAACCAACGTCAGTACATAGATACAATACCAACAGGGAGAAAAAGTCAGAAATCTTGGTATCAATTAGTCTTCATAACTGGTAGTATCATGAAGTTCTCCAGAGATCTATAATTTGGCCTGCGGATAACCTAGAACTACTGAACACTTCCAGTAATAATGGCTGTGATATCCATGGGGATTGCAGAACCAGCCATAAATTCATAAAGAGCTTTCACTCTTGCTCTGTCATTTATTTCTCATGCTATGCAAGACATTACTTCATCCCTGTGCAACATGAATCAAATACTTTTTAAAGGCAGGCTATTATGGCCAAGGCACCCCCTCTCTCACGCTCCTTAAACCCCGCCATGTGTCACTGTCAGCCAGTTACAAAATAACCATATATTAAAGAGAACAATGTCTATCAATGGCATAAGTTATAACATATATAACTCCAATGACAATGGAATATGGGATAATTAGACTGCCCACGCTGACCCTGATATAAGGCATGAGCCAATCAGCTGTAAGAAGGAAAAATTTCTTCATCCTTTTTTAGATCCCAAGCAGCCATCAGACTGGATCAACATTCATGAATTAAGATGAAAGAATGCAGGACCGCTCTATGTAAAGACTGGATATAGTGTCATATCAAGTACTCATGCCCCCCATAGAAACACTGTACAAAAGATGGCTACTCGGGGGGGCGTGGCCTGGAGCGAGTCCGAGACGGCTGCATCTGAGTAACCTCCGCTCGGCAGCGGCTCCCAGCAACACATTAAGCAAGCGGAGGGCAAAGAAAAACCTACCTCTGACAAGGCAATACCTTCCGGAACATGGCGGCAACTAGAAGGAGGACTTCAAAAGCGGTCCCGACGCGGCTAGAGGAGTTTTTCGGTCCGCGAGGCTCCCTGCCTGAAATGGCGGCTGAAGAAGCGCCCGTACCTGCAGCTGGAACTCCGGTAAGGGACCTCCGCAAACCCCCAACGACAATGCCGACTAGCAGAGAGACAGAGGAGAGGGAGCAGGAGGGGAGAGAGGGACCCGAGGATGAAGAGAAAGGGACAGCAGGAGAATATACAAAGAAAAAAGGGTCCCCCACAGGCCTGCAAAACAAAGGCAGAGGCTGTCAGACAGTGCCGACAACGAGCCTCCTGTAATAAATTCTTCACAGCCCAAAAATGAAGGCGACATAAATAACTTGTCAGCGACAGACAAACCAGCCTCAGAGTGCTACATAAAAGAGGCAATACTAGCTTTGAGGAACACAATTCAACATGACTTGAAAAGCCTATCACAATACGTTGACAAGTCAGTCTCAGAAGTCACCAACAGAATGACTAACACTGAGAACAAAATGGAGGAGCTTGTGAAATCGCATAACGAGCTCATAGACGCTCACTATGACTTAGAGGGAGTCGTCACCAAATTGCAGAGCAAACTAACTGACTTAGAGGATAGGAACAGACGGAACAATGTCAAAATCCGTGGCGTTCCTGAAAGCGTTTCCAACTCGGACATCCCTGAGTATGTTGTACGCCTGCTACAGAAAATCCTCCCGAATACCTCAGAACACGAGCTCAAGATTGATAGAGCCCATAGGCTTCCGCTACCGAAATTCTTGAAAGAGAACACCCCTAGGGACATTATAGTCCGAATCCATCATTACAGCACAAAAGAGGCCCTTATGTATGCAGCGAGAAAAATGAAGACCCTGCCTAGCCCTTACAACGATGTCCGGTTGTTTATCGATCTTTCTCAAGCCACCATGGAGGCGAGACGAAACTTTGCGGGCGTGACGCATGCCCTGAGAGAAGCCAACATCCCATACAGGTGGGGATTTCCCACGAAAATCATTGCTACCAGAAACAACACGTCCCATGTCTTCCAAGATCTTGCCTCAGCAAAAAGCATTCTAAATTCGTGGGGTCTGAAGATAAAAGTACTCCCTCCTTATCGCACTGAAGGACCTTCGGGCAGGAGCCGTGAAAGAATTCCGTAAATCCAGAATAAGCAAGTATTTTGCCTTTTTTTCTCACCTAACAGGCCCTCCCGCGTTATGGTTCTATAGACTGGTGGGCTGCGCCAAACACTCTGGCGAACCTTTACCCCCCAAAGATGTCGCAAGCATCGTCTTGCCTTTCTCACTTTTTGTTTTTATGTTTTTTTCTTACCCGTCGCATATCCTGGACACAAATTTCACCATTTGTTACATGCATGTTTTCTGATGTAACACCATTTTGTTTCCTATATAGTTTTGTTCTATTAGGCATCGTATACCGCCCAAGGTCCCCGCCTCCTAGCTCCAGAGTGCACTCTTCAACGTTATGTCTTTGAAAATCTGGTCGCTGAATGTCAACGGGGTCAATTCGCCACAGAAAAGAAGCTCAGTGTGGAAAGAGGCTCTCCGCGACAACATCGACATAGTATGTATTCAAGAAACGCATCTTTTAGAGGCAGACACATACCGCATGACACATAGAAAATTCCCACATACTATATTCGCATGCGCCACTAGAAAACAGGCTGGGGTAATGATAGCGATTAAAGGATCCGCGTCATTCATCCTTGAAAAACAATTATGCGATCCAGGCGGCCGGTACATAGTTCTGGTCGGAGATTTGAAAGGCACTCCGGTCACCTTTATTAATGTCTATGTCCCAAATAAAAGGCAATTGAACTTCTTAAACAAGCTAATGAAGAAGGTGCACAAAATAGCGAAAGGCCCACTGATTCTCTGCGGAGATTTTAATTTGACCCCAGAAAGATCCATAGACTCCACCCAACAAACTACTAGATCAGGCGCAAGTCTAAACAAATGGCTGAGGACCAATGTGCTATTTGACACCTTCCGATGCCTTAACGCTGCGGCGAAAGAATATACATTCCACTCTTCCCGTCATAGGACATTTTCACGCATCGATCTTTGCTTGGTCGATAAACAACTCATAACAACAGTGGTGAAAGCCGAAATAGGCACGGCCACGTGGTCGGACCACGCCCCGACAGTGACGTCGGTGGCCTGGGGTGATCTCCGACAGACAGCTAGAAGGTGGAAAAATAATACCTACTTAATGCAACTGCCCGAATACAAAAAAGAAATTCAGAACAGCATTGAAGAATTTTTTTCTTTGAACGACTCTCCGGAAGTCGACCCATGCATTTTATGGAATGCCCATAAGGCATTCATGCGGGGGGTGCTTATTAAGCTGGGGGCTAGACACAAAAAAATAAAGGTAAATAGGACCTTATCCTTAGTGTCGGACATACAACGCTTGGAAAGCGAGCTGCAGCTTAGCCCCAACTTGTCCACCCACAATAACTTACTTAAAACCAGACTTGAGCTTCGCAAGATATTACAAAGCGATTTCGATAAGGAAGTCATGTCCCACAGAGCTAACATTTACTCCTCATTAAACAAACAATCGAAGTGGATGGCTAACTTGGTTAAAAAAAAGATGACTAAGACATCTGTCCCCTTTGTGTGGAGCTCAGGAAAGAAGGAATTTAAAATCACCCATCCGAAACAAATAGTGGATAAATTCCGTACCTATTATAGCGGTTTATACAATTTAAAAGACGACCCGACCGTGGAACAACCAAGCAGCGCCATCATAGAAAATTTCTTAAACAAACTCGATCTCCCACGCATTAACAAAGAACAGGCGAGACAACTAGATAGCGAGATGTCCATTCCCGAAATAGCTGACACGATATTGAAAATGAAGAGCCAAAAGGCTCCGGGCCCCGATGGGTTCTCCTCAGAATATTATAAACACTTTTCTGGCCTTCTGTCCCCATATTTGGCGAAGTATTTTAACACCGCTATGTCACGGGGCTCATTCCCGGAGGAGGCCCTCCAGGCTACTATTGTGGTCCTGCCCAAGGGGGATAAGTCCCCAGATGACCCTACGAACTTCCGCCCAATCTCATTATTGAATTCAGACACAAAAATATATTCCAAAACCCTTGCCTCGCGCCTCCTCACGATCCTCCCGGGGATAATACACTCAGATCAGGTGGGGTTTGTGAGGGGGAGACAGGCCCCGGATGGCACCCGTAAAGTGATAAATATTCTACACTCCCTAAAAATGACAAAATCCCCAGCGGTCATGCTAACGCTTGATGCCGAAAAGGCTTTTGACCGTGTCCACTGGGGCTATGCATTCCAGACGTTAGCCAAGTTCGGTCTGGGAGAGGGGATGCCACGTGCCATCCGGGCTCTGTACTCCGCCCCAACGGCCAGGACATTAGTGGATGGCATGCTCTCTGAGCCGTTTAGAATAACAAACGGCACAAGACAGGGCTGCCCCCTTTCCCCTATCTTGTACGTCCTTGCGGTGGAACCTATGGCTGAGGCGGTCAGGTCAACCTTGGAGATTAAAGGAGTCCCCTTAAATTGCCGCCAACATAAGATTGGATTGTTCGCGGACGATGTCATACTTACCCTAACACACCCCCTAAATTCCTTGAGAGCTGCCCAACGAATTCTGAAAACTTTTAGCAAAGTTTCTCAATATAAACTAAACACGAACAAATCAACGATTCTAGGAATCAATCTTACAAAAGAACTAAAGGAAGCGATTAAAAAAGAGTTCCCGTATATGTGGAGAGAAAAAGACTTACCCTACCTGGGCATCTACTTGACTCCTAATGCGGATGACCTGGAAAAAACGAACTTCCCCCCACTGTTGGACTCCACGCAGAGGGAGATAGACCGGTTGGCTGGATTAAATCTTTCATGGTATGGCAGAATTATGTCATACAAAATGAAACTTCTACCTAAGATCTTGTATATCTTTAGGGTCCTGCCGATCGCTGTATCAAAACCCACGTTAGCCAAACTTCAGAGTCAGTTATCAAGGTTTGTTTGGGGAGGTAGAAAACCACGAATCGCATTATCTATTTTGGCTATGCGACGCTCTAAAGGAGGTGCAGACATCCCCAATATAGAGCAATACCACAGGGCATCCCTTTTAAATCAGACCAGATACCTGATCACACGGGAAGACAAGTTGGGCTGGGCAGGTATAGAGAAAGCTCTCGCTAAACTGACCTCAGGGGGCTCATTACTGCTTGCAACCTCCCTAGAAACTATGTCTAGCTCCTCAGATGGAAACACAGCTATAAACATAATCACAGAATCCCTATCTCCGACCATGTTGGCCTCGGCGGAGGCCTGGAGAGACCTAACCAAAAAGCTAGCCCGAAGCGACATCCTAACCTTTCCCGTCATTCCTCTCGAAACATTGAGTTTACTCATTCCAAACCTTGACTTAAGGGACTGGGAGAGGAGGGGATTGCGGACGGTGTCGGACTTACTGTCAGAAAATTCAGCAAAAACTTTCGAAGACCTGAGCTCTTTATATGGCCTGCCAAAACTAGATCTCTTTAAATACTCTAGAATCCAACACTTCCTATACCACTCAAAAATACATACTTTAAAGATACCTTTGGAAATTAATAATAGGCTTTCCTCGCCCCCCACACTAGAAAAATCTGAAACTAGGAAATTTTACGACACGCTGACAGACAATGACAGGCTCACAAAAAGATCCCAGATGCTGAACTGGGAAAAAGAGCTTGAAGTGTCTATCCCATTGGACGCCTGGCAGGACGCCTTCAGGTTGGCCCTGAGGGCGACCAAAGGGCTGGGAATTTTGGAAGTTCAAGTCAAGATCAATATGAGATGGTACTACTCTCCTGCATTATTGCGTAGCAGATTCCGGAGGGGCGATGGCTTATGTTGGAGGGGATGCGGACAGATTGGCACCCTCTCCCATATTTTTTATACATGTCCTAAGTTACTCAACTACTGGCGGGAAATACTAAACCATTTAGATAGATCCTTACAAACTAAGGTTCCTAGAACAAACAAACACATCATATTGTTGGTGGGCTTGGAGGATATCCCCCCCCCCCCCCCCCCAGCTAGACACCTGCTAGGTCATGCCTTAATAACTGCAAAAAACATCATTGCGCAACACTGGAGAGGGCCAGACCCCCCCCCTTTTCAATGAATTTAAAGTACGGATGGCAGAGCAAAAAATCTTCGAAAGATGGTTGGCATTCAGAGAAAACGCACTAGCTAAGCACGAGGAGATGTGGAGCATGTGGAGGGAACCGACTTAAAGGCGGCTCATATTAATACCTAATGATGCCTGTTGTTACTTGTTACCTAGTCTTTGTTTCCTTTTTTTTCTCCTGTTCCCCTCCTCCCCTTTCTTTCCTACACATTACTTTGTTGCTTTGCCTGTTAAAACAGAATATTATATTGCTGACAGTGGCATACCATGTCGGACTTATAAGGGACCACTAATGGTTATAAGTTGAGCGTTACTATTCTTATGAATACATCTGTGTCACCAAGAAGTTAGAACTTTAAAAAACGCGAGAATTGTATTATTGTAAATATTACGGATATTGACATGTCTTTTCTCCAGATTTTGTATGGTACCTTACAATATGTTTATACAAAACTGTCATGCATTTGAATAAAAATTAATGATTAAAAAAAAAAAAAAAAGATGGCTACTCGGACACTACATGTTACACCACAAAAGATAACACCATCCAAACTCAAAAATAATTTATTAAATACATTAATAACATATTACTAGTAGAGATGAGCGAACGTACTCGTTTCGAGTACTTACGCACCCGAGTACCGCCATTTTCGAGTACTTCAGTACTCGGGTGAAAAGATTCGGGGGGCGCCAGGGGGCGGGGAGAGGCGTGGCGGTGCGGGGGGTAGCAGCGGGGAACAGGGGGGAGCCCTCTCTCTCTCCCTCTCCCCCCCACTCCCCACTGCTACCCCCCGTGCCGCCACGGCGCCCCCAGAATTTTTTCGCCCGAGTACGGAAGTACTCGGAAATCGCGGTATTCGGGCGAAAAAGGGGCGTGGCCGAGCACGTTCGCTCATCTCTAATTACTAGGGATGAGTGAGTATACTCGCTAAGGCACTACTCGCTCGAGTAATGTGCCTTAGCCGAGTATCTCCCTGCTCTTCCCTAAAGATTCGGGAGCCGCCGCAGCTGACAGGTGAGTTGTCTGTCCAGCCTCTGTTTGAAGATTTCCATTGTAGGAGAATTCACCACCTCCCGTGGTAACCTATTCCACTCATTGATCCCCCTCGCTGTCTAATATCTAATTTGTGTCTCCTCCATTTCAGTCTCATCCCTTTGCTTCTAATCTTTCCTTGTACAAATGAGAATGGGGTTGATCCCTCTGTACTGTGACAGCCCTTCAAATATTTGTAGGCAGCTATTAAGTCTCCTCTCAGTCTTCTTTCTTGCAAGCTAAACATTCCCAGATCCTTTAACCGTTCCTCATAGGACATGATTTGCAGACCACTCACCATTTTGGTAACTCTTCTCTGAACTTGCTCCAGTTTGTCTATGTCTTTTTTAAAGTGGGGTGCCCAGAACTGGACACAGTATTCCAAATGATGTCTGACTTAGGAAGAGTAAAATAAAGTTTGAGCAGCAGCAGAGTAGCTTCGATGTAAAACACTGGCCTTTATTCCATCCTTAAAAAGGTACACACAGCGACGTTTCAATGGCTCAGTGGTCTTTATCAAGCATGCACCCAATACACAACCCACCACCTTAAATAGTAAAATGCATATGCTTACAAGCCAATCAATTACCTGCTCATTACTCCTCCTCTTTACCTGCATTGCAGTTATCTGTTGCAGCTGTGATCGAAATCAGATTGGCATCCGGTTTCCAGATCACAGGCTCTCAATGTGTTCCCCATTTGAAGTGGTGTCAAAGCCCTTTACTGCGCAGGCGCTGCGACGCACCAACGTGACGCTATCACGTCACGCGGTGCCCCCAACGCCATTACATCATTACGTCCGCATCACATGATTTTCACATAGTGTCGCCACTTTAAACCGCGCATGCGTCACAGCCCGTTACTGCGCAGGCGCCGAGGTATACCACGTGATGTCACGCTGGTATACCTCAGCGCCTGCTGTGTGACAAAAGAAGTGGAATTCGTTCTCATCCAGCTGTGCAGAATTCGCCTCCCCTAGTTAGGGTTTGAATCTGAAGTGCTGTTGTTATCACTACTTTAAGATTGACTAAGGAAGAGTAGATGGGGATAATGACCTCACGTGATCTAGACTCTATGCTTCTCTTAACCCTTTCCAATCCACTGTCTGATGTCTAAAGACATTCTGATTAAAGGCTGTACAGCTCCGATGTTGGAAGATGTCCGGCAGGGTATTCTTACTGAAGATTACTGGCCGCTCAACTGTCAGGGGCCTCTCCAGCATGTCTTATACCGCAGTACTGGCTCTAACCAGCAGATGGCACCATTGTATAGTGGCAGAAAGAGAAAGCTCCCTAGGAAACCCTGAATCCAAAATTGGATTGCAAAGGGTTAATACATTCCAGAATTGTGTTTGTCTTTTTTGCTGCTGCATCACATTGTTGACTCATGTTCAGTCTGTGATCTATTAGTATACACAAGTCTTTTAGATCACAGTGACGAGGTGACCTTTCATTCACAGTGGGAAATGTAATCATCATAATATTCTTGGGCACAGTCAATCCAGCAAGTCATTGTGGATTGATGCCATATGCGTCACACACAGTGTCCTAAACTGAAGACCCCTCTCTTAACCACCTAACCAGAGCCAAGCACAGGAGCGCCCCAGTGTGTCCCTTATTTAAAGGCACAGAGCCCAAAACATGCAAAAACAAAAGGCAGCATACCACTATACACTTGCAGTATACAATAAACTAAGAGGTTACCTCACCCCCCGCCCCCCAGCCACCCCCCAAAAAAACAAAAAAAAACCTTACAGATACTAAGGTGACAGTTCCGTAGATTTACAGTACTTATAGTAAAGAAGACCACCTGATGCCTCTGGAACAGCTTTTCACTATTTTTATACTTATACAGGGTAACAACATCCCCCCTTAGATGTTTCTTCTCAAAACTATATAATTTTTAAAGCACATCTAAGTTTTTGGATAACTTTTCATAATAAGCTATGGGGGAAAAAAGGCATGCACACTGACGAAAGACTTTAAATAAACGATTCTTTATTCATAACCACACATATATGACAACTATTCAAATACTTTGTAAATTCCATAAGTGATGCATCACTTCAGTTCCAAATTA
This sequence comes from Eleutherodactylus coqui, assembly GCF_035609145.1. NCBI lineage: Eukaryota > Metazoa > Chordata > Amphibia > Anura > Eleutherodactylidae > Eleutherodactylus > Eleutherodactylus coqui. The sequence continues at coordinate 61,777,350 of NC_089837.1, forward strand.
GAAACACATCATCCATATACCTTAGCGATATTTTAATTTGGTTGTAAAAAAAGGACTAGAGATGTGTTTTCAGCAGGAAATGGTGGCTTGCAGGCAGCGACCTTGTGAATCTCTTCTTCCTTCCCTTTCCCCTCTGCTCTTTATACAGTTCAATGAGCACAATGACTCATGCCCCTCCTCTACGGCTTTTGGCCCTCTTTCCTGTCACTTATTTGAGAGCAGACAGTAGGCTAGGAGGAAGGGAGTCTACTATTGGCCAGCGCTTTAGAGCCAATTGTCAGCAGAAGAACATAACTTTAGGTAAAGTAAATAGCAGTTTTACTAGTTATCAAGCTGGCTAATATAGAAGCACAAGTTGTATAAAAAGTTAACCCCTTCCCACTGCAGCTCTTTATGTTTTTGTAAATTCCATTTTTTCCTCCCTACTTTCAAAAAATCATTCTTTTTTATTTTTCTGGTGACATAACTGCATGAGGGCTTGATTTTTTAAGGAACAAGTTGTATTTTTTAATGATACCATTAAAGCACCATATAATGTATTGGAAAACTTTAACCCCTTAGTGACGGAGCTTTTTTGCTTTTTTCCATTTTTGTTTTTTCCTCCCCCCTTTTAAAAAATCGTAACTCCTTTATTTATACATCGACGTCGCTCTATGAGGGCTTGTTCTTTGCGGGTCGAGTTGTATTTTTGAATGGTACTATTTAATGTACCATATAATGTACTGAAAAACTTTTAAAAAATTCTAAGTGGAGAGAAATTGAAAAAAAAAGACATTCTGCCATCTTTCAGTGCATCCTGTTTCTATGGCACACAAACTGCAACAAATATGACATGATAACGTTATTCTATGGGTCAATACGATTACTATGATACCAAACTTGTATTTTTTTTTTTTTTGCTCTACTACTTGTATTTAATTTTTTAAAATTATTTTCTGTCTCTATTTTCTGCGCACAATAACTTTTTTATTTTTTTGGTGCCATAGTTGTGTGAGGGCTCATGTAGTGCGGTATGTTATGACGTTTCCGTTGGTACCATTTTTGTATGCAAAAGACTTTTTGAATGCTTTTTATTACATTTTTTCTTGGAGACAGGGTGACCAAAAAAGCGCATTTCTGGCGTTCTTTATTTCTTTTTTCGGACGACGTTTACCATGCAGGGTAATGAATGCATTACTTTGATAGATCAAACATTTACCAGTGATACCAAATACATATTTTTGCTTTATTATTTAGATTCTTTTATTGCAAATATGGCTAAAGGTTTTTTTTTTTTGAACTTTTATGACTTTTTTTTTCATAATAATTAGTAAAACTTTATTGCCTCTTTTTTACACAACCAGCGATGCTTTGATCGCTCCTGCAGTATGACGTAATGCTACAGCATTACGTCATACTGCTTTTTGACAGGCAGTCTATCAAGCCACCCCACGGGGATGGCTTAATAGGCAGTCCCCTAAGGCAGCCCTGGGGCCTTTCAGAAGGCCCCCGGCTGCCATGACACCTGCAAGGCTCCCACGAACATTGTTCAGGGGATTTAAATGCCGACAGCGGCATTTAAGGGGTTAATAGCTGCGATCGGCAGTGCATATCCATTGTAGACCTCATATTATGTCCGCATGCACAACGGGGCCTAAACCGAAAAGAGCAGCCGGTGGCTTTCAGAGCAGACATTTTGCTTGAAGGTTATTTAGGCCCCATTGCCCACTTGAAGAGCCCTTGAGCGGCCAAAATGATAGGAAACCCCAGCAAATAACCCCATTTTGTAAACTAGACCCCTTAACGAACTCATCTAGAGGTGTACTGCGTATTTTAAACTCACAGATTTTGAATGAATTGAAGCAAAGCAGAAGGAAAAAATTACAATTTTTGTTTTTTGGCAATTGTGTGACTTTAAAAAGAGTTTTTTTGTACAGCATACATGAATGAATACTTCCACCCCAAAATGGATACCCCTGTTTGTCCCGTGTAGAGATGAGCGAACGTACTCGGTAAGGGCGATTTCGCAATCGAGCACCGCGATTTTCGAGTACTTCACTACTCGGGTGAAAAGTACTCGGGTGCGCTGTGGGGCGGGGGGTTGCAGAGGGGAGTGGGGGGTAGCAGCGGGGAACAGGGGGGAGCCCTCTCCCTCTCCCCCCACTCCCCGCTGCAACCCCCCGCTCACCCACAGCGCACCCGAGTACTTTTCACCCGAGTAGTGAAGTACTGGAAAATCGGGGTGCTCGATTGCGAAATCGCCCTTACCGAGTACGTTCGCTCATCTCTAGTCCCGTTTTTAGAAACATACCCATTGTGGCCCTAATCTTTTGTCTGGATACACAACGAGCCTCAAACCGAACGGTGCATCAAACTTTAATTGCCTTTTAACTTTTACGTGATCACCATTATACATTGAATAATTTCATGTCCAGCGCCCGCAGAGCTGTAATCCCCAGAGGATGCATGTTTTTACGTCCTAGAGGATTAAAGCCCAGCAGGCCAGGACATAAGACTATGGGGTGATCACTAGGGGGTTAAGGAATACTATTTGGAAATGCAACTCATCCTTTAAAAAACAAGAACACTATCTTGACAGGAAAAACTAGAAAAAAAAGTTATGGTTCTTAAAAAGCAGGGTCAGTAAACCCTGCGGTCAGGCTAGCATACATGTCCGTATTATGGATGCAGAAGTAGGGCCATATGTGCTTGTATGAAACTAGCCTTAGGAAAATTCTCCAAGTACTTGTGAACAGCAGAGTTTGTTAGAATTGCTTACATTTTGTTTTTCGACCAAACAGCTTGATCTGAGATATAGAGGTGAACTTCATGTATTTATGTATGTATTTCTTTAGTTAGTCTGACAATTAGATGTGTTTCCTTTTTTGTTGTTTTACTGCTATTATTGCATTTTACAATATTAGACAGGACCAAATATGTTTTTACTAAGCATTTAAACACCCCCAGGTGATGGGTCAGAGAAAGGCACATTCATTATCACAGGAGAAGCACATCTTAGCTATTATACAATTTGTATGGCTCCAGAACTCTGCCTCTTCTCACTGTGCGAAAATACTGGTAGAAGCAATCCCGATCCATTAAAGAGCACCACCTGGGGTTGTGTCTATGAGTGTTAAAGGAAGAAAGACATCACTGTGCCTGGGACTTAAATGTATTTCATTTTACAGTGAATGCTAAGAAACACTATAATACAAAGTATTTTACTGCTCAATTAAATAGCATTGTATTGATTAAACTTAAAGCAAATCTCTCTTCACTGTTAGTAATAATATTAATTAAATAGCTAATGTATATATATTGGTTGTCAAGCCTTTCTAAAAAGACATATGCATTATGGAATAAGAAATTATTCTACTATCTATCTATATATCTCATATCTATCTATCTATCTATCTATCTATCTCATGTCTATCTATCTATCTCATATCTATCTATCTATCTATCATTCTCATATCTATCCATCTCAAATCTATCTATCTATTAGAGATGAGCGAGCATGCACGCTGAACAGATGAGAGGCAAGCAGCATGGGTACCCTCTGCAGTGTGGCTAGCTGTCTCCCCCCCCCCTCCTCCTCCTCCTACTGCCACCCCCCCTCATCCTTCAAAACACACTGAGATATATACATGAGGGTGGTCTGGTTATCAAGTGACATACTGTCATCCCCTGTCTCCTGTTCCCACCGCAAAGCGTTGGCCTTTATGCTTAGCAGCGAACTTCTCAGCAGGCAAAGCAGTGGGATGGTATCGCTAATGATGGCCGCATCGCCGCTCACCATCTGGGTAGATGGTTTCCGAGGACCTGGCAGATGTCTGCCATCCATGCCCAGTCCTCAGTAAAGAATTGGGGAGTTTGACTACCACTCCGCCGCCCATGTTGCAGCTGATATTCCACTATTGCTCTACGCTGCTCGTACAGCCTGGCCAACATGTGCAGCGTAGAATTTCAGCGTGTGGGCACGTCGCACAGCAGTCGGGGCTCTGGCAACTGAAACTGACGTTGCAGGGTCCTCAGGGTGGCAGCGTCCGTGGTGGACTTGCGAAAATGTTCACAGATGCGATGCACCGTACCAAGCAGGTCAGACAAGTGGGGGTAGTTTTTCAGAAACCGCTGAACCACCAGATTGAAGATGTGGGCCAGGCATGACACGTGTGTGAGGCTGCCGAGTTGCAGAGCCGCCACCAGGTTACGGCAGTTGTCACACACGACCATGCACGGTTCGAGGCTCAGTAGTGAAAGCTAGAAGTTGGTCTGCTCTGTCAGACCCTGCAACAGCTTGGGGTCGTGTGCCTCTTGTCCCCTAAGCTGATTAGTTTCAGCATGGCTTGCCGACGTTTGCTCACTACTGTGCTGCCACTCCGCACGACACCGACTGCTGGCGACGTGCTCACACTTCTTAATTGAGAGGTAGACGTGGCGGAGGAGGAGGCATAAAACGCCGCAGATACCAGCACCGAGGTAGGACCTGCTATTCTGGGTGTGGGTAGGACGTGAGAGGTCCCAGGCTCTGACTCGGTCCCAGCCTCCACCAAGTTCACCTAATGTGCCATCAGGGAGATATAGTGGCCCCGCCTGCCAGTACTTGTCCACGTGTCCGTGGTTAAGTGGACCTTCCCAGTAACCGCGTTGGTGAGTGCACGATTTATGTTGCGGGAGACGTGCTGGTGTAGGGCGAGGATGGCAAACCAGGAAAAATAGTGGCGACTGGGGACCGAGTAGCGCGGCTGCCATCCGCCATCATGTTTTTGAAAACCTCCGTTTCCACAAGCCTGTACAGCAGCATCTTCAGACTGATTAATTTGGTAATGTGCACGTTTAAAGCTTGTGCGGGTGGGTGGCCGCGTATTTCCGCTTTTGCTCCAACGCTTGTGTTAGCGACAGCTGAATGGGTGTGGGTGCAGGCCGGGAGGCGCTCGTGCCTGTGTCCTGGGAGGGGGATTAGATCTGTGTGGCAGGTTGGGGCACATGGGATGAGGCAGTGGTGCGACCCGGAGGCGGTGAATGGCCTTCGTCCCACCTTGTGGGGTGCTTAGCCATCATATGCCTGCGCATGCTGGTGGTGGTGAGACTGGTAGTGTTGGCTCCCCAGCTGATCTTGGTGTGACACAGGTTGCACACCACTGTTCATCGATTGTTCGAGCTCTCACTAAAAAACATCTACACCTTTGAACACCTGGCCCTCTGCACGAAGGCTTGCCGCAAGGGGGTGCTTTGGGAAACAGTTGGGGGATTCTTCGCTCTGGCCCTGCCTCTACCCCTGGCCAGCCCACTGCCTCTTCCAACCTGTCCTGCTGCTGCACTTACCTTCCCCTCTGAAGCTCTGTTCTCAGTAGGCTTAGCACACTAGGTGGGGTCAGTCACCTCATTGATTCAGCTGTTCTTCCCTTGAATCCTCTGTGCGCTCCTCCCTCGGACTTACTGCCCTTACTACTACCTCACTGACAGACAACTGTGTCTCATCATCCTTATCCACAAAAAGCTCTTGAGACAGTTGCCGGAAGTCCCCAGTCTCATCACCCGGACTCTGGGAACTTTTTAAAGGTTGGGCATCGGTTACGACAAACTCCTCAGGTGAGAGAGGAACGTTTTTTTCCTACTCATGGCAGGGACCCAAGAGCAGTTCCTGGGAGTCTGCCTGCTCAGAATATGTCATTTTCATGGAGTGAGGAACCTGGGAGGAAGGAGGAGCAGCCAGAGGATTCAGAGTTGCAGTCCCTAGGCCAGGAGTAGTGGACTGTGTAGAAGACTGATCGGCCCCAGCCACTCACTACTGGGGGGGAGGGCTGGCACGTCACAGCAGGAAGCGGTAATGTCTTTCCCGCATGTTTATTGGCTAGAAAATGGTGCTAAACATAAGGGGAAGGAAATGCAATTGACTCGAGTACCGTGTGGTGTTTGTCTCGAGTAATGAGCATCTCAAGTACCCTAATACTCGAACGAGCATCAAGCTCAGACAAGTGTGCTCGCTCATCTCTATATCTATCTATCTCATATCTATCTATCTATCTATCTATCTCATATCTATCTATCTCATATCTATCTATCTATCTCATATCTATCTCATATCTATCTATCTATCTATCCATCCCATATCTATCTATCTATCTATCTATCTATCTATCTATCTATCTATCTATCTATCTATCTCATATCTATCTATCTATCTCATATCTATCTATCTATCTATCTACAGTATCTATCTATCTATCTATCTATCTATCTCTTATCTGTCCATCTATCTATCTACAGGGTTATTCAAAAAGGAACAACTTTGAGAATTTAATTACAAACTACAAAAGAGAGGTACACAATCCAAACATCACTGAAAAGAGGAAAGTTCTAAGTTTTTTTATACATACCAATAAGTTCTATTTTTTGCCACATCGCAGTACTGGGTGTCTCATTTATGGTCCCTGAGGTGTGCGGTAGTACGCATTCACCATACCCACCATATGTCACCCAACAAAAATCAAATAAGTAGTCTATTTCTTGCCACACGAATCAGCTGCTCCCTAGTTTTTAAATTCACAGCTTAACAATTTTGTCCACTTTTTCCACCCTCTCCCTCAGCTATATTGAGATAACCATTTTATTACCTGTACTTTGAGCTGGCAGCACCCTATAGTTTTCTTTATCACTATCTATCGCATAGTCCTACCCATCTAGACTCCTGAATCTGTTGGAGTAGCTCCACCCCTTTCCGCACTCGCTTTGTATACTATGGGTAGGGCTTGATGGATCTGTTTTTTTTTTCGATCCTTCAAACTATGCAACAGTAAATGGGTGTGGGAGGGGGACTGATCCACATCGAGCTCCTAAACCATTGGCTGTGGACCTGTGGGAGATATCCAATATGTTCACCATTTTGTATGTATTTTCTGTTGTCAACTGTGAATATACTGTATTTTGTGTATGGTCTAATCCTTTGGGGGAAGGGAACATCGCCCCCCCCCCCCCCCACACACACACACACACCTCCACAAGAATTGGAGAAGCAGTGCTGTGTGTCCAAGAACTGGTCAAACGAGTTCTAACTGGCAGAAACCTATCTAGGAATATCTTTGTCTTTGTCTTGGTCAAGCAGAGAGAAGAAACAGGATGTTCTTCTCATGAGACCAAATTCAAGAATGAACTGAGCGTGCTCACTGAAGTTCCTCCCAGATGGATGACATCACAAGCTACCTCACAAATACCTCCCTCTGAGAATGACAAATCAGCACGCTAAATAATGTAACTGTGTCCTAAATTGCCTGACTTCCTGTGTTGAAACTTATTTAAGTTTTACCCACGCTTAATAAAGGGGGATTCTTTTGGGACACATGATGTAAGCCGTGTGGTCTTTAAAAGGCTCTCCAGGCCTGCACATATTATTTAATTTGGAACGCACAGTATATCGAATAGCAAATTTTGCGCTAACAGACCACTGTTCTCAATCAACTAGTATGAAAGGCAGTAGTTTTTTTTCGACCTACTAAATATGTAACCGTATTTTTTAACGCAATTTTTCTACTTATTCTTAATTATTTCTTAACTCTTTTGCAGCAAATATGTCTGGTCAATATAACAAACTGTGCCAAGTTTTTTTTAAACTTTCTTCTCCTAAAAAAAAAAACCTCCTCTATGCTACCGCATTATTTCTAGAGAATAAAGTTATTTTTCCAGCTTTTTACACATAAACACTTTATATGTTTCAAAAGGAAGAATTTCAAAGCAGTTTAACATCCTAACATTGTAAATGTTGCTACCGCAGCAGAAAACTTAAAAATATTATCCCAGCCCTCCACAAGTGTGTAATCCTATTACTCCCATTTCTTATGCTAACTTGTTGTTTTAGTCGATTATTTGCCAAGAGAAAAAAAATGAATTTTAGAAATGTATTTTTTCTCGTCGAAGGAAAATTACTATGTTGTTCTAGACGCTCAGATTAAATGATGATGGCTGTTTTGTAACCTGCCGAGTTGCAGAAAACATTGTACATAGTATTGATATTACCTTCCCTTCTTCTACGAGTTTTCTTGCTTGGAGCAAATTTTAATGTTGAGCAGAGTTAGAACAATTCTGTCCTAAGAAAATAACAAGAAAACACGTTATCAATTATTCACCATCGTATAAATTATGCATTTTTAATGTGTTCTCCCTTCAGATTAATTTAGACTGTCATATTTTAGCATTCCTTCAGTTATTCGGGATGGAAAAGGAACGACAATTCCATTTGACTTTTACTTCTAGAAGCCATTTTCCATTACAATGTTTTGATTTATCCCATAAAAGGTTCAAGTAGAAGCCTCATATTACTCTGTATTTGCTTTATTGATGATATGTATTAAAGGGGTTGTACCATTTCTAGCTATTGATGACTTTTCCTCAGGACAGGTCAACACTAGCAGATTGGCAGTGGTCTACCATACAAGACACCTCGTGATAAGCTCTTCCCCATGGTCAGTGTCTTAATGTATGGAGCTGTACTGGTGCTGGAAATAGACAGCTTTGTATATTGCACAACTGCTGGGGTTTGTATTGCAGGCTGAATCCTATTTGCTTCAATGGGACTTGGCCTGTAATATCGACCCAGGCCAAAATACAATGCATGGAGTTCACTGTGTCAACACCAAAGTGCTGCACTACAGCACTGGTCTGGGGGTCCTAGGTGGTGGATCCTGCCAATCTATCTTCTAGGTCATCAGTAGCTATAAGTATGACAGCCCCTTTAATTCCTCCGTGATTAGTCAACATCATCCTACCCTAATGAAGGGCGTATCACCGATGTTATGGTACTTCAGTGCTGTGACCATTGTGAATCTTAACTCTTTCCAATCCACTGTCTGACGTCTAAAGACATTATGATTTAAGGTTGTACAGCTCCGATGTTGGAAGACGTCCGTCAGGGTTCTCTTACTGTATACTGCAAGCCTCTCTGCTGTCGGAGCCTATCCAACGTGTCACCTCATGCAGTACTGGCTTAAGCCAGCATATAGCACCGCTGTATAACGGCAGAAAAAAAGTAAGCCCCCTCGGAAAACCAGGATATAAATTGGATTGGAAAGCGTTGAAGGGGTTGCCTGAGTTGTAGCTCCCCTGTAAAATCCATTTCCCATATACTAGCATACAAAATAGGCATAAATTCACCTCCCCAAACTCCCCACTGTGTCCAGCACTGAAGCTCTTGGTCTACCTTCTGACATCATGTTTACGAGCTTCCCCAGCCTGTTTACACTACGTCACTGATCAATCATTGAATTCTGTCATTGGCTGCTATGTCTGTGACGTCCTGTAAACTGTGTGGGACTGCAGGCTAGGCTATATACAAACAAGGAGTGGAGGACTGAGCAGTGTCACGGGACGTAGCAGGGAACGAGAAGAGTTGAGTATAAGCCTATTTATTATGTATGTGCATGGGAAACGGATTTCACAGAGGAGTTACAACTCAGACAACTCTTAATGCTATTGTATAGCAATATTATTTAGACTTTATATTCCACTAGTATTAGATTACTTTGTGCTGTATGCTGGTATTATTTGAGCACTGTATGGTAGTAACTATATTGTGTGGCACTGCCACTTAGACAGTTAGTACTGTATATTACATATTCTGAAGTATATAGTGATGGCACCAAATAGAATTATTACTTAGGCAACTACATGAAAGAATTAATTGTCTTGCCTTAAGTGCCAACATAAGGTACCATACAAGGCATTATCCAACTCTGCCTACAGTTCATAGGGATTTGTCAAAAGTCTTTATCATTGGGCTTTGTGAGCTAGGACCCCACCAATCGTTTAAATGGTTACTCCAGTGAAAACACATTTTTTTATGCCTGCTCCATCACCTTATTGGCTGTCACACTCTGGAGTTCTCATTTGTGTATTCCAGTCACGTCCATGCAGTGCAGCCTCCTGTCTGATGCTTATCAGGCACCATCTTGAGGCTGATATTTTTTACTTTCAAGTTCACATGTAACTCATAACCTAAAAAGATAGCCTCAGCTGAGGCTACACCATTCTGCGTGGGGCGGCTTATGTATAATTACCTTCTATTTTCACCTAAATAAGCTACAGGCCATAAGTATACAGTCAGGTGGATGAACTGTGAGCTCATCTATTATAACTGTGTGACAAGAGCGGTGTAATATACAGGAGTGCCTGTATTCCTCTGCAGGCAGTTTCAGTGGTAGATCCATGTACCAAAAGACTGAGAATCTGACTAGAAAATGAATACATAACCCCAAGTAGATCTGAGCTGGTCAGAACTGAGATCACATGACCATCTAAGGAAAAGAGGCCGGGAGCTTCAGACAGAAAGAAATAACTAAGCAAGGTAACACTAGCTCATATATACTGTGGAGGATAGCTCACATGCACTAGGGCATAGCTACACAATGAACGGAATTATAAGCTGATCAAAGGTTACCTTACTGTTGGGTCTCCCAAGATGTAATCTGTGGTGGAAGACAGTAGAAACTGTTCAATTTCCATGCAGCACCCCTACAGGGGAAATAAAGCATTGCATGGTGCCCAATAAAATTAATAAGCAATCCATATAATGATGCGCCAGAGCCTTCAGAAAGACTCTCTTCATTGACGTTTTCTGTTTTGGCTAATTGATGGATAATCCTCTAATAAGCTCCTTTTACAATATTTAGACTGACATATGGGTGCAGGCCTCATAGGTGGGACCCACATGAATCAGATATTTATGAGACATCCACATCATATTTAACTTTGGAATACCCATTTAAGAACAAAGTGCATTTTCTCACTTAAGGAAGTACTCAAAACAAAAAAATATATATATTAACCCCTTAACGACCAGCCCATAGTGTTTTTACGTCCTCCCGAAGTGGGCTCTATTCTCTGAGGACGTAAAAACATGCTTCCTGCAGAGAATAGTGCCCCTCGGGCTGTGGACGTGACAGCTCCATGCTGTCGGTGTCCGCAGGTAGCTGACAGCATGGAGCTGTCATCCCGGGCTGTTCGGAGCCCCCCCCCGGCATTGCGATCGGCGCTATGCAATGTATAGCGCCGATCGCAAAAAAGTAAACCAAACTGCAAAAAAAGTGACATATTCAGCTGCTCTGATGGATCGGATCCATCGGAGCAGCTGAAACTACTTACCGAGGTCCACCGCACGGCTCCCCGCTGTCCCGATGCTCCGGGCCCCGCAGCCGTCCTTCTGCGCATGCGCGCCAGGCGGCATTACGTCAGCCGCATGCGCAGAAGGCCCGGCGGCGCGGGAAATTTAAAATCTCCTGGCTCCCGGCTCCTGTAGGTAGCCGGGAGGCAGGAGATGTCAGCGGGGACTGCGGTGAGCGGTCCCCGGTACCGCGATCGCCATTATCCAATGGATAATGGCGATCGCGAAAAAGTTAAAAAAAGTTAAAAAAAAGTAAATGTTTCAGCTGCCATCATGGATCGGATCCATGAGGGCAGCTGAAAATACTCACCTCCATCCTCCACGATGTCTCCGGTGATCTGGAGCCGCCACGGGCTTCTGCGCATGCGCGCCGAGGGGGAAATGGCGGCGCATGCGCAGAAGCGCCGAAGCGCCGCGAAATTTTAAAATCCCCTGTCTCCCGGCTACCTTCAGTAGCCGGGAGACAGGAGATGTCACCGGGGACCGCGGAGTGCGGTTCCCGAGCACGCGATCGCCGGTATCCAACGGATACCGGCGATCAAAAAAAAGTTGAAAAAAGTTGTAGTTTCATCTCCCCTCATGGATCCGATCCATGGGGGGAGATGAAAATGCTCCCCCAAGGTCCCCAAAAGCCCCCCCAAAGCACAGGGCATTACCCTCTACTGCGCATGCGCAGTAGAGCCTAAGGCAGAAGTTGCCTTAGGCATAGTTACTTGCAGGGACCAAAGTAATTGGTCCCTGCTGACATGGGTGGCTGTGATAAACCTATCACAGCCACCCATGTCTTTTGTTTAATAAATATGGCACACAGTTAGTCCTGGTATCTCTCCCCTGTCACTGAGAGTGATTTGTGACAGGAGAGAGATAGCTGAGAAAAATCGTGTGCCATATAGAGAGTTAAAAAAAGAAAAAAAAACCCCGTTATAACCCGCCTTCACCTTCCCTTATACCCCAATTACCCTATTTTATCCCTGTCCACTTTTTTGGGGGCTATTTTTTTTTTTTTACCCCCATTAAAAAATTTTTTAATAAAATGGAGCGTAGGCGCTACACCACCGAGCAAGCGTACGCGCTGCTCATCGCTTCAAGCTCCGGTAGCGATGCTACCAGCGAGTCGGAGGAGGAGGAGGTTTTTTTTGAGAGTGACAACTCTGCCTCCAGCGCTATGGAGGTAGAGGAAGTCGCTGGGGCAGCGGGGCCAAGTTATGCGGCGCCCGCCACTGTGTGGAGTGCCGCAAGTTTGTTTGCGCCCCGCATCCCAGAATTTTTAGCGGCTCCAGGCGTTAATCTGGACGTCGCAAATTTCACCCCGTATCATTTTTTTAATTTATTCATTACTGACGATGTGCTGCAGTTAATTGTCCAGCAGACAAATATATACGCTGGACAATACGTGACTGCGCACCCCACGTCGGTTTATTCCGTGATGTGGACCGCCGTAGATGTCCCTGAGCTAAAAAAATTTTTGGGACTTATTTTACTAATGGGACTCGTAAAAAAGTCATCAATACGGTCCTATTGGTCCACGAGCGCCATTCACGCGACGCCCGTATTTGCGTCGATAATGCCCCGACGCAGATACGAAAACATTCTGCGTTTTCTTCATTTTGCGAATAATACGCAAATCCCCCCAAGAAGTGACCCAGCATACGATAGACTGGGCAAATTAAGGCCCCTTATATCGCTATTAAGGGACGCCTTTAAAAACATTTATACCCCCCAAAAAAATCTGGCGGTGGATGAATCTCTGATGAGCTTCAAAGGGCGTTTATCTTTCCGCCAGTTTATTCCCTCAAAGCGCGCAAGATACGGCGTCAAGCTGTACAAAATCTGTGAGAGCACCACAGGTTATACTTGCGACTTTTTTATTTACGAGGGCAGGGATCGCCAATTAAACCCCCCCAACTGCCCTGAAGACATTGGCATCAACGGGAAAATTGTGTGGGAGCTCGTGGGCCCTTTTTTAAATAAGGGGTACCACGTATATACTGACAACTATTATACGAGCGTCCCCCTTTTTAAAGCGTTACACGCCGCAGGTACAGGGGCCTGCGGAACTATCCGTAAAAATAGGGTAGGATTCCCACAGCCCCTTGTTTCCAGGCGTGTCGACAAAGGCGCGTCTTACGCACTGGCCTATGACCCCTTGCTGGCAGTTAAATGGCGTGACAGAAAGGACGTTTTTATGCTGTCCACTGTGCACGCAGACACCTCCGTTACAGTTAGGGAGAGGGGGGCTGCAGCGGAGAAAATTAAACCGGTCTGCGTCACAGATTATAATAAATTCATGGGGGGCGTCGATCTGTCAGACCAAGCTCTACAGCCCTACCTTGTAAAACGTAAAACGCGAGCATGGTACAAGAAGGTAGCCATCTACCTTATACAGATGGCTACATATAACGCTCACGTGATTTATAAATCATCTGGGGGCACGCTGAGCTTCCTCCAATTTCAGGAGGAGCTCGTAGAAAATCTTTTATTTGGGACCACCGCACCACAAAACGCATTGCAATCGGAGGAGGTGCGGAGGCTAACGGAGCGTCATTTTATGAATCCCATCCCCGAGACTGCGAGCAAAAAATACCCCAAAAAAAAGTGTCGCGTCTGCACTAAGCAAGGGAGGAGGAGAGATACGCGTTTTTATTGTCCCACGTGCCCATCCCACCCTGGCCTTTGTAATTACCCCTGCTTTGAAATTTACCATACAGTTTTACATTATTAATTTTATTTCACATATAAAAAACGCCAAAAGGGTGTGTGGGTGGGGTGGGGGTCTTTTTAGGGAATCAGTTTTACTTTTATTATTAGTCCGTCTCCCCAGTTTTTCCTGCTTGAAACAAAAAAAACGGTCCTAAAAGTGTCAAATTTGGTGAAAAAAATGAAATCACATTTATATTTCACTCACATTATAATTATTTTAAAAAATAAAAATGTAGCGTCAGAATGCCCAGTACACCCCTAGATAAATTAACTAAGGGGTCTTGATGTCAAAATTGGGTCACTAGTGAGGGGCATTTTATTATTTTGGCAGTTTACTATCTCTACTAGTGTGCAATGGGCCCTGTAAATTATTCAGTTGCGCCCTAAAATCAAACGGGTGCTCCATACACTATAGGCCTAGCCATGCGCCCTCTAAGAAAATTGGGGCTACAATGGGTATGTTTCTGAGCAAAGGACAAACAGGGGTATCCATTTTGGGGTGCAGGTCTTTATTCATATATGTGCTGTACAAAAAAAAATTCGCCTTTAAAATGACAGAATTACCAAAAAAATGAAAATCGTAATTTTTTTCTTCTGCTTGGCTTAGATTCATACAAAAACCATGAAGTCAAAAAAGACATTGTACCCCTAGATAAATTCGTTAAGGGGTCTAGTTTTCAAAATGGGGTCACTTGTGGGCGTTCGCCATCGTTTTGGTCACCCAAGGGCTCTACAAGTGTACAATAGAGCCTAAATCTCATTCAAGCAAATTTTCTGTTCGAAAAGTCACCGGTTGCTCTTTTCATTTTGGGCCCCATTGTGCATTCAGACATAAGATTAGGGCCACAATGGGTATATTTCTGAAAACAGGACAAACAGGGGTATGCATTTTGGGGTGCAAGTCTTTATTCATATATGTGCTGTACAAAGAAAACGCTTTTAAAATGACAGAATTACCAAAAAAATGAAAATCGAAATTTTTTCCTTCGGCTTGGCTTAGATTTATTCAAAAACCGTGAAGTCAAGAAAGACATCGTACCCCTAGATAAATTCGTTAAGGGGTCTAGTTTTCAAAATGGGGTCACTTGTGGGGGTTTTCCATAGTTTTGGTCACTCAATGGCTCTACAAGCATACAATACGTAAGATTAGGGCCACAATGGGTATATTTCTGAAAACAGGACAAACAGGGGTATCCATTTTGGGGTGCAAGTCTTCATTCATATATGTGCTGTACAAAAAAAAACTGCTTTTAAAATGACAAAATTACCAAAAAAATGAAAATCGGAATTTTTTCCTTCTGCTTGGCTTAGATTCATTCAAAAACCGTGAAGTCAAAAAAGACATTGTACCCCTAGATAAATTCGTTAAGGGGTCTAGTTTTCAAAATAGTGTCATTTGTGGGGGTTCTCCATCGTTTTGGTCACTCAAATGCTCTACGAGTGGGCAGTGGGGACTAAATCTACTTCAAGCAAAATTTCTTTTCGAAAAGTCACCGATTGCTCCTTTCATTTTGGGCCCCATTGTGCATACAGACGTAATACTAGGGCCACAATGGGTATGTTTCTGAGCACGGGACAAACAGGGGTATCCATTCTGGGGTGCAAATCCTAATTTTCATGTGTACTATAGAAAAAAGTCCTGTCTTTAAAATGACATATTTGCAAAAATATGAAATTTTAGTTTTTCTCTTCTAAATTGCATTGACTCCTGAAAAAAAACTGTGGGGTTAAAATACTCATGGCACCCCTCAGTGAATACGTTAAGGGGTGTAGTTTTTAAAATGGG
This sequence comes from Eleutherodactylus coqui, assembly GCF_035609145.1. Taxonomy (NCBI): domain Eukaryota; kingdom Metazoa; phylum Chordata; class Amphibia; order Anura; family Eleutherodactylidae; genus Eleutherodactylus; species Eleutherodactylus coqui. The sequence continues at coordinate 61,792,967 of NC_089837.1, forward strand.
GTCACTTGTGGGGGTATCTATCATTTTGACTCCTATGAGCCTTTCCAATCTTGGCTTGGTGTAGGAAAACAAAGTGTTCCTCAAAATGCTGAAAAGTAATGTTAAATTTGTACGTCTCCTAAATGGTTAAAAAAAACCAAAAGTTTTTCCAATGTGCACCCAAAATAAAGTAAACTGATGGAAATATATATCTTAGCAAAAATTTCTATATTATGTTTGCACATTTTTGAGATATTGCAGTTGGAAATGTGAAAAAATGACGATTTTTTCAAAATTTTCCCTATTTTGGCGCTTTTAATAAATAAACACAAATTCTATTGGTCAATTTTTTCCGCCTAAATGAAGTACAACATGTGGCGAAAAAACAATGTCAGAATCGCTTGGATATGCAAAACCTTTCTGGTGTTTTTCCATGTTAAAGTGACACATGTCAGATTTGCAAAATTTGGCCTGGTCATTAAGGCGCAAACAGGCTTGGTCACTAAGGGGTTAAATACATTTTTATTAGGTGGGGCTGTTAGAAGGGCGATCCGGTTTGGTCTGAAAAGAATTATTGTTTTATTGTTATGCAACATTATGTTATAGTTTTTATATGCTTTGTGCCCTCAGGAGCAGTGTGGGATTGGCTGATCGATGCCTTGGGAGGAAGTGGTGGAATCAGTGTTGCTTTACAATGCTAGAAGTATATAAAAACTAGTGTAATTTGCATTGTGCTGCAATAGACAAACAAAAGTGAAAGATGAACTTGTTATACCCTTATCAGTAAACTCACAAAATTGCCCCTTCCCCTTAGCAACATGCCACACACAGGATAGCGTTTCCAACCACAATTTTACATTTATTCAGGTATCTCCAACATTTCGAGCACCTGTATAAAAGGGTTTTCCAAGAGTCAAAAAAATAAATTATAGCGCCAGGCTAAAATAAAAAAAATAAGGCATGGTTATGGTTATGGTTATTAGATGGTGGTGTAGATAAGGATAATTGTGTCATGGTGGCTCCACCATCTCCTCCCCTGGGGGTAGCTCCGGACGTGTCCAAGATACTGCTGGAGGAGGTCACAGGGAAAGAGCAACCGAAGGTTACCTGTAATCTTCTTGTCACTCATTACGCCACCGTTCCATCCTCTGCAGTGAATCTCAGTGCAGTAAATAACTAAGTCCCCACACAGGGATACTTTCTGAACAAACCAGGAACAATCGGTAATGCCCGTTTACTTTAACTTTGGCAAAACTCCAATATACAACAGTAGTTTGGCACAAATACACTTCTAGAAGGTCCTACATAAAGTCTAGCCTAGGCATGTGTATCTCCTTCTTCATAGACCTCCGATCAGGAGGGTGTGGGAAGGTTGCAAGCGCACCATTAACAGCATCAAGAGTCGTCAAGAAACCTCCCTGTACTCTCGCGTGAGGTGAGAGATACTGCGCTGCGCAGTCTGTAGTGAGGGTTAGAGACGGGGCGCCTGACGTTTCCTTGAAAGGAGGAAGAGATACATATGCCTAGGCTAATTATGCATTGATACATGCAACCAGGATTCCTTTGGACGCCGAGGTATGATGACATAGCGGCACGAGGAGGAAGAGGAGAGCAGTCCAGACCGGTGGAGACGGCGATTATGTTCCAGGTGTTTTATGTTAGTTTTAATGTGGTGATAGGTGCACAACACTTTATAACAGTGGAGTGTTTAATGTTCAGTGAGCTTGACAAAGACTGCTGCAAGCAGTTGAAACGTCACTGTATGTTTCGATTGTGAGCAATAAATATACATCCTTTGGGATGTTCTGAATATTTGCACCATTGAAATCTTGCTGTCCTGCGGCTTTATTCTTCCATATACTTTTCTAGAAGGTGGTGTGACAGGGAGGACTTCTAGGGTAATCCGGACAATCCACAGTCCCAGTTATCTGTGTGATCCCTCCCTCCAACACTCTACCGGTCAACACTCACACTTCTGGTGCCTTTTCTCTCTCAAGCAGCTGTCTTTCTTTCTCTCTCACTCAGTGCTTAATGTTAGCAACAGCATATCCTGGATAGGGTGGGTCCAGGCCAAGCCGAAGGGAATTGCTCAGCTTCTTCCATTCTCCTCACACAGACCGATCAATATCTGTAGGGTTCACTCACTTGCAGACTCTGACTTGCTAACTGACTCTTGCAAGACTCCCACTAACTAACTCTCTCCTCGCATTCTACCTTGTAAACACCTATATAAGATGGAATCACATGACACACAACAAGATACATTTTCCAGACATAACCCAGACATTAACCCATTCGGTGCTGCAGAGGTGCAATACATATACCACATGTACACTACAATTAAGACACTGACAAGATAAATGACATGAGAAAGACATATAACATTGTGGAAGGGCCCCACTAACTTCGGGCCACTACAGCCGCATATAAATTTACATGGTGTACTTGAATTCAGCTTATAAAAAGTCCAATACAGCAGGGCAGCACGATCTGATACTTACAAACCACCAAGGGTCTAATCAAGTTTCTGTTTATAAGGCAACTCTGTCTCTTTCATCCGTTAATTCCAGGTGAAATCCCACATGGGGCATCCAGACACAGGTGGCAAAAGATTAAAAACTTTACACTTATGCCCCTATCGTGTCCCTCACAGCAAGGTGGTCACCCTAAAAAGAGCATCCCCGCAGTCCTGAAGACAAATACCCTAGTATCACCTTAACATATAGCCACAGGTTGCCAGCACTCAAAATTGGTTCAAACAATCTCTATACACACACCTCACACGTTTCCCCCGTATTAATTACATGGGTTCATTAGGGGATATCAATAAAAAGTAATATGAGAGCCATGCTGGATTACATGCCGCAAACTCTCAAGCACCACACATTCCTAGATAGACAAGGGTGTAAGTGCCAGCAAATTCCACCTACCATGTAAGCCGGCCAATCCACCCACATAAATAGGAATCAGCCAATCAAATTACGCATTTGTAAAAAACCCACATTGAGGTAATTACTTTCTGCTTAGCGACCAGACCCTCCTGACTGTGCATGTGTGTGATGACGTCACACACAACGCATCATTCCATACATCCATTTATCTGTTTTTTTCTTGCATGCAGAAAAAAAACTGATGGAGACTCAATATTTTTTCTAGGATTGCTTAGCATTTCGAAAATACAAAGTACAAGTAGATAGCCTTTACTTTAGGCCCCCTTCACATGGGCGTCAGAGTTGCGCGATTTTGTAGCGTTGCTACAATGCTACAAATCGCACGTATGTGAAGCCCATGCTTTCCTATGGGTTCCTTCACACATGCAATGTTTTGTAGCATGCTACAAAATGATGCAAGAACCTCGCAGGTCCGGCAATATGCCCACGACAAGTGAGGTTTTGAAGCCCATGTTTCCTTATGTTTCTCTTCTGCCCGGGAATTCAAAAATCCCTGCCTCCTGGAAGCGCTGGCTGGTATTGGCTGACGCTTAGCCAATCACAGCCAGCACTCAATGAATGGCTGTGATTGAACCAATCACAGCCATTCATCGATTGCTGGCTGTGATTGCGATATCGCTGTGATTTTCTTGCCGCAATGCCGCGTGGACCGTGTGAAGGTGGCCTTAAAGTCAATGGGGATACTCACATGTGCTTTGTTTTCTCGGACCAGAATTACTGATTAAGGCCTCCTTCACAGGGGCGACACAGCAATGCCGCGAGAAAATCGCAGCGATATCATATCGCTGGTCCGTGCAATATCGCTGCTTCTTCTCGCGGCGATAACATGATTTTGTAGCGCTACAAAGTCGCATGTGGTGCTACAGAGTCGTGCAAGTTTGTAGCACCACACACGAGGATTTTCGGGGGATTTTCAAAAATCCCCGCCTCCTGGAAGCACTGGCTGTGATTGGCTGACGCTTAGCCAATCACAGCCAGCTCTCAATAAATGGCTGTAATTGAACCAATCACCGCCATTCATCAAGTGCTGGCTGTGATTGACTAAGCATCAGCCAATCACACCCAGCACTCAATGAATGACTGTGATTGGCTGACGCTATTTTTTTTTCCTGCAGCCATGGTTAGATTAGGGCTTTGACTGTAGCATTTGTTACTGTCAAAGTTTCATTGCACCGCAAGAAAAACGTGTTTTCATGCGATGTGATGCAGCAGAGAGGAAAGCTCCATAGGGAAACATGGGCTACAAAACCTCACGAGTCGCGGGCATATCGCCGAACCTGCGAGGGTTTTGTGTCATTTTGTAGCATGACACAAAACATTGCATGTGTGAAGGAGCCCGTAGGAAAGCATGGGCTTCTCATACATGTGATTTGTAGCATTGTAACAATGTGTTTGTATGCTATCCAAAAATGGACCACAAATAGACAGAAAATACACCCATGTGAAGAGAGCCTACTGCATTTTTGTAGAGCAGCAAAAATATGATTAGCCATACAGGCTTATATTAGTTTCGTGTCACGGTCCCCTCAACGCGGACCTAAGACAGATCAAAAATGCACTCATCTGAAAGCGTCCTTAAGGTCGGCTTCACACGGGCGTATGCATATTTGCACGCACCTTAGCCCTAGATATTTACAGAATGAGCTATGTGTTTATGAGCACTCAGCGGCGTATTTTACTCTACTTTTTGCCCCCACAAGGCATGTTTATTTGCGTGCGGCAAACACAGATGCACCAATTAAAATGGCGAATTAGTTCCAGATGTATTCTTTGTCCTGCAGAACTATGCTGTACTTCACGCATTTTCTTGTGTATTGCACGCGCATTCGCGCAACCCCTATTGACTTATGTGAACCTTCGGTGTACAAATAGGCAGAACAATAGAGCATGCCCTTTTTTTTCTCTGCGCACAAAATGCAGAAATATGGATGAACCCGGCAAAATTAGTTCCAGATGTGTTCTTTTTCCAGCGGATTTACGCAGTGTCTCAAGCATCTCCTTGCATAGTGTGCACAGATTTGCGCACCCCCACATTGATGTCTAAGGAGACCTTTGGTTCGCAAATACAGAGAAAAATGGAGCACGCACTTTTTTTTTTTTTTTTGCGTGACCGAAATGCGAGCACAAAATACCATTAAAAACAATGGGTTCTATTCTCTACGCCCTCGTGAAGCCAGCCTAAGGCTTCGTTCACACAAGCGCTGTTTTAGCGCAGTAGGGGCATGTGAAAAGATTGTGGCTATACTGCCCTAAACATTGCGTGAACTGGTGATTTCAAACTATTTGGACCCCTTCTGGCTCCAGTACATACATTTACGTCCTGGAGCATTGGGGTATGTATAAAGAGAGAGATGGGGGGGGCGACCTCCCCGTGGAGTGGCTTGATAGACTGCCTGTGAAATTGCAGTATGACGTAATGCTATAGCATTACATCATACTGCAGAAGTGATCAAAGCATTGCATATTGTAGTCCCCCAGGGGGACTTGAATGAAAAGCAAAAAAAAAAGATCAATAAAGTTTTTTTAGTTGTAAAAAAAAAGTGATAAAAGTTTAAATCACCCCCCCCCCCCCTTTTGCCATATCTATTATTAAAAAATCAAAATCATAAAATAAAAATACACATCTGGTATCGCCGCGTCCGTAAAAGTCCGATCTATCAAAGTAGCACATTATCTACCCCGCATGGTGAACTTCGTCTGAAAAAAAATAATAAAGAACGCCAGAAATTAACTTTTTCAGTCACCCTGTCTCCCAGAAAAAACGCAATAAAAAGCGATCAGAAAGTCATATGTATTCCAAATTAGTACTAACGGAAACTTCAGGACATCACGCAAAAAAAGAGCCCTTGTTCAACTACGTTGACGGAAAAAATTAAAAAGTAATTGCGCGCACAAAATGACGGCAGAAAATAATTGAAAAAAATTAAATGTCTTTGAAAAAAACCCAGAGTAGTATAGTAAAAAAAAAAACTATACAACTTTGGTATGGTAGCAATCGTACTGACCCATAGAATAAAGTTATCATGTCGCTTTTGTTGCAGTTTGTGCGCCGTAGAAACAAGGCGCACTGAAAGATGGCGTAATGTCGTTTTTTTTTTTCCATTTTACTCCACTTAGAATTTTTTAAAAGTTTTTCAGTACATTATATGGTACTTTAAATAGCACCATTGAAAACTACAACTCGTCCCGCAAAAAACAAGCCCTCATACAGTGACGTCGATGGATAAATAGAGGAGTTACGTTTTTTTTTAAAGGGGGGAGGAAAAAACGAAAATGGGAAAAAAAGGGGTCCGCGTCATGAAGGGGTTAATTAGCTGGGAAATTAACTGAGGTGCGAGTTGCGTATTATCCAGCTCCCACAGGAGTCTATGGAACACACGCACCAAAGATAAGTCAGGTCCTATTTTTTTCACACCATGGACCTTAGATGCGAGCTTTGCTTTGATAAGTGTGAGTATTTAGCGCATCTAAAATTCTTTCATGTGAACGCTTCTATAGCAAACCATTGTTTCTAATAGACGCAATCTTTTCATGTGCCTCTAATGCGCTAAAACAGCGCTTGTGTGAACGAGGCCTAAGTTGCATGAGCGGAAGCAGAGACAATACTGGTAGCTCAGTGTTGGCCGCGATCCCACCATGGGTTCCATAGCAGTAGAATGCTTTACCCCAATGGTAGCATTGCCTGTGTTAACAGCTACCAAAGCAAATATTACAAGGGCAAAAGCGCAAAACCTGGCTCTCTTGTCATCAACGGGATGACAATCATTGGAACCAGATGCTCCCATTGAATAATATAGGTTAAAACCTGACAAATTTGGTCCTCGTTCCCATAATTAAGATTCTGGACACCGGGAAAGACTTTGAATTAAACCTTACCAAGAGTCCTGAAATTCTCATTGCTCTCCAGTTAATGACTTCACGGTATCTGATTATCTCCTGATTATTCCATCGCTATTCTCCACAGCACAAGTAACGGAGTTTCAAGTTGGCTACAACTGTATCTCGCATAGATTGGAAATCTCTGGCTTCGGCAGCTTTGTCTCCGCTTTTAGCATGCAAAGATCATACCAGCCTGGATTAAATCATAGGCAACTTGTTCGAGAGCCTTTGCCATTCATTCTAATTGCAGCAGTTAATAAAATAGCATCCCTATGTAGTTTAATTTGTAAGCGGTGATTTGGGCTAGCTGCCAAATTTGATTTAATGCTGACAAAATAATATTTAATTTATGGATCTAATTATTAACATTAATTAGGCCGTTCCAAGCATCTATTAAGAATTATTTTCTCACATCCCCCCTGAGTATACTCCCTTCTGTCTTTAAACTACAACAATTTGTTCTGTTAGCTTCACAAAATGCCTCCAATCTGCTTTTGCTACCACTACCCTTGAAGTATTTACGGATCAGTATTATCCGTCTGCCCTTTTGGCTCAAGATATTCATGTTGGAAAATTGCAGTCGCTGTAGAGAGAGAGGTAAAAGACAGGGGAGAGTGCCCAACAGATGCAGGGTAAAGTCATATTAGTGATTCCTGACTGCATGGGGCAGGATGGTGGAAGCAAGAAAAGTGGTGGATGGGATGAGAGATATGGTTATGTCATGGGGAAGAGAGGAATGAAGAATGAATAGAAGAATAAAAACCAATAGAATCGACCAATGTTGGCCAGATGTGATTCTGAGAGTCCACCTTCCATCTATACATGTTCGCTTATAGATCGAGAGGGTAAAATTTCTGTGTAAGTAGGTGCATAGATCTCCCAGAGGAGCATGCATGACTTTATAAATCTCCTCAAACCTACTAGGTGCTCTCCCTAAGGAGAAACATTACCATTACCCAACCCACATCATAGGCCTCTCATCCAGCCAACGAGCAAGATACTCTACACTGATGAGCGGCAAAACCCCCAAAATAGCAATCTGTGCATGGTTATCTCTCTGAAAAGTATCTGGTTGTGGCAGTCATATTACAAGGTCACAGTAGACAGTAGAAAAAATCCCCGCACTCGTATGCACTTAGGCAGGGGCGTAACTATAGAGGATGCAGGGGATGTGGTTGCAACGGGGCCCAGGAGCCTTAGGGGGCAGATAAGGCCTCTCTTCTCCATATAGGGAGCCCAGTATTATGAGTAAAGCATTATAGTTGGGGACCCCGTTACAGGTTTTGCATTGGGGCCTGGGAGCTTCAAGTTACGCCTCTGCACTTAGGATAATGTGAGTGGTATAAGTCTAATGATCGGTATAACGTACTTCGTAGAGGAGCCCTGTGTACAAATGGGGCTCCTCTCGATCCTGGAAAGTCCTTAGTAAGCCACGAGGGGGAGTCCTGGGAGATTTCGATGTCGACTGGTTTATTAATAGGAAGACAAACATGTAGACACATGCAGCAGTACTGGGGAAAAAAACAATGGTGACGACGCGTTTCAGAGCAAGACAGGCTCCTTTTTCAAGCACAAAGCTAGTGGTCTGAGTTCCTTGAAATACAGGTTGTGGACGCCTGTCATCGAAAGGGTGTTCCACAGCAGGTAAGTCCTAGCTCTTACATTTCTATTCACCTACGTATAACCTTAATCCCCTCCTTAAAAGAATCCTGTAGAGTGCTAGTCCGCTGGTTCTCTCATATTACAAGGTCAGACGTTGACTTTCAGAAATACTACCTTCTAAAAGGTGGCCCTGTAGAGGCATTGTTACTTCTTCTCATTGCCATACACATCCATTTTAATTTCAGTCTATTCTTGGTTGTCATTGTAAGATGTTAGAAGCAGCTCCCCGGTCTGTTCACTAAGGTTTCACATGTGCGATGGAACCTCCATTCTGAGGTTCCTTTACAGATCTGGCACAAAATACGGGAAGGAATAGAGATGCATGCAGCGCTTTTTCTTCTGGTAAAAAGCTGGACAGCTGAGCAGGAACCAAACTAACCCCATTATAGTCAATAGGGTCCATTTGGCGCCACTTGGTTACATCATAAGACAGATGGAGCAGGAAAACTGAACCTCCAGCTGCAGATGTGAAAGCAGCCTAGAGCTCTAGCAGATGAACCGCTGCACCGACCTCCTGGCCTCAAGCCACACCAAAGGAAGAAGCGCTGCTCTTGTCTGTTTGACAGGTGCTATGAGTGCCAGGGTAGTAGCATTGCCCACCCACCCCCAGGGAAGGAGTATGGTGGTGTAAAAGGGGTGACATATTGTCAAGTGTGATACCGTCCAAAATGGGTGGCCCCCATGTACCATATAAAAGGGGTGAATTCTAGATGCAGGATGTGACACAGCAGAAAGTTGTGAGCATTGAGGGAGAAGCTGTTCCTCTGACCAAGATCACCTCGTGGAGTGTAACAACTTGGTGTAGCAAGAAATTGCTGTTACCAGATGAACAGGAATACGGATACCTTGCTGAGCAGTTGCCTGCTGTCACTCAAGGTTGCTGACACAATTTGTGAATAGCTACCTCGTTGCTGCTCCTGTTGTTGACCTTCGCAGTTAGAAACTGCTTAAAGCATGTGGCTGACTCCTACTCCTACACCTCCGCACCGTCTCACACCCTGTCAGTCTTACAACTGGGTATTTTTATACCAACTCCTGCAGATGATGAACATAGTAACATAGGCTGAAGGGAGACAACATTCATCTAGTTCAGCCTGTTTCCACCTCCCCCTTGTTGATCCAGAGGAAGAAAAAAAAACATTGAGGCAGAAGCCAATTAGCCTTTTAGGGGAAAACATTCCTTCCCGACTTCATAATGACAGTCAGAATAATCCCTGGATTAACATTTGAAAGTTCCTACCTGACTCCAAGACCCGGATCAATAACCCCACTGGTCATCTAATGTCTATAACCTGTAATATATTAGTGCTCTAGAAACACATCAAGTCCCCTCTTAAACTCCTCTATGGATTTTGCTGTCACCACATCCTCAGGCAGAGAGTTCCACAGTCTCACTGCTCTTACAGTAAAGAACCCCCTTCTATGTTGGTGATGAAACCTTTATTCCTCTAGATATAGAGGATGCCCTCTTGTTACCGTCGCAGTCCTGGGTATAAAGAGATCATGGGAGAGATCCTTGTATTGTCCCCTCATGTATTTATACATAGTTATTTGGTCGCTCCTTAACCATCTTTTTTCCAGGGTGAATAATCCCAATTTTGATAGCCTCTCTGGGTATTCCAGGCCTCCCATTCGGTTTATTAGTTTAGTTGCCCTTCTCTGGACCCCCTCAAGCACTGTGACATCTTTCCTGAGCACCGGTGTCCAGAACTGTACACAGTATTCCATGCGGGGTCTGACAAGTGCCTTATATAGTGGGAGGATAATGTTCTCATCCCTCGCCCCTATGCCTCTTTTAATGGATCCCAAGACTTTATTTGCTTTTGCAGCAGCTGATTGGCATTGATTGTTCCAGTTAAGTCTACAATCCACTAGTACCCCCAGGTCTTTTTCCATCTCACTTTTCCCTAGCAGTACCTCATTTAGTGTATATAGGTGACATCCGTTTTTCCTGCCCATGTGCATAACCTTACATTTATCCACATTGAACTTCATTTCCCATGTTTCTGCCCAAGCCCCCAGCTTATCTAGGTCCGTTTGTAGCCGTACATTGTCCTCCGTTGTATTGATTATCTTGTATAATTTTGGATCATCTTCAAATATTGATACATTACTGTGCAGCCCCTCTGTCAGGCCGTTGATAAATATATTGAACAGAATGGGGCCTAGTACTGAACCCTGTGGCACCCCACTAGCGACAGTGGCCCAATCAGAGTACGAACCATTTATTACCACCCTCTGCTTTCTATCTCTGAGCCAGTTCTTTACCCAGATACACACATTTTCTTCCAGTCCGAGCGTCTCATTTTATATATCCGCCTATTATGCGGCACGGTGTCAAATGCTTTAGAGAAGTCCGGATATACGAGATCAATAGACTCTCCCAGGTCCAGCCCAGAGCTTACTTCATCGTAGAAGCTGATCAGATTGGTCTGACATGGATCGACCCCTCATGAACCCGTTGTGGTGGGGAGTTATTCCCTTGTTCTCCTTGAGGTATTCTAGAATGGCATCTTTCAGAAACATCTCAAATATTTTTCCAATTATTGAAGTGGACGATGGCTCCAACTGTCCAAGACACTTCCTCACTAGTAAGGCCAATTCCGACCCTGTCTGAAACAAGACGTCCGGTTGAGATCTTTCAGAAGAAAGCTCTGCCAACCTGACAATGAGACCAGGTGTAAAATACTGTAGGATCAAAATTTACAGTGCCCAGGATACTAGTAGTTAGAGGATATTGGTAGATAGAGATTATAAGGGTTACTGCTGAAAGGTCCATTATGGTTAAGTAGGATTTACTGCTAGAGGTACAATAGCTTAAAGGGGTTGTCCCACGAAACAAAGTTGGGGTATACACTTCTGTATGGCCATATTAATGCACTTTGTAATGTACATTGTGCATTAATTATGAGCCATACAGAAGTTATTCACTTACCTGTTCCATTGCTAGCGTCCCCGTCTCCATGGTGCCGTCTAATTTTCAGCGTCTAATCGCCCGATTAGACGCGCTTGCGCAATCCGGTCTTCTCCGTGTTGAATGGGGCTGCTCGTGCTGGAGAGCTGCTCCTCGTAGCTCCGCCCCGTCACGTGTGCCGATTCCAGCCAATCAGGAGGCTGGAATCGGCAATGGACCGCACAGAAGACCTGCGGTCCACCGAGGGTGAAGATCCCGGCGGCCATCTTCGCAAGGTAAGTAAGAAGTCACCGGAGCGCGGGGATTCGGGTAAGTACTATCCGTTTTTTTTTTCAACACATGCATCGGGTTTGTCTCGCACCGAATGGGGGGGCTATTGAAAAAAAAAAAAACCCGTTTCGGCGCAGGACAACCCCTTTAAGTAACTATTTGTTCTGTGTTAGGAAATAAGCAGTATATGATGTAATGTTTCAAAATTGTGTCCTCCTATGGAGAGAAATAGCGGGCTCTATCATAGAAGGTAATAGAATATTTAAGTACTGAAGCCTCCTGTGGAGTGATAAGCTGTAATTAATATCGTGTTTAGTAAAAGTTTATTTTACTGCATGAATCCTTCCCCGCATCCGTCTGTCACTGCTGTGCCGTCATGCACCATCCGCCTGCATCTTATATTAACATTGTACACACAGGACATAGCAGTAAGATTTTAGATGTTGTTATAGAGAATCGCCCATAAAAACTAGACCCCAGTGGCACACAGTTGGCTCCACAGCTATCTTTAAAGCAAATATGGAAAAACAAAAATAAAAGGCTCAGGGTCCAGCAGGGTCCCACTGTAATCCATACAAAACTAATATATTTGCCAAAAGCTACAAACCCTGAATGAATCCTCTTAAAAGTTAACTTCTATTAATCACATATAAAATTTTACCTAAAAACAGATAAAAAAACAGATATGTTGTAGCAGCAGAAAAAAATGATTATACAGACTCAAAGAGTCTGAACATATAAACTACCTGCCTCACTAAAAACATTAGGTGTATATGCACTTTATTAGGAACGGTGGAGCTAGTGCTCACTCCACCAACTCCAACCCAATGGCACATGCAAACTGAGCCATAGAAACCAATATGACCATGTGAACTAGTGCATACATGACACTAGTCACTGACTGGTATCAGTGGTAATGATATACCAAAAGGACCACAATCAGTAGTGAAGAGATAAATGCCGACAGCATAAATCTGAAGCTAAAATAACACATTAGACATGCTCCCCCAACATGTTTCGCCAGAAAACTGGCGTCTTTGGGGTACATGAAGCTATAGATGCAGCGCCCGACTGTAGCAGTCATATATATCAATAAGAGGCGGGATCAGTATCACCCCCACCCCCAATCAGCTGTGTGAGAGACAGAGGGATCAACCAATAGTAGCTCTAGTTGTAATGTACAGACACCAGTGCAAAGACCAATAGGAGAAAAAGTATGTGGCAGCCAATGTAGGAACACAGAACATTCAGCCAATGGGAGACACATTGCCAAGACACTCCCTGTGTTCATCACCCTGAGCATGCTCAGTAGATCAAAACAGGCTGATAGGGTAAAAGTCTCCACAATGCAGAGGCATTCCCAGTGTTCATCAGCACGAGCATGCTCAGTAGATCAAAATTGTCCGATAAAACTAAAATTTCCGCAAGGCCTTGATGTAGGCATAATTTGCACTATAATAACCAAGCAATCAGTACCAGCGCGATATCACAGAGCGTTCACACTTATTTCTAATGTGCCAAAATAAATTATATCCCTCTCTGGTTCACAGTCATAGCGTCATAAAGCCGACAGCCAGATATATATTTATGTGAAAACAATATAGAAATATGCAAATATATCCCCATCCCTCTAAATAAAGAGAAAGCACACTTCAACGTATTAATACTCAATAATAGCAAATGTCAAAAATAGACATTTAAATATATATGCCGCAAAGAAAAAACCCTCGCTCAGTCCCAAGGGTGTTTTGCTCTTCAGGTGAAATATCCATCTTGCCTCTTCTTTCAACAGGACAGCATCTAAATTACCCTTTCTTGTGCCCAAGTGGACCTGACATATACCACAGAACCTTGAGCTAACAATTTTTCCACCATGTGCTTCATTCATATGCCTAACATAAACATAGTAACATAGTACGTTAGGCAAAAAAAGAAGAGCCATTTAGCCCATTTGGGGAAACAAATTTCTTCCCGACTCCATAATGTCAGTCAGAATAATCCCTGGCTGAACGTTTTGAAAGTTCCTACCTAACTCCAAAACCCAGATCAACAACCCTGCTGGTCATCTAATGTCTACATCCTGTAATATTATAGCAGTCTCGAAACGCATCTAGTCCCCTCTTAAACTCCTCTATGGATTTTGCCATCACTACGTCCTCAGGCAGAGAGGTCCACAGTCTCACTGCTCTTACAGTAAAGAACCCCCTTCTGTGTTGGTGATGAAACCTGCTTTCTTGTAGATGTAGCGGATGCCCTCTTGTTACCGTCGCAGTCCTGGGTATAAACAGATCCTGGGAGAGATCCTTGTATTGTCCCCTGATGTATTTATACATGGTTATTTGGTATTTCTAATACATTCTTTGCTTCTTCGACTATGTTGAATATCAACAGATTTGTCAGAAATTTGACTGCAAAACGAGATTTTTAGTCCTTGGAGGAACCTCAAGTGCATACCACTATGTCTTATCCTGCTAGTAATTTTTTGTCATTGAATTTCCAAGATCAAATGGCAATGTCATGTCTTATGGATTTGCCGAGGAAGTCCAGCTTGGAGATACATTCAGCTTCCCAATCCGTTTTTTTATCCTTTACAATCTAGAGTAGAATCCAAGGAACTTTTTAAAAATCTTTGGCATAAAAATCTTGTACAACTACACTCAGATATTTCCATCCATATCAAAAATTCATTCTAGTCTTACAATTTCTCAGAAGGCAGCTTTAAAAAATGATAGAACGCTCATGATAAACATAGCCGACAAAGTGGGTTCTGTTGCTGTCATGGACACTGAATTACATAAATGACAAGTACTATCCATGCTGTCTGAATCTGTTATTTATTGAAAGCTGCCTGCAAATTCTACCCCTTCATTCCAATGGGATTTTACCCAGCTTTTGAAGGATGGAGTTTCATTGGGAGTACCTACACAGGACATGGCCTATATTTGGGTTGGAAATCCCATCACCCCAATTAAACATGCCCTCCATAAAATTCATAATGGTTTGTCTCCTCCCCTGATGATCCCCATTGTTTTGGGCATTGGATCACTTGATGAAAGTCTTGATTCACTGTTACAACCTCTAGTCCATAATGTTCTGGGTTATTTGAAGGATTCCAAAAATGTACTTTATTACCAACAGAACGTAGTATGGAGATCTGATTATACTCGGCTCTTTTGTGATGTCACTTTATTCTGTAGCTTTGATGGCTTTGCAACATTGCCTTACTAAAAATAACTGGTACTCATTGGATCTACAAAACTTTATCATGTCTGTTGCTCAATATCTTAAGCCTCACAACTATTGTCTTTTTGATGGTCTTTATTACCTTCAGACCGAGTATCTATGGGCCTGAAACATTCCCCCTCACTAGCAAATGTATGTCTTTCTGGCTGGAGTTTTACATCTTTACCCTTGATAACCGGTTTTCCCAATTGATGTATTGGTGTGGCAGCTACAATGACAACCTCCTCCTAATTTGGATTAGTCCGGTAATTGCCATACAGGAGTTTTGGAATATATCAACTATAATAAACTTAATTTATGATTTATGTCTAGAGATGAGCGAGCACCCAAATGCTGGAGTCCGCGTTATTCAAGTCGAGATTTTCATAAAATTCGAGAGCTCTGCTCGAGTAACGAACCCCATGGACTACAATGGGAGACTCGAGCATTTTTGTATGTGGGACGCCGGGTGCTGAGCTTTTTTTTTTTTTCTTGGTTTCTCTCTCTCTCTCTCTCTCTCTCTCTCTCTCTCTCTCTCTCTCTCTCTCTCTCTCTCTCTCCCCCTGCCTACCAGACGAAAAATTTGCCAATGACACCCGCTGCGTCGCGACGAGGAGGGGCCAAAACAGGCACGTCACATCAGGGAGGAGCCAAAAACTGGGGCGGGGTCGAACACAGCTTGATGCTCGTTCAAGTAATGAGCACCATCGAGTACGCTAATACTCGAACCAGCATCAAGCTCGGCAGAGTATGTTCGCTCAACTCTATTTATGTCCAATTTTAACAATAGTTCCATCTTTTTCTCAGATTCAAATCTAGTTGGGATTTCTAACGACCATATTCTTACCTCTACAAACCTACGGCTAAGGATACTAAGAGCAAATACTAATCACCCGATTCATACCATAAAGCTATTCTGGTGGGTGAGTTACTTAGCTCTCATAGAAACTCTTCCACAACAAATGCCTATATAGATAAATGTGAGGTAGTCTGTCATCAACTAAGGAAGAAGAGACATTCCTTGTGGATGCTAAAACAAATATAATTGCTAATAAATTGCGTCATAAATTATTGGAAAATTTACCTGTTTCGAATTTTGTAGATAAAAATAAGTCATCAGTTTGTGTGATTGGTCATAGTTAGAGATGAGCGAACGTGCTCGTTTAGGACAATTACTCGATCGAGCATCGCTTTTTTCGAGTAACTGCCTACTCGGACGAAAAGATTCGGAGGGCGCCGGGGGGCGGAGGGGTGGAGCAGGTGGTAGCAAGGGGGAGCTCTCTCCCTTTCCCCCCCCCCTCCACTCCCCACCGCAACCCCCCGCTCACCCCGGCGCCCCCCGAATCTTTTCACCCGATTAGGCAGTTACTCGAAAAAAGCGATGCTCGATCGAGTAATTGCTCTAAACGAGCATGTTCGCTCATCTCTAGTTATAGTCCCCAGTATAAACAAATCAAGAATATTGTTTGTATATATTTACCCATACTTCGTGAAGACGACAAACTTTAAGAAAGTTTTCGGGATGGGTGTAAATTTGTGCATAGAAGGACACCTACATTTGCTAAAATTTTTCCCCCAGTTTTTTTTACCCTGACTAATCCTATTCGGCACATGCTCTTGCATCTTAGGGATTTCTTTGGATATGAGGTTCTCCTTGTAGAACATGTATTTTTGTTAAGCCCTCTAAACAGTTTCAGAACTCTGAAAATAATTGTAATTTTAAAATCAAAAATAGCAATAATTGTAACACCTGTGATTTCATCTTGGAGTGCACAATTTGTGAGAAATTTTATGTAGGGTGCACCTCCGAGAAGCTTAAAATACGTTTGAACAATATGAATTGCTTTTACGCGGAACGATTATCATTCGGATTCCCACGATCCAGCGAGAATCTGAATAAATATCGTTCAGTGTAAATGCATGCAACGACTGATGAACGACTGCCTGCTTACTGTGAGAACGATCCCTGGCCCGCTCCACCTCCATGCAATCAGCGATGCTCGGAACCAAGTTTAGGCATGGTTATCGCTGTCCAACAGATCGTCCCATGTAAAAGCACCCTTAGTGACACCCTCTAAAAATGCCTTCAGGCATTTTGTTGCACACCACAATAGATCTGTGTCCTCTTTGAAGTTGGTTGGTGTTGGTGAGACGCTGGGAACATGGGGGTGATGTTAGATGTCTCCTCAATAAAGAAGCCTTTTGGACACACAACCTGTCCCTTAATATCATTTTTTCACAGAGGCAGAACAGTATACAGTAATTTAGAACCCCTCACAGACTAGACGTAACTAAAAACCAAATTTTGATTAATAGTAGATTGGGTGTGAAGCATTGCATTCGTTTAGTTAGTACTATGGCGGTACTACTGCCCAAAGCAAAGTGGTTTTCTATACTGTGTGTTTCCACAGGTTGAGGCACTAATGGCTCCAGCACTACTTGTGGTTTTCAGTGCACGTGTCGGACGAAGATGCTAGTATTTTAGTAGTACTACTGCTTCCGGTGAAGCGTACGATTTTTGAGATCACATAACCAAGAGAATTATAGGTAATAGCATTCCTGTGTTGGCTTTTATTATATATATATATTATATTAGAACCATTCCCACCAGCACAGTGGATTTTGGGCTGTGTGTGTTCATGAGGTGGGACTCTAGTGGCCACCAGCACCTCTTGTGGAGTTTAGGGAACATGTCAGGCGAAGATACCGGTGCACTGGTGATATTATTGCTTTCAGTGATTCGTGTGCTTTTGCGACTGCATAATTGAGGGAACTACTGGTAAGAGCATTCCTCCTTGGGATTGCATCACACATGGAAGGTAATTTTGTGCGGCTTGTGGTCTGTGGCACAATCGATAGTGCATTGGATGTCTTGACTCATAGGGATTCAAAAGTCAAATTTTATATATATATTGGAAAAAACCTTTCTGACAATGAGGGTGATCAATAAGTGGAACAGGTTGCCACAGGAGGTGGTGAGTTCTCCTTCCATGGAAGTGTTCAAACAGAGGCTGGACAGACATCTGTCTGGGATGATTTAGGTAATGCTGCACTGAGCAGGGGGTTGGACCCGATGACCCTGGTGGTCCCTTCCAACTCTACCCGTCTATGAATCTATGGCAAGCGATTCCTGGTGTGCGGCATTCATGTTTGGATCAACATATGATGCTTGTATATATATTTCCATGGGATTATATTATCAATAATTGTTTATGAATTTCATGTGTTGCATGGTTTACTACTTTTTTTTGTATGGCAATAGTTAATATGTTTAGCTATTATGTAACAAACTTAAATTGTTGTTATGATGTTGGTAAGTGCTCTGTCATGTGACCTGTTAATTGATGTTCGAGTGTCTGTAACTATCTATCTGCTTTTTAAATGGCACATCGGTGGTTCACCTCTGCTATGGCTAAGGGAACAGTAACAGAAACATGTCAAGAGGTTCTTGTAGCGGTCATCATCCTTCACGTTTTAACCCTTTCCAATCCAATTTGTATCCTGGTTTTCCTAGGGGGCTTACTCTTTTTCTGCCGTTATACAATGGCGCTATCTCCTGGCTAAAGCCAGTACTGCATGAGGTAACACGTTGGATAGGCTCCGACCACAGAGAGGCTGGCAATATACAGTAAGAGAACCTTGACAAACGTCTTACAACATCTGAGCTGTACAGTCTTAAATCATAATGTCTTTAGACGTCAGACAGTGGATTGGAAAGGGTTAATATTTATGAAATAAAATGGATTTTTAATATTTTTCTGGATAAGCTTGAATTCTTTTCAACGTCACTTACGTATCTGGATGGTCATACAAGTCCGTGCTCTCCTGTGGATCTGCAGTGGGCTGCTGAGCTGGTTCTTCGCTTTCTGTATTGCTTCTTCCTTGGGACAATTCTATAATGACTGAAGTCATACTTATCAAAATTAGAATCCCAAATCATGAAACATGTGAAAAACAGAAAATTAACCAGCGCTCCGGTGCTTTGGAAAATGGCAGATGATGCAAGGTAGTGCAAACGAGGTGTATATGATGTGGATGTTTACTTACTTCGCATGGGTGCTAGTGGTTAAGCACCCCTGAATCCAAGGTAGCAGGCAGAATTCAGAAGGTATATATAGTAATTCCTTTTTATTGCGACGCGTTTCGGCCGTTATATCGGCCTTTCTCAAGCACCTCGTTTGCACTACCTTGCATCATCTGCCATTTTCCAAAGCACCGGAGCGCTGGTTAATTTTCTGTTTTTCACATTGATCTATCCCTATCCCGTGGTGGTTTTTTCATCGCCGGGAGCAACCAAGACGCTCTCCTCAGGATGTCTCATCGGTGTGAGGAATTTCTTTCTGGATTGACACGCCATCTTGGATATTGACGCACGGGCACCCCACAGATGGGCCCGGCGTCACGGGGTGAGTTACCTTCTGCACACAATTGCCCCATATTTATTTACGTATATTCTCTGTATTTTTTGACAACCACGTCTTATCCATTTCGTGGAGCGCTATCCATCTTTATCTTCTTCAAATCATGAAACATTTAAGCCCCACCTTGGAAGCCCAAACATTGACTAGAAACATCCCTTTTTATGCAAAATAAGACCGAATGACCACTTTATCACTGACACTGCCCCTTTCATGATTGGAGCTTCCCTGTATGGCAATCATCCCCATGACCCCAGAGTGCAGCATATCAGGTGACAAGTTTTCCGTGGATCAGTATTAGTGTGAATCCACATTAGATGGGAAAATCCAACGATCAGAGCGACTTCCAACGAGGTCTGGTCATCGGTGCTAGACTAGCCGGGGATTTCATACATTGTCAACATTTTGGGGTTTTCTCACGCAGCGCTGTGGAGAGTATACAGAGAATGATGGGATCAAGGTAAAATGACCTACAAAAGGGAATGCGGTGGAAGTAAACAAGTTGTCAAGAAAAGGCGTCATGTAAACTGTAGCCAAACACAGTGATTGAGCTCCAATGAATGTATCCGAACATACATTACTGAGCAGCGAAAAAACATCACCCGGTCAGATGAATTAAATTTCTGTTGCACAGTTCTGATAGGAGGATCACAATTTGGCACAAGCAGCATGAATCGATGACCCCAGTAAACAGTTCAGCTAGGTGGAGGGGGAGTAATGGCGTGCGGAACGTTTTCTTGGCACATCCAATATTGCTGAAAAACAATGTCAACACACAGTGAAATCTATGCCATGATTAATTGCTGCACCTCAGAAGGCCCAAGGAGGTCCAACACGCTCCTAAGATGAGTTTCTATAATAAAGTTCACCGGATAGTTTGTCCATTTTGCGGTCAACTTGCTGCACGGTTGCAAAGTATAATGAAGTTTTTTATGTATTTGTAAATATTCTATTTCCAAAAAATGCCATTTTTGACTTTCCTTTTAATTCATAAAGCCGAGACTTCATCCCGTTTTTATAATGTAGTGCAGCTCAGTATTGTCAAACACAGGTCTTCAGAGCGAAATCCCATAATACAAAGCTCAATGGCCGAAACTTTCCCTGCATGTTAAAGAGCTCTTTCCTCAGCTTCCTGGTATTGCCTTTTCCAATTCGATCCCTGGCATAGATTGCCTTCATCTTTTATTTTTGTAACGGCAATTGCAATCTTTCCTTTCAATCCAATTAAATACAAACAGATGCAAGCAGGGTCATTGAGCTGTGCGCCTCTCTAGTGAAATGTGTGGCTTTTATCAAGCTGAGGCTATTTAGAGAGGTGGAATGACTATCTGCGGCTATTAAGCAGCTTTATTATGTGTATAATATATATTTATGGCAGACGGTTAACATTATGCCACACAAAGTGTCTTTTTTAATGTGTAACACGCCTGACTTTTAAGTGAAAAATTTTACGTATTGCTCATATATTTACATAGCCATCTGGTAAAATATGTTCCGTAGAATCCATGCCACCAGGATTCCATTAACACGCGACAACACCAGCGCGCGTTCTTCATATTTCTTGTTAGAAAACAGATACACAGAAACTAATATTTTGGATTTTTTACAATCTTCATATAGCCAGCGGCTTCATAAAGAGTAAAGAGGTCCAGGAATCGCCATAAAAGGAATGTATATCCTGGTACGTGCTTAGGGCGAATGTCTCGTGTGCTTAACGTCAGCCTCGTTAATTAGAAATAGGTCTGTAGAGGAGAGATAATCTTGTGGTATTATTATTTTTATTATATATATATATATATATATATATATATATATATATATATATATATATATACATCTATCTCTCTTTTTATATATATATATATATATATATTTATATTTACGGTATATATACACACATTAGACACATATACACAAAAAATATATATTGTCAGAGCAACGGGCCTGGCGTGCTTCCTATGGGAAATGCCCTGGGATGCCCTGGCCAGCTTCACTCCTATGAAAATCACTGGGAGCTGAGACAGCTATTATACTTCTGGCCCTTGTGACTCTGACACGCAGAAATGTGATAGCTGCTCCCATCTCCTCCGACGTATGTCCTACCTGCTGCACTGATAGGCTGGCGAGTCTAGCTAAATAACTATATCCTGCCCAGAAGCCCCTTTTAAGGCTTCTATCACATGAGTGCATACCAATATAGATCAGAAGCGGCGCTCCAGTGGTATAGTTGGAAAAGCAAAAAAACAGAAGACAGAAAGGAAATAATGCGTATGGGGGACTCACCGCAACTGAACCGGTCCTGGGGTTTAGGCACCGGTCAGTTTGTTGGTCCACATGAGCCTCTTGAGTTAGAGAATATGTTTACTACCAGGTCAACGGTCCTAGGAAATCCCAGGGGGAGAGCAGCAGAAGAAGAGACTCCAAACGTGTGTGTTTTGGGAGGAAAGAGTTAATACAGTCAAAATAAAAAATACTTCAGCGCTCAGTTAATATCAGGGTCTTACTTGTTTGGGGGTGCCCGGTCTCCTGGCACCCCTCACCTCCAATGAAGCAGGAAACCCAACAGAGAATGACGTTTTCTTTTTAAGTAAAATTTAATTATTTAAAACATAAGTAATGCCATATGTAATGCGACGCGTTTCGGCTTATGCTAAGCCTTCCTCAAGCATACCAAGCATACCATATATATATACACACAGGAAAGTTTTTCTTTTTTTTCTTTTTTTTTTGGGGGGGGGGGGGGTTATGTCATAAATAATCATAAATCAAATGATCATAAATAATTATTTATTACTAATGATCGTCCCTATAAACTCACATTTAATGACGCTCAGATACATAAATTTGATATCAGAAACAGAAACTCAAAATTTGTCATTTAGCAAAACTAAGATGTAAAAGTAAAATGTCCTTGTTGTCCATAACAACTAATCACAGCGCAGCTTTCATTTCTCAAGCTGCTAAGATAGAGTGAAAGCTGTGCTGTGATTGGTTGCTATGGGCAGAAGGACTGTCTTACTGTTGGACAGTTTTGCTAATTGAGGCCCAAAAAGTTTTATCCTGCCGTAGTCATCACTGGGGAAATATGTGACAAAACGTCTGCAAGCGTAGGCAGGAAAGGGTTTGTGTCCTTGATTTTCACGTCTACCAGTCTGTTATTTGTGTGCAACGTCATTTTCGAACACAATTTGTTGAAGATTCCCCCAGCGATCACACAATTCATAAATGGTACTCTAATTATAGGGAAATGGTCGCATCTGTGAGTGCTAATCATTCGTCTGTCCACCAGTAGGAGCGGAAACAGCGAAACGCGTCCGTACAAGCTTCACACAAAGTCCACAGAAATCCACCGACAGAGCAAGCAGAGAACAATACAATAGATGGAGACCCACATAATAGGGCCCAGATGATACTACATCAAATGCTAGGGATGTGAAGATATATTAAAAAAATACAGAATATACTAAAATAAAGAACATACAATAATTAATTGCAGTCGTTGTATATGTTCCAAAAATATACTAAAAATTGCCACAAATGCTAAGGAATGGAATTGTGAGTTTAAAGGGAATGCATAATCCGAGAATGACCTACTGTATAAATCAGTTTTTTTTTATGTTAAACATATTTTATAAAATGTTTGCTGTTTCAATGTCACAATTTGTATCCTGCAATTTTTTACACTGACCACTGTTATGGAAATAAATCAGATTTCAGCAGATTTCACTGGCTTGCTCCAGATTGGTTATAATGAGAAGCTTCATGCATGAATATATGTATTTGAACTCACGGATGTTCTCCGTCAGCCCCCATATCCTTCTGGTTTATTGAAAGGAAGTACAATACAGTTATACTGAATATGACACTCCAATTACATGCATACCCCTCCCAACATCATAACAACTTATGATTGGCCTATTATGTAATGACGCTGATGATTAACATATGTTTACGCCCCAGGTGTATGTTTCTATGTGAACACGTAATTCCTATATACCCAAATAGCATAGACTTTATTAATATTCCAATCTGGACCAAGGAATCCAAGGGAGTAGATAAGGAGCAGCTCCCCTCTTATGAGCGGTGGGCATCCTAAGGCCGTTCTCATAAGAAAAACATCTCAGGACCTTGTTAAGTCTCGGAAACTCTGTGCAGGAGTGTTGCAGATATCAGCACAAGAATGCAACACACACACAGTGTACAGTATTGAACCAGTTAACCATTTCACTGCTAGCTATTTTCTATGAAGGTGGATGTATGAATATATATATATATAGTCATATCATTATCACACTAAAAGGTAACTCTCTGTATGTTTATAATACTTGTGGACCTTTTTCTCCCTTTGACAGTTGATTTGAGTCCATGTACTTCTGGGCGATAAAATAAACAAATCTTGTTATTTGTATAGCACCAACTTATTCCACAGTGCTTTTAGGTAATTGATTTATTACCCCCCTTCCCGCCAAACTGGGTATTTTACTAACCTAAGAAGGATGGAAAGCTGAGTCAACCTTGAGCCGTCTACCTGAACCAGGGGCAAAGCTATAGGGGATGCAGAGGCCTAGGAGCCTTAACCCCTTGAGTGGCGGGTTTCCTACCACCCTGTCGTGCCCACCAGGGCAGGTTTTTTAAAATGGTTAAATCATTGAATTTCAACTAATTTTGCAGTTGCGTCTCAAGAGCCATAACTTTTTCTTTTTTCCATTGACATGGCCATATGAGGGCTTGTTTTTTGCGGGACAAGTTGTGATTTTTTAAACAGGAGGGAGGAAAAAAAGAAATGGGGAAAAAAGAAAAAAATGGGCCATATCATTAAGGGGTTAAATAATGTATTAACTTCCTTCTCTGGGTCATTACGACGCATGGATACCACATGTGTGATTGTATTTTTGATTTTTACAAAGTAAAGGGAGACAAGTGTTTTTATAATTTTTTTTTTATAATTTTTTAACTTTTTTTTTTTTTTTTTTCTCTGTACCTCTAGGGGACTTCCACAGGGACCCATCAGGACCCCCTGATCACATTCCGGGGGTCCGATGGTGACAGCCCTTTACATGCTGCAGTGACAGCCCTTTACATGCTGCAGTCACATAGACTGCAGCATGTAAAGGGTTAACACAGCAGAGATCGGAGGTTTTCTCTGATCTCTGCTGTAAGAGCTGGTACCTAGCTGTCCTCTGACAACAACCAGCTCTCCCTGCCACAGAGACCATCGGCTTGCTTCTGACAAGCCGATGGTCTCTATGGCAACCTGTAAACAAACCAGTGCAGGAGTTTGCCGACATATCGGCAATATCTTCTGCTTCTGTCATAGCCCTTGCTTTGTTCTCTGTGGGTCTGTGCAGGCAGAGCACACTGTCACAGCTTGTGGCCTTGTGCTCTGCAGCTCCCATAGTGATACATAGCCCGGAAATCTTCCGGGCTATGTCACTATGAGCAGTGGAGCTCGTCCCGGAAAATTTCCGTGCGTGCCACTCAAGGGGTTAAGGGGCCCAAAAGGCCACTTTTCTCCATATAGGAAGCATAGTATTATGAATAAAGCATTATAGTTGGGGGCCCTGTTACAGATTTTGCTTCAAGTTACAACTCCGACCTAAAGCATGCAGGGATTGAACTCCCAACCTTCAGGTCATGAGCAAGAGCTTAGGACTGCATTTCTGCTGCCTTAACACTCTGCGCACACGAGGCTCAAGATGGGTATTTTGATTTAAAGTGTGACTGTTGATGTTTTATAATATAGTTATTTTATCTGATGTTCTCAAGCATATTATATGATAGATGTTTGTTTTTTAGTTTACTCTTTATTCGTAGAGGAAGTGATGTGTTGTGGCTCCGCCTCCTGTTCCCTACCTCCATATTATACACTAATATAAAGAGAGTGTTCTTATCCATGTATTTAATGCCTAAGGAAGACTCCATTCTGGGGTTGAAACTCATAATTGTTTTCTAGTAGAGTCCTTCATAGTCGAATCCATCTTGGAATTTCAAATGCTTTTAGATGGAACGATTACCGTTCAAAACATCGTTCAAACAAGCAAAAGTGATCGATAATCTTTGTTCATTTTAGGTTGGCATAAAAATCATCATTGGCTCATTCACTTATTGCTCGGTTTAGACGTCGCTTGTTCAGTCGTTACTTATACAGCGAATGTGAAAGACTGAAGATTCTTGCTTTAACAAGTCGACGATGCATCTGCCTGTGTACACAGGGTGCTGAGTGAACAAGTTAGCGATGACGTCACTCGCTTGTTTGCTCTGTCAAATGATAATAGGCTCGTCTAAAAGGACCCTTACTGGACTTTTGTATGCAGCGCCAGTGTTTTTGCTGGAAAAACAATGTAGAACAGGGGTGAGCTGATGTTTTATCTGGGTCCACTCATCCATACAAATAGCTTGACCAGAGAGAAGCCCAGGGAAAGGCTATACCCGTAGTAGTTAGCAGAAGCTTGCAGCTCCGGGTTCCTGTTTGTTCCCACAAGACCAGAATTGTTCTAGTGTCAAATGCTATTGTCTTGAAAGACCATTTTGAAAACGTTTATAGGCTTTTAAAGCTAACTATGCAGGATTGTTTGAGTATACACTATCCTACCAAAAGTATTTGTACCCCCCCCCCCCCCCCTATCAGTAGAATGGATGGAAATATCAGCTGAAGTGTATCAGGTGTTAGTAGAAAGTATGCCACAGAGAGTATCTGATGTCATTAGGGCCAAAGGAGCCCCACTAAGAAGTAACATATGTAAGCAAACACTACGTGTGATTCTTGCTCAGGTGTCCCATTGCTTTTGGTAGAATAGTATAGTTACAGATGTAGCAGAGCCAGATGTGCACTGTACAGTGTAGGCGGCTGCTTGTCTGTCTGTATCCAGGGAACTCTTTTTGTTTGGAATGACTTTGTAGATACAATTACTCATTCTGTCAGATGTTCTTTATTTAGTTAACTTTCTTATGTATATCTTCAGAAGTTGGAAAAGAAGATAAAAAAGGGCTCCATATGTGGAAAAGAATGTACAAATGTAGCAAAGCTGAACGTAATGCAATATGTTAACTAAACTGTGGCACAGAACCCTTTCTTGCCTCTTCACTAGCTTGACGATGGCTTTGGCTATGTAACTTCTTGCAGCAAGCTATGAGCATTGGGTTACATTTTTCTACATCTGTAGATATAAAAGGGCATGTGAACTAAGTATTTGTGGTCTCTAGTATGAATCAATCATCCTACAAATGACATTTCTTAGTAAACTGCATAATAAATATCTGATCACTGGGTGTCCACCTCTGGGGTCACTAGAGGGGGCTTCTGGTTCCCCTATTCCGCCATATTGGGATTAGTTTGTCACCATGATTACTGACTGGATTTCCCATCAATGTAGCTGTCTGAGGGCTGTTTTTTTGTGGGATGTGTAGTGTGATACTATTTAACCCTTTGCAATGCAATTTTGGATTCAGTGTTTCCTATGAGGCTTTCTCTGTCTGCCATTATACAATGGCGCCATCTGCTGGCTAGAGTCAGTATTGTAGTGTGGGGCATCCTGAAGAGGCCCCCGACAATAGAGCGGCCAGTAATCTACAGTAAGAATACCCTGCTGGACGTGTTCCGATATCGGAGCTGTACAGACTTCAATCAGAATGTCTTTAGACGTCAGACAGTGGATTGGAAAGGGTTAATGTACCATATAATGTAGTGAGAAAATTGTAAAAGTTGTAGCAAAATGGGAAAAAAATCCAATTGCAGCTTTTTTTTGGTTGTCCAGTTTTTATGACATACACAGTGCTACAAAAATGGCATGAGAAATTTATTCTGTAGGTCAGTACGATTACGGAGATACCAAATTTATACCGTTTTTTCCGTTAATGCAGCTGTGTGAAGGCGATATCTCCGATCGAAGCTGCTGCAGTGGGGTGCTAGCTGACTTATGCTGTGTATGAAGGAGCTCAGCTCCTGAGCCCGCTCCATGCAATCCCCATGTATATCCGCCATACATGTATGACGGATGTCACCAAGGGGTTAAACGGAATGTCTCGTATATAATTTGAATTCCATTAATTTGCTGTAAGTTTGTACAAGAGAAATAATGCAGCAGATTTACTATCGCAGTTGTGCCAGAAATATGGAGTTTGTTGCGTCAAAATTTTGGTATATATCAGTGTAGACAAATGTATTACAGATTTGCGCCAAAAAGAACAGATGCTTGTGAATTGCTAAGGCTGCTTTCACACGGGTGACAAAATTGCACAATTTTCTCCCAATGCGACAGCGCTACAAATCGCATGTATGTAAAGCCCAGGTTTTCCAATGGGTTCCTTCACATTAGTGATGTTTTAAAGGCTGTTACATTGCAAAAAAAAAATCAGCCACCGCATCCTGGCTTTGAATGGCTCGAGCACTGCAGTGATAGGCTGAGCCGCGGCACTCGAGAACCAATCAGAGCCAGCGCTTCCTGGAGGTGGGGTTTTTAAAACCCTTGACCAGGAAGTGCTGGCTGAAGACTACAAACAAGTGTGCCAGAGCTTCAGAAGGAGAAGTGTGGCAGAATGTATTGTTTTTTTTTTTTAAGTGCAGCAGGGCTTAATTTCGATATAGGGCTTATATATTTTAATACCCCCCACCCAAAAAAAAAACACAGCAAAAGAGCGCCACAGAATTGCAATATTGTACAGAATACAGCTGCGATATCGCTGTCGCCCGTGTGAAGGAGGCCTAAATGCTTTTTCAAAGTGTCTAGAAAAGGGAGCGTGAATTTGTTGAGCTGTGAAAGGATTTAGTTTTGGCATGAGCCAGTCTAGGCAGAAAAAATAGTATGAAGTCAGAATATTGGACAGCCTGAATAATTCTGCCCTAAAGTTTTATTGGTCTTAATGATGTTGATGTGTGTATATATATATATATATATATATATATATATATATATTTTTTTTTTTTATTTTTTTTTAATATGTACCGCCATATGGAGTGCACAAGCTATTACTTTCTGTGACATCAGTGTAGCAGCGGGGTGTGTGCGTTATGGCAACTGGAATGAAGTTAACAAATGTCATAAATTCTTCGTTTTCAGGAAGTGCAGAACCCCCCCCCCCCCTCCCTCCACAATACTAGGGCGAGATAGGGGAGCTGTATGTGTGTGGATAGTGTTGTGAATCTCCTTTACCTGGCCCTCCCGCAGTACAATATAGCTATTGTCAACTTGCTTAAGGCCCTTTTACACGGGATGCAGATCCGCCCAACCGTTGTCCCAGTGCTAATTGCTCCTGTGCTTTTACACAGGAGCGATGATCGTTCAGTGAATGGAAGTGAAGCAGGTTGGAAATCATTCCGGCCGTCCGCCTCCATTCACAGTAAACAGGCCAATCATCGTTCAGTTTTAATGCGTGCATGAAATGGATGAAGAAGAGAGATGAGCGAGCGTACTCGCTAAGGGCAAATACTCGAGCGAGCATTGCCTATTGCGAGTACTTGCCCGCTCGTCTTAAAAGATTCGGGTGCCGGCGGGGGGCGGGGAGCAGCGGGGAGGAATGGAGGGGAGATCTCTCTTTCCCCCCTGCTCCCTCCCGCAAATCACCGCTTACCCCCTCCGGCACCCGAATCTTTTGAGACGAGCAGGCAGGTACTCGCAAAAGGCAATACTCGCTCGAGTATTTGCCCTTAGCGAGTACGCGCGCTCATCTCTAATGAAGAACGAAAACTGAACATATTAGCATTCCTCCTTCAGCCGGTGCATGCATTACACTGCATGATCAATGTTCAGATTCCTGCAATCCGGTGGACAATTACATTGCGCAAAAATTTTTTCTTTTTTTTTATCGTAACAGAAAGTAATTGATATGTTTGTGTAAAATTAAAACCTGCTGATTCCACTGGTAAAACTGAATAATAGCCGCACGTTTCATTTGCAAGTTATTTAACCCCTTAGTGACCAAGCATTTTAAAAAAAAATCGTAACTCCTTTATTCATCCATCGACGTTGCTGTATGAGGGCTTGTTGTTTTTTGCGGGACGGGTTGTATTTTTCAATGCTACTATTTAATGTACCATATAATGTACTGAAAAACTTTAAAAACTTCTAAGTGGAGTAAAACGAAAAATAAAACAAAATTCCGCCATATTTCGGTGCGTCTTGTTTCTACAGCTTACAAACTGCAACAAAAATGACCTGATAACTTTATTCTAAGGGTCAGTACGATTACTACGATACCAAACTTATGTAGTTTTTGTTTTAAATTTTTTTTTTTATTTTCTGCCGCCATCTTCTGTGCGCAATAACCTTTTAATTTTTCCATCTACATAGTTGTGCGAGGGCTCATTTCTTGCGGGACATCCTGTACTTTGTGGTTGTACTGTTTTGGAATACATATGACTTTTTGATCACTTTTTATTGCATTTTTTCTTGGAGACAGAATGACCAAAAAAGCGCATTACTGACGTTTTTAATTTTTTTTTTGGTTGACGCTCATTGTGTGGGATAAATAATGTATTACTTTGATAGATCTGACTTTTACGGATGCAGCGATACCAAACATGTGTTTTTATTTTATGATTTTGATTCTTTTATTTAGTCTAACCAATGACCTGTAAATACACAGTTCATTAATTACCTTACTGGTGGATGATCCGCAGTGCTTACACCACGTGGAAACATACCCTATATGTTACATAAACCTACCCTTATAGTGTTCAGTCAGCTTGGCATGTAAGGGCTTAGTCACACGGGCGCTTTTTCGTGCGTTTTTTTTTTTTTGTGTGCAAAACTGATGCGCACAAAAATCACATGACTGAAGCAAGCGTCACGGCTGAAAAAAACGCTGCTAGCAGCGTTTATCAGCCCAAAGGGCTTGGTCACACGGGTGCTGCCCGCTATCCTCTGCCACGGCTGTGCCACAGCTGTGGCAGAGGAGAGCGATGTTCACCAATTGAATTCAATGGAGCCGGCAATTGAATTGATTTTCGGGGAAGGGCTTCAAATATATGCCCTTGCCTGAAAACCATCCAAAAAGTGTAAAAAATAAAAAAATATACATACTCACCTTTTAGCATCTGCCGGAGATCAGCTGCGTCCAGCCGGCTCTTCTCCTGAACTGCTTTTTGTAGTATTCAGCAGACAGGGATTTAAAATCCCCGCCTGCTGAATAGGCTGCCTCTGATTGGTCACAGCTCTCAGCCAATCAGAGGCAGCACTCACTCACCCATTCATGAATTCAGACTATTGTGTTTTTTAAAATATATTTTTGGGGGATTTTTAAACATTTACATTGTGTGAAACAATAATTCCAAGTGAGGTACAAAAAAAGTATGTTATGTGTTATGTTTAACAGGGGAATTTGTAAACACATAAACATAGTATAAAAGGTAAAGTGGCCCGCGTGAAAATTGCAATATTTCAGGATCTTCAATGTGGATTAGCACAAAAAAAATTTAAAAAGCAACAAAATAGTTACTTTTTTTCATGATAAATAAGCATTTCCAGCTGACACATTGCCGTTATGATAGTAGCTGACATTGTAATTGGAATAATTATATGGAGGCGATATGAGCCAATTGAGCATAATTTGATTTCCAGCCAGACTTACACATCTATCACTTACATGCACTCTCCTTATAGCTCAACTTCTTCATAAACGTGGAACTTTGTGATCAGCTGCAGCCAGATGACTGCACACTGTGTACAGAAGATCTACACTCATGTATATTCATGATTTTGTTTTGCCTGCAAATATTATTTTTGGTCTTATGTATCTATCTCATGATTAAATAACTGCACTTTCCTTCCAGCAATGTCACTCAAAAACTTTTCTCCATAAACTCTTAACTAAACCGAACAATACTCAACTACTCAACTTATCCATTTTATGTTATTACTAGCTCATTACCCGGTGTTGCCCGTGCATTTTATTTTTAGACAAGAAAAGAATTTAAATATATATATATATATATATATATATATATATATATATATATATAAATTAGTATATGAGGAGGAGGTCATCTGTGTAATATATTAGTATATGAGGAGGAGGTCGTCTGTGTAATATATTAGCATATGAGGAGAAGGTTGTCTGTGTAATATCTTACTGCATGAGGAGGAGGTCGTCTGTGTAATATCTCACTGCATGAGGAGGAGATCATCTGTGTAATATATTAGTATATGAGGAAGTAGAGGTCGTCTTTGTAACATATTAGTATATGAGGAGGAAGAGGTCATCTGTGTAATATATTAGTATATGAGGAAGAAGAAGTCATCTTTGTAATATGTTAGTATATGAGGAAGAAGAGGTCGTCTTTATAATATATTAGTATATGAGGAGGAAGAGGTCATCTGTGTAATATATTAGCATATGAGGAGGAGGTCATCTGTGTAATATCTTACTGCATGAGGGGGAGGTCGTCTGTGTAATATATTAGTATATGAGGAGGAAGAGGTCATCTGTGTAATATATTAGTATATGAGGAGGAGGTAGTCTGTGTAATATCTTACTGCATGAGGAGGGGGTCATCTGTGTAATATATTGGTATATGTGGAGGAGGTCGTCTGTGTAATATATTAGTATATGAGGAAGAAGAAGTCATCTTTGTAATATATTAGTATATGAGGAGGAAGAGGTCATCTGTGTAATATATTAGTATATGAGGAGGAGGTCACCTGTGTAATATCTTACCGCATAAGGAGGAGGTCGTCAGTGTTATGTCTTACTGCATGAGGAGGAGGTTGTTGATGTGATATACTGGTATATGAGGAGGAGGTCACCTGTGTAATATTAGTATTTGAGAGGAGGAAGTTGTCCGTGTAAGATATTATTATCTGCGGAGCAAGAGGTCTGTGTAATACTGGCGTAATTAAAAATCAAAAACTCACTGACTTGCCCTGTAATTTTTGTTGCCAATAGCAACCAATCACAGCTCAGATTTCACTTGTTATACTGCTGAGGTAAAATGAAAGTTGCACTGTGATTGGTTGCTATGGGCAACACAGATCTCCTTTTGGGCAGCTTTTATAAGGGTGGGTAGTGGGCTCATTTCTATGTGGTACATAGTGGCTTAGTGCCGGTGGGAAACTGTGTGGTAGTTGGAGCAGAGGAGGAGGTTGCCTGTGTAAGATATTATTATCTGACGAGCAGGAGCTCTGTGTAATATATTAGTATTTGAGGAGGAGGAGGTCGTCTGTGTAATAGATTAGTGTATGATGAGGAGGAGGAGGTCATCTGTGTTAGATAAGACTGTGAAATAAAAACCATCTGCTCAAGTGCAATCCAGCACCCCCCCCCCCCCAACCCAGGGGTAGTGGGGCTGTGTTATTCCTCCTTCCCCCACCAAAAAATTTGTCCCCATGGGATAAGATACATATGTACGAAGTTTGGTTGCAATTGCTCCAGGCGTTCATGAGTTATGGTGGCACATGCACATACATACATCCTATTTTGTATGGATAGATTATGCCCCGTTAGTAAACAGCTCTTTGTAGGGCAGGAAACTTGTAGGAGGTCAAGACGTTATTTCCCACCTTTATTGGTAGTTTTGGGGATTATAGCAATGTTATAAGTATTTTGAATGTGTTATCTATGGTTTATCTGTTACAGGTTGTGGTGGGGTTCTGAGCGGACAAGGGACTGGTGCTGTGAGAGGCAGATGTGGAACTACAGGGAGGACAGGAGCAGATGTGGTGGTGAAGGAGTGAAGATAGGGAGATTTTGCTGTGAGGGGAACAAGCAGGAATAGGGTGTAAATGTGAGAGGGACAACTCCAATGGGCACTGATTACAACAAATCAGCAATACACCTCAATTATACAACACATAGTAGTACCACCAAATGTTTCAACCCAGCAACAGAGAATTCCATGCAGGAAAAAAGTGTCATCCACGCTTGCTTGCAGAATAAAATATATAGGGTGCCTGCACACGAACGGAATTTCCAGCGCGTTATTTTATGCACATTGTCCGCCCCAGACCGCAGCCAATATACTCCTATGAGGATCCGCAGTTGTCCCCAGACGGATCGATTTGTATCGCGTTTTTTCACGCGCGTGAAAAAATCTGCGACCTGTTCTAATTTGGGTCAGATTCTGCGCGTGAAGCCTCCAATACAAGTGAATGGGTACTTTTTTTCACGCAGTACATCCGCAGTGCAGCTGCAGATGGAGTCACTGGTTGCTATGACTACAGGAAGTAGGCATGGTAGGAGACGTCCCAACACACAGCAGAGCTTCACAGGCAAATTTGTAGAGGGAGATAGGTAGTATTTCTTGCCAATGCAGGATGTAAGAATGCAAAATCTGTAGTAATGAATTCCTCTTGTGAATTTTTTTGCAGTGACTGAAATAAAGTCACGCTGGAGAAGCGCCTGAAAAAAGTTACATGGATCAACCATGCCCACAAAGACATCTGCTCACCGGGTGAAAGCATGTTGTCAGAATAATTTAACAGTGCTCGCACAAGCAAGAGGGACAAAACGGAGTCTAGGTGTTGGTTTTTAAGCTGTTTTCCAAGGAATGGGCAGTTCTCTAGGGGTTGGGTTTACAATAAGGGGTGTCTGCTGGTTTTTCTGCGCGTTTTTTTCCGCAACACATCCGCGTATATCCGCGCGTGATTTTTCACGCATCCGCACCTATCCGCAAGCACATTTAGGTACCATACGCGCGTGAAAATCCGTTAGCGGAATCCGGAACGCTCGTGTGCAGGCGGCCATAATCTTCCTTTATTTAGACATATTTAAAATTGCCAGGTATACACATCTCTGGACCAGACGCGTATCGGCTGCACAGAGCCTTCGTCAGTTGATTGTGAGATATATGAAGTGAGCAAGCTGACAGCACAGCACACCATTTTCAAGTGTCTGTTTCAACCCAGCAGTGGCAGTCTGCACACAGTCCTAAGGTAACCCAAAAGTAGCCCAAAATCTTGTCTGCAACTTTTTTTTTTCTGAGGGCCCACCTCACTTACCTATATCCAGTGTGTTTGATACCGTAGTAAGTGAAGCATATTTAGACATCTGTTGGGGGTACACTGATGCACAGAGCTGCAGGATGATGTGGACTATCTGTTGCAGTCTCTCTAGCTGAAGCTTTATTCCCTCAGTGATGTCAGTTCTGCATATTATAAAGCTGTAATTCTCAACTGCAGGCTGTTTCTTTCTTGTGCCACTGTTTCTATGATGTACCACAAGGCTCTGTCCTAGGCCCAGTGTTGTTCAACATTTTTATAAAGGATCTAGAGAAGGGAATTGAGGAGAAACTGACAATGCATAGCTAGAAAGGATGGCTAACACTTCAGAAGAGAGAGGATTCAAAAATATCTAGACAAGCTTGCACAGTGGACGGCGACTATCAGAATGATATTTAACAAGGAGAAATGCAAAGTACTACATCTAAGTAAGAAAAATGAAAAAGCACATACAGAATGGGAGGAATTAGGCTAAGCAGCAGCACATGTGAAAAAGACTTGGGTATACTAATAGATCACAGACTGAACATGAGTCAACAATGTGACGCAGTAGCAAAAAAGCCAAACACAATTCTGGGCTTTTTGAGTCTAGATCGTGTGAGGTAATTATCCCTTTCTTCTCTTCTTTAGTCAGACCTCATCTGGAATACTGTGCCCAATTCTAGGCATCCCAATTAAAAAAAAATAGACAAACTGGAACAAGTTCAGAGAAGAGCTACCAGGATGGTGAGTGGTCTGCAAACCATGTCCTATTAGGAATGGTTAAAAGATTTGGTAATGTTTAGCTTGCAAAAAGTAAGGCTGAGAGGAGACTTAATAGCTGTCTATAAATATATGAAGGTCTGTCACAGTGCAGAGGACTCAGCCCTATTGTAATGGACCGGTTCAGGTTTGGGGTCTTAGCAGAGGTGT
Source organism: Eleutherodactylus coqui (assembly GCF_035609145.1). Classification (NCBI taxonomy): domain Eukaryota; kingdom Metazoa; phylum Chordata; class Amphibia; order Anura; family Eleutherodactylidae; genus Eleutherodactylus; species Eleutherodactylus coqui. The sequence continues at coordinate 61,828,104 of NC_089837.1, forward strand.
AATTTGAAGCTCCTGGGCCCCAATGCAAAACCTTTAACAGGGCCCCCAACTATAATGCTTTATTCATAGTACTGGGCTCCCAATATGGAGAAGAGAGGCCTTATGGGCCCCCTAAGGCTCCTGGGCCCGGGTGCAACTGCATCACCTGTAGCCGCTATAGTTACGCCCGTGGGCCTTAGTATTGCAACCAATGCGGGCAGATCATGGTCAGGGGAAGCCAGAGGTCAGTACTAGGGTAGTTTCTGTTGCAGTACAGAGGAGCAGGCATAGAGCCTAGTCAGGGGAAGCCAGAGGGCAATACACGGATAGTAGCAATTGCAGTTTCAGAGGAGCAGGCAGATGGTGGAGCCTGAGTATAGGCTTGGAGCACAAATAATAACGCAATGAGGAAGTCGAAGGGCCACGCTTTTATGGGAGGTCCAATCTTGGAGAACAGGGTGGAGCCAAACAGGAAACATGGACAAAATCAAGCAGGGTAGCTATCCAAAGGGCTGGGTAACTCAGCAGGTAGAGCCGCCGCCTGGAGTACAGGAGCCCCTGAGTTCGAGTCCTGACACCTATTCTCATTTGCACAAGGAAAGACTAAAATGGAATTAAACTGAAATGGAGGAGATACAGATTAGATATTAGAAAAAAACATTCTGACAGTGAGGGTGATCAATGAGTGGAAGATGTTGCCATGGTAGGTGGAAAGTTCTCCTTCAATGGATGTCTTCAGGTTGAACAGACATCTGTCTGGGATGATTTAGTGAATCCAGCATAAAGTAGATGACCCTGGAGGTACCTTCCAACTTTATGATTCTATGAAACCCTCTCTAGAATCTCCAGAAATTTTCTTGCAAGCTGACTACTCACTTCTCTTGCAGCTCTCTCCCTGCAATGCAGTCTCTTAAGGGTGACCACCACTTCAGCTTGCTGCTCTCTCACCTGGTGACCAGTTCCTATGATTCCAGCCCAAATATCCAACTTGATCTATGCAGCCAATCTGATGCAATACACAAAACTCCATAGAGAAATACACAAAATGCAATGATTTATGATGGTCAGAAGAAGCCATCCTTATATCATCCAAGGGAGACATAATTTGAGTTCCTTACATTGGTGCTGTGAGGGGGAGATGTGCTGCTTCAGGGATGAAGAGCTGTTGCCTAAAAAGCTGATGTGGTTCTGCAGGGAAGAGTGCTGTGAGGGGGAGATGTGGCGCTGCAGGGAGGAGGTGTTGGTGCTGTGAGGGGGAGATGTGGTGTGCAAGGAGGAGGTGTTGGTGCTGTGAGGGGGAGATGTGGCGCTGCAGGGAGGAGGTGTTGGTGCTGTGAGGGGGAGATGTGGCGCTGCAGGGAGGAGGTGTTGGTGCTGTGAGGGGGAGATGTGGTGTGCAAGGAGGAGGTGTTGGTGCTGTGAGGGGGAGATGTGGCGCTGCAGGGAGGCGGTGTTGGTGCTATGAGGGGGAGATGTGGTGCTACAGGGAGGAGGTGTTGGTGCTGTGAGGGGGATATGTGGCGCTGCAGGGAGGGGGCATTGATTTAGTGCTGTGATAGGCTGAAGTATTTCTGCAGAAAGGGGGCGTTGTGCTGTAAGAGGGAGATGTGGCGTTGCAAGGAGGGAGTATTGGTGCTATAAGAGGGAGATGTACAGTGGTGCTGCTCGGAAGGGGCTTCATTGGAATCCTTTGAGGTAGAACAATTATACCAATGCGGCCTTCAAAGCAAAAGAGATTATGCATTCCCGATTTAGATCCATGGTAACTTTTACATACATTACCCTACTTTGGGCTTTGCAAATTATATATTTTGTAACTGAAGTCTGTTGGCTTCATGGTCTAAAAAATACCCAACTGCTTATAAAATTGTGTCCAATGACTAAAATAAATGAAGAGCTCCAGTGACTGGGAATTGCTCGTACTCCGCTCTGAGCCTCCATGAAGTAATGTGTAGCTGGAATAATCATTTCCCATCTCAGACATTGAAACTATATCAGGCGACAGAAGTGGGACACACACTGAGCATTAGTCTCAATTTATAGGCAAATGTATCCCGCTCCTTGGCAACTATATTAGAATGGGTCTACTTAAAATGCACAAATCTTTGTTACATGTATTAGAGTCATTAATGTTGATCCTGTTGTCACCCCGACTTACTTACATTGCGGTAATACAATTTATAAAATATTCATTCTATTCCGCTTTCAGCTGGATTTAGGCTCAAACTAGACTGATTCCCTTATTTGCCTCTTTGGAATAACCTTTCAGATGAGTGGCTTCTGTTTGTGCTTCATTTTAACAGTCTTTCTCGATGATTACATTACATTTAAGCATTGAGTGGTTATTACTGTTGTATTTAGTCTAAATTTAATATTATGGAAATGGTTTCATGTCCGCCTCATTCGCATTTTGATTCCATTATCCATCATATTTGCCAATGCATTAGTTTAAGATTGGAGTGTTTTTGCATTAGTATTTGTTTAGAAATGCTTGTTTAAGGGCTTATTTCATCAAAAATATCACCTATCAACAGGCTAGGTGATAAGTATATATTCATTGGGGATCTGACCGCTGGGACCCCCAGGGATCACAAGAATTGATCCCGGTTAGGCCTCGTTCACACAGAAAATTGCAGTGTTATCATATCGCTGGCCTGTGCGATATCACTGTGGTTTCTCGCGATGATACCATGATTTTGTAGCGCTACAAAGCCGCGCTACTTTGTAGCACCACATGCGTGGATTTTTGAGGATAGGGCTTGGAATATAAACCAAACCCGAAAATAAGCCCTAGCTGCAGAAAAAAATAAGTATACATCACCTTAAAAGCACTGTCCAGGGCTCCGCTGCAGCTTCTTCCCGGTTCTTCATCTCTTCTGGCCAGGGATTGAAAAATCCCTACCTCCTGGAAGCGGTGGCTGGGATTGGCTGATGCTTATCTAATCAGATCCAGTGTTCGATAAATGACTGTGATTGGTTCATCGAGCACTGGCTGTGATTGGCTAAGCGTCAGCCAATCAGAGGCAGCGCTTCAAGGAGGCAGAGATTTTTCAATTGCTGTGCAGAAGAGATGAAGAAGAATAGTGTCAGGGACCCGGGAAGAAGATGCGGCTGGACTGACGGGGCTTCTAAGGTGATGTATGTGTTTTGTTTTGTTTTTATTTCCTGCATCTAGGGCTTAGATTAGGGCTTTGACAGTAAGATTTCCTACTGTCAAAGTTGCATCGCACTACACGAAAATCGCGTTTTCGTGCGATGCAATGCAACAGAGAGGAAAGCTCCATAGGCAAACATGGGCTACAAAACCTCATGAGTTGCAGGCATATCACCGGACCTGCTTTCGGGATGTCGCATGCTACAAACCATCGCATATGTCAATTAACCCATAGGAAAGCATGGGATTCACATTCATGCGATTTGTAGCATTGTAGCAATGCGACTTTGTCGCCCAGGTGAACGAGGCCTTAGTGAATGCAGCAGCAATGCACATGCATGGTCATTGCTCCATTCACAGTCTATGGAGGCAGCTGAGCTATGCATTTATATCCTTCAGTTCAACAGAACACTCCATTCATAAGGAAGACTTGGGCTGTATTCTCATGATCCCTGGCCATGGCCGGCCTTAGCTTTATGTGACCCGTGTGATCACACAGAGCGCTGACAACCAGTTTGTTGGAGCCAGACAGATGTAGGTTGGGACCAATCACCCTCTTTAGGTCAAACTGGCCAGATAATCTTCTTGCTCTGTGCAACGTCTTCTTGTGGAGCTACATGAAACCTCCTACTTCTGCTGGTTCTGTTTCTTCCCCTCTGATATTCTGAGGCATTGCTGCCAGCCCATCAGCACACCCACAAGAAAATCACTTAGTTCTTCTGCTGTGTTTATGTTATTTGCTTGATTCTGATATTGTAATTGTGTACTGAGTTTGGTTTGTTCTTTATATCTGTACTAAGCTTGGTTCTGGTGCTGTATTTATGTTATGAGCTTGTTCTGGTATCGTATCTACGTACTGATGTTGGTTTATGCTTAGAGATGAGCGAGCATACTAGCTAAGGCAAATTACTCGTCTCAAAAGATTCGGGTGTCGGCGGGGGAGAGCCGGGAGGAAAGGAGGGAAATATCTCTCTCTCTCCCCTCGCTCCCCCCTGCTCACTCTCGCAACTCACCACTCACCCCCGCCGGCACCCGAATCTTTTGAGACGAGCGGGCAGGTACTTGCAAAAGGCAATACTTGCTTGAGTAATTTGCCTTAGCGAGTGCGCTCGCTCATCTCTATTTATGTTGTATTTATGTTATGAGTCTGGTTCTGATGCTGTATTTATGTTTTGAGTTTGGCTCTGGTGCTGTATTTATGTTATGAGCTTGGTTCTGGTGCTGTATTTATGTTTTGAGCTTGGCTGTGCTTCTCTATTAATTTTATTGGTTTGGTTCAGGTGCTGTATTTATATTATAAGCTTGGCTCTGATGCTGTATTTATGTTATGTGCAATATACTGTATATCACTTTTTTCTGGAGGGGCACCAAAAAAATTCTGCAGCATTTCTGCATCCAAAAAACAGTCAAAATCTGTACCATTGGAGCGGATTTTGACTGGAAATCAGCCGCATATCAGCAGCTGATTTCATACAATACGGCTCTCCCCCTCACCTCCTTCGAAGGCTTCCTGCTGTCAGCACTACCCAGCGTCCGATTCCTAGCGGCCTGTAGTGGTCTCACTTGACCACTGGGAACTGGATGCCGGGAGCGCTGACAGCAAGTAGCCTACGGAGGAGGTGAGGGGGAGCGCCGTATAGTATGAAATCTGTGCAGATATGCCGCTGATTTTCAGTCAAAATGGTTTTTCGATGTGGAAATTTCTGCCACATGTAAACATACCCTAAGTCAGCTTGAGGTATGCTGCCACGTTCAGAGTGACCCTAGTAGTAATAGTGTCCCCTATGTTGGCATTAGTAGTAATAGTGTGCCCTATATCGGCTCCAGTATTAATAGTTACCCCCACATTAACCCCCCACCCCCTAAGACTGATTTACTTAAATCCTCCTCCTCATTTTCTCAGCGTAGCTGTGGGCGAAAGTGTGTGCACCAGCAGCAGTGCCTCCTCCCTTCTTCTCTCCAGCTGTGGATCCAAGAAGGAGAAGTAAAGGGAGGAAGATCCCGAATGCACACACTACCGTCAGTGTGTGCATCCCTCTTACAGCCAGAGATCAGCCAATAAACAAGAGCTCCTTCAGCATGCTCAATAATGCTGACCCAAAATTTGGTGCAAATTGTGGCGTGTGCAGCAATTCTTGTCAAAATTTTGGGCGAATCTGCAAAGTCCATCTCCATAGGAACCTATTAATCCATTATGGTAAGTCTCTAACATAGGTTTCTGAAGCTGGACTCATGTGGATCAGATGATTACTTTGCCTAGCACCATTACAAAAAAGGCTTGTTAAAGGGAACCTGTCACGCCCCCACAGGACCATAAACTAAGTGCAGACAGGGTATGTGACGGAGACCGGGGTTAGGTATTTTTTTACACTCACCCGCCCGCTGCTGCTGATTGCTTCGGCGCTGCAAATCCGATTCTTTGTGTGTGCAGTCTTCTATACAAATCTATGGGAGAGCACACGCATGGCACTATGAAAAGAGTCAGATTTACAGTGCCGGCATGATGTTCAGCGGCAGGTACTGCGGGAATCGGGAGTGGTTGAATATAAAAAAATATCTCATTGGCTCCCTGTCACATCCCCTAATAGCACCATAACTTAGTGTATTGTGCTCTGGGGATGTAACAGGTTCTCTTTAAGCTGAGATAACCCCTTTAATGATGCTTAGCTGCAATACCAGGTACAACCTATGGATGAGGGTGGTGCTGTGTTTGAAATAAAGCAGCCACATTTTTTTGTACCCTCATATAACCTATTTCAAATTACAGAATAACCAAAATTACTGTTGTCAGAATAGTCAAGGGACCTTTCCTTTCCATTCTTTACATAACTAGGACAATGCTCCATGCATCACGTTGGACTGATGAATTGTAAATTTCTGTGCTTTTGTGAAGAAGATGGAGAAAACAAAGAATACATTGCATTCATTAGACTTCTTTGTTACATTGTCTCTTTGACATTTTATATTAAGCATTTAATGAGTTTTACTCCCCGTACAAAGTCTAAGTTCATAGTGTGCGCTGAAAGAAAACCTGTCTATAAGTAAAATATAGTGCTGGTATAAAGTGTTTGCCCTCTTTTCTGTCCTTTGTCATTGTATGTTAGTCGAATTGAAGAGTGATCTTTAAATAACATGCAAAGTAGAACAGAGCCTTGAGAAAAAAGAAAACTTTTACTACACTGACAATATTGTAGGCATTTCAGTTTTGGATATAAAGACACCGACCCTTTCATCATTGGAGCCTCTCTATATTGGAATTCTACCCGTGACCCCGGAGTGCAGCATAAAACCAAGTGACAAGTTTTCCGTGGATCAGTTTCAATGTGACTCCACATTAGATGGGAAAATCCAACGATCTAAGCGACTTCCAACGAGGCCTGGTCATCGGGGCTAGACTGGCAGGGGTTGGGATTTCAAAGATTGACAACCTTGTAGGGTTTTCTCAGACAACAGTATAGAGAGTCTATCGAGAATGGTGTGCTTGAGAAAAAATATCCAAGAGGATCCTGTGGATGTAAAGAACTCATCGATGGAATGGGAATGCCAATGATCATTCTGACAAACAGGTGGTGCACAGTCAAGCAAATTGCATCTAAATACAACACTGGTGCTCCAAGTCCCGTGAACTCATCATTCTTACTTGTCAGTTGACCAGTTCCCGCACCATTGCAGTCTAAGAGAAGCAAAAACACGTAACTCCAGTGGTCAAAAGAGCTCAAAAGTTGGATCACCAAGTAGTAGAAAAACATTGCCTGCTTGCACAAAATTCTCACCTTCCATCAGATGGTGCAGCAGAAATCTAGATTCATCTGACCAGGTGATGTTTTCCACTGCTCAGTAAATCTATTTTTGCATTGCTTTGCCCACTGGAATCTCGTCTTGCTGTTTCTCTGGAATTGGTTATCAGCTGTTAAAGACCAATTGTACTAAGGAATGGTAAGTTGTGTGAACAGTGCATCAGCAGCTGTTTGCTTTACTGTGTACTGCCTGTTCATAAGAATAATTCTTGATGTCCTCCTCTGACCCCTTCCATCGACGAGTTGTTTACATCTAAGGGATTCACTTTTGCTGGATATGTTTCCTTGATCACCCCATTCTCTGTATACCCTCCACGAGAAAACCCTTCAAGGTTGGCAGTCCATGAAATCCTGGTCCCGGCTAGTCTAGCACAGATGACCAGACCTTGTTAGAAGTCAATCAGATCGCTAGATTTCCCCATCTAATGTGGATTCACACTGAAACTGATCCACAGAGAACTTGTCACTTGATTTTATGTCACACTCCGAGTTAACGGGTCTAATTTTCAAAGTAGAAAGCTCCAATCGTGAAAGGGCCCATGTCTCTTATCAAGTGGCCATTCAGTATAGATGGGCATATTATGGCTTCCAGACTCTCATACATGACTGCGCTGCATACACGGGGTTAATGCCTGTATATCTTCTGTATTTTTTCCATTTACCATCTGCTTGTTCTCGCTCTCTCTTCTTGCAACATTATATACGAGAAATAATAATGGCTCTAAGATCTTATCATTTGCATTCTCATCTACAGCAGAGAGAAATTTATTATATATACAGATTCATTGTCCCTTAGTGACTAGAATATTGCTACTTTTCACTTCAGATCCAACACTGTGATTTAAGCGAGCGTTGTGCGGTGGTGTATATTTACAGGGTGTATTTTAGGAAAACAATACATTTTACTTTTTACAGTTATATCCTTAAATCTCTTCCCCCACATTACGTGATCTACGTTTTATAGTCCCAGCTTTTTCCCATGATTTAAATCCGGCAACATCAGAAGACGGAAACCATGTCTATGTAACAGAACAGAACCCTGAGCTCAGAGGCGTAACTTGAAGCTCCCGGGCCCCGATGCAAAGCTTGTAACAGGGCCCCCAACTATAATGCTTTACTCATAGTACTGGGTTCCCTATATGGAGAAGAGAGGCCTTACGGGCCCCCTAAGGCTCCTGGGCCCGGGTGCAACTGCATCCCCTGCATCCTCTATAGTTACGCCCCTGCCTGAGCTCACCATTGTATGCCAAATGTAACCCAGAAAGGACGGGTAAATACTCATGGGCCGGCCTTCTTATATTTGATTGTTCGCAATAGCTCCAAAGTTTGGAGAAAAAAGGTATTAAAAGGTGTGTAGGCTATTTCAATTATTTATTTTTATTGCTATTGAAGAGGGGATTATTATTGCTATTGAAGAGGGGATGCTGGGAGGAGATGGTGGGGTATTCACTGATTCAAAAGGGGTAGAGATGACCTACGAAGGATCAGTCTGAGCTAAGCACATTCTTTCAGCTTGACCAGGGTTTGAATAGGGTTTTCCTATCGATGTAGGCAAAGGAACTACCAAGTCTTTGTGGCCACATCGGGTCGGGGAGAGTTCTTGCAGCAAAATGGACCCACGGCAGAGCGGGGAACCATAGGGGACTGCTGTACAAAGTATAATCATGTGGTGTTGTTATGCTGCTGAAAAACTTTTTAATAACTGTAGCAACAATAAAATACAAGACCTGGAAACTGGCTTTTGGTATAACACTATAACATCTGTCCCATTTTTCAGGTTTTACAGTTGCCCATTGAGTGAGGAGCAAGTCCATCTCTGTTCTGCTTTCATGGGAATGTGTACTCACACTAGTCATAGAATCCATAGAATGGTAGAGTTGGAAGGCACCTCCAGGCTCAGTGCAGGATTCACTAAATCATCCCAGACAGATGTCTGTCCCGTCTCTGTTTGAAGACTTTCATTGAAGGAGAACTCATCACCTCCCATGGTAACCTATTCCACTCATTGATCCCCCTCGCTGTCTAATATCTAATTTGTGTCTCCTCCCTTTCAGTTTCATCCCATTGCTTCTAGTCTTTTCTTGTACAAATGAGAATAGGGCTGATCCCTCTGCACTGTGACAGCCCTTCAGATATTTGTAGACAGCTATTAAATCTCCTCTAAGCCTTCTTTTTTGTAAGCTAAACATTCCCAGATCCTATAACCGTTACTCATAGGACATGATTTGCTGACCACTCACCATTTTGGTAACTCTTCTCTGAACTTGCTCTAGTTTCTCTATTTTTTTTTTTTTAAATGAAGTTTGACTAAGGAAGAGTAGAGGGGGATAATGACCTCACATGATCTAGCCTCTATGCTTCTCTTAATACATCCCAGAATTGTGTTTGCCTTGGTATCCTTTATCATACTGAGGTATAGATGGCAGCAGCCAGATAAAATGTCCTTCTGCCAGTAGCTATGCAAGATGGGAATGTGGTTAGCTCAGTCTTTGCCTGGGTGTGCAAACTTTGTCACTATCAATAGCATTTCAGCCAATGCAGAAGCCCAAAGGCCAGTAGGGCTGTAGCCTTTCCAACACATGCTACTCAAAGGAAACTCTCTTGCTCCTGCTTGTACAGCATAGCTGCCTCACTCTGGCCACTTCCTGTTCCCACGTAGAGACTTAGTGACCACGCTTCCGCCCGCACTTAAACGTATAAGTACATAAGAGTACTAATAAGATCATAAATAAAACAATACAACAATTACATTACAGTTTGCCAAAAATAGGAAATGATGCAACCTAACTTACTGGTGACATATGGGAGTTTCTCCCAATCGATGGATGATCCAATGGTGCAATACTCACCACATATCCTAAGGATATGTCAAAAATGTCTAGAGTGAATACCCCTTTTAACCTTAGCCCCTATATTCCATCAGTTTTGTCTATAACATGCAAAAAAGTAAAAAATGTTGTAACATTAAAGGGTTTGTCCCAAAATCTAAAGTTATCCCCTAGCCACAGGATAGGAGATAACTTTATGATCAGTGGGGGTCTCACTGCTGAGACGCCCACTTATCCTGAGAATGGGGTCCCATACCCCACTGTTCTCATCAGTGCTGGGTTGCCTCCCCCCCCCCCCCCCCCCCCAGTTGTGTCAGACTGAATGGTGCATTGGCTGTGCATGTGTGATCTCCACTCCATTAAAATTTGGAGAAAATTCTGTCACTAGGCCAGAGGGGATAGGGGTATATTACCTGCAGATGTTCTTTTTTAACTATCCGTCGAATCTGCTGAGTTCGGGTTCTGTTTTTAGCTGTCCAAGATGGCTGATATTATCTTCAGACTACCTAATCCCTACAGTGCATTGGTGGTTTTAGACTACTAATGCACTATACCTGCTATCTGATAGGCCAGGGTTGCTCAGGGAATCAACACTGAACAATCAGAGAACTGTGCATAGTGTACATTAGGTAGTTAGAAAGTTGTGGCCGTCATCTTGGTTGGCCATGACCTGGATTTTAGCCAATCAGCAGTGGTTTGAGTAGCCAAACTCTTTGGGAACTTGGTGATTGTTAACCCATGCAACAAAAAATAAAGGCAGCACTTCCAAGAAATAAATTAAATGTGAAGGTGCATGAAAGCCATGGCTGTGACAAATACAGTAACAGAAACACAGGCCTCAGCACTCATCCACATTTACTATCTGAATAAAATTGCACATGTGTTGTTTGTACCAACCACATAAACTTGTAAGGTTCTTAGAGCACAGTTTGATTATATATAGTGTGAATGAGTGTAATATGTTGGACAAAACCAGTCTAAGGCCTCATGCCCGGTCGGATTCCGATTGCAAAATATCACAGCGTAATCGGACCCGGTGCCCCCAAGAGACCCTATAATCACCTGTCCTGATCCGCCGCGAGTGTCTTTGCCAGTGAGCTGGCACGCATGCGCAGTGCAGTGCATGAAACACCGGCACTAGGCCGCAATACATCCGCAGTAGTCATTGAAAAGTTACTATAGCCCATTGATTAGTGCGTATAACAATTTACTGCATTTGATTAGCTTTATAACCCCTTTATCTGCAATAATAATAATCTTTATTTGTATAGCGCCAACATATTCCGCAGCGCTTACATAGACAGGGGGAATACAGAAAGACAAAAAATACAAACATTACAGAACTACGGTTACATAGTAATTAGAGATGAGCGAACACGTTCGGCCCCGCCCCTTTTTCGCCCGAACACCGAACTTTGCGAACACCTCGGTGTTCGGGCGAAAAAGTTCGGGGGCCGCCGTGGCAGCGCGGGGGGGTGCGGCGGGGAGTGGGGGGGAGAGGGAGAGAGAGAGGGCTCCCCCCTGTTCCCCGCTACTGCCGCCCGCGCCGCCGCGCATCTCCCCGCCCCCCGGCGGCACCCGGACACTTACGCGCGAACACTGCAGTGTTCGCTAAAGCCGGTGTCCGGGTGCGAATGTGTCCGTAACGGACACGTTCGCTCGTCTCTAATAGTAATCAGTTGATGGAAACAATAGAGGTGAGGGTCCTGCTCCAACGAGCTTACATACTACAAGTAATGGGGGGATGCAGAAGGTAAAGGGGCTAGGGATGTGCGCGGTGTGGTGAGGTGGACAGTGAGGGATTCTATACACATAGAAAATGGTCAGACATTTAGCCGTGTGACAGCAGAATCGGTATGACTGCAGGAGCGGTGTATTGTGGCTAGTAGGGATTGCAGTCAATAGGTCAGGGAACATGTTATCAGGCGGAGTACAGATGGATTTGTTTAGGGAATGCGGTATGCCTCCCTGAAGAGGTGCGTTCTTAGAGCACGCCTGAAGTTCTGCGAGTCCTGGATTGCTTGGGTAGCCTTTGGTAGTGCGTTCCAGAGGACCGGTGCTGCTCTGGAGAAGTCTTGGAGGCGGGAATGAGAAGTTTGAATTAAAGGGGCACGCAGTCTGGTTTCGTTAGCAGAGTGAAGAGCCCAGGCTGGGTGATGGAGGGCTTTGTGGATGACGTTAGCAAGTTTAAATTGAATTCTGTATTTAACAGGCAGCCAGTGCAGTGACCGGCACAGGGCAGAAGCACCCGAGTAGCGACTGGACAGGAAGATGAGCCTGGCTGCCGCATTCAGGATGGATTGGAGAGGGTAGAGTCTGGTGCAGGGGGGGCCAATCAGCAAAGAGTTGCAATAATTGAGCCGAGAGTGGATGAGGGTAACAGTAAGCGTTTTTAGCGTGTCCATAGTGAGAAAAGAGCGGATTCTTGCGATGTTCTTGAGGTGCAGCTGACATGTTCAGACAAGAGATTGGATGTAGGGGGTAAAAGAGTCGAATATGACCCCAAGGCAGTGGGCATGTTGTCTAGGAGTTATGGTGGCGCCACACACTGAGATGGAGATGTCAGGATGAGGTCGGTTAGTGGAGGGTGGAAATACCAGTAAGTCAGTTTTAGAGAGGTTTAGTTTTAGGTAGAGAGAGGACATAGTGTTAGATACAGCGGACAGACAGTCAGTGATGTTTTGGAGGAAAGGTGCAGAGATGTCACGGGAAGAGGTGTATAGCTGGGTGTCGTCAGCATACAGGTGGTATTGGAGGCCAAATCTTCTAATGGTTTGTCCAATTGGGGCTGTGTAGATAGAGAAAAGGAGTGGGCCCAGGACCGAGCCCTGGGGGACCCCAACAGCAAGGGGAAGAGGAGAGGAGGTAAAGCCAGCAAAGGAGATGCTGAAAAGCGGTCAGATAGGTAGGAAGAGAACCAGAAGAGAGCAGTGTCCTTCAGGCCGATGGAGCGAAGCATACTGAGGAAGAGTTTGTGGTCAACAGTGTCAAATGCTGCAGAGAGGTCAAGGAGGATCAGTAGGGAGTAATCACCCCTCAATTTGGCTGTCAGTAGGTCATTGAATACCCTTGTAAGGGCAGTTTCTGTTGAGTGTTGAGGTCGGAAGCCAGACTGCAGGGGGTCTAGGAGAGAGTGCTCTGATAGATAGCTTACAAGGTGGGAGTAAACCAGGCGTTCTAGTAGTTAGGAGATAAAGGGGAGGTTTGAGATGGGTCGGTAGTTGGCAGCATCAGTCGCGTCCAGAGTCGGCTTCTTTAGCAGTGGGGATATGATGGCATGCTTGAAAGGAGAGGGAAAGATGCCAGAGGTCATAGAGAGGTTGAATATAGTGTTGAGATGGGAGATGACCACTGGGAGAGGGATCAGAGGGGGTGTAAGGGGAGGGGGTCACTAACGCAGGTGGTGGGGCGAGCAGAGAAGAGCAATTTGGAGACTTCTTCCTCTGTTGCTGGTCTGAGTACAAACAGTGAGCAGGAGCTAGATACAGTGCTGACAAGACTAGGGTCAGGGCTAGTCTAGGATTGGGAAGTTATTTCCTGACGGATGTCATCAATTTTCTTTTTGAAGTAAGCAGTCAACTGTACAGCACTGAGATCCATCACAGGGGGCTGCGGTTTTGGGCTGAGAAGGGAGTGAAAAGTATCAAAGAGCCGTTTAGGGTAGTGCGATAGTGAGGAGACTAGAGAGGTGAAGTAGACTTGTTTGGCATGGTGGAGAGTGAGGTTGTAGGTTCTGAGCATGAATTTGTAGTGGAGTAAGTCTGAGGACGTTTGTGACTTCCTCCACAGCCATTCAGCACTTCTAGAGCACCGCCGGATAAAGCGCGTTTGAGGCATCAGCCAGGGTTGCCGCGTTCTACTTTGGATGGCTCTGTCCTGGTGGGCGCCGCTTCATCCAGGGCATGTTTAAGAGCGGTGTTGTAGTGAGTGGCAGCCAGGTTGGGGCAGGAGAGGAGAGAGATAGGGGACAGAGAGGACTGTAGGGACTCAGCAAAGTCCTGGGTGTGAATGGCCTTAAGGTTCCTGTAGGTACAGTAGGTAGGTGGGTCTGGAGAAATGTTAGGGAGCATGACAGAGAAAGAGAGGAGGTTATGATCCGAGAGCGGGAGAGGGGAGTTAGTGAAGTTGGAAACAGAACAGAGACGGAAGAAGACCAGATCAAGAGTATTGCCATCCCTGTGAGTGGAAGAGGCTGTGAGTTGAGAGAGACCAAGGGAGCAGGTGAGCGATAAAAGCTGAGAGGCAGATGGGGAGATGGGGTCATTAGTGGGGATGTTAAAATCCCCTAAGATGAGGGTTGGAATTTCGCAGAATAGGATGTAGGGGAGCCAGGCAGCAAAGTGGTCCAAAAACAATAATACTTAGATCCCAATAAGACTATGGGGACCAATAAGATAAAATATTTTATCTGCTTTATTATGACACATTTCCGTCCCACCCGCCACCCGTATATGTTATATCCCGTATGGAGATATATTGTCTCCGGCTTAAACAAAAAAATTCAGAACCTTGATGGCCTGAGTTATCCTATGACAAGATACTCATAAATATACAAGAAATTGTTATAGCCACTGCCACGGCCGATTAATACACAGCCGTGACGTCACTTTGTTCTCTATCCGAAGCGCACAGTTGCGCTCCAACCAAGACGTATCCGAATGGAATGCTCATTCAAATCAATGGGTTATCTGTGTAATGCAAGTCACAGGAAGTCCTCCAAAGTGAGAGGCGCTCGTTATATCCACTCTACCTGCTATCCTAGAAATGAAGATCCTCAGTAGAGGATTCCCTCTATTAACTCATAATTCCCTAATAGCATGTATGAAAATGGGTTTTGCGATTCTGCTTTTTGAAGAGTAAAGATGATCGAAGCACAAATAAATATGAGATTCTTAGAGCTAGTTTCTTATTATATAGTCGAAGAGAAGGTTTCTTATAAAAGATGGACATTATGAGGAAGTAAAAAGGCTAAAACCCCGCTGGGCCCTCCATGCTGGGGCACATAATTAGACCAGGTGCAGCTATTTGACAATGTACATTCATTGTACTAATACTTTTATCATCTTAATAATGAAGATTTTGGAAAAGAACGTTTTAATTCCACAGTCGGTAGTCCAAACCTAGATGGACCTTTACAAATTGCATGAAATGAGACTGCCAGGCAAATATTAATTAGCGTTCTCCGTTGAGTTTGCCTACTGTTCGTAATATCTGGTATTACAATAATGCTCAGGTGATTTTTACATTTAGTTTACGGCATATCTATTTTGGAACAAACCACCTGTAGGCAGATAAGTCCAATTAAAAAGATCAATGGCAGATCAAAGCATGGTAGATATATGTGCAGCTGGGTCAGTCTTACGCCCTCTGCGGTCTGCGGGTTTTGTGCTCAAGTGGAACATTAATCTTTTGGCTTTTTACCAGAACAAAAATGAAAGAAAATAAGTTGTTTAATTATTTAACAGAATAATCTGAAAACTTAGCAAGGTGAATGAACTATGTTTTAGCTTGTTTACACCACTTTTTACTTTTACTTTACAAATTGCTGTACTTTTTCTCTAAGAAAGGTAGATTCGAGGATGGAGACATTAAGGCCCCCAAAAGGGTTTTTTGTAATGACAGGAAATACTCTCTCCGGGACTCGCCTGTCTTCTGCTTCTTGTTGAAGAATTGTTTCTTCACTCCAGAGGTCGTTCTGATCTCAAAAATGTTCTGCAATCTCTCAAAGATCTGATCCACTGTTTTCTCCTGGTCTTTGGGCCACGATTTAACTTCTCGGGCCACAGCTCCCTCCATTTGACCCACCAGCATTTCCAACTTCTGTTTGTTGGTAAATGGGACAAAGGCGATACATAGCTTTCATTGGTGTTTAAACTCATGGAGTTTTCACCATTATTTCACCACGCATTTCACCACTATACCTGTGGCAGCTATGGTGCTTCCAGATAGTAAGGCATAGTGAAGGGTATCGTAGGAGGTTTGTTCATTGTCGCTGGAGTCGGACACCTTTGTTAGGTACTCACAGACAGACAAATTCAATTTGCACAGCAAATGGCGGTTGCAGATTTTTATTTTAAGCTGAACTGGCAGTTATAAGTTCACAGAGACTCATTATCCTGTTCGTGACGCCACTTGTAAGAGGCGGCTGCTTAGGTGCTATGAAGCGACTCCCTGTCATCTGTGACAGAGCCACAACAGCCTCTTCATTGTAAAACCTTGATTTTATTTATTTTATTAGTAAATCGTGATGTCATCGCTACATTAGCATAAGAATGTTAAATGAGATGCAATTAAGAAATCACAAGAACCGGGGTTTAAAACATAATAACTTTCTTTTCTGTTTCTTTGTTGATGTCAGTAGCAATCATAGTAATCCTAACTCACTCTCTATACACACCAACACTGTCTCTCTCTTTCTCTGATGGACGCCCGAAGATTTTCACTATCTAACTCACTTGTCTGACTAACTCCTCTCAACTATAAACATGGTCACACTGACTAACAATATGGTTAATTTGTTTAACAGCCGACTTACCGACAAACTCTCTGTGCACTTTACTGTTCTGATCTAACTGAAATCTCACTGATGGATGATCTCACTATAACTACGACATGACTCCTCTCCTACCTCTCGCTCTCATCACTCACCAGACCTGCACAACTAACTACTTCCCAACTGTTACTCCACTGGCTTGCAGCCAAACCGACTTTAATCTGCTGGCAACCAATCAAAATTATCTGTCCCATTGGCAAATTATTAATAGTTCTGTCATAGGGCAAATTATGTACTGGTTAACCCCTGTTGGTTATGCATAAACTGAGCGCCGCTATTTAAAGGCAAGGCACTTTTGTAGGACCCATTCGGACCACTACAGGGGTCCTGTGTCCCCTCTTCTCATTGTTGCAAGGAAGCATTTCTCTCTGTAGTGATTTCACAGTGAATGGAGCACTAGCTTAACATGTGTGGTTAGCACTCAATTAATTTCAATGGGGCTAACAGAAATACCCAATTGTTTGCTGCTTGGCTATCTCCACAATCCTATTGAAAATTAATGCAGCACGAGCGCACATGCACAGCCGTCTCCCCATTCATTCTCCACCTCATTACAGGAAGTGCAGTAAGTCCGCAGTGAGGAGGAAAGGGAACGTAGGTCCTCTATTCTTGGGATGGGTGGGGGTCTCAGTCATAAGATCCCCACTGATCAACAAGTTATCCCCTATATGCAGATAGGGGATAATTTGCATAGCTTAAATCCTTTAATAAAACTGGACATAGGTTTATGTTCTGGCTGCCTAGTATTTAAGGCAACGGGATGTAAACTTTCCAAGCATCTCCTATGCCAAGTCTACCATGGCATATGATCACTAGCAATAACAATAATACGATGTAGCACAGATGTACTGTACTGTATTATCATAGTAATCATGGGATCTAGGTTTCAAGTCCCCTACAGGGAAATTTAAAAAAAAGTATAAAAATGTACAAATAGATAAAAAAAGGAAACAGTGGATTGCATTTACTCCAAAATTGTATCAATAAAAACTACAGCTCATCATGCAAATAAAAAGCCCTCATAGAGCTAAGTCAATGGAAAAAGAAAAACACTATGGAACTTGCAGCGATGCCAAAAAATATCTAAAAATAGGATTTTTTTGTGCAAAATCTAAAAAAGAAAATTGGTATTGCCGTAACTGTACCAACATGCAGAAAAAAATAGTCATGTCATTTACACTGCAGGATTAACTAAAAATGCAAAATTGAGGTGTTATTTTCTCCCTTTACTCCGAAAAAATGTAATAAATGTTTTAAAAT
The DNA here is from genome assembly GCF_035609145.1 of Eleutherodactylus coqui. Taxonomy (NCBI): domain Eukaryota; kingdom Metazoa; phylum Chordata; class Amphibia; order Anura; family Eleutherodactylidae; genus Eleutherodactylus; species Eleutherodactylus coqui. The sequence goes on from NC_089837.1 coordinate 61,845,675, forward strand.
GTATTATATTTGCCCTAAAAAGGGTACCAATAAGAACTATAGCTCGTCAGGCAGGAAACAAGCCCTCATACTGCCATGTTGATGGGAAATTAAAATGTTATGGCTTTTGAAAAGTGGAGATGAACATCCACCCCCTCCACCCAAAATTGCTGCGCCCTCATGGTCCAAAATAGGCCATGTCCTTATAGGGTTAAAGTTACACTCTTTATCTCTCCAGAATCTGGACACTAGAGCAGTGGCGTAGGAAGGTGGGTGCAGCAGGGGCGGCCTGCTTCGGGTGCTATCAGTGAGGGGGGTGACAGCTCAGTTGTGGTACAGTTGTGGCACAGAGGAGCCTCCCCAGGAGGAGGACCGGGGCTGCCCTGCTGCAGACTGAGGAGAGAGAAGAGATGAGACTGACAGGAGAGAGACGGCCGAGGGGAGAGATAGGAGAAAAATAGAAATGACAGGATATCAGAGAAAGCAGAGGAGAGAAACATGACAGGAAAGAGACTGCAGAGAGAGACATGACAGGAGAAAGACTGCAGAGAGAGACATGACAGGAGAGAAACAGCCGAGAAGGGAAACAGCAGAGGAGAGAAACATTACAGGAAAGAGACTGCAGAGAGAGATATGATAGGAGAGAAACAGCTGGGAAGGGAAACAGCAGAGGAGAGAAACATTACAGGAAAGAGACTGCAGAGAGATTTGACAGGAGAGAAACAGCTGAGAAATATAACATGAGAGAGACATGACAGGAGAGAGACGGACAACAGAGCAGAGAGACATAACAGAAAAAAGACAGCAAAGGAAAGCAACATAGCTGGGAAGAAACAGATGAAAGAGAGACAGTAGAGCAAGCAGAGGAAAAAACTGCAGAGAAATATAACATGAGAGAGGCATGACAGGAAAGAGAATGCAAAGAGAGATAGGAAAGGAAATAGCTATGACAGGATTGAGACAGCAGAGAAAGATAGACAGCAGATAAAAGCAACATGGCAAGGAAGAGAAAGAGGAAAGAAACATGGCAGGAGAGAGACTGCAGATTGAGACATGACAAAGAGACTGCAGAGAGACATGAGAGGAAAGAGACAGCAGAGGAGAGAAATATGACAAAATAGATACAGCAAATGAAAGTAACATGGAAGGGAAGAGTCGGAGGAAAGAGGACAAGAGAGAGAACAGAGAAAATATGATGGCTAAGAAACAGGAGACAGAAGAGAGAGCAAAGAAGAGAGTAGAGAGAGACACATTAGAGAAGAGAGAGACAAAACAGAAAAAAAACTGCAGAAACAAAAACATGACTAAAGAGAGACATGACAAGTGAGACAAAAAAAGAGGTTACAGGAATGAGAGAGGAAAGAGACATGGTAGAAAGAGACAGCAGAAAAGAGAAACATGACTGGAATGAGACAGAGAGGATAAAAAGATTGACATGCCCAAAATAAGAAGAGAGACATTAGAGAAGAGACAGAGTTTTTCCTTCTTTTAATAATTTCAAAATTGAGGGGTGACAAAAAAAAATTCGCACTGGGTACTACCTGAGCTTGGGGGGTTCCCTAAAGAGGAATTTATGTGTTTATGTGTTCACTGTTCACCTGTAACCCCAGCATATTTTAGTCTACATGATTCATAGAAACATTTCGCAAAATAAGCTGTAATGGAGTGAGTGGAACTTATTCGCAGCTACCTGTATATCTCATCACTTCCACTAGAGTGCAAACAGGGACGACTCCCCAAATATGGGGATTCCTGAGATGGCTGGGATTTGTATAGATCCAGTATGGGATCGGGGTGCCTAGAACCCACCGGTAATATTCATTCTCGGGGCCCATTGTATAGTTACATATAAATATTAGGGTTTTTGTGGTTCTGAAATTTCAAACTACCATATTCTTCATTCATGCCATTGTAAAAGTGGTCGTCCTTGTCTCCATGAAATTATATATAGAATATAAGTAGGAATTGGTGGACTCATATTCGCTCGTCAGGTAAGGATTCTAGAGGTGACATTTATGGCATATCCTATACATGCACAAATCCCAGAAATGCAGTCCTAAGCTCTCGCTCACGACCTGAAGGCTGCCGGTTCAATCCTCACAGTGTTCAGGTAGCTGACTCAGGGTTGACTCAGCCTTCCATCCCTCCGAGGTTGGTAAAATAAGTACTTAGCTTGCTGGGAAGTAAAAGATGACTGGAGAAGGCAATGGCAAACCAACCCGCAAAAAACAGTCTGCCAAGAAAACGTCATCCTAGGAGTCAGTCATGACTTGGTGCTTGCACCAGGGAACATTACCTACCTATGAAAGACAAGCTCAAACATAATGGCCAAATTAAGGCCAAAAACTGTGCCAACATGTGGTTTGATTATAAAATAGTGGCTAAATATTTTTGCAGTTTTACTCATAAATACATATGGCTATTAACAATCAATTTGAAAACTGTTCCAATTCCCAGTAAAACCGAATATCAGCATCGTACTCATATGACCTCATCCTAGATACTGGCCAACCTTCCAATGCGCCAGGTTATTATATGGACACATGGACCGGTTTATATACTGTATATACTGCAGCGAGTGTGCTGTTCCATGTGCTGCTCATGCAGTGTCTGGAGGCCTGGGGGCCTACTCTGACTCAGGGGCCCCCGGGCAATTCACCTGTTCCCCTATGGGACAGTCCGAGCCTGTTATAGATCAGCATTGCGACATTCGACTAGCCTGTACTGATGTTGCTATGTAGCTTTCTATGTGATTTTCTAGCCGTTGAATACTCGTTCCTTGCATTTTCTTCAAGCGTATCCATAGTTGGCAGAGACCGATTCGATGTTTTCCCCTTGTGCTTGATTTTAGGATGTGATTTTATTTTTAAGATGTTAATTGCATCTGCTCAGTCAACACTGGGTACATCAATCATTTTAAGCACCGCCATTTGAATCACAACTGCAATGATGACTTTAACAAGATGCTAATTTTATTTGGAATGCGTAGTCTGCTGTATGAACAGAATGATGATACATTTCTCCTTCCTGCATCACCTACCTCTCAGAGAATCGCTCCTACGGGGAATCGGGCTTGCGCTGTCATACATTTAAACAAAGTGTAAATGCATTAACCCCTTCAAACTCAGGCAATTTATGGTTTTAAATGGAAATGTATCACCTATATATATATTATTTTTAACTAATCAAAACCAGGTAGTGAAACATTTTCCACATTACAAACCTGCGATGGACCACGGAAAAAGCTTGAAAATACCAAAAGAATATCTACTTGTGCTTCATCGACTACATCAAGACTTTTGACTGCGTCGACCATGACAAGCTACAGCAGACCCTATAAGAGCTGGGCATATCGGCATATCCAGTCAGGATAATAAAATCACTTTACACAAATCAAAAAGCCCCTGTGAGAACACAGTATGTGGACACAGATTGGTTTGGGATAAGCAAAGGCATCTGACAGGGCTTCATCCTCTCACCCATCTTGTTTAACCTATATGTAGAAGGGATGATGTAGAAAATGGACCTAGACAAATTGGAAATCGGAGTGAAAATAGGTGGAAGAAACATCAACAATGTCCGTTATGCTGATGACACATCTCTGCTTGCAGAAACAGAAGCAGGTCTGAAGCAGCTGATATGTAAGATTAAAACTGAAAGTGAAAAAATGGGCCTCTACCTGAATTTAAAGAAGACAAAAATTATGACAAATACAAAAAAATGGCCAAATTCAAATCAAAATTGACAATGCAGTCACAGAATGCGTGCGAGACTTCATCTTCCTTGGCTCAGAAATTGACCAGGCTGGAGAATCTATGCCAGAGATAAAACATAGGATAGCATTGGGGCGTAGGGCGATGCTAAACATGGACAAAATCTGGAAAACTAGGGATATCGGTATAGCAACCAAATGCAGGATAGTGTAAACCACCGTTTTCCCCATAGCCACGTATGGATGTGAAAACTGGACTGCGAAAAAAGCTGCTAGAGGGAGGATTGATGCGTTGGGGCTTTGGTGCTGGCGAAAGTTGCTGCGTATGCTCTGGACAGCAAGGTACTGACTCCCAACTGTCATAAACTTGAGTCTCTTTCATCAATTAAATGTCCTCCTACAAATCCGTGTTATAAGAATTCTGATTACAGAGGACTCATCACTATTCAACTGTAACTTCATATATAAAAATACAGAACCCTCCTCACACTGTGATTCATTACTATGACATGAGTTACTCCCCTCATAGAGTGACTACTTTCATGTTCTCTCTAGTTTCCATATCTTTTCTTTGAGATACAAAGTCAGATAAATATTGAAGAACCTTGCACCCTTGACTTCTGAATTTGGGTGTTCTGTAGATCAAGTAGGAAGAATGTAGAAGTGGGAGAATGTCCAAGGCAATGTAAATCCATGAAAGGTCAGCACAATAAAAATAGTAATAAAAGACACAAACAAAATGTCCAATGAAGTATAAAGTGTTATATATGAAAGTGACGGATACAAATCTCATCAATGAGTAATATGTCTCCAAATTGATGGATAAATTACTGGTCATCTTAGTTGTGTGATGATACAACGAGGAGAAGAGGAGGCCTGAGGAGATACAATAGAGAAGAAGTGGAATGATAGCTCCTACAGTAAAAGTGTATACGTAATTAATAGTAGTGCAATGTATAGATAGATTGGGCATGATTGTATTGTAAAGTCCATCCCTGTACAAGCCAGAAGGCAATGTTAAGGAAACCAGACAATGGAAAGCAGAGAAAAAGACTGAGGCTACTATGAAATAAACAGTCCTGCGTACTATCATCCCCCTCAGATACAGGAACAGTCTGGTGTGGAAGTTGGAGATCTTCAGACAGAAGACAATGGAGAGCAGAGATGTTAACCAAAAATTGATGTAAGTAAAGAAAAAATAAACTATAGCTGTAATAAAATTAACATCAAAATTCAGTCTGCTCAGAAAAAATCTTTTCATAAGTAAATATATAGTTTTAGCACATTGAGCACAGATCCTTGAAATCCCAAGAGAAGTTACAATGTGGTCAACAGGAGTCACTGATCTTCCTTTCCACCAGTCGTTGAAATTGACACCTATAATAAATGAATGTATCACCATTCCAGCTATGAGAGCAATCAGTGTCGGGGGCAGGAGACCCACATATAGGATGTTCGAGTCACCAGAATCAGCCATATCTCCCTGTACTATAAGGATGTTAGTAACACAGTAAGTTTTTACCACAGGTTTAATGACCAACTCAGTCATTTATTCAAATTTTGGAATATTTCCATTGGAAATACAGACAAAATCGGATACTCTGAGCAGGCACAGACCTGCAGAACATATGCATAGCAGATCACATAACATAGCCAGATCATTTTACAGCTGGATCAGAAAAAAATCTAAGTAATATGCTCACCTACTGATTCACTTTGTAAATATATGACATTACTTATCCTGTACTGATCCTGAGTTACATCCTGTATTATACTCCAGAGCTGCATTCACTATTCAGCTGGTAGAGTCACTGTGTACATACATTACTTATCCTGTACTGATCCTGAGTTACATCCTGTATTATACTCCAGAGCTGCCCTCACTATTCAGCTGGTGGAGTCACTATGTACATACATTACTTATCCTGTACTGATCCTGAGTTACATCTTGTATTATACTCCAGAGCTGTACTGACTATGTAACTGGCATAAATTGCAGCAAAAATGTACTCTAAGTCAGAACTGGCATACATTTCTATGGAGGTAGGGGGATGTGCTTAATACATAAAGGGACGTGCACCTCTTCATGTATTAGGTGCATTATGTGCCAGAAGAGATTAAATTAAGACCGGCATTTGAACTATATCTTCAATATCTGAGAAATTAATAATATTTTTGGTCAAATAATAGAAGAAAAAAAATTTAATTGTCTCGTCTATATGTGCAGAAGTTTTTCATGATATAAGGTTTTCTAAGGTTTTATTTTCTCTTAAGATTTCACAAGATCTTGCATGTGCAGATAATGAATGATGGACTGTAATCAAGAAGCCCCTGTGAGAACACAGTATGGGGACACAGATTGGTTTGGGATAAGCAAAGGCGTCCGACAGGGCTGCATCCTCTCATCCTCCGTGTTTAACCTATATGCGGAAAGGATGAAGTGGAAAATGGACCTAGATGAGTTGGAAACTGTGGCGAAAATAGGTGGAAGAAACATCAACAATCTCCGTTACGCGGATGACACACCTCTGCTTGCAGAAACAGAAGCAAGTCTAAAGCAGCTGATATATAACATTAAAACAGAAAGTGAAAAAATGGGCCTCTACCTGAATTTTAAAGAAGACTAAATTATGACAAATACAAAAAATGGCCAAATTCAAATCAAAATTGACAATGAGGTCAGAGAATGCATGTTATACTTCATCTTGCTTGGCTCAAAAATTGACCATCCTGGAGACTCTATGCCAGATATAAAGCATATGATAGCATTGGGGCGAAGGGCGATGCTAAACATAGACAAAATCTGGAAATGTAGGGATATCGGTAGAGCAACGCAGGATAATGCAAAACACCGCTTTCCCCATAGCCATGCATGGATGTGAAAGCTGGATTGCGATGGAAGCTGATAGGAGGAGGATTGATGCGTTTGAGCTGTGGTGCTGGTGAAAGCTGCTGCGTATGCCTTGGACGGTGAGAGTAACAAACAGAGAAGGCCTGAATCGTATAAGACCTGATATATCACTGGACGGAGAGGTACTGACTCCCAACTGTCATCCACTTGAGGCTCTTTCATCAATTAAATGTCCTCCTACAAATCCATGTTATAAGAATTCTGATTACAGAAGACTCATCACTATTCAACTGTAACTTCGTATATAAAAATACAGAACCCTCCTCACACTGTGATTCATTACTATGACATGAGTTACTCCCCTCATACAGTGACTACTTCCATGTTCTCTCTAGTTTCCATATCTTTTCTTTGAGATACAAAGTCAGATAAATATTGAAGACCCTTGAACATTTGATTTCTGAGTTTGGGTGTTCTGTAGATCAAGTACGAAGAATGTAGAAGTGGGAGAATGTCCAAGGCAATGTGAATCCAACCAATGGACATACAGTAAAAATAGTAATAAAAGACACAAACAAACTGTCCAATGAAGTATAAAGTGTTATATATGAAAGTGACGAATACAAATCTCATCAATGAGTAATATGTCTCCAAATTGATGGATAAATTACTGGTCATCTTAGTTGTGTGATGATACAACGACGAGAAGAGGAGGCCTGAGGAGATGCAATAGAGAAGAAGTGGAATGATAGCTCCTACAGTAAAAGTGTATACGTAATTAATAGTAGTGCAATGCACAGATAGATTGGGCATGATGGTATTGTAAAGTCCATCCCTGTACAAGCCAGAAGGCAATGTTAAGGACATCAGACAACTGAAAGCAGAGAAAACCACTGAGGCTAGAATGAAATAAACAGTCCTGCGTACTATCATCCCCCTCAGATACAAGAACAGTCTGGTGTGGAAGTTGGAGATCTTCAGACAGAAGACAATGGAGAGCAGAGATGTTAACCAAAAATTGACATAAGTAAAGAAAAAATAAACTATAGATGTAATAAAATTAACATCAAAATTCTGTCTGCTCAGAAAAAATCTTTTCATAAGTAAATACATAATTTTAGCACATTGAGCACAGATCCTTGAAATCCCAAGAGAAGTTACAATGTGGTCAACAGGAATCATTGATCTTCCTTTCCACCAGTCGTTGAAATTGACACCTATAATAAATGAATATATCACCAGTCCGGCTATGAGAGCAATCAGTGTCGGGGGCAGGAGACCCACATATAGGATGTTCGAGTCACCAGAATCAGCCATATCTCCCTGTACTATAAGGGCGAGCACCCACTGGCGTTTTTTACCTGCGTTTTGCGTTTTGCGTTTTGCGTTTTTCCTGCACAGGCATAGAGATAACATGTGTTCCTGTCCACTGGCGTTTTTTTTGCGTTGCGTTTGCGTTTTTAACATAGGAACTGTCAGTTGCATATGTGTCCTTATTTTTCTCCATTGAAATTAATGGAAAAGCCGCGAAAACGCCGCGAAAACGCCGCGAAAAACGCCGCGAAAAGCGCGCGGAAAAACCGCGGGAAACGCGGCGAAAACGCTGCGTTTTTTCCCCGCGGAAAACGCAAACGCCAGTGGGTGCTCGCCCTTAGGATGTTAGTAACACAGTGAGTTTTTACCAAAGATTTAATGACTAACTCTCAGTCATTTATTCAAATTTTGGAACATTTCCATTGGAAATACAGACAAAATCGGAGACTCTGAGGAGGTACAGACCTGCAGTACATATGCATAGCAGATCACATAACATAGCCAGATCATTTTACAGCTGGAACAGAAAAAAATTAAAAAAATATGCTCACCTACTGACTCACTCTGTAAATATATGACATTACTTATCCTGTACTGATCCTGAGTTACATCCAGTATTATACTCCAGAGCTGCCCTCACTATTCTGCTGGTGGAGTCACTGTGTACATACATTACTTATCCTGTACTGATCCTGAGTTATATCTTGTATTATACCCCAAAGCTGTACTCACTATTCTGCTGGAGGGGTCACTGTACACATACATTACTTATCCTGTTGTTACGTTTGTGTGGGTAACTAAGCACCGGGCCCACATGAACGTGACCCGAAGACACGGGTTAGGGGAAACTGACCCTGTGCTGCAGGGAAGATGACTTGGCTCTAACTACAAGGCAGGGTGATTGCCTTAATAAAGGCGGCCCCACGCTGGAACCTTGGTGTCAGGGTTGGTTAGGAACGGGAACCTGGTAGTCCCTATAAACAACCCTTTCCCCTGTCCCTGCCTACTTGCCCCCCTGGGCTAAACCCCATGGCGATAACTGGGCGGCGGTCCCTACTCTACACTGATGTGATCCCTGGGACAAGGATAGGGGAGACTAGCTAACCAGAGAGACAAAATGTACAAACAAACTGAGTACCAGAGAACAAAGCAACAAAGAAGGTAACAACAAGGTCAAAACTAATCAAAGTCAAAGCATATGGAAACAGCAAGGTCAAAACTAAATCAGAGCATAACCGGGTCAGCAGACTGGAAGAGAAACCTGAGCGGGTGTTAGCTGGAAAACAATCAGACACTGGCAGGGACTGAGAGGAGGGACGTATTTCTTTAACAAAGATTTATGAAAAACATTATGTATCCTCCAAAACTCTGGTAATGCCAACTCAAAAGCCACCGGATTGATGGCTCTGGTAACATGGAAAGATTCAACAAAACGTAGGGCTAATTGCATAGTGGGAACCTTTAACCTCAAATTCTTCGAGGAAAGATAAACCAACTGACCAACTGAGAAGGGATCTGAGATCTGAGTGTGTCTGTTAGCACTACCCTTTAACATACCTCTCCTGGCCTGTTCTAAATTCCATCGGACCTCACCCCACACCTCCTCCAAATTGGCAACTCTAGCATCAGCTGCTGGATTCTCAGAAACAGAAGAAAGCCCCAAAGAACATCTGGGGTGATTACAGAAAAACGGCGAGGTACCGGATGCGGAATTGCAATGATTATTAATAGCAAACTCTGCCAACGCCAAAAAATCTGCCCACTGCTGTTGCTGATCGGTCACATAGAGCCTGAGATACTGAATGAGTTCCTGGTTCATGCGTTCCGTCTGCCCATTAGATTCTGGGTAAAAAGCCATGGAGAATGACAACCCCACTCCCAAGTTCTTAAAGAACGCACACCAAAAGCGGGCCACAAATTGTACCCCCCAATCTGACACAACATCATCAGGAATGCCATGCAACCGTACAACTTCCATAATAAAAAATGGATGCCAATTCAGGAGTCGGCGGTAACTTCTTCAATGGAACAAAATGAGTCATCCACCACCCATATCACCGAATACCCTTGGGAAGTGGGCAAATCGGTAATAAAATCCATGGATAAGTGTGACCATGGTCTAGATGGAAAAAGCAGTGGCATTATAGGTCCCTTGGGACGTCTCTTCCCACGAGCGCAGGTGGTACAGGCTTCCACAAAACTCCTGACATCCAGGGCCAATCGCGGCCACTAGTACAAACATTCGCATAATTCTAATGTATTACGGATACCCGGGTGCCCTGCTAAGGCTGATTTATGGACCTTCTCTAGTACCTACAACCGCCAGGTACTGGGTATAAAAAGCTTTCCTTCAGGAGAGGAAACTGTGGCATCCGCCTGAGCTGCCAAAATCTGATTGGATACGTCTGACTTCAAGGCCACCACTATTACCCCAGGCGACAGGATCTTCTCTGAATGGGGATCCTCCGGCTCAGGGGCTCCAAAACTACGGGATAAGGCATCAGCTTTAACATTCTTCGAACCAGGAATGTATGTAACAACAAAATTAAAGCTTGAAAAGAACAAAGCCCATCGGTCTTGTCGTGCGTTTGGCAGACTCTAAATATATCAAATTTTTATGATCAGTAAATACTGTAACTTGATGCTTGGCCCCTTCCAAAAAATGTCTCCACTCCTCTAATGCCCATTTGATCGCCAATAATTCCCTATTGCCAATATCAAAGTTTCTCTCTGCGTGACCGAACTTCCTAGAAAAGAAGGCACAAGGTTGAAACTTGGCAAGGGAGGCAGAGCCCTCAGACAAAACCACCCCCACACCTTGTTCGGATGCATCTACCTCCACCACAAAAGGCAAGCTGACACCAGGCTGTACCAGTACAGGGGCTGACGAGAATGCCTCTGTAGCCTCCGGCGACCAGTTAACCAAATCAGCGCCTTTCTTGGTCAGGTCTGTCAACGGTTTGGCCACCACTGAAAAGTTCCTGATAAACTTACAGTAAAAATTTGCGAAACCAAGAAAGCGCTGCAGTGCTTTAAGACTGCTCTGTTGACACCACTCGGTTATGGCACGAACCTTATCGGAATCCATCTGTATGGGGGAAGGAGTTATCACATAGCCCAAAAACGATACCTTCTGCACCCTGAACTGATATTTCTCCAATTTGGCAAACAATTTATTGTCTCGAAGACATGAGAGCACAACATGTAAATGACTCACATGAGATTCCCAATTGGGAGAAAAAATTAAAATGTCATCCAAATATACCACCATGAAGACCCCAGAGATATCGTGAAAAATGGCGTTCATGAAGCCTTGGAAAATGACCGGAGCATTGCATAATCCAAACGGCATTACTAAACATTCAAAATGTCTGAACTGGGTATTAAATGCTGTCTTCCATGCATCCCCTTCACAAATTCTAATCAGGTTGTAGGCTGCCCTGAGGTCGAGCTAGGAGAACCATCTAGCCCCCACAACCTGATTGAGTAAATCGGGGATAAGTGGAAGCGAGTATTGATTCTTTACAGTAATCATATTTAACGCTCAATAATATATACAAGGCCGGAGACTGCCATCCTTCTTCTCCACAAAACAGACCGGCCCCAGCAGGAGACTCAGAATGGCATAAATGGCCCTTGGCCAAGCTCTCAGTTACGTAACCCTTCATAGTCTCACGTTCAAGCACAGTCACATTGTAAATACCCCTCTTAGGGATCTTACTTCCGGGAAGGAGATCAATCTTGCAATCCCACTCCCTGTGAGGGGGTAAGGCCTCTGAAAGCAATTTGGAAAATACATCCGCAAATTCTTCTAAATACTTAGGTAGGCTGGCCACTTCACAACCAGAGGAATGCAACTGAACAGTTGTCAAATAGTTCTTGCATCCAGAACCCCACTGTATCAACTTGAACGCGGCCCAATCAATAACAGGGTAATGTAGCTGCAACCAAGGTAACCCGAACACGACATCAACCAATAGGCCTTCCATCACCAAAAATGTACAGATCTCTGAATGCAAAACTGCCACCGAGAACCTGAGTTCCGGTGTAAACTTCTTTATCAAACCCACCACTAGCGGGGTAGCATCAATTCCAGAGACCTGTAAAATTAACTGCTGCCCCTGAGTCGACAAAAGCATTACCAGAAATGAGGCAGGAACCCAACAGAATGGCACAAGGAAGAAGTAATTTGGAAAAATCCGGAAGTACCTGAGCTCCTAAGCGATCCTTCCGTAGATCGCCTAGGAGTGGCAGTTTTCCTGCTGCCGTTTCAGGTCACAGGTGGCGACAAGATGTCCAGGGTCACCGCAATAGAAACACAACCTATTTCTTTGTCGGAAGGCCAGGCGCTCCGGTGCGGCCATGTGTCCCAGTTCCATTTTCTCAACCTGAATGCCGAAGGAACTGGGGAGCTGCTCTTTTCAGGCTGAGGTGAGGTTCTCTGGTCTGGTGACCCTTCTTGCCCTCAAGCGCCGGTCAGGCCGTACAGCTAATGTTATTGCTGTCTCTAACGTCTTTGGCTCTGGGTGACCCAACAACAAATCCTTTACAAACCCAGAGAGCCCAATCAAAAAGAAGTTCTTTAAAGCCCTATCGTTCCAACCTGAATCTACACAAAACTGTCTAAATTGTGAACAAAACACCTTGGCTGTCTTCTTATCCTGACGCAGGCTCAATAATTTAGAAACAGCATAACCTGCACAATCCGGCTCATCGTATATCTGACCTAAGGCGGAGAAAAATGCATCCACCGACTGACAAAAAGGGGAATCTGATGGTAATGAAAAAGCCCCTCTTAGTCTGGAAATCACAATTCCAACCCTCTGATGTTCTGACCCAGAGGAGTGTAGGCGCAAAATAAAATATAGTTTACATCCCTCAAGGAACGCAAAAAATGCCTTATGGTCACCAGATAAGAAATCAGATAAAGTCGCCTTAGGTTCACAAACTGGTATGGGCCCCCATGACACCATTGCTGAAGCCCCCGCCATCGCCTGTTCCTGGTGCGAGAGACAAGTCGACAAGTCCTTTACCACCTCAGTCAAATTCTGGACTTGATTTATAACTGCTATCACAGCCTCCATAATACACAGATACTAGGGGTTCACTTCAGCCCCGAATCAGTCCCTGCCAGTGTTTCTGTCAGGGTCAGTTAGGAACGGGAGACTGGAAGTCCTTATAACCAACCCTCTCCCGTGTCCCTGCCTACTTGCCCCCCTGGGATAAAACCCAGGGCGACAACTAGATGGCAGTCCCTACTCTGCACTGATGGCATCCCGGGGACAAGGACAGGAGAGACCAACTAACCGGAGAGACAGAATGTACAAACAAACTGAGAACCAGAGAACAAATCAACAAACAAGGTAACAACAAGGTCAAGACTAATCAAAGTCAAAGCATATGGAAACAGCAAGGTCAAAACTAAATCAAAGTCAGAGCATAATCGGGTCAGCAGACTGGAAGAGAAATCTGAACGGGTGTTAGCTGGAGAACAACCAGACACTGGCAGGGACTGACAGTGTCTGTGGAGCTATATACTAAAAGCCCTGCCTAGGTCGGGGCAGGACTTGGTGAAACGCTGGCTGGTAATGCATATAGGCTGGCCCTCCACCGACCGCCGAGGCCACGCCCCGCAGCGGACCCACGCCTGACATCAGAGCAGATGTCCACCCAAGCGGGTGACTCAGGGCGACACCTCCACGGTCCCCGACGGTCCCCGGCACGCCACCACGCATGTGCCGCGCTCCCTCCGGCAGCTGCAAGTCGCCTCCTATCACTTGGCCCTGCTCTCCCTGAATGGGTGCTACTCTCAACCAGGCACAACTGACACATTAAATGCAAAAACTCACTTATCACACAACCTTGCACACTAAGCAGATGGTAAAGCTGAATATAAAAGAGAGGGATTAGTTCATACATTGGCCAATGAATTTAAGCTGCAAGGCACCGACAAGGCTCCTCATATTTTGCAGTCCCTACTCTAGCAAGATACTAAACAGGCAGCACAGGACACTACACAGACAGCAAGCTGCAAGCTGACCAGACACTACTCACACAACAGACAAGACAAAGAAAATACAGCTTCCTCATTGTGGAGGGGCTGGGGTATATATCTACACCTAGACCCAGGGGATTGGCTGACCTGAACAACCACACTCAGCCAGCTCAATTAACCCTCACCTGTGCAGGTTTGCTGCTGGAACCCTGTAGAACAGCAAACTCTAGCAGCACAACCTAAAACTGATCTTGCGTTACATCCTGTATTATACTCCAGAGCTGCACTCACTATTCTGCTGCTACAGTCACTGTGTACATACATTACTTATCCTGTACTGATCTTGAGTTACATGCTGTTTTATACTCCAGAGCGTATAATGAAAACAAAGATCTGGTACCGTGTTAGCCAGTAGAGCAAAATGTGATTGTTCTCAGCAAGAGAAACCACGTAATCTTGTAGATATGATACCTTTTAATGGCTAACAAAAATACATGATGTAATAATAGCGAGCTTCCGAACCAACGCAGGGTTCTTCTTCAGGCTTATGGATTGGATCTGAAGAGGCATGCATATTTATACACACTTATAACATACATACTTATGACAAGGCACAGATATGGATGTGATTGGTTCGCACTTAAAAGGAATTCTGCAACAGCAAACAAACTTTTTTTGTCTAGGCACTGATAGTGGAGTGAAAGTTTTATGGTCCCTAAATTACTGTTGGAGGGGGGGGGAGGTCAGCAGGCTTGAATTGCTACAAGAGGTACACAGACGTTATTAGCTAAACACTGATAAGGGAGTGAAAGTTTATGGTCCCTGAATTACTGTTGATGGGGGTCTTATCTGTATAATAAATGTCTCACACTTCCCATTCACGCATAAATCCTGGGGAATAATTTAACCCATTATTCAGCGTGTCAAAGGTTGTTATCAATTTATATTCCCAAATTCTTCTGTGGTTTTGTGACTTGAAACCACCCTTCAATATCAAAACTCTCATATCTCCTATGTTATGTCCATGGTTAGAGAAGTGCTCGGCCACAGGTAATTCTCTTTTTCTGTGTTCAATCGTGTGGCGATGAGATCTCATCCTTGCTTTCAGTTTCTGTCCTGTTTCTCCAACATAAAGACCCCCAACAGGACATTTACTCCACAGGATCAGGTACACAACATTGGACGAGGAACATGTGAATGTCCCTGGGATCTTATAGTCCTGCTGTGTGTTGGGGATCCGTATCCTGTCCGTAGTCAGTATATGTGAGCAGGTCTTACAGCTCCTTACATTACAGGGATAAGTTCCTTTTTGTGTGTCAGAGGGTAATGCACTCCTGATTATAAAGTTCGTCAAGTTAGGAGGTTGCCTGTAACACAGAAGCGGAGGGTCCGGGAATATGGTTTTCAGACGGTCATCCTTGTGCAGGGTATGGAGGAGTTTTCTTGCGGTTTTCCTTAGTACCTCTAGTTGCGGATTGTAGGTCACTACTAGAGGCACACAATTGTTTCTTTCCTTCTCCTTGTATTTGAGTAGTTGATTTCTGGGTATCCTGGTGGCTCTGGTGATTTGGTCATCAATTGAGGTGGGATGGTAGCCCTGGTTTATAAATGTTCTTTTAAGATGGTACAAATGTTCCGCTCTGTCTGTTGGGTTGGAGCAGATCAATTAACCCTCACCTGTGCAGGTTTGCTGCTGGAACCCTGTAGAACAGCAAACTCCAGCAGCACAACCTAAAACTGATCTTGCGTTACATCCTGTATTATACTCCAGAGCTGCACTCACTATTCTGCTGATGGAGTCACCATGTACATACATTACTTATCCTGTATTGATCCTGAGTTATATCCAGTATTATACTCCAGAGCTGCACTAACTATTCTACTGGTGGAGTCACTGTGTACATACATTACTTATCCTGTACTGATCCTGAGTTACATCCTGTATTGTACTCCAGAGCTGCACTCACTATTCTGCTGGTGAGTCACTGTGTACATACATTGCTTATCCTGTACTGATCTTGAGTTGTATATTGTATTATACTTCAGAGCTGCACTCACTATTCTGCTGGTGAATCACTGTGTACATACATTGCTTATCCTGTACTGATCTTGAGTTGTATATTGTATTATACTTCAGAGCTGCATTCACTATTCTGCTGGTGAGTCACTGTGTACATACATTGCTTATCCTGTACTAATCTTGAGTTGTATATTGTATTATACTTCAGAGCTGCACTGACTATGTAACTGGCATAAATTGCAGCAAAAAAGTCGGAACTGGCATACATTTCTACGGAGGTGCAGAGATGTGCTTAATACATAAAGGGACGTGCACCTCTTCATGTATTAGGTGCATTATGTGCCAGAAGAAATTACATTAAGACCGGCATTTGAACTATATCTTCAATATTTTTGGTCAAATAATAGAAGAAGAAAAATGCAGTTGTCTCGTCTATGTGTGCAGAAGTTTTCATGATATAAGGTTTTCTAAGGTTTTATTTTCTCTTGAGATTTCACAAGATCTTGCATATGCAGATAATGAATGATGGACTGTAATCAAGAAGCCCCTGTGAGAACACAGTATGGGGACACATATTGGTTTGGGATAAGCAAAGGCGTCCGACAGGGCTGCATCCTCTCATCCACCGTGTTTAACCTATATGCGGAAAGGATGAAGTGGAAAATGGACCTAGATGAGTTGGAAACTGTGGCGAAAATAGGTGGCAGAAACATCAACAATCTCCGTTATGGGGATGACACAACTCTGCTTGCAGAAACAGAAGCTGGTCTGAAGCAGCTGATATATAACATTAAAACAGAAAGTGAAAAAATGGGCCTCTACCTGAATTTAGAGAAGACTAAAATTATAACTGCAAAAAATGGCCAAATTCAGATCAGTGGCAAAAGAAGACCTGGCCGATACTGTCAAAGCTGATACTGGCATGGATATCACACAACTGAAAAAAGCAGAGCAAAACCAGAAAAAACATGGAGGGAAAGAGCCTTTAGTGTCACTGAAGGTCATGAACGACTGAATGGCTAACAACAACAACAACAACACTTCCACCATGATTTTCTTTCTTTTTTGTGTGCAGTTTACTATAATGATACTAAATTTGTGTTTATACACTTTAATGGTTTTTATTCAATAAAAAACATTTGTTTAAAGGGCCACTCCAATAAAACATATTTTTCCATACTTGACTCCCCCCCCCCCCTTCCTCACTTGATTGCCTGTCACACTCTCAAGGACTCCTCTGTGTATTGCAGCCACTTCCATGCAGTGCAGCCTTTTGTCTGATAATTATTAGCCACCATCTTAAGAGTGAAATTTTTTACTTTCACTTTCAAATCTATCCCATGATGCATTAGCACAGTATAAGCTACCATCTCTGCCTACAAGGGGGACAGTGTAATTATCATTACCTTATATATTGACCTAAATAAGCTACAGCCCATACATATACAGTCAGGAGGCTGAGCTTTGATCTCCTCTACTATAACTGTGTGACAGGAATTTTGTGATCATCAACAGTAACTATGACAGCTGTGTCTGTGTCTACTCTAGGCAGTTTCTGTGGTTGGCTCCATGTAACAGCATCACACAGACTGTGATATTGACTAGAAACTGAACATATAACCCCAAGTCAGAATTGAGATTACATGATCATCTGAAGAGAAGGTCACGAGGAGTTTTAGGTACTAGCTCAATAATATATAGTGGGGAGATAGCTACATAGTGAATGGGGGAAAAAAATAACCCTTAAAAAAAACTTTCTAGTGTTTTGTTCTTTATGATTTTCATCGTGTTGCAAAGTTACAAGGTAGATGAAGCTGTACATAAAATAGCGGTATTATTTTTTTTTTATTGTGGCAACAACTTATTTAATATAGAATGGCAATAAAAAATCACAATCACTCAAAAAAATAAATTCGAATCCGGTCCATGTATCAGTGCGCTGAACAAAGCAGACAATGCATACAATACTATGGATGTTTTCATTCTAGTTGCCATGGCTACATACATACGTACATATCACAAGTTTCCAAGGGAAGAAAGAGAGCCAGTGATGTATGAGGCTTAGTCTTTTTATTTTCGTTACTTCTGCCTTGGCTCAGTAATGCCTAAATTCATGTATATGATTAGATAGTCTGCACCCACATAGGGGTTATATTTTACATCACAGTGCCCTGCGCAAAGTGGGTAGGGCCTAGAATTAGGGGGCATGGTCATGCTTGTCCCATCACTTTAACTATAATCTACACCAGAATCTGGCATAGATTATACCAGGTTTTTCATCTGGCACACATTTGTCGCTAATGGATGGGTGAGCAGTTTACTTTGGACAGGAACGCTATCTTTTCCCCTTAGGGAGAGCACCTAGAAGGTGAGTGAGTGAGGAAACTTATAAGACTATTCATGCTCCTCTGGGTAATATGCAAATAAGGGAGATGGAACAATACCTCTGCAGTGCCACCTGCTGGAAAGCAGCATTCCTGCAAGTCACTGTTAGACAAGGCTTGTATAGAGAGTCTAACATTGACTTGCAGGAATACTGCCTTCCACTAGGTGGTGGTGCAGTGGTATTGTTCCATCGCCCTTATTTGCAGTTTTTGCTTAGAGCACTTACAAAACATTGGTCTACGTAAATATGCCCCACAGTGGCTAACGTTGCACGTATTGGGGCAGATCTGCTAATACTGTATAAAAGTTAGACACGGCAAACATAGACTAAACAGTTTGTCATATTGACTCATGCTGGATCATAAATCTATCGAATATTTAGTCTGTCTTTATGCTACTTCTTATATGGCTTAATTTAAACCAAAATTTGGCACAAATTTTGGCGCGCAGTCTCGTTTTTAGACCACACTCCCGGGTGGCAGATAGGAGCTATGGAACAACATTTTTTTTAAAGCTTTATTAAACTGGTCGAACAGTCGAAATGATGTATTCTCACCATAATGTAGAAAACACTGTCCAGATAATCAGAGTTCATTGGATATTGCAGAGGAACGGAGATAAGCAGCAGTAGAGCAGACTTGGAGCTTTCACAATTCCTCTTTCACAATAAAGCAGTATTGGAGGCTAAATCTTCTTCTGAGTTACTATCTCAGACACTATTTGAATGATGAATGGGAACTTAAAACGGTGAGTCTCTTGACTCGTTGGTTTTCTCTCTCTGACCAAAATGGCATGCACATGTGCTACTTTTTGTCCTGTCCTTCCCAGCTAAAAATCTATCGAGACAACTCCTGTGCTCCACTCATCTACCTTCATAATAACAACAAAATAACTTTAAAGTCATACATCCTCTTGAATTAAAGTGAACCTCTGGTTTCAGAACAAACCTCTGTCTTGAGACTGGAGGAGGAGTGGATATATTACCACCACTACACTGTGCACTGCTCTCGGACTGACCAGTGCTGATCGCATGAGCAGCTCTTGCCAAGCAGATATAGTGCATTGGTAGTTTAATGCATTCTGCATGTTTTATTATGGCCAACTCTTGATATGTTATTGTTCATAACTATTCCTGTAATTGCCCCCAGGTTCTGGATTTGATTGTGCAGAGCGGGAACTGTGAAGGAGGTCCTGGTTGTTACCTAAGAAGTTATAAAAGTCAGAGCGTTCTAAAAATGTGTGTAGTGACTCACTTAATCTGGTCTGAGCAGAAGGGAGTCTGCAAAAGCTCTCAATAGCTGCTAAATTGTGTGTAGACCAGTGCGATAGGCCGTGACTGACAACATCTTTGCTATCGGAATCTGCCTTTTCTTTCGACAGAGACACTGAGCAGTTCCCATTGAGCAGTCCACCATGAGCACTTCCCCTTAATAAAAATTCTCTTGTTGAATGCACTGATCTGTTCTCTTCCTGTTGATATGTCTAATCCAGGCCATGGCTTTGGAAAAATCTTTGACCAGGCCTTTGCCAAGAGATTCCCAGTGAAAGTACAATGCAGACAAGAGACAACTTTGAGCCCTGCGATGTTCCCCGAGGTGGTAAGTTTATGCCATTCCTCCTGATGCCCGGGCTGGCTGTCCTCTTTAAATGCACTCTAGAGATTAAGTAGACTGAAGACATCAGAGAACTTGGATGACCACAAATGGGACCTGGAACTGGTCAACTAGAGGCTTGGCAGAGAAGAACAACTGCAGGCAATATTTACCCCTGGCAGAGGCGTAACTTGAAGCTTCTGGCCCCAATGCAAAACCTGTAATAGGACCCCCAACTATAATGCTTTATTCCTAGTACTGGGCTCCCTAGTAATGGAGAAGAGAGGCCTTATGGGCCCCCTAAGGCTCCTGCACTCAGGTGCAACTGAACCCTCAGCATCCCCTATAGTTACCCCCTGCCCTCTGGTCCCAGGACAGAATTTTGACCTGAAATCAGAGGTTCGCTTTCACATAAACAGAAGTAACAGTATAAACCAAAGCCTGAACCTCGGCTTCAACATACGTATTTGGACAGATCAAAATAATTCATGTATAATCCTTATGCTTTGCTGGAGGTACAATAGAAAAATATGCATAAACTAAATTAATACAGAAAAAAGTTAAACTGGGGACCTATGCAAATTAGTTACAGCCTTTTGCATTTTGTGGTGGTTTTATGAATACATTTAAAAAATGTACATTACACAAAAACATTTTGTCAGACCCAAGGCAATCACAATAACTTCCACTGGTGCTTTTCTCCACGCAAGCATGGAAAATCATGTAGGGAATGACACTAAATTACAAGAAATGTAGAAATTCATTAACAGCTTTGTGATAATGAGCCCAGAGAGCATCACACATCATATTGTAGTTAGCAAAGCGGCAGTCCTTCTTTGGTTACAACACATGTACTGCAGATATGGCCATAGCTTGAAAACTTAATTTGCTGTTATTGTACCACCTGCCACGGTACTATGATGCCAGGAGCAGAACATATTTATCATCTTGTGGTTTTGTGCAAAACTCTCCTCCCTTCTGCGCGTTTCACAGTGTGATATTCCTATACAGCGATGTCCGACATGACATTTATTTAATACTCAGACTAAAGGTGGTCTTATGCTGAACATTTTATTTAGCCAGTGATGATTTTTATTTCTCCCTTAGCAAAACATATTTCAGACGTGGATAAATATGGAGATATTGTGTGGGCGTTCCATCAAGTTTGTTTTTTACAGAATAGATTGAAAAGTAACAAAACAACAAAAAGTAACTAAGCCATAATAGCAGTCTTTCAAAAATTAAGAAGTCATGCGGTGTCTATATAATACTGCCATATAGTACCCTAACAGTACCACCCTTACCATGGCATAAAATAACAGTCTGAAAAGTGTGCACAAGTAATATACACTTCTTAAATAGAAGTTCTATATGTTGACTAAATAAAACTGCAACTGAGGTGCTCAGCCAATCACAGGCAGCTCTCCCCGAATGAATGACGGGCGAGAGCTGCCTGTGATTGGCTGAGCACCTCAGCCAATCACATTCAGCTCTTTCAGCAGGCGGGGATTTTAAATGCCCGCCTGCTGATAGATCAGCACCACAGTGCAGGGGACAGCAGGAGAAGAATCAGCTGTGCCCCAGCAGCTGAAGGGAGGTGAGTATCTATTTTTTTGTTTTTAAACCACTTTTACTTGATTTTCAGGGAAGGGTTTATGTTCAAAGCCCTTCCCTGAAATCAATTGCCGACAGCAGAATCCTCTACCACAGTTGACATGTGTGACAGCTGCGGTAGAGAATTAAAGAATGTAGCAGCAGGGAATTCTTTTAACTAGCGGGGATGAAGGAAACATCTGCCGCATACAGATGTATTCTTCATCCCCGCGGGGGACACAGCAGCGGCCGACAGGTAAGTATTTTATTTAATTTTTTTTACCATATTTTTATTGGCTTTTCAGAGAAGGGCCCCTGAAAAGCCGTTGACAGCTGCCGGAGCTACCTGCTGGTAGCTCTGATTGTGATTGGCTCAAGCGCTCAGCCAATCAAAATTAGAGCTACAAGCAGGCAGGGATTTTAAATCCCCGGCTGCTAATAGCTGAGAGCTACAGAGCCGGGGACAGCGGCAGAAGTTGACACTAAGCCCCGGCAGGTGAGTATTTTTTTTTTGTTTACTATTTTAAAATGTTTTTCAGGGAAGGGCTTATGAAGTCCTTCCCTGCAAAGCCACTGACAGCTGCTGGGGCTCAGTGGGACTTCTGCCGCTGTCCCCGGCTCTGTAGCGCTGCTGAGCTATCAGTAGCCGAGGATTTAAAATGAAGCCCTTCCCTGAAAAGCCATTGACAGGATGCAGGCAGCAGGATTCTCTACCGCAGCTGTCATGTGTGACAGCTGCAGTTGAGAATTGAAGAATTCCCTTGGCTGCATCTGCCACAGATGTGGCAGATGTAGCAGCAGGGAATTCTTTTAACTAGCGGGGGTAAAGGAAAAATCTGCCACATGCGGCAGATGTGTTCTTCATGCCTGCTGGGGTCACGGCAGAGGCGCAGAGGTAAGTTTTTTTTACTTTTTTTTTTTTTTGTTTTTCACTAAAATGTTTCTTTTTCAGGCAAGGGCTTATATGTCAAGCCCTTCCCTGAAAAAGAATGCAGGGGGCCGGCAGAATATTGTTTTCAATGGAGCCGCCAGCAGCATCTGCGGCTCCATTGACAACAAGCACGCAGCTGTGTCCGCGCGTGCTTTTGTTCGTACCTAGGTGCGCACGTACTGTATGTGCGCACCTAAGTACGCACAAAAACACGCTAGTGTGAACACACACTAATATATATATATATATATATATATATATATATATATATATATATATATATATATATAGTGTGTGTTCACACTAGCGTGTTTTATATTTTATATATTGGTAGCTAAAGCCTCTGCTATGGTGTCTAAATAATACTACCATATAGCACCCAAATGATACTCCAATAACCATGGCATAATAGCAGTCCGAAAAGAGTGCACAATTAACACCACCATACAGTACTCACATGGCCGTTCTATATAGCGCCTAGATAATACTGCAAATAATACTTTATATTGCACAAAATGTAAAGTTTTACCCTGAGCTTCTAAGGCCAAACGCATTTGTGCGTGTATTTCATTTCAATGGGCTTGTTCACACGCACGTATTTGGTGTGTGCAATTCGGTCATGCAAAAAAAAAATATGGATCATACTCTATTTTTCTGCTGATTTGCGCTGGGAAAAAAAGCATCTTGGACTCATTAAACTAATTGGCTATTTCAATGGCTGAGAGCATTGGTGCATTTTTTTTTTTTTGGCAAGCAAATTTGCACAACTTGTACCCACAAAAAGTACAGTATAGTATGCCAATGCACATGCAAATACACAACGCCCATTCTGCGAAACTGTGCTGCAAAAACACAAGCAATTATGCCTATGCTTATGTGAATAAGGCCTGAGGCTCTACATGCTGATCCCTGAATCACTTGCAGCTTGAGTGGCCATACACATTTCATATTCATTGGAAGTACCTGCTCATTCTATTCTCAGCTGTTAACCCTTTAAATGCCTTTGTCAATTCTGACAGCAGCATTTAAATCTCCCAATCAGAGTTCAAGAGTCCCAAACAGCTCCCCTCATGATAAGATCAGAATGAGATCTAATGTAATACTATGGTTTTGCATTATACTGTATGAGCGATCAAACAATTGCAAGTTCAAGAACTTTATGAGGACTAAAACAAATGTAATAAAAAAGTTTTATTAATTATAAAAAAAAATAAAAGGCAACAAAAGTTTAAAAAAACTTTTTACCAATATTTATAATAAAAAAATCATAAAAAAACAACACAAAAGCATAATTGTTATCATAGCGACCATAAGACACTGATCCATCAAAGTAACGCATTGTTCATAGTGAACGTCATCAGAAAAAATTATACAATTCCAGAATTGCACTTTTTTTGGTACTAAGAATCAATAAGAATTTTGAAAATGAAAGTAACAAATTGCCATATTGTACATGTATGACAACTGGAGCACACCACAGAGCCATGCGAAAGGTTCTTATGGGTCTCCAAAAAAATAATAAAAAACAATCAAAAAGTTGTATGTACTCCAAAATAGCCCCAAAAGAAACCTCAGGTCGTCCCACAAATATGACCCCTCATACAACTATGTCGACAAAAAGATAAAAATGTTAAGGTGGTTAGAAAATGGCGGCAGAAATTTTTTGTTTCAAAAGATATTTTATTTTTTAAAGGTAGTACATTGAAAAAAAACTAAATACATTTGCCATTGTTGTAATGGTACTGACCCGCAGAATAACGTTTTCATGTCAATTGTGCCACAGTGTGTACGCCACAAAAACATTATCCCAGCACTGTTTTTTCCCACTCCATTTAGAGATTTTTTAAAGTTTTTCAGTACATTATATGGTACATTTAATAGTACCATTTAAAAACACCACACATCTTAAAAAGAAAAAAAACAAGCCCTCGGTGAGCTAAAGGAGTTATGATTATTTTGAAAGTGGGGAAGAAAAAACAGAAACCAAAAAAAGGCCATCACAACCTAAGGCTTATTTAGACGACCGTATATCGGCTCGGTTTTCACGCCGAGCCGATATACAGTATCCTTGTCTGCGGGGGGGGGGGATGGAAGAGCCAGGAGCAGGAACTGAGCTCCCGCCCCTTCCCCGCCCCTCGCCACTATTTGCAATGGGAGGGGCGGATCAGGGGCGTAGCTAAGCATTGGGACTTAGCCCCCCCCCCAGTCTCGCCCCCTCCTATTGCAAATAGTGGCAAGGGGCAAAGAGGGGGCGGGAGCTCAATTCCTGCTCCTGGCTCTTCCATCCTTCCCCACCTGCAGACAAGGACACCGTATATCGGCTCGATGTGAAAACCGAGCCAATATGCGGTCGTCTAAATAAGCCCTAAAGGGTTAAGTACGAAAAAATTGTAAGTTGTGCGCTGTATGCGTACATGTGTGTAATATATATACAGTGTATATGTTTTTTACTTTTTGCTGCCTGTTTAGCTCCTCTGACTCAGTGTTTGCTATTTTCTTTCTCCTAATTAAATTATGATGGCTAAGGAGGATAAGTGGAAATTTTTACATTTAAAGTGCACCTGTCACAATAAATTACAGTGCAGTAATAAATGAATTACAGGCTATTTAAAGCACAACTAATCCGAGTTATGTCATTAGGTAGCATGCATTCCTCATTTAGTCTTTATATTTAACATATTGCTCACTAAAAAGTTTTCACCTTCACGTTTACATTAATGGAATGGACAGCAAGGTGAAAGACGGAAAAAATGAAGTTGAGATGAAAATGTAAAATTCTATAAAACAGTATGGAGGAAAGCTGAGGAGTTTGTTTGCTAAAAAACGGAAAAAAATGCTATATTGTACATGGATGTGTATTTTGTAGTTAAAATGTATGAAAATTGAAGCACATAGGGGGTCCATATTAAAGACCCAAAGGCACTCCGTGTGCGGCCATCATTTACCTTTGTGAGAATTTCTTTAAGGTACAATACCCACCTAATTATTATTACCGTATTTATCTTAAAACACCATTAATTCCAGTACACTGTACAGATGGAAAGGATTTAAGTACATAACATAAGATTAAAGTAAGTGCAATAAACATGGACTAAATGAGTGACAGATTGATGTAGAGGGAGAGAAGACCCTGCCCGTGGGGGCTTAGACTCAAAGGAAGGGGCAAGAAGGCAGTAGGAAGGAGGGTAGAAGCTACTCTTGGTGTGGTAGCAGCGGGTTTGTTGTAGGGTGTAGGCTTTTCTGAATAGGTAGATTTTCAGGTTCTTTGTTCATAGTTTTTGATGGTGGCAGAGAGTCTGATAGCTATTTCCGATGGTAAGTTCCAGAGTCTAGGGAAAACACGTGAAAAATCTTGAAGATGATTGTGTAAGAAGCAGACTAAAAGAGAACAGAAAAGGAGGTCTTGTGAAGAATGAAGGTTATGCATAGGAAGGGATTGGGGTATAAGGGCAGAGATGTATGTAGGGGTCAGGTTGTAGATAGAGATGTATGGAGAAGACAGGTTGTGGACAGAGGTGTATGTAGAAGACAGGGTGTGGATAGAGATGTATGGAGAGGACAAGTGTGGTGACCCAGCCGGTCCACTCAGGACACGAGGCCCACGAGGAGGGCTAGGAGGGTAAAGCTGTCACGGGTCACGGTGGCACTCACCAGTTTCCCTCCCGGAGGACTACACACGACCTCGGCCCAAGTACCACGGGGCCTCTTCCAGACACTCTTAGGATAGGGATGGCCAATAAACATTTAACAGGATCTGCAAGTTGTCATGGGTGTCGTCACTGTTCCTTTGCCACAGGAATAAGACGTCAGCGGTAATAAGTAGAGTCTACACATAGAGTCTATGCCATGTTTGATAGTCTGAAGTGAATTCTTTGGGTAATTGGGCAGTCAGTGAAGGACTTGGAAGAGGGTAGAAGCAGAGGAGTAACAGGGAGATTGGGCAGTAATAACATGCAATGGAATAAAAACCTTTGCATGCATCTGTGTAAGATTGGAAGCACACTGAGGCAAAGAATAGACTCTGGGCAATGTATTAGAGATTCATACAACATAGGCTTGTAATATGGCAATGTGCATGAGACCTAATATGATATCTGTTGGAATCTGCCTGAACTGTAGCATAGAAAGAGTCCATGAATGCACTGGGTGACTAAAGACGTTCTCTATCATCCTCTGTGATTTGTCACTATCACACTCCAATCCTCTGGGCTATTTCCTCTCCCCAGTAGATGATATATGATTGTTGCCTTACAGTCATCAATCAACCCATGCACCTCAAAGCAGCTGCCAGGCACCCGTGAGAATGTTACACTATTGCTTTGTACCACAGGAGACCACTGTGATTTTGGTAAGTAATGCCGCAGCCAAACGCTGAAGTAGAATATTAAGATTAATTAAAATTTGCTTACTCTATGGAGAAGAAAAAAACAATACTATGACCGTAGGTAGGGTAGGATGTAATCTTGCAAGCACAGTCAAACAAAATCACAGAGGTGAGAGAAAAAAAAATCACAAATACATAACTCACTGAAAAAGGAGCCAAATATCATCACCTGGTACTGCAGGGCAGGCTCAATCAACATATCCCCTAGTAGCATGCAGAAACCCAGATTGCAGTATGAGGAAGCTAAATGTTCAGTACAGCCACCCAACTTAACCCCTTAACGACGGCCCCATCGGGAAACTACGTCCTCAGCAAGTAGGCTTTAATCCTAGAGGACGTAGTTTTATGCATCCTCTTAGGATTAATGCCCACTTGCCTGAGGACGTGACAGCTCCATGCTGTCGGTGCCCGCAGGTAGCCGACAGCATGGACCTGTCATCCCAGGATGCGGGCAGTCCCCCCCGGCATTGCAATCGGCGCTATCCAGTGGATAGCGCCGATCACAATAAAGTAAATAAAAGTGGTTAAAAAGTCAGATATTCAGCTGCCCTGATGGATCGGATCCATCAGGGTAGATGAAAATACTCACCCGGGTTGTCCGAGGTGTCCCCCGGAGATCTAGTCCTCCCGGATCCGCGGCCGGCCTTCTGCGCATGCGTGCCAGACGATGACATCATGTGCATGCGCAGAAGCCCGGGAGCCCCCGGCAAATTTAAAATCTCCTGGCTCCCAGCTCCTGAAGGTAGCTGTGAGTGGTCCCCGGGCCCGCAATCGCCGCTATCCATGGGGATAGCGGCGATCACGAAAAAGTTCAAAAAGTTTTTAAAAAAGGTAAAGTTTCACCTCCCCTCATGGATCGGATCCCTGAGGGGAGGTGAAAATACTCAACTCGGTCCTCCCCGATGCCCCGATGTCCCAGGACCCGAAATCCCCATCTGCTCGCCCGATGTCAATCATCAGGCGCATGCGCAGAGGGGCTCAAGCCCCGGGAAATTTAAAATCCCTCTGCTCCAGGCTGCCATGTGTAGCCAGGAGCAGAGGGATGTCACTGGGGACATGATCACTGTCATCCAATGGATGACAGTGATCATGTAATGTAAAAAAAAAGTGTAAAAAGGGAAAAAAAAAAAAAAGAGGTAAAAAGTTTAAAAAAAAAGTGTAAAAAGTAAAAAAAAAAACTTTAAAAAAGTTTAAAAAGCTTGCGTTTCATCTCCTCCCATGGATCATATCTGTGAGGGAGGATGAAATGACGTACCTAAGGCCCGCGGATTTATCCACGGACCTTACCCCATCTTCTGCGCACGCGCCTGTCGCCAAAATGGCAGGCGCATGCGCAAAAGCTGTGGTAATTTAAAATCTCCCTGCTCCTGGCTACAAAACTTAGCCGAGAGCCTGGAGATTTCACCGGGGGGCCGCGGTGAGCGGTTCCTGATCACGTGTTCGCCGTTATCCAATGGATAATGGCGATCACGTAAAAGTAAAAAAAAAGTGAAGGTTCATCTTCCCTCACTGATGCGATCGGTGAGATGAGATGAAACTTTTTACCGCAGGCCTCCATATTTGCACACCGACGCGATCCTCCGTGAACTTTCCCGGATTCTGCACATGCGACCGCCGGCAAAACACCGGACACATGCGCAGAAGCCCGGGAGCCCCCGGCAAATCACCTCACTCCCAGCGACCAACGGTCGCCGAGAGCCTGGAGCAGTGATGGGTGGCCTCGTTGAGCGGTCCCCGGTCATGTGATAAAAAGGTAGCGATCTACCTTTGGCCGGTCTCACATGACCGGATAGGAATTACGGATTCCGCATGCGTCTGATCCGCGGTAATACGCAGATCAATCGCATTGGATTACACAATTCCGCTCACATTAGCGGGTCAGAATTGTGTAATCCACTCACAGAAAAGAGAACGCAGCATGTTCTATTTTACCGCAGATATCCGCAACATAAAGCCCATTGTGCTCCATGGTCGCGGATATACCCGCAGCCCATATGCAACTACCTTGTATACGGGTTGCGGGTACCCACGTCATCGCTAAGTGGCGATGCGGGAAATACAAGCAAAAAAAAAGTGTACTGCGCATGACCGCCTGTGTGAGTACGCAGTTATGCGCAGTACATTACGCGGCCGTACGCAGGGTCACAGCCGGGCTCACAGCTGGAATCCGCTGCGGGCCTCCGCAAGTGGATTCCACCTATGGCTGCATGAGCCCGGCGTTATTTAGACCACTACCTGTAATCCGTAATTTACAAGAAGCCCTTGGAACGTTCGCCTTCCTGCAGTTCCAGGAGCAGCTTGTTGAGGGCCTTCTGTGTGTGACCACCGCACCTCAGCAAGCTTACGGAGACTCACAGAGCGCCACTTTTTACACCCGATACCCGCTACTGAGGTCACAAAATACCTCCAAAAAGCATGAGAGGAGGGGGGATACCCGGTTTTCTTGCCCCATGTACCCATCCCAACCAGCCTCCGTAATTACCCCTGTCTATGGAAATACTACACAGTTCACATTATTACTTTTATCTAAGATTTGGGGAATGCCGAAAAGGGCGCGGGGGGGAGGGGGGGAAATTTTTTTTAAGGTGTCAATTTTTATTCCGTACAAGTGGGCAATGGGTCCTGGAATTTATTCAGTTGTACCCTGCAATCCAACAGGTGTTGCCTCCATTATAGGCCTTGCCATGTTTCCTGTAAGTAGATTAGGGCCACAATGGGTATGTTTTTGAACACAGGACAAACGGAGGGATCCATTTTGGGCTGAACGTCTTCATTCCTATATACACTGTACAAAAAAAACTGTTTTTAAATTGACAAAATTGCCAAAAAAATGAAAATCGTAATTTTTTCCTTCTGCTTTGCTTAGATTCATTCAAATACTGTGGGGTCAAAATACGCAGTACACCCCTAGATGAATTCGTTAAGGGGTCTAGTTGTTAAAATGGGGTCATTTGTGGGGTTCTTTATCGTTTTGGATGCTCAATGGCTCTATAAGTGGGCGATGGGGCCTGGAATTTATTCCGTTGTACCCTGAAATCCAACCGGTGCTCCTTCCATTATAGGCCTAGCCATGTGTCCTTTAAGTAGATTAGGGCCACTAGGGCTATTGTTCTGAACACGGGACAAATAGGGGTTTCCATTTTGGGGTGAAAGTCTTCATTCCTATGTGTGCTGTACAAAAAAAAACTTTTTAAATTGATACAACTGCCAAAAAATGAAAATTGTAATTTTTTCCCTACTGCTTTGCTTAGATTTATTCAAAAGTTGTAGTGTAAAAATACACAGTACACCCCTAGATAAATTCATTAGGGGGTCTAGTTTTCAAAATGGGGTCATTTGTGGGGGTTCTCTATGGTTTTGGCCGCTCAAGGGCTCTACAAGTGGGCAATGGGGCCTAAATCACCTTCATGCTAAATTTCTGTTCTGAAAGCCACCGACTACTCCTTTTTATTTTGGGCCCCGTTGTGCATCCAGACAAAACATAAGGGCCACAAAGGGTATGTCTCTGAACATGGGACAAACAGGGGTATCTATTTTGGGGTGCAAGTCTTCATTCATGTGTGTGCTGTACAAAAAGCAGTTTTTAAAATGACAGAATTGCCAAAAAAAACGAAAATCATATTTTTTTCCTTTTGCTTTGCTTGAATTCATTCAAAAACTGTGGAGTCAAAATGGGCAGTACACCCCTAGATAAATTCGTTAAGGGTCTAGTTTTCAAAATGGGGTCACTTGTGGGGGTTCTCTTTGGTTTTGGCTGCATAAGAGCTCTACAAAAGTGCTAAGGGGCCTAAAATGCCTTGAAGGAAAATTTATGTTCTGAAAACCACCGACTACTCCTTTCATTTTGGGTCCCGTTGTGCATCCAGACATAAGATTAGGGCCACAATGGGTATGTTTCTGAACACGGGAGAAACAGGGGTATCCATTTTGGGGTGTAAATCCTCATTTTCATGGGCACTATAGGAAAAAATATGTCTTTAAAATGACATAGTTGCAAAAATATGAAATGTTATTTTTTCTCCTCTAAATTGAATTATTTCCTGAAAAAAACTGGTGGGGTCAAAATACTCATGACACCCCTCAGTGAATACATTAAGAGGTGTCGTTTTTTAAATGGGGTCATTTTTTGGGGTATATATTATTCTGACATTCATGAGCCTTTGCAAACTTGGCTTGGTGCAGGAAAACAAAGTGCTCCTCAAAATGCTGAAAAGCAATGTTAAATTTGTACGTCCTCTAAATGGTTAAAAAAAACACAAAAGTTTTTCAAGTGTGCATTCAGAATAAAGTAAACAGATGGAAATATATATCTTATCAAAAAATTGTACGGTATGTTTGGACATATTTGAGATATTACGGTTGAAATTGTGAAAAAATGACAATTTTTTCAAAATTTTTCCAATATTGGTACTTTTAATAAATATACTGAAATTATATCGATCTCTTTTTACCACCAAATGAAGTACAACATGTGGCGAAAAAACAATGTCAGAATGACTTGGATATGTAAAGCCTTTATGGAGTTATGCTACGTTGAACGACGCATGTCAGATTTCCAAAATTTGGCTCTGTCACTAAGGCGCAAGCAGGCTTCGTCACTAAGGGGTTAAACCAAGATTAGGGGAGAGGTGACTGCAGACAACATAGCGGAGCCAGCCATATATAAGTGCACCACACCTTACGGAATACAACCCCTACTGGCAAAGCAATAGATTGCCCTGTGTTGGGTGGCTGCACATTAGTCTGCACTGAATATATAGCTCTCTCATATTGCAATCTGGGTTTCTACATGCTACTAGGGGATATGGTGATTGAGCCTGGCCTGCAGTACCATGATGATATTTGGCTTCTTTTTCTGTGTTATGCAAGCACAGTCATATTCACTTGAATTCCCTGTATAGCATTCAAATAAGAATGTTATACAGTTTTGAATGCAGCCACACAATCATAAATTATTTTAATAAATATAGTGTTTTTATTGTCCAAAAGTAGAAAAACCTAAAAAAAAAGAGATCATTTTGGTATTTTCACTATCGCAAAGTCCTATGGAATAAAATGATCACATCATTTAAACTGCATGGTGATTCAAAGAGTGTCCATTTCTATCTCTGGAGGAACTGTCCAGCTTACTGATTTGAATGATCCCTTGTAATACTTAATCTCACCAGTGGAGGTGCTGCAGGCAAATTGAGCATTTACTGCTAGTTTTTATCTGCAGATTACAGTTGAATGTTGGGGGGGTCCAGCTCAGACACTCTTCTTACAATTACGGATTGTCCAAAGTGAAGAAATAAAATAAATGCAAATAACAACTAATAAAGTGGTGCCTTGGGTTAAGAGTTTAGTTTGTTCCATGACGGAGCTCTTAACCCAAAACTCTTGTAAGTCAAATCAATTTTCCCCATTGAAATGAATGGAAAAGCCATTAATCCGTTCGGGATCGCGAAGCTCTCCCACTGATTTCAATGGGGATGGCATTGCCCCATTGAAAACAAAGTACACCAGCACCCAGCAGTGTTTTTCAGGGAAGGGCTTTAAATATAAGAACCTGAAAATCATCCCTGGCTGTAGTAAAAAAAAATATATATATATATATATTCACCTGTCTGCTGGGGCTCAGGTGCATCTAGCTGCTGCTTGTTCTCCCTGCACTGCTCTGAAGCTTTCAGCAGGTGGGGATTAAAAATGCAGGGAGAACAAGCGGCGGCTAGACACGCCTGAGCCCCGGCAGCGGTGGACAGGGGAGTATATATTTTTTAACTACATCAAGGGATGATTTTCAGGGAAGTGCTTATATTTAAAGCCCTTCCCCGAAAATCACTGCATGGGTTACCAGCAGGCCATTGTTTTCAATGGGCCACTGGCAGCAGCGGCGGCCCCATTAAGAGCAAGGCTTGTAACCCAAGTTTTTGCTCTTAAATCAGAGCAAAAATTTTGGAGAGAGCCTGCTCTCAAGTCAAAAAGCTTGTAAGCTGAGGCACTCTTAACCCAATGTATCACTGTAATACACTTCTCATAGCTGCCCAAATGAATTTTGAATATTTAATCAGGCTGGTTTGTAGTAGAGCCCAATTAGAAAATTAGCAAAGTTGCTCTATTTAGCATGCTGACCTTTTGAAGCCGATTCCTATGATGTGTACTTGGCGCTCTCACACTGTTTGTGATTATTCAACATATTTTTTACATTTTTTTTCATTGATATAAACTGGCACATGCTTCCAGCCTGAAAACAATACAAACCGCCTATGGCATTGCCTTCACATCAAAACATCAAGACGGGAACCAGACAAACCATGTTTACAATGACGGGTTGAACAACAATGGCTTGCAATAGTTGATCTCTCCATTCGACAGCTCGTTCTGTACATGTGAAGAGGAGTCTTTGTCCTGACAAGGAAATACCCATTTAATGATCCATGTGATTATGGAATGGCCCACAGATGAAGGATCAATCCTGGTGCTATATGAACCGTTCCAGGCTGGAACGGAGGCCAAGGAAGTTTGTTTTGAAGTTTGTGTGATCTCGTCTCTTGAGGTGTGTTATATCTCAAGGCTTGGAAAATAAACACATAGCCTGAAATACATAAACGGACCACAAATTTAAACCATCTGTCACATATGTGATATTTCTCCGCAGAGGCTTCAGTATCCAGTTGAGTGAGTGAACGGTGTCTATAAAACATACAAAAGAGGAAACGACGGGCTTGAAATAGAAGAATGGAAAGATTTGAATGCTCGTGTAAGTGCTATAATCTCTTCATTGTGAGGTTCGGCTCTAAGGAAGCCGCAATAATTGTTTCATAAAGTAGAAAATAATCTACCATGCAAAATACTGTATGTGGGTGGAGGAGATTGCAAGAAAATGGAAATATTCTACCGCTGTGATGAAATTCCGTAATATAACGGGACTTTTTTCAGAAGTGTAAAGAAATACTAAATTTGAAAATCCAAGAATTTCAGCCTCACAGAGGTCGTCTAGAGCCTGTTATTATCCCTGTTTGCATGTTTTCAATGTATAGTACGTTTAGCGTATACATTTAACATATGTGTGGAAATGTGTACAAACATCAATCTTAACCCCTTCACTTCTGAGACATCTGAGGGCTTGTATTTTTGCAGGACAATTTGTATTCTTTAGTGGTACTCTCTCTCTCTCTCTCTCTCTCTCTCTCTCTCTCTCTCTCTCTCTCTCTCTCTCTCTCTCTCTCTCTCTCTCTCTCTCTCTCTCTCTCTCTCTCTCTATATATATATATATATATATATATAACCCATATTATATAGTGAAATTTTTTTTTACAAATTTCTAACTGGGGTGAAGTTGTAAAAAAAATGCTATTTCACTATTTTTGATGATTGCATATAAATAATGCTTTTATGATGGATATGGAAATATGAAATGCCAACATTATTCTGTGTATCAGTACAATTACAGTGATACAAAATTTATATAGTCTTTTTTGTTGTACTACTTTTAACTAGAGATGAGTGAACGTACTCGGTAAGGCCGATTTCGCAATCGAGCACCGCGATTTTCAAGTACTTCACTACTCGGGTGAAAAGTACTCGGGGGCGCTGTGGGTGAGCGGGGGGTTGCAGAGGGGCAGAGGGGAGTGGGGGGGGGAGGGAGAGAGAGAGAGCTCCCACCTGTTCCGCGCTGCTACCCCCCACTCCACCACACCACACCCCGCCCCACAGCGCCCCCGAGTACTTTTCACCCGAGTAGTGAAGTACTTGAAAATCGCAGTGCTCGATTGCGAAATCGGCCTTACCGAGTACATTCGCTCATCTCTACTTTTAACCTCTTAGGGTGCTTTCACACGACAGTTTTTATCTTCAGTTTTTGGTGAGCCAAAACTAGGAGTGGAGAGAAAGTATAATAGAAAGATTTGCATGTGTTCCGTATTTTGGGCCCATTCCTGCTTTTGCCTCAGAAAAAAACTGAAATTAAAAACTGTCGTGTGAAAGCTCCCATAAGGACGTGGCCAGTTTTTTCTTTTTATTTTTTGTTTCTCCTCCCAACTTTCAAAAACTCATAACTTTTTTATTTTTCAGTTGATGTAGTTGTATAAAGGCTTTTTTTTTGCAGGACAAGTTTTTTTATTTTTAGTAGTACTATTTAATTTACCATATAATGTATTAAACAAATGTTTTCGTAGTAGTGAAATGAAAAATTTCAATTTAGTTACTGGTGAGATAGCATAGGTCTGACAGACGCGTAGTGGCCTTATCGTGGCCTGTCAGCTTATGCGTCTTGGCCAAAATGCAGACTTGCACCCGTATTTATCAGTTTGTGTTCTATTTTTATGCAATTTCCTATAAATGCTGAGCGAGCTCGGGGTGTCATGCCAGTGTGGTGCACTGGTGATACAGAACAATCCACTGTGTCGCAATAATTTATGGCTGACATCTTTGGTATCAGTTCACATGTGCAGACTATGTTTGTTAGCAGTCACCCCTCCCCAATCTAGGCTGGGTTGAGCAGGGTGGCTGTATACCAGATAAACATTTAGCTTGCTCATGTTGCAACCTGGCCTTCTGCATTCTACCAGGTTTAAATGGTGATTGAGCCTGCCTTGTTGTTTATCGGATGGTGATTTAATCTTTCCATTGATGGAGTTGCGTGAGGGCTTGTTGTTTGTGATACAACCTGTAGTTCCTATTGGTACCATTTTGGAGTTTTTTTTTATTGGAGACAGGGTGGTAAAAAGAGCGCAATTCTGGCATTATGTTTTTTTCTAATGGCTTTTTAGGAATGCAGCAATACCAAATCTACTTTGTTTTTTTCATTTTTATTTTTTATTATAAACACAGGAAAACGGGAATTTTAAGTCTTTGACATCCATTATTTTTTACAATGATTAAAACCTTTTTTTTTACTCATCTTTACTTCTCTTCTAAGTCCCCATGGTGGACTTGAACTTGCAATCATTTGAGCACTTATACTGCAACACTTCAGGACTTCTTAAGGCAATCTATTAAGATGTGCCGCAAAAATACATGGCAGCCCAGGAAGTCTTCAGAAGGTCCTCTGCTACCATGACACCCGGATGGCACCTTGTGATTGCTGATCGGGACATGTAATATTGACAGCGGCATTTAGAGGGTTAACAGGTTAAAACATTTTTTTTTTTTTATGATAATTTAAAAATACCTTTATTTGACTTTCTTTTACAGTCCTTATGCAGGAAATGAAGTAGCATTTGACTGCTAGTGTGATATATAGCAAGCAACACTTTAGTATATTGTATTTCTGCAGGCACTCTTTTAAACCATGTCACCAACATGTCCTAATAGGCAGATATACATGGAAGCCCTTGGGTCCTTCACATGGCAGCCCTGTGGTCCTTCACAAGACCCCAGGCTGCCATGACACCTGAACAACACCCCACGATCTCATTGTGAGGACCCATTATGAATACAGAAGGAGTTTCCTCCCACTGTTGGGCCCATCTATTAGCATGTTATAGCCTGGGCCCATCAAAGGTATTTTCTGATACTCTGCTGGGCCGATCTGACATGTCATAACATGTATGGTTAGAGATGAGCGAACGTACTCGTCCGAGCTTGATACTCGTTCGAGTATTAGCGTGTTCGAGATGCTCGTTACTCGTGACGAGTACCACGCGATGTTCGAGTTACTTTCACTTTCATCTCTGAGACGTTAGCACGCTTTTCTAGCCAATAGAAAGACATGGAAGGCATTACAACTTCCCCCTGCGACGTTCAAGCCCTATACCACCCCCCTGCAGTGAGTGGCTGGCGAGATCAGGTGTCACCAGAGTATATAAATCGGCCCCTCCCGCGGCTCGCCACAGAAGCGTTCTGACATAGCTCAGGGAAAGTGCTGTCTTGCTAGAGTTGCTATAGGGAGTGTGTTAGGAGTATTTTAGGCTTCAAGAACCCCAACGGTCCTTCTTAGGGCCACATCTAACCGTGTGCAGTAGTGTGGAGGCTGCTTTTTGCAGTGTTGCACTTTTTTTTTTTGTATATATCAGCCTTGCAGAGCATTGCGCCCTGCAGTAATTATACATACTCCAGGGCCAGTAGTGGTGGTGAGGCAGGGACAGAAGACATATTTATTGAATATAGGCAGTGGGCCTTTCCAAAAACATTTGGGGAAAAAAATCTATTTGGGCTGCCTGTGACTGTCCTCAGTGTACTGGGTCTGTGCTGGGTGTAGTTGTCCTCCTAATTCATACGCAGCCAGCTAAGTGTTACAGCAGGCTTGCGCAAAATTATTTCCTGGCTCTGTGTTGGCTGTTAAATCACCGCTGTATTCCAGTCCACAGTGCAACAGTCTGCAGTTATTTTACATACTCCAGGGCCAGTAGTGGTGACGCAGGGACAGAAGACATATTTATTGAATATAGGCAGTGGGCCTTTCCAAAAACATTTGGGGAAAAAAATCTATTTGGGCTGCCTGTGACTGTCCTCAGTGTACTGGGTCTGTGCTGGGTGTAGTTGTCCTCCTAATTTATACGCAGCCAGCTAAGTGTTACAGCAGGCTTGCGCAAAATTATTTCCTGGCGTTCCGTAAGCGAAGTCAGCCTCCAACCACAGGCCAATAAGCGGCACATTTAATTACAGCGTTCTGTTTCTGCACTACTGGTAATACACCATGCTGAGGGGTAGGGGTAGGCCTAGAGGACGTGGACGCGGGCGAGGACGCGGAGGCCCAAGTCAGGGTGTGGGCACAGGCCGAGCTCCTAATCCAGGTGTATCGCAGCCGACTGCTGCGGGATTAGGAGAGAGGCATGTTTCTGGCGTCCCCACATTCATCTCACAATTAATGGGTCCACGCGGTAGACCTTTATTAGAAAATGAGCAGTGTGAGCAGGTCCTGTCGTGGATGGCAGAAAGTGCATCCAGCAATCTATCGAACACCCAGAGTTCTGCTCCGTCCAGTGCTGCAACTCTGAATCCTCTGGCTGCTGCTCCTCCTTCCTCCCAGCCTCCTCACTCCATTACAATGACACATTCAGAGGAGCAGGCAGACTCCCAGGAACTGTTCCCAGGCCCCTGCCCAGAATGGGCAGCAAGGGTTCCGAATCCTCTCCCACTGAAGGAGTTTGTCGTGACCAATGCCCAACCTTTGGAAAGTTCCCGGGGTCCGGGGGATGAGGCTGGGGACTTCCGGCAACTGTCTCAAGACCTTTCAGTGGGTGAGGAGGACGATGACGATGAGACACAGTTGTCTATCAGTGAGGTAGTAGTAAGGGCAGTAAGTCCGAGGGAGGAGCGCACAGAGGATTCGGAGGAAGAGCAGCAGGACGATGAGGTGACTGACCCCACCTGGTTTGCTACACCTACTGAGGACAGGTCTTCAGAGGGGGAGGCAAGGGCAGCAGCAGGGCAGGTTGCAAGAGGCAGTGCGGTGTCCAGGGGTAGAGGCAGGGCCAGACCGAATAATCCACCAACTGTTTCCCAAAGCGCCCCCTCGCGCCATGCCACCCTGCAGAGGCCGAGGTGCTCAAAGGTCTGGCAGTTTTTCACTGAGAGTGCAGACAACCGACGAACAGTGGTGTGCAACCTTTGTCGCGCCAAGATCAGCCGGGGAGCCACCACCACCAGCCTCACCACCACCAGCATGCGCAGACATATGATGGCCAAGCACCCCACAAGGTGGGACGAAGGCCCTTCACCGCCTCCAGTTTGCACCGCTGCCTCTCCCCCTGTGCCCCAACCTGCCACTGAGATCCAACCCCCCTCTCAGGGCACAGGCACTACCGTCTCCTGGCCTGCACCCACACCCTCACCTCCGCTGTCCTCGGCCCCATCCACCAATGTCTGTCAGCGCACCGTCCAGCCGTCGCTAGCGCAAGTGTTGGAGCGCGAGCGAAAGCGCAAGTACGCCGCCACGCACCCGCACGCTCAAGCGTTAAACGTGCACATAGCCAAATTTATCAGCCTGGAGATGCTACCGTATAGGGTTGTGGAAACGGAGGCTTTCAAAAGTATAATGGCGGCGGCGACCCCGCGCTACTCAGTTCCCAGTCGCCACTACTTTTCCCGATATGCCGTCCCAGCCCTGCACGACCACGTCTCCCGCAACATTGTACGCGCCCTCACCAACGTGGTTACTGCCAAGGTCCACTTAACAACGGACACGTGGACAAGCACAGGCGGGCAGGGCCACTATATCTCCCTGACGGCACATTGGGTGAATTTAGTGGAGGCTGGGACAGAGTCAGAGCCTGGGACCGCTCACGTCCTACCCACCCCCAGAATTTCGGGCCCTAGCTCGGTGGTGGTATCTGCGGCGGTGTATGCTTCCTCCCCTAAACCACCCTCCTCCTCCTCCTCCTCCTACGCAACCTCTGTCTCGCAATCAAGATGTGTCAACAGCAGCACGTCGCCAGCAGTCGGTGTCGCGCGGCACGGCAGCACAGCGGTGGGCAAGCGTCAGCAGGCCGTGCTGAAACTACTCAGCTTAGGAGATAAGAGGCACACGGCCCACGAACTGCTGCAGGGTCTGACAGAGCAGACCGACCGCTGGCTTGCGCCGCTGAGCCTCCAACCGGGCATGGTCGTGTGTGACAACGGCCGTAACCTGGTGGCTAAAAGAAATGAAAAAGGAGGGTGGAGCAAGACCCAGTGAGGGTAGTGGAATATTTATGGAGTACAAAGAGTTTTCAATGATTGAGTATTTTGAATGGTGGAGGTGCTGCCAACCAGATGACGCTCCACCAGTGTGGGCGTAAGTGTAGCGAAAAGGATGTGAAAAGAACTGGTATGGAGGCGCAACACTCTAAGCTACTAGAAGATGTAGATCAAAGTCCAATGTGTGATGGTGAAAGCACTTCTTTTTTATTATTTTTTCAGAAATTAAAAACCAGCAATGGAATACGCGTTTCGGGGAAGAACCCCTTCGTCAGTTCGGCTGGATAGGACAACAGGATGCCTAGGGGTGACACGATTCCAAAGATGTATAGAATGTGTCGGAGGTCCTGTGTGCAGGAGGACAGGGGAGAGGGGAGGTTAAAGCAATTTTTTTCTCCCCTGTCCTCCTGCACACAGGACCTCCGACACATTCTATACATCTTTGGAATCGTGTCACCCCTAGGCATCCTGTTGTCCTATCCAGCCGA
This sequence comes from Eleutherodactylus coqui, assembly GCF_035609145.1. Taxonomy (NCBI): domain Eukaryota; kingdom Metazoa; phylum Chordata; class Amphibia; order Anura; family Eleutherodactylidae; genus Eleutherodactylus; species Eleutherodactylus coqui. Next base: position 61,885,519 of record NC_089837.1, read on the forward strand.
ACTGACGAAGGGGTTCTTCCCCGAAACGCGTATTCCATTGCTGGTTTTTAATTTCTGAAAAAATAATAAAAAAGAAGTGCTTTCACCATCACACATTGGACTTTGATCTACATCTTCTAGTAGCTTAGAGTGTTGCGCCTCCATACCAGTTCTTTTCACATCCTTTTCGTAACCTGGTGGCGGCTCTGCAGCTCGGCAGCCTCACGCACGTGCGATGCCTGGCCCATGTCTTTAATTTGGTGGTTCAGCGCTTTCTGAAAAGCTATCCACGCTTGTCAGACCTGCTCGGAAAGGTGCGCCGGCTCGGCACACATTTCCACAAGTCCCACACGGACGCTGCCACCCTGCGGACCCTGCAACATCGGTTTCATCTGCCAGTGCACCGACTGCTGTGCGACGTGCCCACACGGTGGAACTCTACGCTCCACATGTTGGCCAGGCTCTATGAGCAGCGTAGAGCTATAGTGGAATACCAACTCCAACATGGGCGGCGCAGTGGGAGTCAGCCTCCTCAATTCTCTACAGAAGAGTGGGCCTGGTTGGCAGACATCTGCCAGGTCCTTGGAAACTTTGAGGAGTCTACCCAGATGGTGAGCGGCGATGCTGCAATCATTAGCATCACCATTCCTCTGCTATGCCTCTTGAGAAGTTCCCTGCAAAGCATAAAGGCAGACACTTTGCGCTCGGTAACAAAGGAGGGGGAAGACAGTATGTCGCTGGATAGTCAGAGCACCCTCCTGTCTATATCTCAGCGCGTTGAGGAGGAGGAGGAGGAAGATGAGGAGGAGGGGGAAGAGACAGCTTGGCCCACTGCTGAGGGTACCCATGCTGCTTGCCTGTCATCCTTTCAGCGTGTATGGCCTGAGGAGGAGGAGGAGGATCCTGAAAGTGATCTTCCTAGTGAGGACAGCCATGTGTTGCGTACAGGCACCCTGGAACACATGGCTGACTTCATGTTAGGATGCCTTTCTCGTGACCCTCGCGTTACACGCATTCTGGCCACTATGGCTTACTGGGTGTACACACTGCTCGATCCATGGTATAAGGAGAACCTTTCCACTCTCATACCCGAAGAGGAAAGGGGTTCGAGAGTCATGCTATACCACAGGACCCTGGCGGACAAACTGATGGTAAAATTCCCATCCGACAGCTCTAGTGGCCGAAGGCGCATTTCCGAGGGCCAGGTAGCAGGGGAGGCGCAGAGATCAGGCAGCATGTACAGCACAGGCAGGGGAACACTCTCTAAGGCCTTTGACAGCTTTCTGGCTCCCCAGCAAGACTGTGTCACCGCTCCCCAGTCAAGGCTGAGTCGGCGGGAGCACTGTAAAAGGATGGTGAGGGAGTACGTAGCCGATCGCACGACCGTCCTCCGTGACGCCTCTGCCCCCTACAACTACTGGGTGTCGAAGCTGGACACATGGCCTGAACTCGCGCTGTATGCCCTGGAGGTGCTTGCTTGTCCTGCGGCTAGCGTCTTGTCAGAGAGGGTGTTTAGTGCGGCTGGGGGAATCATCACAGATAAGCGTACCCGCCTGTCAACCGACAGTGCCGACAGGCTTACACTCATTAAGATGAACAAAGCCTGGATTTCCCCAGACTTCTCTTCTCCACCAGCGGACAGCAGCGATACCTAAACAATACGTAGGCTGCACCCGCGGATGGAAGCATTGTTCTCTATCACCATCAAAAACGGGGACCTTTTAGCTTCATCAATCTGTGTATAATATTCATCCTCCTCCTCCTGCTCCTCCTCCTGAAACCTGACGTAATCACGCCGAACAGGCAATTTTTCTTAGGCCCACAAGGCTCAGTCATATAATTTTTGTAAACAATTTTTATACGTTTCAATGCTCATTAAAGCGTTGAAACTTTCACCTGAACCAATTTTTATTTTAACTGGGCTGCCTCCAGGCCTAGTTACCAATTAAGCCACATTAACCAAAGCGTTTAATGGGTTTCACCTGCCCTCTTGGTTGGGTATGGGCAATTTTTCTGAGGTACATTACTACTGTTGGTACACCAATTTTTGGGGGCCCTCGCCTACAGTGTAATCCAATTAATTTTTTGCCCACCTGCATTAAAGCTGACATTACATCAGCTGTGATGGGCAATGCAATGGGATATATTTATGTACCGCCGGTGGGTTCCAGGCAGCCACCCATGCTGTGGGTCCACAGGGAGTTGCAACTGCATGTGTCTACTTCTAAAGTACCCCAGTCTGACTGGGGCATGCAGTGTGGGCCGAAGCCCACCTGCATTTAATCGGACGTTACCTCAGCTGCGATGGGCACTGCAATGGGATACATTTATGTACAGTCAGTGGGTTCCAGGGAGCCACCCATGCTGTGGGTGCACATGGAATTCCCATTGCGGAGTTGTACCTGCCTGTGACTATTTATAAAAAACTGCGGTCTGACTGGGGCATGCAGACACCTTGACAGAATGAATAGTGTGTGGCACATAGGTTCCCCATTGCTATGCCCACGTGTGCAGCTCCTGATGGCGGTGGCACAGGATTATATTTCTCATTGCTTCTGTACAGCATTGTGGGCTATCGCCCTGCCCCTTTTAAAGAGGGTCGCTGCCTAGCCGTGCCAACCCTCTGCAGTGTGTGCCTGCGGTTCCTCTGGCAGACGCACTTATAAATAGACATGAGGGTTGTGTGGCATGAGTGCAGCTGAAGGCTGGGCAGGGACACTTTGGTGTGCGCTGTGGACACTGCGTCGTGCGCGGGGGGGGGGGGGGTTGGGCAGCATATAACCCAGGAGAAGTGGCAGCGGAGTGTCATGCAGGCAGTGATTGTGCTTTGTTGGAGGTAGTGTGGTGCTTAGCTAAGGTATGCATTGCTAATGAGGGCTTTTCAGAAGTAAAAGTTGTTGGGAGGGGGGGGGGGGCCCACTCTTGCCGCTATTTTGGCTTAATAGTGGGACCTGGGAACTTGAGATGCAGCCCAACATGTAGCCCCTCGCCTGCCCTATCCATTTCTGTGTTGTTCCCATCACTTTCTTGAATTGCCCCGATTTTCACAAATGGAAACCTTAGCGAGCATCGGCGATTTACAAAAATGCTCGAGTCGCCCATTGACTTCAATGGGGTTCGTTACTCGAAACGAACCCTCGAGCATCGCGATAATTTCGTCCCGAGTAACGAGCACCCGAGCATTTTGGTGCTCGCTCATCTCTATACATGGTACATAATAATCAAACCCTTACCCTTGTTAATACTTCTGGGGGACAGTATTTCTAGAAAATCTGAAATTTGCCCCTATCTAATTGGACATGTTTCTGAAATTTATGTTGCCAAACAAGCAAAAAACTTCACATCTCCAACTTTTTCTTTAAGACATTCTTCCATGAAGAAATACATTACATTGCTGTTGTTATAATTTTCCCATCCATTAGTAATTGCAGGCAATAAGAACCATCCTCCCGGTATAGAATGGCTTATCCCCATATGTTTTCAATTTATTTTAGAAAGATGAAGAAGAAAAATAAACAACATGTGAACATAGAGAATAGCGCTTGCTTTAAAGATTGTTTTCTATGGATTTTTTTCCTAACCACAATCCATATTTAATCCTGAATGTGTATTATTAATCTACAACAGTAGTATTACATCTCAATCCGACTTGTTAGAAGTGAAGCCGTCAGAAGAATCCCCTGACCTATCCATAGTTAAAACAAAGATCCAGTGCTCTCCACAATCAATTTTGCCATAAAAATATCAAATTATTTATGTTACCAGACGTCATTTTATCTTCTGCATATTTCTCCCTCTTGATATTCACTGTGCTAAAAAGATTGCACTTTACACTCCCATTATCTTCTTGTTAAGATGGGCCTATTAAATTGAAAGACTATGCTGTGTCTGACAATCAATACATTGACTTCTGGATGTTGACCTCTGCTTTGTTTGAGTCTATATTAACTGCTCTTGCTCGATATAATATTTTTCATTTTAGAAACAATCAATGGATGTTAGTTTTTGCTATCTTTTAGGTTTTGTAATACACTAAACTATATAATTAGAGTGCAATAATGAAATATGTCAAGATGAATTACACCTTTAAGACATGTATAAAGAATCTTGCTATTGTATAACGATATAATCTAGTCTCCTTACCCAACTGTACATGTATTGTATTAGAATTACTCTCCATTGTTGTTGAGAAGGGTTGGCACTTCCTGATGTGATATCAGAGCTTTACTGGATGTCCTTCTCTGCTGCTCCTACTCCTCTCTCACAGCATACAGTCTCAGAAACAGAGAGATATTACAGCTATATCTCCCTCCTCCTTGTCTATTATATTCACTATTATATATTAGTAGGATCTTTTAGAAAACTTCAAGGTGATTTCTGCAGATTTGCAGAAAATCTGCAGGCCGATGAAAGTGAACTAAAGACTGCTTTAAAGTAAGGAAAATGCCAGTTTCGCTTATAAGATATATAACAAAGTTTCATGTACTGCAGGATCAAATGCTCCAAAGCCTCTACGAGGCAGCAGAAAGTTGTGCTGTGCTCTTTCCCAGCTTCTTTGGCAGAAGGTAACCACTGCTTCCTTGCAACATATTTTTCCTCCCGCCCCCAAAGAATATGCCCTCATTCCTGAAAACACTTTTAGACTGGGTTCACATTGGGCGGATTTGCAGCGGAAATTCTGTCCAGAATTTCGCCTCGGCAGATCTGCCTGCGGCCGCTAATCCCGAGATTGGCCAGCCATGTGGACAGCGAATCCGCTGCGGCAAAGCTTTTGAACCTAGTAGCTTTCTGCCTGCCAATGCTCACATGCAGAATTCTACCACGGATTTCCACAGCGGGAAATAAATCGTGGCATGTTCTATTTGCCACAGATTTACACCCTGGTTGGTCTCCATTATTATAGCATTAATAGAGACCACGGAAATCTGTTCGGAATTCCATGATCACCAGCAGGCACTTTTTTGTTTTTAATCGCTGCACTCCCGCAACGCTCGTGGGCATGAGCCCATAATCTATGACATTTCTCTGTCAACTGGCACCCATTCTGCTCAGTGACCATAATGTGCACATATACTACTGTACTCTCCATACAGAAAATAGGGGAAAGCAGTATTTATCTAAAATATGACCGCTCTAGAGCTACTGTGCCACATCTTTATTGAGGAAGATTTAGAATTGAAAATGTGGCAGTTTTCTGGATTAAATTGTACTAGAAAACTGTACCTACTGCTTTGCACCACATTTATTATATGTTTTAGACACTATTGCACACTTTTTCACATCATACAAAATAGTTTTGGCTTTTCTAGAAAGGTTAGTGTTAGGGGGAACAGGGGGCATGGACTAAACATCACATTATGAGCCATAAAATGTGGCAAATTGTAAACCAAAAACTGGTGTAAACTAAGTAAAGTATTATTCCAGAACAGCAGGTGCGTACCCACCATGCCAAAAATTGATATAGCTTGGAGTTATTCCTGAGGGCAGCACTTGCGGTCCCCATTGAACCCCACCAATAAGGAAACCCAAGGGCGTAACAACGTGGTGTTGTGGCACCTGACACAAGCTCGTCAGGGTACCAGAGGAGCAGGCAGAGACGTGGTCAAGATGCAAAGGGTAGGTCAAGACAGATGGAACTCTTGTGTAATGATTGCACTAGTCATAGATAAGGGCATGCGGCAGACAGATGTGAGCTAGTCCAGAAACAAGCCAAAGTCAGGAATGGAGAAGACTGGAAAGCTAGGTGGAACAGACAGGGGTAAAACCAGGAGTCCGTCAGAATTAGGAAGTATACCAAATAGAATTAATTACTCAAGCACTCTCTAGTGGTTGAGGATGCCTTCAATAACTAAGAAACCACCGGAGGTAGATTGGGCAAGCATGCACTCTATGAGGGGCGGTAGTGACAGTTAATATGGAGGAGGTAGGGAACACTGTCAGCCGTGGCCAAAGTTAGATAAAAATGTTTAAAGATGTTCCAGATGTAGCATTAGATATGAGCCACTGTGACAAAACTGATGCATTGTAAGATTGTGAGGCCTATTTATGAGGTCCTGAATACGATTATACTGGTATCCAAAAGTTGGAATTTTAGTGCCTCACCAAAATTGCAACTTTTAGGGATTTAACTCCAAAAAGTAGACATTGCCCAGCTTCAGTTGGCATGGCAGCGTGCAGCCCATCACATTAGCTATTATCTACACCAGAAATTCTGGATTTTCACCTAATGCACAGATGTGCTGGCTAGAGATGAGCGAGCACCAAAATGCTCGGGTCCTCGTTACTCGGGACGAAATTTTCGCGATGCTCGAGGGTTCGTTTCGAATAACGAACCCCATTGAAGTCAATGGGCGACCCGAGCATTTTTGTATATCGCCGATGCTCGCTAAGGTTTCCATTTGTGAAAATCTTGGCAATTCAAGAAAGTGATGGGAACGACACAGCAACAGATAGGGCAGGCGAGGGGCTACATGTTGGGCTGCATCTCAAGTTCCCAGGTCCCACTATTAAGCCACAATAGCGGCAAGAGTGGGCCCCCCCCCTCCCAACAACTTTTACTTCTGAAAAGCCCTCATTAGCAATGCATACCTTAGCTAAGCACCACACTACCTCCAACAAAGCACAGTCACTACCTGCATGACACTCCGCTGCCACTTCTCCTGGGTTACATGCTGCCCAACCCCTCCCCCCCCGCACGACCCAGTGTCCACAGCACACACCAAAGTGTTCCTGCGCAGCCTTCAGCTGCCCTCGTGCCACGCCACCCTCATGTCTATTTATAAGTGCGTCTGCCATGAGGAGGAACCGCAGGCACACACTGCAGAGGGTTGGCACGGCTAGGCAGCGACCCTCTTTAAAAGGGGCAGGACGATAGCCCACAATGCTGTACAGAAGCAGTGAGAAATATAATCCTGTGCCACCGCCATCAGGAGCTGCACACGTGGGCATAGCAATGGGAAACCTATGTGCCACACACTATTCATTCTGTCAAGGTGTCTGCATGCCCCAGTCAGACCGCGATTTTTTATAAATAGTCACAGGCAGGTACAACTCCGCAATGGGAATTCCATGTGCACCCACAGCATGGGTGGCTCCCTGGAACCCACCGGCTGTACATAAATGTATCCCATTGCAGTGCCCTGGACAGCAGAGCTAACGTCAGATTAAATGCAGGTGGGCTTCGGCCCACACTGCATGCCCCAGTCAGACTGGGGTTTTTTATAAGTAGACACAGTCAGGTACAACTCCCTATTGTGAAGTCCGTGTGGACGAACAGCATGGGTGGCTCCCTGGAACCCACTGGCGGTACATAAATATATCCCATTGCAGTGCCCTGGACAGCAAAGCTAATGTCAGGTTTAATGCAGGTGGGCTTCTGCCCACACTGCATGCCCCAGTCAGACTGGGGTTCTTTAGAAGTGGACACATGCAGTTAAACTCCGTGTGGACCGACAGCATGGGTGGCTCCCTGGAATCCACCGGCGGTACATAAATATATCCCATTGCATTGCCCATCACAGCTGAGGTAATGTCATGTTTAATGCAGGTGGGCTTGGGCCCACACTGCATGCCCCAGTCAGACTGGAGTTCTTTAGAAGTGGACACATGCAGTTACAACTCCGTGTGGACCGACAGCATGGGTGGGTGCCAGGAAGCCACCGGCGGTACATAAATATATCCCATTGCAGTGCCCAGCACAGCTGATGTAACATCAGTTTTAATGCAGGTGGGCAATAAAATTAATTGGATTACACTGTAGGCGAGGGCCCAAAAAAATTGGTGTACCAACAGTACTAATGTACCTCAGAAAAATTGCCCAAGCCCAACCAAGAGGGCAGGTGAAACCCATTAATCGCTTTGGTTAATGTGGCTTAATTTGTAACTAGGCCTGGAGGCAGCCCAGTTAAAATAAAAATTGGTTCAGGTGCAAGTTTTAACGCTTTAATGAGCATTGAAACGTATAAAAATTGTTTACAAAAATTATATGACTGAGCCTTGTGGGCCTAAGAAAAATTGCCCGTTCGGCGTGATTACATCAGGTTTCAGGAGGAGGAGCAGGAGGAGGAGGATGAATAGAATGCGCAGATTGATGAAGCTAAAAGGTCCCCGTTTTTGATGGTGATAGAGAACGATGCTTCCATCCACGGGTGCAGCCTACGTATTGCTTAGGTATCGCTGCTGTCCGCTGGTGGAGAAGAGAAGTCTGGGGAAATCCAGGCTTTGTTCATCTTGATGAGTGTAAGCCTGTCGGCACTGTCGGTTGACAGGCGGGTACGCTTATCCGTGATGATTCCCCCAGCCGCACTAAACACCCTCTCTGACAAGACGCTAGCCGCAGGACAAGCAAGCACCTCCAGGGCATACAGCGCGAGTTCAGGCCACGTGTCCAGCTTTGACACCCAGTAGTTGTAGGGGGCAGAGGCGTCACAGAGGACGGTCGTGCGATCGGCTACGTACTCCCTCACCATCCTTTTACAGTGCTCCCGCCGACTCAGCCTTGATCGGGGAGCGGTGACACAGTCTTGCTGGGGAGCCATAAAGCTGGCAAAGGCCTTGGAGAGTGTTCCCCTGCCTGCGCTGTACATGCTGCCTGATCTCCGCGCCTCCCCTGCTACCTGGCCCTCGGAACTGCGCCTTCTGCCACTAGCGCTGTCGGATGGGAATGTTACCATCAGTTTTTCCGCCAGGGTCCTGTGGTATAGCATCACTCTCAAACCCCTTTCCTCTTCGGGTATGAGAGTGGAAAGGTTCTCCTTATACCGTGGGTCGAGCAGTGTGTACACCCAGTAATCCGTAGTGGCCAGAATGCGTGTAACGCGAGGGTCACGAGAAAGGCATCCTAACATGAAGTCAGCCATGTATGCCAGGGTACCTGTACGCAACACATGGCTGTCCTCACTAGGAAGATCACTTTCAGGATCCTCCTCCTCCTCAGGCCATACACGCTGAAAGGATGACAGGCAAGCAGCATGGGTACCCTCAGCAGTGGGCCAAGCTGTCTCTTTCCCCTCCTCCTCATCCTCCTCATGCTCCTCCTCCTCCTCAACGTGCTGAGATATAGACATGAGGGTGCTCTGTCTATCCAGCGACATACTGTCTTCCCCCGCCTCCGTTTCCGAGCGCAAAGGGTCTGCCTTTATGCTTTGCAGGGAACTTCTCAAGAGGCATAGCAGAGGAATGGTGACACTAATGATTGCAGCATCCCCGCTCACCATCTGGGTAGACTCCTCAAAGTTTCGAAGGACCTGGCAGATGGCTGCCAACCAGGCCCACTCTTCTGTAAAGAATTGAGGAGTCTGACTCCCACTACGCCGCCCATGTTGGAGTTGGTATTCCACTATAGCTCTACGCTGCTAATAGAGTCTGGCCAACATGTGGAGCGTAGAGTTCCACCGTGTGGGCACGTCGCACAGCAGTCGGTGCACTGGCAGATTAAACCGATGTTGCAGGGTCCGCAGGGTGGCAGCATCCGTCTTGCGCTGACCCGGCGCACCTTTCCGAGCAGGTCTGGCAAGTGTGGGTAGCTTCTCAGAAAGCGCTGAACCACCAAATTAAAGACATGGGCCAGGCATGGCACGTGCGTGAGGCTGCCGAGCTGCAGAGCCGCCACCAGGTTACGGCCGTTGTCACACATGACCTTGCCCGGTTGGAGGCTCAGTGGCGAAAGCCAGCGGTCAGTCTGCTCTGTCAGACCCTGCAGCAGTTCGTGGGCCGTGTGCCTCTTCTCTCCTAAGCTGAGTAGTTTCAGCACGGCCTGCTGATGCTTGCCCACCGCTGTGCTGCCACGCCGCGCGACACCGACTGCTGGCAACGTGCTGCTGCTGACACATCTTGATTGCGAGACAGAGGTTGCGTAGGAGGAGGAGGAGGAGGGTGGTTTAGTGGAGGAAGCATACACCGCCGCAGATACCACCACCGAGCTGGGGCCCGCAATTCTGGGGGTGGGTAGGACGTGAGTGGTCCCAGGCTCTGACTCTGTCCCAGCCCCCACTAAATTCACCCAATGTGCCGTCAGGGAGATATAGTGGCCCTGCCCGCCTGTGCTTGTCCACGTGTCCGTTGTTAAGTGGACCTTGGCAGTAACCACGTTGGTGAGGGCGCGTACAATGTTGCGGGAGACGTGGTCGTGCAGGGCTGGGACGGCACAACGGGAAAAGTAGTGGCGACTGGGAACTGAGTAGCGCGGGGCTGCCGCCGCCATCATACCTTTGAAAGCCTCCGTTTCCACAACCCTATACGGCAGCATCTCCAGGCTGATAAATTTGGCTATGTGCACTTTTAACGCTTGAACGGGCGGGTGCGTGGCGGCGTACTTGCGCTTGCGCTCCAACACTTGCGCTACGACGGCTGGACGGTGCGCTGAGAGACATTGGTGGATGGTCCGAGCACAGCAGAGGTGAGGGTGTGGGTGCACGCCAGGAGACGGTAGTGCCTGTGTCCTGAGAGGGGGGTTGGATCTCAGTGGCAGGTTGGGGTACAGGGGGAGAGGCAGCGGTGCAAACCGGAAGCGGCGAATGGCCTTTGTCCCACCTTGTGGGATGCTTGGCCATCATATGTCTGCGCATGCTGGTGGTGGTGAGGCTGGTGGTGGTGGCTCCCCGGCTGATCTTGGCGTGACAAAGGTTGCACACCACTGTTCGTCGGTCGTCTGCACTCTCAGTGAAAAACTGCCAGACCTTTGAGCACCTCGGCCTCTGCAGGGTGGCATGGCGCGAGGGGGCGCTTTGGGAAACAGTTGGTGGATTATTCGGTCTGGCCCTGCCTCTACCCCTGGCCACGGCACTGCCTCTTCCAACCTGCCCTGCTGCTGCACTTGCCTCCCCCTCTGAAGACCTGTCCTCAGTAGGCGTAGCAAACCAGGTGGGGTCAGTCACCTCATCGTCCTGCTGCTCTTCCTCCGAATCCTCTGTGCGCTCCTCCCTCGGACTTACTCCAATTACTACTACCTGAGTGATAGACAACTGTGTCTCATCGTCATCGTCCTCCTCACCCACTGAAAGCTCTTGAGACAGTTGCCGGAAGTCCCCAGCCTCATCCCCCGGACCCCGGGAACTTTCCAAAGGTTGGGCATCGGTCACGACAAACTCCTCCGGTGGGAGAGGAACCATTGCTGGCCATTCTGGGCAGGGGCCCGGGAACAGTTCCTGGGAGTCTGCCTGCTCCTCAGAATGTGTCATTGTAATGGAGTGAGGAGGCTGGGAGGAAGGAGGAGCAGCAGCCAGAGGATTCAGAGTTGCAGCAGTGGACGGCGCAGAACTCTGGGTGGTCGATAGATTGCTGGATGCACTTTCTGTCATCCACGACAGGACCTGCTCACACTGCTCATTTTCTAATAAAGGTCTACCGCGTGGACCCATTAATTGTGAGATGAATGTGGGGACGCCAGAAACGTGCCTCTCTCCTAATCCCGCAGCAGTCGGCTGCGATACACCTGGATCAGGGGCTCGGCCTGTGCCCACACCCTGACTTAGGCCTCCGCGTCCTCGCCCGCGTCCACGTCCTCTAGGCCTACCCCTACCCCTCAGCATGCTGTATTACCAGTAGTGCAGAAACAGAACGCTGTAATTAAATGTGCTGCTTATTGCCCTGTGGTTGGAGGCTGACTTCCCTTACGGAACGCACAGCAGAGCCAGGAAACAATTTTGCGCACGCCTGTAGTGAGACGTAGGTGCGTATGACTGAGCTAGTGGAATTCACAGCGCAGAAGCAGTCAAGTGGCCAAAGGCCAGTAGTAGGCCTTAAGTATTTTGCTTCTATTTTTTTAAAATGCTGAGCTGATACAGCAGACAGATGCTGTAGGCAGCGTATAATATTATGTATACTGTTTCCCTCTGGCGGGATGACGGCGATCATGTAACAGAGACAGCAGATCCAGGAAACAATTTTGCGGAAGCCTGCTGTAACGCTTAGCTGCGTATTAATTAGGACTACAACCCCCAGCAGATAGATACTGTAGGCAGCGTATAATATTATGTATACTGTTTCTCTCTGGCGGGATGACGGCGATCATGTAACAGAGACAGCAGATCCAGGAAACAATTTTGCGCAAGCCTGTTGTAACGCTTAGCTGCGTATTAATTAGGACTACAACCCCCAGCAGATAGATACTGTAGGCAGCGTGTAATATTATGTATACTGTTTCCCTCTGGCGGGATGACGGCGCTGATGTAACAGAGACAGCAGATCCAGGAAACAATTTTGCGCAAGCCTGCTGTAACGCTTAGCTGCGTATTCATTAGGACTACAACCCCCAGCAGATAGATACTGTAGGCAGCGTATAATATTATGTATACTGTTTCCCTCTGGCGGGATGACAGCGCTGATGTAACAGAGACAGCAGATCCAGGAAACAATTTTGCGCAAGCCTGCTGTAACGCTTAGCTGCGTATTCATTAGGACTACAACCCCCAGCAGATAGATACTGTAGGCAGCGTATAATATTATGTATACTGTTTCCCTCTGGCGGGATGACAGCGCTGATGTAACAGAGACAGCAGATCCAGGAAAAAATTTTGCGCAAGCCTGCTGTAACGCTTAGCTGCGTATTAATTAGGACTACAACCCCCAGCAGATAGATACTGTAGGCAGCGTATAATATTATGTATACTGTTTCCCTCCGGCGGGATGACGGCGATCAATTTTTTTGAAAAAGCCCACTGCGTATATAGCCTGAATATCTCTTTCCCTGCCTCACCAGTACTGTCCTTATACTCTGTACAATGACTGCAGACTGCGGACGCAATGCTCTGCACGGCCGATATACAAAAAAAAAAAAAATTGTACAACACTGCTAAAAGCAGCCTCCACAGTACTGCACACGGTCAGATGTGGCCCTAAGAAGGACAGTTGGGCTTCTTGAAGCCTAAAATAACTCCTAACGCTCTCCCTATAGCAGCTCCGGCACCAGCAGCACTTTCCCTGATCTCTGTCAGAATGCATCTGTGGCGAGCCGCGGGAGGGGCCGATTTTTATACTCGGGTGACACCTGATCTCGCCAGCCACTCACTGCAGGGGGGTGGTATAGGGCTTGAACGTCGCAGGGGGAAGTTGTAATGCCTTCCCTGTCTTTCTATTGGTCAGAAAAGCGCGCTAACGTCTCAGAGATGAAAGTGAAAGTAACTCGAACATCGCGTGGCGCTCGTCACGAGTAACGAGCATCTCGAACACGCTAATACTCGAACGAGCATCAAGCTCGGATGAGTACGTTCGCTCATCTCTAGTGCTGGCTGATGAGACTCATGTATAAAGAGGCTTGCACCTCTTGAAGAGGTTATCTGAGGAATAGAAAAAAAAATAAGAAAAAAAAACAGTAAATTCAATAGTATAAATGGATCAGAGAGGAACACAGAGCTTCTACCTTACATGTGAAGAGGCAGACAGGCTGCTGAGGGGTGGCTGCTAACAGTGTGTGAGGATCCACAGCAGTCCTGGTATTTGCAGGCTGTGAAGCATGTTAAGGCCCATTTACACAGGACACTTATTCCAAATTTATCAAATTCCCGCGGGAATTCGAACGATAGTCATTTTTATGTAAATGCACGCAGCGACTGAATGAGAATTGTTTAGTTGTTGCATCTCACCCTGCGCTGCGCTCCTCTCATCTCACAATACTTGGCGCTGCTGTACCCACACCAGCAACTGTTACGCAGCAGCGGTGCCACCGGTCATATCATGCCGAAATCGCATCACATGATTCTCGCATCATATGAACGCCGGCAGTGGCGTTATGCTCTGCGCAAAGTACGAGTATGTGCGAAGAGCGCAGTACAGGCTGAAATCAGCCATGTGTGCCCAGCTAATTTCGAACCAAATTCATGGATTTTAATGGGATTTTTGATGTGAGAATGCTGTGGATCTTGCTGTGCAAATTTTTCACTGTGGAAACTCTGCAACATTTCCACTCCATGTGAACATGCAGCATCAGTAAATCATAGGCATATATGGTATAAAAGAAAAGATTTAACACTCCCCAATACAGACCAGGAGAAAAGCCCAATCTTATCCTCTACCCCCCAAGAAGCGGAAAAGTAAGCATGGATATAGTATAACTGGTACTTTGAATGCATCCTAAAGCTCCTATACGTCTATGGAATACGATTCCTACTGTTGTCTTTTCTCCCAACGAAGACATATGAGACGCATTATAGATTCAGCACAATCTTTTATTAATGACTACTTTGTATTTGTTTTCAAACAAGACTTTGCAAGGACAAGTACAATCAAGTATCTCATTGTTTGGATACGGCTGCCATTATAATGCACAGGTTCCATCTAGGTTTGTTTCTCAGGAAATTTGACACCAAATCAAAGCTTTTTATTAAATTCAATATTGATATTTTCTTTTCTGCATGTATTGGTGCATTTTTACTGTGGCATCTACCATGAAACAGGGGCCACTACTGTTCCCTTTTTGGGGAAAGAATCGTCAGAAAATAACCTGCTTTTTCTACCAAATTTTTATGCTAAAAATAGTTTTTAAAACTTCCATTAATTATTCTTTCTATTTTTTTAAATCAATGTCTAGTCTAAAAAAATATCTTGAAATTTTTGTTAGTTCCTTCCTCTTTTGTAGAGATCACTTCTCAGTAGTCATCTCATTATCATCACAAGCAGAATTGCTATAAAATATAACACCTCTATAGATAGATAATACAAGATCCAACATTCACAATAGGAGATGGACACAGCTCACCTCTTCCCCCTCCCTGCATAATGACCTGTGCACATATCACAGAGCATGACATATCAATGAGTCCTCTCCAGGTTCCTATGGTCAATGTGACTATTATAAAGTATATCTTTGAATGTCAATAATCCCTTGAGGGCACGTTCATTTTTTTTTTTTGTTTTCACACTTTCAAAAAATCATAACTTCTTTAATTTTCCAGCAATGTAGCAATCTGACAGCTTGTTTTTTGGAATGAGCTGCATTTTTCAATGGTACTATTAAAGGCTCTGTATATTTAAGGCATTATTTGATATTTTGTACTGAAGAACTTTAAAAAATAGCTAAGAGTAGAATGAGAATAAACATAATAGCGCCATTTATTAGGGGTTCTTGTTTTTACAGCGTACTTCACACAATGTGGCAAAAATGACATTATAGTTTTTTTTCAGTATGACTGCAGCAATTTATATATATGTTTGTGTGTATATATGTGTGTGTAAATATATATATATATATATATATATATATATATATATATATATATCTTGTACTAGTTTGAAGGAAAAAAAGTATCTTAAAAAGGACAAAATTCTATCATCATCTTCTGAACACTAAATATTTATTTTTTTGTCGATGTTTGAGGGCTTATTTTTTTGTGAGATGACCTTCGGTTATTATTGGTGCCATCGTTTAATTTTTTTATTAAATTTTTCTTTTGGAGTCGGGGTTTACCAAAAAAAAGCGCAATTCTGACTTTATGTATTTTTAGCTGAAGGTGATCACTGTGTGGCATAAATAATGCATTATTTTAATAGATGGGACTTTTACAGATATGGTGATACCAGATGTTTATTTCTTTGTATTTTGATTTTTTATTACAAATATGGGGAAATGGGTTTTTTTCAAACTTTTAACATTTATTATTTTTCAATAATTAAAAAAACTACTTTTTAAACTTTTTCTTTTAGTTCTTATTGGGGAACTTGAAATTGCAATTCTTTGATCACTTATGATCAATACTTCAGCATTGCAGTATATTGGTTTTCTTCAGGCATTCTATTAAGCCCTGACGCAGGCATGTCTTAATAGGCAGAAATACATGACAGTTCTGAGGTCCAGTTACGACATTCTACATTACTCCACTAATCAGGTCATTCAAAGTCAGCTGTCTGAATTAACAGCAGCATTTAAATGGTTAAATGCCACGATTGGAATTATCTTAGATCATGGTAACAGTGGCCGAGTTACATGTACAGTGGATGTTACCAAAGAGGTAACAGAAGATCAGGCAGGATGGCTCCCCAATAAGCATGTACAGAAAATGTAATTTAAAAAAAACTTGTAATTGCTCTTTTAAGCGGTTATTCGAGCAACTATCATCCCATGTCAAAGTACCCTACATTGTAGGGGATTACCTTGTTGGAACGTGTGAAAATGTACAAATAACAGATGTAGCTGGCAAATCTATAAGGGTTAATGGAGAACTTGATGTTACAGAGGTATCTAGTGGCCAATTTGTATAGCAACACCTCTGGATTGCTTTCTCCTGGGTAAATTGCTGATTCGTGTGTTGGGGTCACCTGGTTGGAAAGGAGCTGGATGGGATAGAGAGAGCACAGGAGTGGTAACACAGGAAGATTTATGGAGTTTAGGGAGTAAGTACTGGCCCTTCAAGCTGACCTCATGGAAAAACACAGTTGGCCACGTAAGCTGAGAGAGAGCCACTGAGTGCAGAAAAGTGATATGCAGTGAGAGGAGCTTACAGCAGTGGGTTATCTGTGGCTCCTGTGAGGATAGATCAGTGCTGCTGAGATAAAAGGAAGCTGCTAACTCACACACCACTCTTAGCAACCTTCAAGTGAAACATTGGCAGACTGATTACTGAGCTATGGCTGAACTTAGACAACAATTGTAAGTAGAGACCGGTCTCTAAGAAAGGAGTACAGTATGCACACTTAAGAACAGATAGGACTGAACTTCAACTTTGACCTGTTCGACCACTACTATTTTGAGCTTGGGACTTTCATTCACTGCCATTGCTCTACTTGTTCTGTAGTGGGAAGTACTCCCCAAGAAGTGTGGGGTATCCAAACCCCCAATATTTGTGGCCATATTCTTAGACTCTAAAGAGTGTGAGAAGTCAGATTTGTTTTCCTTGTTAATTACGACATACCCTGTTTCCCTGAAAATAAGGCATTCCCTGAAAATAAGACATGGCATAATTTTCCAGAATTTTTGAGGATGCAAAATGATTTTTCAGGCTTTTTGAGGATGCTTGAAATATAAGCCCTACTCCAAAATTAAGCCCTGCTAACAGTTAATTTAAAAAGTCAATTTAAATAGTGTCCAGGCAGCTATACATGTAAAAAAGTTAAACCTTTTTGAACAAAAATTAATATAAGACACTGTCTTATTTTCAGGGAAACACGGTAGGACTACTCAAAAAGAGCCTGTTCTGTCTTGGATAAACAGTGCAATGTTAAGTCATTAGAACTAATACAGTGTAGCGTTCTTTTCTGCCTAGGGTGGATTCTAGATGTGACAGAATTTTAAGTTCTATCACACATTGTAACAGAACCTTGTTAACTGTTTTTCAGTGAAACACATTTGTTTTTAATATATTTAGCATTCAATAGTAAATACAACAAATTGTGTCTTTGTTCCTCCGTGTTCTCTGCTGTAACCCTTACATAACACTACGGTCCCATTACAAAGTCACCAAATCTACTGTACCACAGCCCTAGACCACCAGGGCAGCGGAAAATAACCTTCACTGCACTCAGCCACCATGAAAATAGAGAACAACCTTCATTGCCCTAAATTTGGTCACAATATTGCAATATTCACCTGTATTATTGTATGTGGCCCTGAATATCTGGCCTTTGTATGGCTAATTAGTCGTGACTGTGCATTAATATTTATTTACTGCTGGTCTCTGTGCATGGCTTAGCAGGAACAGTGCCCAGTTCCCCAATTGTCCCACTCACTAGATACAAAAGCGAAGAGATCACTTAAAAGGTTTCATCATAAACACTTCACTGCTACTGGAAGAAGTGAACAGCAGATGAGGCTTTTGTTTTGTACGTTCTTAAAATAATACGAGCTGTGTAGGTGGCGAGAAGTGATGCCAACAGTTTGGAATCACTTCAGGGTTATACTGAGTTGTTCTGTCTAAGCAAAATAATTGTAATATTTTTTTAAGGAATTTGGTAGTCTGCATCTCCTATTAGGGCTTTTATCCTGTTTAACAGATGTGTATTAGAGATGAGCGAACGTACTCGTTTAGGGCGATTTCGCACTCGAACACCGCTTTTTCCGAGTAACCGACTACTCGGTCGAAAAGATTCGGGGGGCGCCGGGGGTGAGCGGGGGGTTGCAGAGGGGAGTGGGGGGAGGAGAGAGAAAGAGAGCTCCCCCCTGTTCCCCACTGCTACCCCCTGCTCCACCACGCCACCCCCCGCTCCACCACGCCACCCTCCGAATCTTTTCGTCCGAGTAGTCAGTTACTCGGAAAAAGCAGTGCTCGAGTGCAAAAACGCCCTAAACGAGTACGTTCGCTCATCTCTAATGTGTATGTATAAGACATTGAGATTATTACGACTGTAATTTAGGTTCTGCTGTCAGCAAGTGATCACAGCCCCTACAACAAATAAAACACCCAAACAGGCTGTCTATAACAGCCGGTGGTTCAGGTGCTGTTATTAGGCTCTGGATAGGTTATCCATAGTTTATGAACGGGGGTCCGCTGCTCAGGAACCAGACCGATCAGCTGATGGGGTGCTCATGAGAGTGCCACAAGTACATAGGGTCAGAGTGCAAGCCGCTGCTCCAACTCTGGTGTAGTGGCCAGAGCTTGTAATTGCAGATAAGGCTCTCTTTAAAATCAATGGAAGCCGTGCCTGCAGTTACATATGCTGGCCACTACACAGGGGTTGGAGCAGCAACTTCCACTCCAACCCCAGTGTATGTGGGTGCTGACAGCAAGCACCTTATCAGCTAATCAGTCGGAGTCATGAGCAGTGGGAGAATAAGGCATCAATAGTATTTTCCCTGGAAAACTCCTTTAACTTATGGTCCTTTCTTCATCTTTGAATAGTGACTCATCTAGATTTCGGATAAGCATAGTGATTGTAATGCCTTTGGTTGATTCAAAAATATAGCACTAGGTTTTCATGGAGAGATCATTGGAACATTCTGACAGTGTTGATGATCCAATGCAAAATTAATGCAAACGATTACTGTTATTTCCACTGACTAAGCAGCTGAGTATCTCACAAGTCCAGGCCGGCTTTAGATTTCATGATACTACATATACTACCTTTGGGTGCCTTCACACGAGCGTGTTTATGTGCGTGCATACGCATACACAAAAACACGCGTCTATAAAACCACTGCATTCCCTATGGTGTGTTCACATGTCCATGTTTTACAGGCATGCCCTGTAAAGATAGGTCATTCATGCACCATAGGGAATGCACGCATTGAAGGCAATTGTCTGCCGACACCCCTGAAGTGATTTTTCAGGGAAGAGCTTTAAATATAAGCTCTTCCCTTAAAACCATCCCTTTTAGTTAAAAAAAAAAAAAAAAAAAAAAAATATATATATATATATATATATACTTACCTGTCCGCCACTGCCGTGTCCCCCGTGGGGATGAAGAACACATCTGCCACATGCGGCAGATGTTTTTGTCAACCTTGTAGGGAATAAAGAATTCCCTGCTGCAGCTGTCACAGATGTGACAGATGCAGCAAAGGAGTTCTTCATTTCCATGGGGAATAAATAATTCCCTAGCGTAGCTGTCACAGATGACAGCAGCGCTAGAGGATCCAACTGTCGGCACACCTTAATTGTTTTTCAGGGAAGGGCTTTCAATATAAACCCTTCCCTGAAAAACGAGCCAAACTGGTGTATGAGCCGTGTCCTGTCTCTGCTGTCCCCGTCTCTGCACTGAAGTTTTTTTCAGCAGGCGGGGAATTAAAATCCCCGCCTGCTGAAAGAGCTGCTTCTGATTGGCTGATGCGCTCAGCCAATCACAGGCAGTTCTCACTGAATGAATGACAGCCCTTAAGGGCTGAATGAATGACTGGCGAGAGCTGCCTGTGATTGACTGAGTGCTTCATCTTTCTTATCTTTCCACCTGACTATACAGATTTAGTTTTTTTAATTCTTTCCTTATCAGTTTAATGCCTAAGGCCTTCCACCATTTGTATATTGTCTTTACACTTGTTCTACTTTTGTCAATGTATTTTAATAGTTAATGTACTGTATAATACACTGATTCGTCAAGTTACAGTGATCTCAGGTTACAATATTTCCACACAGAATGGTCTTTTGTGGGATATTCAATGTACCAAGAAGAAAAAAACGCCCCACGCTCACTAGGACAGACTTAGGGATAGCCTCTGCTCCAAATAAATTCCTTTAATCCAGTGCAACGCGCTTCGTCGCTAACTTGCGACTTTATCAAGTAACAGTTTGGTACTACATGTCATATAGTGCCGTTTAAAGCCCTTTTACACAGGATGGCTTGTTGGGAACAGATGTCCAACAGATCATCCCAGTGATAAATGTTCCTGTACTTTTACATAGGAATGATCATTGGTAATGAATGAAGGCAGAGTGGGCTGGGGATTGTTCGGCTGCCCACCTCCATTCACAATAAACAGGCAATCGTTCATTATTGAAAAACTGCCTGTTTACAGGGGTGGATCAGTCATTCAGAATCTGAACGTTAGACAAGAAGCAAACAAATTCTCATTCATCGTTCAGTTGAGGCATGCACTTACACTAAATGATAATCGTTCAGATGCCCATGCGGGACCGAATAGTAGTCAGGAGGAAGCTAGAGGTCATTAACAGGTAGTCACAGTTGCAGTACAAATGGAGGTGGTGGGTAACGTTGTCGGGAAAAGAGCCAGAGGTCATTAACAGGTAGTCACTGTTGCAGTACAAATGGAGGAGATCGGTAGCATTGTCAGAACAAGAGCCAGAGGTCATTAAAAGGGAATCACAGTTGCAGTATAAATGGAGGAGGCGGGTAGCGTTGTCGGGAGGTGAACCAGAGGTTGTTAACAGGTAGTTGAAATTTGCAGGAGAGAAGCAGGTTGAGAAGATGACACTTGATCAAGGCAGTAGAGCAGAACAATTACATGCTGGTATAGTGGCAGGGTTAGGTTTTTTACATTGAGTTGCAGGAATTCTGCCTTTCAATTGTTTGGCGCTGAACAGGTATTGTTTCATTTTCCCTATTCCCTACACCAGCACAATGATCATGTGCTGGTGTAGTGGCAGGGTTAGACTTTTAGAGTGAGCCTGATTAGAAACAAGGCAGAACCAGGACAAGGAGGCAGGAACTAGATAACCAGGATCATGGAACAAGGCTAGGTTCAGCAGGGGAGCTTGTCAAGCAAGCTGGATACTCCACTGAGGAGGGGCACCGTCCAGAGCACAGGAGGTTCCAGATTCAATTCCCAACCGGACTCTCACCTGCGGTAGGATGAGCAGCTCATTTGGACACCAGGTGAGGACTTGTCAAATCTGACAAAGACTTTACACAAAACACCAGATCTAGGATGTGACAGGGAGACGGAATAGGGAAAATGGAACAATACCTGTGCAGCGCTAACCAACTGAAAGGCAGCATTCCTGCAAGTCAATGTCAGACTCTGTAGACAAGTTTTATAACAATGACTTGGAATTGAAAACCAAGCCAGAATACCATATACGGGTAGCTGTTTCAGGGGTTTTGCCCCTCATCAGTGTGCAGGAGACAGGAAACATACCAGAGCAACTGACATAGAGGAGAATTACTTTATCCTTCATCTAAAGATGTTCGCACCTGCCTAGCAAGCATAGAACCTGCCACGAAAGGGGCAACGCTGCAACAGGAACCTGGGGATTCCTTAAGAGTCCCTAGATGGAATAAAGGACAAAGACAAATTCCAGGAACAGACCAGATGGAACAGATCCAGGAAAACAAGGCACACCCAACAGAAGTAGCAGAACAGAACAAATATCCACACATACACTACAGAACTCCTCACAGAACAACCACTCACTTAATAAGACCAAAATACAAGAAGTATAACTGGTGCCTTCTGCTCTGAGGATCCAGTTTAAATAGCCAAACAAAGTTAATGACTGACTGGCTGGACTCCCAAGTACCCAAGCCAGCAATTTCATCAATTAACAGCAAGAATCTGTTAACACCTCAGTGTCCAGTGCCAAATAACAATGAACGTGAACTGGCTTAGTGAATCATGTGGGCTGATGCTAATGCTGTGATGTCACCCTGTACCCGTGCCCATCCATTAGCTTCATATTCTATTCTAGTGAATTGTGTGTTCCATATTAGTCTACGAAGAAGCTCCTTTCCTCCCATAGTAAGTGATTTACATCATCCAGTGGCTCTTTCTGACTGTTACATGTAAGGACTTGCTTTATCCATTTTAGTTATCTGTTTCATTCTCTTTACTCTTCATTTTGTATTATTTTTGGTTGACATTTTAGGGGCTTTGGAACCAATTACCAGTTTTCCATAGAATTATGGTTTCAAGATACAATATTTCCAACATACAACGGTTGTCTCAGAACTGATCAATATTGTGTGTTGAGAGACCTCTGTATTAATTCTTTCCTGTTTGGCACTTTTTAGGCTTTTTTCACGCTTGCATATTTTGGTCAGTATTTGGCATCAGTATTCGATATTATTGATAAAACCAAAAGTGGTGCAAATCTTTCCTTTCGACTTTCTACAGCGTTTCCACATCAAAAACTAAGTCAAAATCCACAATATCAGTGCAGATTTGCAGATGACTAAGAATCAGTTGCGTATCTGACACTTCTGCATCAACTGACTAGCGGTGCGGCACTCACTAGTGGCCACCAGGTGAAAGGGTGTGCCGACAACGCAAAGTATTGTGTGGTGAGCTCACATATCTAATGTCCATACATGGAAGCACCAATTATGAGAACTGTCGGTGTCTCTTATAAAGTAGCCATTCAGTGTAGACTTGTAAGACACACTGGCTCAGCTCTTATGCTACAAAGTCCATATAGAAAACCGTTAAATAATTATTCTTAGCAATTCAAGGGCTAAACCCATAAGAAGGGATAAAGGAGCAAATGTAATAAAGCCTACCACCTCAGAAGCTATTCACGGCAAAGACTACGTACAAGTGCCTGCCGAACATGAAGCTGATGAGATCACAGGAAGTTTATTATTTCACGTTTCCTTTAAATAACTGCCGAGAAAATCTGCTTTTTCCAAATGTATTGATGAGATATTTCTAGCAAAAGCCTTTGAAAAACTGAAAGGTTAGGATGTAATTGAAAACACCGCTAAAAGAAACCCAAGTAGTGTCTGACAAAACATAATAAACCATTAGAGAAAATAAACAGGGTCATCCCGGCTCTAAAGAGTCTGTGGGGAGAGATGATTGAAGCCATTAGAAAACACAAAGGCATTGAACTACTGAAAGTTGTTACATTCAATCTGTTCTTTAGGACAAAGGAATAATGTGCTCATTGGGTGTGTGCTAAAAAGGAGGAAAGGAACGGAATAATGCGATCAATCAATGTACAGTACAGCTCTAAAAAGAGGTCCAGAGATCGTTGTGGAAATTTACATGATATGGCGGTTTCTGTTTGGAATAAACTGAGTAGAAAATGTAATAAAATATTAAAAAGTTGGTTGGCAAATGTAAGAGGATGTTATGGTTGATGCGTGTCCTTCTATTTAACTCATACAAAACTCTATCTATCTATCTCTCGCTCTCTCTCTCTCTCTCTCTCTCTCTCTCTCTCTCTCATATCTATCTCTCTCATATCTATCTATCTATCTATTTTATATCTATCTATCTCTCTCTCATATCTATCTATCTATCTCATATCTGTCTATCTATCTATCTCTCTCTCATATCTATCTATCTATCTATGTATCTATCTATCTATCTATCTATCTATCTATCTATCTATCTATCTATCTATCTATCTCTCTCTCTCATATCTATCTATCTATCTATCTCCTATATCTATCTATCTATCTATCTATCTCATATCTATCTATCTATCTATCTATCTATCTATCTATCTATCTATCTATCTATCTATCTATCTCTCTCATATCTATCTATCTATCTATCTATCTATCTATCTATCTATCTATCTATCTATTTTATATCTATCTATCTCTCTCATATCTATCTATTTCATATCTATCTATCTATCTATCTATCTATCTATCTATCTATCTATCTATCTATCTATCTATCTATCTATCTATCTATCTATCTATCTATCTATCTATCTATCAACATACCATCTGTGAGGCCTATGTGGCTGAACAGAGACCCACGTGGATTGAGGGGTCCGTCACAGGGGTCTCAGTGCAACTGGGCCCTTAAGAGTTTATACCCACTAGCGTTCTTTTTAGTGTTGCGATATCGCTGCGTTTTTTTCAATGGGACTTTCTAATGTTAAAATTGCATTGCACAAAAATTGCAAGTTTGTGCTTTGCGATTTTTGTGTGTTGCGATTTTAACATTAGAAAGTCCCATTGAAAAAATGCAGCGATATCGCAACACTAAAAAAACTGCTAGTGAGTAGAAGCCCTAAGGCCTCATGTCCACTTGAAAAATACAATCTGCACAGAATCTGCCGCAGATTTGCTTCAAATGGTATTTTTTTGCATGCAGATATCCGCACACATTGCTATCAATGTGATAGCAATGTTGCCGATCCACATGGAATCCGCGGCAGAATGGAGCATGCCGCGTTCTTTCTCTTGCGCGTGAAAAACACAATTCTTTTAAAATGCCACCCGCAGGTGCAAAAATCAATTTAATGGATCGCGGATGGCCAATGATTCCATACGGGCAAAATCCGCTGCAGATTCCGCAGCAGAAATCCGCTGTGGAATCCGCAATTCCATTTAGCTAGTGGACATGAGGCCTAAAGGCATCGGAGGCAAGATGCTCCCTTCTGCACCTGCCCCCCATCCCCTAGGTCACAACTGAGCCCCATTCCAGCAGCCAGTATTCATGACAGACGTCCTCATTCTCACTGATGCTCCAGTCTGAGCAGCTCCACTCCTATAGCTATGTGGGATGCTGTGGGGTACTATAGCTATGTGGTGGCACTGTTTAGCTATATGAAGGCACAGTGAGGGCAATATAGCTATCTTGGGGCAGAATTGGAACACTATAGCTATATAAGGGCACTTCAGGGCTACTACAGCTATGTGGGGGCCCTAAGTGGGCAATATAGCTATGTGGGCGTATTGTATAGGCTCTACACCTATGTAAGGGCACTGTTGGGACACTACAGCTATGTGGAGGCATCTTTGGGACACAATAGCTATATGAGGGCATTATACCACTAACTCTACCATGTGTGACCTATTAGTATGTTTTTTTGGCACATTGGTGGAAACCAGAGCACTACCATAAAAACACGGGAAGAACATACAAACTCAATAGAGATGTGGCCCTTGGTCAGGGTAGAGTCCAGGAGCCAAGGACTATAAGAAACAGTGCTAACCACGGCGACACCGTGGCAGCTCAGAGACATAGCCCTGTTATCTTGCAGTACTGGGGTTCTGGATTCAACTCTAACCAAGAGCAATATCACGTATGTCTCCTGGGAACTGTGGTGCTACAGATTATTTGCAGCTTTCCTGCTCAGGTGTGGGGATTGTGCTGGCTGGGCATGTGTGTCTCCAGTCAGCCAATCACTCTAGGTCAGTACACATAAAGCTCTCTTCCCCGGTATGGGTGTGGTCAGCTTTCTCTGTTCTCATTCTCTCTCTGTGTGTAATATGAGCAGGTTCTATGTGTGGTTGCTGCAAGTAAGGTTTGTGTTTTGTTGCGTTAGGTCGCTGGACTCCTGGTTAGTGTGTTGACTAGCAGTATAGCCAGGGGCCACGATGTGGCCCTCTAGCTTTCATATTTTGATCAAAATGTCAACTAATACCTGGCATTTATAGCATTTACATCTGCTACTAATGGTTGCGTATTTGCTACTGTATGGTGTGTAATGGCTCTGTGTGTCTTCTTACCCTGTCCAGTTTTACCTGCTGGTGGTGGCACATTTATATGTCCTATATAGGGTGCATGGGTTCCTAGGAGCAGCAAGGGCCCAGATCCGAAGACCGTTGGGACGCCCTTTATTGGGGCGATCTCCCCGCTCAGGTAGATCAGTGTCACTTACCCTAGTAGAAGACAGGGAGAGGTTTTAATCTGTGATAGTTCACCTTGTGTTCCCTATCGGTTGGTAACGTTCGTGTAGGCCCGGTGCTCACTTACCCACACGAACGTAACATAATGCCACCAGTTTTAAAAGAGGGGCATTATGTTACGTTGTGTTAGTAACACGTTTGTTACTTTATGTTGCATTGTGTTGCACTATTTTGCATATTTTTATATGTTAATGACATGTCTGTGTGTTGTCTTTGCAATGTTTTAGCGATACGTCTGTGTTACAGGCGGTCAGGGGTGTCTGTTAGTCTCATGATTGTTGCATTTGTTTCTGGTGTTTGCTCAGAATATGGTGTCTGGATGCGTTTGTTGGAGCGTATTCCCCCATATTCCTTTAAGATGGTTTGGACACCTGCTGTCCCTTCCCTGCTTGCATTCTGGGGTGCGTGCATTGAGTTGTGTGTGGTACGGTGACCACGAAAGTGCATGCACCCGCAGGTTTCTCTCTTTCTCTTAGCAGGTGCGGCCTCCAAATATCAGATGTCCTTGTGCGTGGTGCAGGCTGGTGATGCTGACCACAGTGTTCCTTGTATGCTAGTTTGGTGATGCCTAGCGCCCCTTCCCCCTGTACAGCTCCATACAGCTTTGGTTGTATTGGTGGCATGCATGACTTCTGAGTGGTGTTCATATGTTGTGTTATGAACTATGTTGTCTTTATGTTGTGCTGACTTTCTCCTGGATATGACACTGTGCTAATATTCCCCTCTCCTGCTGACTGCCCGGTGTTCGCACTAGGCCCGTACGGATAAGTCCTGTGCACGCTATGTCAGCAGGAGAGATTTCCATTTTTTCTCTCTAGGCTGTGCACTCTTCTTGCAGACTTCTGTGACTGGGACCGCTTGTGTAAGACGTAGAGGTTCTAGTTTGAGGTGCACAATTTTTTACTCCTTCCCATTTGCCGTCTTTGCCTTGCTGTCAGGGCCTTTTTTAAATAAAACCTGTACATTTTTTATGCCTTAAGGGTTTAGAGCCCTTTTTTTAAAGCAACGTTTTATTTGGTTATGTCGCTGGACCCCACGTTAGTGTAGGGACTAGTGTTATAGCCAGGAGCCATGACGTGACCCGCTAGCTTACATATTTTGATCAAAATATCAACTAATATCTGGCATTTATAGCATTTACATCTGCTACTAATGGCTACATGTTTGCTGCTGTATAGTGTGTTATGGCTCTGCGTGTCTTCCTATACTGTCCAGTTTTCCCTCTTGGTGGTGGCATGTTTATGTGTCCTGAAACCAAAAATCCCAACAGCACGCAAAATAAATTTACTATCAGAGGTATACATACCTATAATCAATACTCTAACCACATTAAGTAATGCAAGGTTCTTGGTATATAATTCGATCGAATTACATTGGCCCATATACCAATGTCCAGGTGACTATGCTTTCAGATGGGTCCTACTCCTAACGCTAATACCAGGTGGTAAATCTCAACCTGGGAAAGTTTGGTTCCTACCTCTCAGAATGCTCCTCTCTTGGGACTAAGCCTACAAATAAAACCAGGAACCAGGATGGATGAACACAGAACTTGCACGCATGTTAAAAGGAAGAAAAATATGTTTATGGCAAGATGGGGGAATATCTAAGGAAGAATATAATGCGCATCGGCGCCCGTGTGACTGAGCCCTAAGGTGGATTCACAACTGGCTAAAGTGATCGTACTCAAAGAGTGGTCATAAAAGGCTGCACATCCAAGTGGAAGAATGTATCCAGTGGGGCACCACAAATTTGTGTCACTTTTTTGGCCATTTTGACTGGAAATAATCATCTAATCTTCAACTTGTGGTGGATAACAATTTGTTGAATATTGTTATCACCTGCCTTTCACAGCACATAGATGACAATATCTCATGTGGCCATGATTTTCTTCTATGGGGAGGTGAATACACAGCGCACCACCCAACTACTCTTATAAACTATGACAACATCAAACAAGAATGCCCCAATGCCTTTCTATAGAGCCAGTATGGAATGTGATGTTGTCTCAGAAATATTCTTTGTTGATCGCCGGTCTTTGTCATCGGTTTGCTTTTTTTTTTTTAAACATACTTGAACCTCTGAAGTCTCGGAGCATGCACAATGCTTTACATAGAGAACACAGTCTTACTCTTTATGGATAAGGTGACGGTATTGGAATGCAATTTTATTTTGATGGTCTTCATAAAAAAAAATAAAATACAATCAAATATTCTTTCTCTGCCGTTTCTTCTGGAGAGGATATTGTTATTGCCGACATTGGCGGAATACCTATGAAAATGTGTATAGATGAATACTCAGCAAGGCTTTTAGCTGAGGTTATATCACACAATAACTACTGGGCAAACCGGAATTATTGTGCATCTTTTTAATGGCGGTATTAGCTGTAGAATTTCCTCTTTGTTGTGTCCTTTAGTGTAGGGGATGCTGTTACATTCTTAGGTACCT
The DNA here is from genome assembly GCF_035609145.1 of Eleutherodactylus coqui. Classification (NCBI taxonomy): domain Eukaryota; kingdom Metazoa; phylum Chordata; class Amphibia; order Anura; family Eleutherodactylidae; genus Eleutherodactylus; species Eleutherodactylus coqui. The sequence continues at coordinate 61,913,851 of NC_089837.1, forward strand.
CAAAAAAGGCCGGCATTCTTGCTGTAATTGCCAGGATTGGTCAACCTGTAACCTAATCTGGGCATGTCAATCACAGTCAGTTGGGAAATCACCAACAAGACTTAGCAGTACATCTATTTTAATAAAATTTTCGAAAGATACCCTAAAATAACCCAACTACAAGATGTTTCACTGCTAGCATACATGGAAATCACCATAGAAATCTTTGTGGATGCATGACAGAAAATAATCAATTTCCCCACAGCACTACTACAGGAAGAATGAAGTATTACATAGTACTCTTTGACATCAATGAGCTTTGTAAAGCATAGACATGCTATATGCTCCAGATAAAGACATTTTGTATGGAGCAATACACTCCGGATGATAGTCTTTATAGCTGGCAACAGGTTCCCGTTCATGGTCTTCAAACACTTACTGCTACCGCAGGTCACCTTTAGAGTTCTTGTGAGTGAGCCTGATGTAGTGCAGAGTGTTAAGGTAGCTCTTGCTCACAACCTGAAGGTGGCGGGTTCAATCACCACGTGGTTCAGGTAGTCGGCAAAGGTGGACTCAATCTTCTGAGGTCGGTAAAATGAGTCCCCAGCTTGCTGGGGGTGTAAAAGATGACTGGGTAAGGCAATGGCAAACCATCCCACAAAAATAGTCTGCCAAGAAAATGTCATGATGTGATGTCACCCTAGGAGTCAGTCATGACTCGGTGCTTGCACCAGAGACTTTACCCATGCCTTAATACAGGGGTCCCCAACTCCAGTCCTCAGGGACCACCAACAGGTCATGTTTTCAGGATATCCTATGGTAAGAACACCTGTGGCAATGTCTGAGGCACCGACAATTACATCACCTGTGCAACACTGAGGAAATCCTGAACACATGACCTGTTGGCGGTCCCTGAGGACTGGAGTTGGGGAACCCTGCCTTAATAGATGGGATCCACTGTTTTGGTAACACAAGGAGGATCTGCATAATATTAGGCAGGTTGTTTTAATGTTATATGTTGCTAATCAATGTACATTTCTTGTGGTGGTCAACTATATAGGAACTATATAGGAAAGTACATCAGACTAAACTTGTATACCGGCCAGGTGGCTCATTTGCTGGGTTCTAAGCATATTTTCAGCATATGCTCTGACAGTGTCTGCAAGTATATACTTGAGTTTACTGTGTATAACAGTGAGAATATGACACGGGTTGCCATGACAGCATTGACAGTCTACTACTGTGGACTGTCTTTGCTATGGGCACTATAGAGATCCATTTTTCATTACATGATGTCTGACTATGTTAGAATTGATCATGATAAGAGTTGAGGAATATCGTATATTGTACTTCTAATGATATACACACATGTATATGCACATTTTTTCTAAGGCCCACAGATATCCTTTGCTTTATTGGGTCCCTCGTTACATACAATGGCAATTGGATACACCTGTTTAGATAAGTGTTTTTTACAAATACATGCATTATGTGTAGTATTGCAGGATCAGCTGGTAATCACACGCATGCACAATGGGATGTTGATTCATTCCCCGCTACAAGAATAGTTGGCTGGACTCTGTGCGCACATGGAAGGTGCTCATTGCCGCGCATGCGCAGAGAAGAATGGAGACGCCGCTATACACTGGATGTGAGGGACGGAGCTGCCCTGGGTATGTGATGTATGTTTATATATTGTATATATTAACCCTTTCCAATCCACTGTCTGACGTCTGAAGACATTTTGATTGAAGGCTGTACAGCTCTGATGTCGGAAGACGTCCGGCAGGGTATTCTTACTGTATATTACTGGCCGCTCTGTTGTCAGGGGCCTCTCCAGCATGTCCCATACCGCAGTACTGGCTCTAGCCAGCAGATGGTGCCATTGTATAATGGCAGAAAGAGAAAAACCCCTAGGAAACCCTGAATCCAAAATTGGATTGCAAAGGGTTAATGTGTTGTGATTTTAGAGGCATCTTACACCTGCTGTATGTTAGGGGTAATTAGGAAAGGGGTGTAAACCTTTAGTTTGATTAGTGTTCCCTTGGTTAGCTTGGCTATTTTTTACCACACTCTGTATGTCCTTCACTGAGCTTGATAAAGACCACAATGGTTGAGATATAGCCTGTATTTGTGTGTCATGGGAGAATAAACGATTCTTTGTTATTTGCACCTATTGATGCTGCCAAGTCACTTCTTTTGGCTATACGTTGAACGTAGACATCAAATGTGGTGTGAATAGAGCCTTCCTTGGAAATGAGCATCCAGTCCTACATATTAACCTCTTGTTAAGACATATATGTACATCTTAGGTGCATGGAGTTTGTATGGAGCAGGCTGGGGGTTCCCGCCCACTCTATATATGGCAGTGTAAGGGCTCCTGCACACTTGAATTTTTCTTGCGCGTTTTTTTCACGTGATATCGCCGTGTTTTTTTCACGCGGTTGTCAATAGGACTTTCTAATGTTAAAAACGCATTGCACAAAAATTGCAAAGCACCAACTTGTGATGCATTATTTAACATTAGGAAGTCCCTTTGACAATTGCGTGAAAAAAACGCGGCGATATCGTATGAAAAAAACGTGCAAGAAAAACGCAAGTGTGCAGCAGTGTGGAATATGCCCTCTTATGGAATAGTCAGCCCCAAAATCTGCAATGCTGATGTGAGGATTTTGAGGTGGAATTAAAAATACTAGTATCCTGCCAGCAATTTTGCATCAAAATCCACAGTTATCAGTGTAGATTTTGGCGCAGAATTCAGGGATGACATATTCCGCAACATTTTTGCAGAATATTCCATCCTGTGTGAAAGTAGGGTGCCACAAGGCTCTGTCCTAGGCCCAGTGTTGGTCAACATTTTTATAAATGATCTGGAGGAGGGAATTGAGGGGAAACTGATAAAATTTGTAGACATCACAAAGCTAGGAGGGATAGCTAACACTAGGGAGGATAGAAAGAGTATTCAAAAAGATCTAGAAAAGCTTGCACAGTGGGCGGCGACTAACAGAATGGTATTTAACAAGGAGAAATGCAAAGTCCTACATCTGGACAAGAAAAATTAAAACGGCACATACAGAATGGGAGGAATTGGGCTAAGCAGCAGCACATGGGAAATAGACTTGAGTATACTAATAGATCATAGACTGAACATGAGTCAACAATGTGATGCAGCAGCCAAAAAGGCAAACACAATTCTGGGATGTATTAAGAGAAGCATAGAGTCTAGATCACGTGAGGTAATTATCCCCCTCTACTCTTCCTTAGTCAGACCTCATCTGGAATACTGTGTCCAGTTCTGAGCACTTCACTTTAAAAAAACATTTGACAGACAAACTGGAGCAAGTTCAGAGAAGAGTTACCAAGATGGTGAGCGGTCAGCAAATCATGCCCTATGAGGAACGGTTAAAGGATCTGAGAATGTTTAGCTTGCAAAAAAGAAGGCTGAGAGGAGACTTAATAGCTGTCTACAAATATCTGAAGGGCTGTCACAGTGCAGAGGGATGAGCCCTATTCTCATCTGCACAAGGAAAGACTAGAAGCAATGGAATGAAACTGAAAGGGAGGATACATAGATTAGATATTAAACAGTGAGGGTGATGAATGAGTGGAACAGGTTACCACAGGAGGTGGTGAGTTCTCCTTCCATGGAAGTGTTCAAACAGAGGCTGGACAAATATCTGTCGGGATGATTTAGTGAATCCTGCACTGAGCATGGGGTTGGACCCAATGACCCTGGAGGTCCCTTCCAACTCTACCATTCTATGATTCTTTGAAAGGTCCCTTAGCTGTCTTTGACAGTGGACACCCAGCTGCAACATCTGCAATGAGCATTCACGCCTATCATGGCTGTTAACCCTTTAAATGCTGCTGTCAATTCAAACAGCAGCATTCAAATACTCTGATCTGCAATCAGAGATCCCAAATGGCACCCCATCCCCTTTGTTGAATACTGTGAAGTGCCATATTTATATTAAGGCAGCCAGGTGCCTTCTGAAGGCTTCCAAGCCTGCCATGCATTTCTGCTTATTAAGATGTACCTGCGTCATATTTTAATACTATGCCGTCATAAATACAATATACTGTAAGGCCTCAGTCACACGGGCGCATCGGCACCCGTACACCGGCGCCAATGCGCCCGTGTGACTGACACCAGCAGGCGGACGTACTTACAGACGGCCATCTCTCTGCAGCGCTGGAGGAAAGAACATGTGAACGGCTTCATTGCCGGTCATGTGTTCTTTCCTCCGGCGCTGCAGAGAGATGGCCATCTGCAGGTACGTCTGTCTCCTTCCTGCAGTCACACGGGCGCATCGGCGCCGGTGTGCGGGTGCCGATGCGCCCGTGTGACTGAGGCCTAATATTGAAGTATTGTAGTATATGGTATAAGTGATCAAACAATTGCAAGTTCAAGTCCCATTAGGTGGCTTGAAAAAAGTAAAATATGTGAAATAAAAAGTGTTTAGTGTTGTAAAAAAGTAAAGGATATTGCAAGTGTTTTTAATCTTTTTCTCGTATTTCCAATAGAAATATCAAAACAAAAGGAAAAAAAATCCCTGTATCTATAAAAGTCCAATCTATCAAAATAATCCATTCATTATCCTGCAAGGTCAACATCATGAGAAAATTTAACCCATTAAGGACTAGGCGCGGTAAATATACGGTGCCTGGTCCTGGGCTTAAAACCCCGCCGATAGTAAAATTACAATGGGGTTTTAAACCTCCTGCTCTGCAATCACTAACAGCTGATAACCCGGACCAGAAGGCAAGTGGGGGTTTTAACCTTTTCTGCGTTTTCCTTCCCCGAGTACACAGAGCTTATTGAGCACTGTGTACTAGAAAGTGAAAGTGGAAGAGTTTCTTCCACTGCAGAAGCCGGGGAGTCATGTGACCGCCGGGGTTCCCTTCTACAGCAGAGCTGGAGGGTCATACTAGGCCCTGGCCAATTCTGCCAGTGACTAATGTCACTACAGGGGTTGCTTTCTCCTGTAACTGGGGCTCCTATGGATGCCCCAGCTATAGTGGGAATGTTACCATGAGGCCAATCAGGGAGCCTGGGCGGCAGGGGCGCAGTTCGCCGCGGCATCCTGAAATGACGTTGCGCCCGCATTCAGGTCGTCGAGCAGTGGCGCCGTGCTGCGGTGTGCGTGCATGGCATGTGGCACGCGCGGCTGTGTGTGTGCCTGCTGTGAGAGGTGGGCGCGCTCTATCTCTGTGAGTAATAGTAGCTGGCTGGGAGCTCTGGTCAGCCGGCTTGATTGGTCTCCGCCCTAAGGGTGGAGACTCCTGAGTATAGTCTGGCAGCTACTGATAGCAGTTGCCAGTTATTGGTTCCGTCCTCTGTGTGTTTGACCTCGGTCCTGGTCCAGTGGAAGTTACCTTGTCCCGATCCAGCTCTGCCTGTGTTCTATGGTTTAGTTCCTGTTGGTGATTCCATCTGCCTAGCCTGTCAGTACTAGCAAGTTGTCATCTGCATAGGTACGGCGGTTCCTTCCTGTCCTGCTACTAGGCAGCGTAGGGTCAGTGTTGGCGGCCTGGACGTGTCCACCTTCAGGGCTATCTCCAGGAATGGACATTAGCGTGGGTGAGAGTCAGGAAGCCCCGCGCCGTGCGTACCTATGGACCCCACTAGTACTGTAACAGGGAAAGTGTCAAAAAAAAAAAAAATGAATGTCCCCCAGAGGTATTATATGATGTCATCGGGGGACATAGATAGTAAAAAACATGATTACATACATCAGTAGAGCAATATTACAGAATAAAACAACAATACATACATGAGAAAGAAAATAACACAAAGCCAACGCCAACCAAAACCTTTGCCGTATGCGCCCTGTAAACCAAAACCATACATATTATATATCAAAATGTCCGAAATAAGTAGAGAAACCCATTCCCATACTATTTTTTAGCATAAATATACTAAATTAAAAAAAATAACTATAAATGTTAAAAAAAATCATTTCTTTTAGCATTTTACCTCCAATAAAACTAAAAAAAACGGGAAAAAAAGTCAGTGAAAAAGAGATATTTAAAAAATCGCCCTATATGTCATGGGAAAAAAACACAGCAAAAATAATTTTGCTAGCTAAAGGAAACAAAATAGGGCAGTAAAACCGCCACATGGGTAAAAAGTGTCTGGTCCTTAAGGTACAAAACAGCCCGGTCCTTAAGGGGTTAAAATACAAATTGCCAGAAAATGGCACAACAGTTTTCTCTTCTGTTTCACTACACTTAGAAATGTTTATTCATATGAGCGAATTTGCACAGCTAACTTACAGGCTTGGGACTTGATCAAATAAAACCGTTCATTCATGAGCTTTTCAATGCAGTTAGCCGGGATTTTCTTTGTGCGATTTTCACGCCTGTGTGAATGAGCCCTTAAATATACTTTGTGGTGCAGTAAATAAATCCATTGAAAATACTTGTCCCATAAAGAAACAAGCTCTCAGACAGCTACATAGAAGGAAAAATAACGGTACGATTTTTTTTAAAAAGTGAGGAGAAAAAAACAAAAATGGGGCAAAAAAATGTCTGTGTCCTTAATAATTCTAAATCCTGCACCATCATGGGTGACAACTCTATTAATCAATAGGGGGGGTGGGGGTTCAATACGGGGAATTTAACCCCAAAGGATCGAAGAGCAGAAGAAAGAGAATTTCTGATGATATCATTTCCACTAACTCTTTCAATATCGATTATATTTTAGAACGTTTTCATAGATTCTCTTCTCTGATTTCCTAAGAGGTAAATCACCGTGATTCACTGCCAACCTCAAACCTGACAAATCAAAATCTAGCATCTCTTCTAAACAGTCATGACACAAACCAGAAAATCCCATCAATAAATGTAATGAAATAATATCATTATACCGCACTTACAAAGGACAATGTTCCCTCGGACCCAGCTAATCAATGCAATTGGGCTGTAATTATTGACATTATGGATTGGACAGCGCAGTTACTGCTTATTACAAGTGGAAGAGCAGTAAATATCACTGATGTATATTTAATAACAAACACTAAGTAACTGCATAGTAACTATTTCCTCCCTACTAGAGTTGAGCGAACATACTCTGCCGAGCTTGATGCTCATTCGAGTATTAGGGTACTCGATGGTGCTCGTTACTTGAACGAGCATCAAGCCATGTTGGACCCGGCCCTAGTTTTTGGCTCCTCCCTGCTGTGACATGCCTGTTTTGGCCCCTCATTGGCAAATTTTTTGTCTGGCGAGAGAGAGAGGGAGAGGGTGAGGGTGAGGGGGAGGGAGAGGGAGAGAGAGAGAATAACACAGACTCGAGCATTTGAGTGCTCACTCATCTCTCATCCCTACCAGTTATGAAATCATATAATAATATATTTAATGCTAAGTCCCACAAAAATGGATCTTTTTGCTCAGCCCTCTGCCCTCTAGGTTGTTAGGTGTTATAGTCATCCATACATACTTTCTACACTCTATGGTCACTTTATTAGGCCTCGTGAAAACATTGCGGCTATACTGCACTAAAGATCGCGTGAAGGAGTTCCAGCTATTTAATTACGCATTCACACGATCGGAGGTGCGTGTTATCCAGCTCCCATAGGAGTCAATAAAAGCACACACCATAGATAGGTCAGGTCTAGAGATGAGCGAGCACCAAAATGCTTAGGTGCTCGTTACTCGAGTCGAAATTTCAGCGATGCTCGAGAGTTCGTTTCGAGTAACGAACCCCATTGAAGTCAATGGGTGACTCGAGCATTTTTGTATATCGCCGATGCTTGCTAAGGTTTTCATTTGTGAAAATCTGGGAAATTCAAGAAAGTGATGGGAACGACACAGAAACGGATAGGGCAGGCGAGGGGCTACATGTTGGGCTGCATCTCAAGTTCCCAGGTCCCACTATTAAGCCAGTGAGACCCCCCCCCCCCCGCACTGTCAGCATAAAGATCGTTCTCCTCTGCCACAGCTGTAACAGCTGTGGCAGAGAAGAATGATGTTAGCCCATTGAATTCAATGGAGCCGGCAATACAGCCGGCTCCATTGGAAGCAATGGGCTGCCGGCGAACGTGGGATGAATTGTCGGGAAGGGCTTAAATATATAAGCCCTTCCCTGCAATTCATCCAGAAATGTGTAAAAATAAAAAAAAAATATACTCACCTTTTGCCGGCAGAACGATGTTAGCCCATTGAATTCAATGGAGCCGGCAATACAGCCGGCTCCATTGAAAGCAATGGGCTGCCGGCGATCGCGGGATGAATTGTCGGGAAGGGCTTAAATATATAAGCCCTTCCCTGCAATTCATCCAGAAATGTGTAAAAATAAAAAATATATATATACTCACCTGGTCCCGGCAGACGGAGTTCAGCGCGGCCGGCGGCAGTCCTCCTGAATTGCTCTGTACAGCTGTGAGTAGTATTCAGCAGCCGGGGAGCTCACTCACACACCCATTCATGAATTTATGAATGCGTGAGTGACTGCTGCCTCTCATTGGCTCAGCGGGACCAATCAGATTGGTCCCTGCGCTGAGCCAATGAGAGGCAGCAGTCACTCACCCATATATATCTTTGGTATTGTCATAATCATACAACCCACAGAAAAAAGTTATTTTGTCATTCAAAACCCCATAGTGGATGCCGTAAAAAAAATGACATGTTTCAGTCCTAAATACATAACTGTCAATCACTGATGGCTCCGCCCATTGGACTGTTCAGCTCAGGATGTGCAGAGATATAAATGAATAAAATACAAGTTATATTGAATATTTCCCCATAAAACTATATATTATTCTGCTCAGCTCCTTCTGCTCTATATCATCGTGCCTGCAGTATATACAGCAGGTTCAAGCTGACAGATTACCTTTAAGAGTTTAATGTTGCCAACTACTATGCCATCTTATCATGAATACAGTATAAGTAAAATTATCATAGCCCCAGGTAACTACAAAATTGGAACAGGGGATTCACACCGTTGCTGCCTTGCTTTGGATTGTGAGGTTGATCCTTATTTGGCAGGTAAAAGGTTAAGCTTGTGAAAAATCCTGAGCAAAAAAAAACTGCATCGGAGTCTTCCACTATTTAGGGGTCTTCAGCCCCTATCCCCAATCACAAAATCTGCCCCAGTGTCATCCTGAATTTACATCTCTAATTTCCAGATTCAGTATTATATCAGCACTGTTATTTAATTAACACATACCTATTCTGCAGCACTCTATATCATTTGATGTCCTCATTAGAAATGAGCAAGCACCCAAATGCTCGGGTCCACGTTATTCGAGTCGAGCTTTTCGTAAAATTGGAGAGCTCTACTCTAGTAACGAACCCCATTTGCTACAATGGGAGACCCGAGCATTTTTGTATGTGGGACTCCGGGTCCCGAGCCTTTTTTTTTTGGTTCGTCTCTCTATCTCTCTCTCTCTCTCCCCTGCCTGCCAGACAAAAAAATTTGCCATTGACGCGCGCTACGTCGCGGCCGGGATGGGGCCAAAACAGGCACGTCACAACAGGGAAGAGCCAAAAACTAGGGCAGGGTCGAACACGGCTTGATGCTCATTCCAGTAACGAGCACCATCAAGTACGCTAATACTCGAAGGAGCATCAAGCTCGAAAGAGTACGTTTGCTAAACTCTAGTCCTCATGTTTTTGGAGTGTAGGCGGAAACACCAGGAGAAAATTCAAACTCCATGCAGATGTTGTCCTTGCTGGTATTTGAACTCAGGACCCCAGCGCTTTTACTTTAATTTAGCACTTGGTGGTGGTATTATCTAGGCAAAATGATTGGGCAGATATGGCAGCTCTACTCATTTTCACATCCTCTAACATTTTGTCTGGGAGGTTCCATCAATCTTTCTCAAGCCTTTGGATACAGTTTCCAATTGTAGGTATGGTAAAAAGGTAATGACCTAGGAAAACTATGATGTAATTACTGTATACCTTTTGGATGGAGTTTTTTTTTAGGTTTCGGCGTAAAGTAAGGAAAGACACAGAACGTTTCTAGAATACACGGTGCATGGAATAGGAAGAAGCAAACTAAAAAGGACACACCAGAGAGCTCTTCACTGAGGTTAAAAGGGCTTGTGCTCCTTCTGCAGCACACAATGCAACTTAGTACTAACCGTAGCATTTAAATACCCCAATCGGTGTTCAGGGGTCCTAAAGGGCATTCATTTGAGTGAATGGGCAGCCATCTAAGACATGGTCATGTGTAGTCCTCCAAAGTGTCAGATTCTCATGGTAGCGGCTTTCCACTTTGGCTCATAGAAAGGGTGTCCCAACAATGCCCCTCTATAACTTCCATATGCCCTAATAAGGCACATAATAGAGTTATTTAAAAAAAGCAAACCTCTTTAGGTTTGTGAATAATAACAAAATAAATGTCCTTAAAGGGGTTGTCCAATTGTAGACTATTGATAGCCTATCCTTAGGATAGGCCATCAATAGTAGATCCATGAGGATCTGCTGCCTAGGACCTCTGCCAATCAGCTGTAATCTAGGCCTTAGTTCTCATGCACTGAATTGTTTTCTGCAGGAAGCAGACAGCTTTGTTCTTACTGCAAAGGCCAATCTTGGTATTACAGGCCAAGTTCCCGTTCACTTCAATGACTGTAATACCAAGCCTGGCCACTGCAGTGGGAACTGATCAAAGGATCAGTTATCAATAGTTTATAGCTGGGCAACTCCTTTAAAGTAACTCTCTGGTCCTGGGATAACGTTTTTCCCAGGATTGGAGAGAAAGGGAGTAATATTATCTGCCAAGCTCCATTTTCAGCACTGCTATGGATCAACTAGGGCGCCTCTATAGCCTTTCAGCTATGCACCAGTACTCTACTACACCTGTTCTTTGATTGGACGGTGCAGCTCATGTGCAATCAGGCTAACTTCACAAGGGGCGAGTGTGATATTGGATCACGGCCCGATATCTTACTCACCAACATGCGATTTCCCCTCCTTCGGGAAAGTAGTAATCCTCTGCCATGGTTGACAGCCACAGCGAAGGATTGCGGAGTGTCTCCCATTTTTTTCAATGGGCAGACCTTGTGTGCACTTAGCACGCGGTCTGACGCTGCCACCGGCCCCATTGAAAACAAGGGGCGATGCAATGTGAGGGCATACCCAAAGAAAGAATTTTGCATCATGGTGCAATCACTATGGGTATGACCCTATTCAAAAGAACGATGTTCATATTTGTGCATCTTGCAACCCACAAAACTCGCACGATTTTCTTAGCCCTGTGAAAACGACCTCAGAGAGCAGCTTGTAGTGTAGTCTGCCTGGTTGGAGGAGCGTTGCAGGCATCTTGGAGGGCTGGCAGTAATAAAAAAAATCTTTAAATCCATCCAGTGTTTTAGTTGAATCGAATATATTTCTCTAGCTTTACGTCTTTATAGCGCTCTACTATTAGACAATGTGGGTAAATACGTGATGCCACTGTGGGATCTGAAGACACCATGTAGCCTGAAAGGAACTTTCGTGTGGCAGTAATACATTTTTAAGAACTTCGCGGTGATGTAGAAGAACATCCCTCATAAGCTCCTTACATTGTGTTCTCTCACTTGGCATTCGAGGCACATTCCTGACAAATTAAGGAAATGCCTTTTTTATGCTATGTATTTTTAAACAGCAATTCATTTCTACTAGTGAGTTCTATTAAGAAAGCCGCTGACATGTTGATCCCCAAAGCTATGTAGCTCTTTGTTAAGTTATTGTTGCTTAAATAGAAAATCATAATTATGCATAAGAAATTGTAATGCAGAAATTAATAAATCATGACCCTCCGCGAACACCAGCCGACGGAAACCGGAGGAACACAATATGAGGGTTTTCTTTTATAGACTCTCATGTGATTCAAGTAGAGTACATAGATGCTGAGTCCAAATTAAATACTAATACAATTCTGACCATTCAAAGAGGATTAACCCCTTCCTGGGGCTGCAGTCCTTTTTGCTTTTCTCAATTTTTTTCCTCTGCACTTTCAAAAACATTCTAGCTCCACTATCTTTCCGACGACCTGCTACATGAGGGCTTGTTTCCAATAGTAATATTTATTGTACGACATGATGTGCTGGAAAACTTTTTAAAAGTGGGAAGAATTTACCAAAAATGTACTTGCACAATTTATTTTTTTTTTGGGGGGGGGGGGGGGGGGTGTGTGTAAAAATATAGCACAAAAATGCTGAGGGCTTATTTCATGAGCGTATATCAGCCGGCGTTTTCACGGCCAGCCGGTATATGCTTCTATCTGAGCAGTCCCAACGTTCCCTCCCTCTCATCAACTCTCTGCCTCTTTCCTCCCCTCCAACTGTTTTCAATAGGAGTGGGCAGGACAGGGCAGAGCAAAGCCCCCGCCCCCTCCCCGCCCCTTGTCTGCAGCCAGCAATGGGAGTAGGCGGGGCAGAGTCGAACTTAGCTCCGCCCACACCCCCTCCCATTGCAAAGTCGGAGTGGAAGAGAGAGGCAGAGAGCTGGTGAGGGGGAGGGAAGGGGGGAACTGCTTAGTTGGAAGCGTATATCGGCCGGCCGTGAAAACCCCACCGATATACGCTCGTGTAAATAAGCCCTGAATGTGAGGGAAACCATTGAACCAATGGGTTGTATTCTCTGCGGTTTGCCCAAGTAAAATTGCCTGTCTGCAGTAGCGCCTAAAATGCGCTGATACGCAAAAAATAATTGTTGGTTGCAGAAAAACGCAGCTCTGATGTGTGTGCAAATGCGTATACACTCGTGAAGATCCATTACGGCGGCCAAACACTGGCGCATCTGTGGCCACAAAAACTGCGTGCCGAATGCGCAGCAAATAGAACCCAGTGATATCAAATGGTTCCTTTACACATTTTGAAAGCAGGAAAAAAAAGTGTTGGGCGCTATGTTGGTACGCAATTGCGCACCAAAGTCCCCCGTCCAGTCTAAATCGTGCAGTGAACTGTGCAATTTCACGGGTTTATACGATAACTCCTGGGCCTTCCAAGTCAGCTGTCCCGCTTACCGAGACAGCTGACCAGCTTACTACTAGTAGGCTGCCCCTACTACTCAAACATGTACAAGTAAAAGTACTCAAAAAAGTACAGTAAAAAGCGACGCACGTAGTTGCACATTTGCTCGTCTGAAGAAGCCTGAAGACACATAAAATTCTGCACTAAAATTTAAATGTAATCATTGTACACATCGCAACCCGTGAAGCAGAAATCTGCAGCAGCAGATTAAGGGCCCCTTCACACGGGCGTACTTGCACACGTTTTTGCGCACAGAAATACGTTTGTGCACACCGTAGACAACAGAGCCCATTGATTTCAATGAGTTCGCTCACATTACTCATTTTTCCTTTGGACAAAAAAAATACGTGACATGCTCTATTTTGGGCCCAGTTTCGCACCAAAGGCCCAATCGGAGTCTATGGAGGGACGCAAATGTGCACAAATTACGAAACATGCATGAAAAATGCCATAATTGCGCAGCCACCTGTGAGGACACACCGAGTGGAAATGAAGATGCTTTTTCAATTTTTAGTGGATCAGAGTCCGGCACTCTAGGACACCAAAGGATGAACCCCCGAACCTCTTATACATCCTTCTAGGAACAACCTCCACCATCCTACGTGACTGCGCAAATCTGCACGACAGAAACCAGGACAAAAAGCATCCGCGTCAGCAGAAGACATCGCAAACCTCAGCGACTCTCTCACAAAGTACCAGAAGCACCACAGCATAGCGCTGCGCCACACCTGATGACTATTTATGGGTGATTACAATGGGCGGTGTCAATGATGACATCATGACGTATTGCTAGCATGTTTTTATGCGCGCCTAAATGGGCAGCTATTGTGAACAGACAAAAAACTGAGAAATATACACTGTAACTAGAGATGAGCGAGCGTACTCGCTAAGGCAAACTACTCGAGCGAGTATTGCCTTATGCGAGTACCTGCCCGCTCGTCTCTAAAGATTCGGGTGCCGGCGGGGGGAGGGGAGCGGCGGGGGAGAGCGGGGAGGAACGGGGGGAAATCTCTCTCTCACTCTCTCCCCCCCGCTCCTCCTTGCTCACTCCCGCAACTCACTGCTCTCCCCCGCCGGCAGCCGAATCTTTAGCGACGAGCGGGCAGGTACTCGCATAAGGCACTACTCGCTCGAGTAGTTTACCTTAGCGAGTACACTCGCTCATCTCTAACTGTACCGCATGAGCAAAAAAGACTCACTCACTGCGCAAATACGTTACACAGGGGCGAGCGTGTTTGCGCTTACGTTTGTTCACAGGAGCCTTAAGCTGCGTCTTAGATGCTCACATGAAAGGTTCCTAATGGACCTTGTACTCGGGACGGTAACTTCCTCCTCCTCCCTTTTTCCAGCTGCCATATAAGTCTATTGGAGCTTGCTGCGTAACACAGCAAAAGACATGGCGAGACCTACCTGTTCACGCGGCGTTTATAAAAGGCTGCCGCAGAATATAGAGCCGCTACAATTTTTTTCTTGTGGGAATATTTCATGCAGAAAAAACAAGTTTGCCTGAATGAAGCAATTAAAATCCAATGCATCGCTTTGTCGCATTATACGTGTGACTTTTTAACGTGCGGAACTACCTGCGGAATATGTTCTTATGAAAATAAGTCCTTAAGGCTTAAACAGACGGCCACGATTTCATTATGTTTTGTGGGCGTGAAAATCACGCCCGCAAACTGTGACAAAACGATGCCATTGATTTCAATGATTTCGCTTTCACGGCCGTGTTTCTTGCGTGATAAATGGGCGAGCAAAAATAAGTCTCACACGTGGTTCATCTACTTGCAAGACATGATAGGGTTGAGCGTGTCTCCCTGCTTTTTTTGACAGGTTCATGCACTAATGCGCTCTCTAGCGGCGAAAATATTGCGCAAGATTTGTGCGTTTTCAGACACAAATATGAACCCCGTTCTTTTGAGTGGAGTCATACACATGAGCGATGTTTTCCTGCGTGATACCACGATGCGATGCAGATAAGACATTGTGTCATGTTCTATCTTGCTGTTTGATCTCACATCGCAACCCATAGTATGCAATGCAACTCCGCGATCCTCTGCCGCCGCGCTGGAGGATCCCTGCATCCCCGAAATGATGCAAGGCTGTTTTCCTATAAAAACGCCTCGGGAAATTTCACATGGATGGCGAGTGCGATATGGGGGCGAAATTCATGACCCCATATCGCGCTCTCACCGTGTGAAGTTAGCCTTACTGAACATTGATCCACTGTGGCCATTGTAAGAAGGTCCTCCAGGGGGTGGGGGTGGCAAAGACACACTGGGCCAGAAAGTGAATAAAACT
This sequence comes from Eleutherodactylus coqui, assembly GCF_035609145.1. Taxonomy (NCBI): domain Eukaryota; kingdom Metazoa; phylum Chordata; class Amphibia; order Anura; family Eleutherodactylidae; genus Eleutherodactylus; species Eleutherodactylus coqui. Next base: position 61,929,090 of record NC_089837.1, read on the forward strand.
TGCTTTAGTTTTATTTTAAGGTAAAGTCAAAGCAAAGCAAAATAGAGAAGTCCTCCTCTAACAACAGGTGCACCACGCAGGGTACTCAGGTCCATGCAGTGAGGTGTTGATCCCTCCTCAGCTTGACAGGCAACAAAACAGCAACACAAAAGTCCATGCAATAAAACAGGTGAACTGCTGCATCACGCAGGGTGCTCAGAGGCTTCCTCCTCAGGCTGTCAGGCACTGACTCCTTGGGAGCTGCAGCCTTTTATGCCCTAGTAACAGGGTCAGTGCCTGCAGATGAGCTTCCTGAGGACCAGGGTGAAGTTGTAGACTGGACCGCCACCCTGTCCAGACTAAGAACCTGGGAGGGAGATATACTCCATCCACCACTTTACCCTTTAACTGCCTACACCATGCAATGGAGCATATTTGCGAATGAACAAATTATCACAGCCACATAACGGGACAAAACAAAATCACTGACTTCAATGGTTTCGCTTTCACTAGGTCTTTGGTGTGAATATTACATGCGGTAAACATAGGGCAGGACCAATCTTCTTGCTATTTTTTTCAAACTCCTGCGCTACTGCAGCATCAGAGTATCAGGCCCACAGCCGAGGAGTCAGCGGGGTAGAGAAAGGCCTTGTCATGGGGCTCTACCATCTCCTCCCTCTAAGGGTAGCTTGGGACCCAACCAAGCTACTGCTGGGGGAGATCACAGGGGTTGTAACCGGGGGTTACCTTAAGTCCAGTTTTCACTAGTGACACACCACCATTCCACACACAGGGAAACTTTCTGAACAAAAATCGGGAAGGGTCAGTTCTGCTCATTTACTGTAAACTCTTGAACTCTGATTCTAACAAATAGTCTTGGTCCAGAAACAACAAGTCAGTGGTGCAACAGGGAGGATTCTCAGGTCATTTGGATAATCCACAGTCCAAGTTATCTGTGAAATTCCTCTCCCGGCAAACTCTCTCTCTCTACCGGCAAATACTCACTTTCTCTCTCCTCTGCTCGCTATCAAGTGGTCTGTCCTTCTCTCAGTGCTCAGCAGAAGCACCGAGGTCTCCTGGGTCAAATGGGCCCAGGCTGAGTGTAAAGATGTCGCTCGGCCTCCTCCATGCTTCCCCATACAAACCAATCTGCCCGGTGTCCGTGTGGCTCACCCATTCACTTCACTCCTCTCTTTCTTTCATTCTTTCTCTCTTTTACTACTCTGCACTACATTCTTGCCAACACATACACATATATGCCAATCACGTGACCAAAAAAAGATACACTGAATACAAATCATTTTCTACACAGGACAGAACAGACCTTAACTCTTTCAGTCCTTCAAACATCCAATATACATAAATCAGATGCACTCTACAAACAAGACACTGACAAGACAATGGCACGAGACAGAGATATAACATTATGGAGGGGCCCCACTAACCATGCACAACTACGCTCCTTAGCGGTCTTAAGCCTTAAATCTTCCCTGCTTAGGGCTTATTCACATGTGAGTTTTTCCATGCAAGTACAGTTTGATTGTAAATCAGAAGAACATATATGGCAATAGAACACATTGATTTCAATGCTTCTATTCACACGATGGTTTGTTTATTGGACGGATATTCCAGGCATGCACTATTGGATGAAAATTGCCCATTCAAGACAATGGGCGCATGAAAAGAACAGATTAGACCCACATGATGCGAGTGCAATACGTTTTTTATGCATGTAACTATGGGGACCATTTAAAAAAAACAGTACAGAACCGGGGCGGATCGGCTTCCATTTATTTAATGCACAGATGATGTGAAATAAAGCAAAAACGCTAAATCACATGAAAAATTGGCTTGTTTTTCACGGATTACAATTGCATGTGCCTGTGTGAATAAGGCCTTATTCATTCATTCCTTGCCTGAATGCCAGTGCAGTTACTCCTGGTTTCTGTCCTGTGAACTATCAAGCCAGGTCAGCTCAGCTATGGTATGTGTTGCCAATACAAGTCAGTTCTACTACTGTACATCCTATGGAGCCAAGTAAGCTCTGCTACACCACATCCTGCCAAGCCAAGTGAGTTCTGCTATTCCATGCCTTGCCAAGTCAGCTCTGCTACTCCACATCCTGCCACGCCAAGTGAGTTCTGCTATTCCATGTCTTGCCGAGCCAAGTCTTCTTTGCTGCCAAGCAAGTTGAAGCTACCCTGCGACCAGTTTCTAGGTCCCAGTAATACCACAGCTAGATTGCATTATTGAATACAGAAGCAAATATAGTATCAATGATATTTTAGAACATCGTATCATGCTACTGGGCGTTTTAAGGGATTTGCTCACATTAGAGAAAAGGGGTTTGCTTTTTTTTTCTTCAAAGAACAGCGCCACCCTTGCCCACAGGTTGCATCTGGCATTGCATTGATGACTAAATACAAAGAGTACTAGAAGCTGCAAGAAAGCAATGTCTGGCCGCAGGGACATTGTAACCCTGTGACAATGGATTACAGTACAGTTTTGTTACTTGTTTCTTCTACTTTAGGCATGAGCTGTTCTAAAAGTTTGCCTAAAGCCAAAGCTTTCCAATAAAATATGTTGTTTTTTTTAGCTATAAAATCTATTTATTTGCATTTTATCTGCACTTAATTTATTTTGAGCTGTTTGTCCCCCTGTGCTCTTGTAGTATCTCTTAGATATATAACTATTTATGTCTATACTATTTCTTTTCAATAATCCATGAGGTCATTGCTCTTCCCCATATCTGGGATTATATCATTTTAAAGCAGCGGCGGGAGAAGAGCAGCGAGGATAATATATGGGATAATATCTCTACTGTAAATTATATATAAGAAATCACCAAGGACTTGTAAGGAAATAAAGTCTCCTGGTGGGAAGAAGCGTTTATGTACTGTGGATGGTGGAATTCAGAGGTAACCAGAGTAATACAATGTAACACTAGGACTGTCATTATGTGGAATTAATTATACACAACGCTTACAAAGAGACTAAATAGCATACGGATAGCTTCCTGGATTTATAGATACATAATAACATCACTTCTACCAGTATTTAAATATTCCATTCTTTACTTGTCTTACTTCTTTCATCCCTACAGTCACAGAGGCTTTGGCTTGCATTTTTTCACTTAAATGAATGTATTCTGGGCTGGCAATCACTTTTGGATTAGGGTTATATTAAATATTTTGCATTGTTTCTCCTCTGCAGCTTCTGCATATCACTATATATAGAAATTGCAGTCTAAGGGCTCCCACCCACTGGCGTTTTTTTCTCCACTGCGCTGCGAAAGTAAGTGAAAACTCTCGCAGAGCAGTGCGAGAAAATCGCTGGGATATCGCTTCGACAGTCTTTTCAATGGGGCCAGCGGCAGCAGTGCTAGCCCCATTGAAAAGATATGGAGAATGCCGCTGACTTCTGCCACAGTTGTGACAGCTGTCACAGCTGTGGCAGGAGTTTCCTTCATCCCCGCGGGGATGAAGGAACCCTCTGTCACAGTTGTGACAGCTGTCACAGCTGTGGCAGAAGTCCGCGGCATGCTATCCCATTGCTTTCAATGGGATCGGCACTGCTGCCAATCCCATTGAAAGCAGTGGTTTCTGACAAGCTCCGCAGAATGATTATTGGAGAAGGGCTTGAAATATAAGCCCTTCCCCGATAATCATAAAAAAGTGGTTAAAAAAATAATAAAAAAGTTACTCACCTCTCCTGCTGTCAGCCGCGTCCTCCGGCTGGCTCCCCGGCACTGCTACTGAGCTCTTTCAGCAGACGGGGATTTAAAAATCCCCGCCTCCTGAAAGGGCTGTGCGGATTGGCTGAGGGCTCAGCCAATAGCAGCTACTGCTTAGCTATTGGCTGAGCGCTCAGCCAATGGCAGATAGCTCTTAGCTATTCATTCATGAATAGCAATATCTTAACGGGGATGAAGGAAACTCCTGACACAGCTGTGACAGCTGTCACAGCTGTGGCAGAAGTCCGCGGCATTCTCCATATCTTTTCAATGGGGCTAGCGCTGCTGCCGCAGGCCCCATTGAAGAGACTTGCGATGTCGCAGCGATATCCCAGCAATTTTGGGATATCTGCCTGCGCTTTTCTCGCACTGCGATGTGAGACTTTAACTTTAGAATCACATTGCAGTGGAGAAAAAAACGCCAGTGAGTGGGAGCCCTTAGGCTAAATTCACATGAGCATAGGCATATTTACCCCTGCATTCGCACTGCATTTTCGCGCAATGAGTGTTGCATTTTTCAAGCTCAAGTGTTTTTTTACGTATTTTTTGTACCTGCAAATCGTACATTTTCGAGTGCGAAAAAAATGCAACGATGCCCTCAGCGGTTGAAATGGCAATTACTGTAATGAGTTCAATATGTTTCCTTTCTTTGTGCATATGAGCTGAAAAATAGAGCATGCTGCATTTTTTTTTTTTGCGCAACGGAAAGGCACAGAAAAAATACAAGCATGTGAATGAAATCAATGGGTTCTAATCTCTGCGTATTGCACAAATACGGTTGTGTGAATCCAAGCTAAGTCTCAATAGGATATCTATCTGTGAGTTTAGTTTCCCTCTGCTCTCTCCTCTACTGCACTTTTTGTCAGCTAATTTGTGACCACAGCTGGGAAACTCCTAAGCGACTACATCTTTCAGAATCTTCGGTTAACCAAATCATGAAATCCAACTGATTAGAATATTCATTCACTTTCATAGGACAACTGATTAGCACAGTACTTTTGGGCAGGCTGTATATTGATGAGTCCAACACAATTCAATCTATTGGAGACGACATGGGGCAGTGGTAATCACATAGGCACATATGTCCAAAACCTGGCTGTTCAAATAGCTGCTGCTATCTGCATCAATGCTGCCATTCTGTGTCTCACTGAAACCTCGGAGCCTGCTGTCAGTGACAAACAATATCAGGTAAAGAAGTCCAGCTGTAGGTCAGCTCTGCTGCAGCTCCCACTGACTCAGTCTCTCTCTTTCCTGCACACTCTGAAACTGCTAAGTCACACCAAAGCCCAGGAACAGGACCTCTCTTTTAGGGTGCGTTCACACGAACGTATATCGGCTCGGTTTTCACGCCGAGCCGATATACGTTGTCCTCATGTGCAGGGGGGGTGGGGAGGCTGAAAGAGCCCAGGAGCAGGAACTGAGCTCCCGCCCCCTCTCTGCCTCCTCTCCACCCCTCTGCACTATTTGCAATGGGGAGAGGCAGAATGGGGGTGGGGCTAATTCCCGGAACTTAGCCCCACCCCCGTTCCGCCTCCTCTCATTGCAAATAGTGCAGAGGGGCGGAGAGGAGGCAGAGAGGGGGCGAGAGCTCAGTTCCTGCTCCTGGGCTCTTCCAGCCTCCCCCCCTGCACATGAGGACAACGTATATCGGCTCGGCGTGAAAACCGAGCCAATATACGTTCGTGTGAATGCACCCTTATACCCAGCTCTACAGCCAATCAGTGTGCAACTTAGGTCCTGTCAGTCCATAACAACAAAAGTCATATGATGTTTCTCTGAAGGTCCCGGCAGGAACACAAATATAGTACAGTAATTATCATATTATACTAGTAGATATCTGGTCCCAGGACAGCAGTCTATATATATATTATATAACCGATCACAATAAATTAGCCAATCACATTTAAACTCATGCTAAATAGTAATCAGTACTCCGCTGTCATTATTTACAGTGATTCTGATTTATCCCTTATATCGTTAAGCTGTTCCAGTAGGATTTTCCTGATATTTTCTTAGTTGCATTTTTTCAGCAAGAGCTTAGAACACATCAGAGATCTCTGATTGTTGAAGGGTATCCGTTAGGAGTAGGATATCAAAAGTTTTCCAAGGCAATACATATACCATGGAATACAAGGAAGACGGTCATCAAGAAGTGGATTAAATTTGGCACAACAGTAGCATTACCAAGAACTAGACAGCCCTCAAAAATTGATGAAAAGACCATGAGGAAATTGGTCTAGGTGACTGCCAGGGGGCCTACAGCAATTTTAAAGGAGCTGCAGGAATTTCTGAGAAGTACTGGTGGTGTAGTGCATCTGACAACCATCTCCCATATCCTTCATATGTCTGGGCTGGGGGGTAGGGTGACAAGACAGAGGCCTTTTCTAACAAAGAAAAACATCCAAGTCCGGCTATATTTTGCCAAAACCTCCATCAAGTCTGCCTAAAGTGTGTGGAAGGACGTGTGATGGTCTGATAAAACCAAGATTGGAGTTTTTGGCTGTGATTCCAAAAAGTATGTTTGGCACAAAGCCAACACTGCTCGTCACCAAAAGATCACCATACCCGTAGTGAAGATGGTGGAGGCAGTATTATGCTTTGAAGCTGGTTTTTTTGCTGCTGGAATTGGGGCTTTAGTCAAGGTGGATGTAATTATGAACAGTTCCAAATATCAGTCCATTTTGGCACAAAACCTTTAAGCCTCTGCTAAAGGTGAAGATGAAGAGGAATTTAACCTTTCAGCTCGACAACGACCCAAAGCGTATTTCCACATCAACTAAAGAATGGTTTCGCCAGAAGAAGTTTAAAGTTTTGGAATGGCCCAGCCAGAGCCCAGACCTGAATCCTTTTGAGCTCTGTGGGGTGACCTGAAGAGGGCGCTACACACGAGATGCTCCCACAATCTGACTGATTTGGAGCGCTTTTTCAGGGAATAGTGGGCAAAGTCATGATGTGCCATGCTGATGGACACGGACCCAAAAAGACTGAATGCTGTCATAAAGTCAAAGGGTACCTCAACAAAGTATTAGTTTCATGGAATGCATATTTATTAGAGATGAGCGAGCACCAAAATGCTCGGGTGCTCGTTACTCGTGACGAAATTATCGCGATGCTCGAGGGTTCGTTTCGAGTAACGAACCCCATTGAAGTCAATGGGCGACCCGAGCATTTTTGTATTTCGCCGATGCTCGCTAAGGTTTCCTTGTGTGAAAATCTGGGCAATTCAAGAAAGTGATGGGAACGACACAGCAACGGATAGGGCAGGCGAGGGGCTACATGTTGGGCTGTATCTCAAGTTCACAGGTCCCACTATTAAGCCACAATAGCGGCAAGAGTGGGCCCCCCCCCCCTCCCAAAAACTTTTACTTCTGAAAAGCCCTCATCAGCATGGCATACCTTTGCTAAGCACCACACTACCTCCAACAAAGCACAATCACTGCCTGCATGACACTCCACTGCCACTTCTCCTGGCTTACATGCTGCCCAACCACCCCCCCCCCACCCCCCCACAGCGCACACCAAAGTGTCCCTGCGCAGCCTTCAGCTGCCCTCATGCCACACCACCCTCATGTCTATTTAGAAGTGCGTCTGCCATGACGAGGAACCGCAGGCACACACTGCAGAGGGTTGGCACGGCTAGGCAGCGACCCTCTTTAAAAGGGGCGGGGCGATAGCCCACAATGCTGTACATAAGCAATGAGAAATAGAATCCTGTGCCACCGCCATCAGGAGCTGCACATGTGGGCATAGCAATGGGGAACCTATGTGCCACACACTATTCATTCTGTCAAGGTGTCTCTGCATGCCCCAGTCAGACCGGGCTTTTTAATTCATAGACACAGGCAGGTACAACTCCCTATTGTGAAGTCCCTGTCGACCGACAGCATGGGTGGCTCCCTGGAACCCACCGGCGATACACAAAAATATCCCATTGCATTGCCCAACACAGCTGAGGTAGTAATGTCGTGCTTAATGCAGGTGGGCTTCGGCCCACACTGCATGCCCCAGTCTGACTGGGTTCTTTACAAGTGGAATCAGATGCATTTATAATTCCCTGTGGACCCACAGCATGGGTGGGTGCCAGGAAGCCACCGGCGGTACATAGAAATATCCCATTGCATTGCCCAACACAGCTGAGGTAGTAATGTTGTGCTTAATGCAGGTGGGCTTCGGCCCAAACTGCATGCCCCAGTCAGACTGGGGTTCTTTACAAGTGGACAGATGTAGGTTAAACTCCGTGTGCACCTACAGCATGGGTGGCTCCCTGGAACCCACCGGCGGTACATAAAAATATCCCATTGCATTGCCCAACACAGCTGAGGTAGTAATGTTGTGCTTAATACAGGTGGGCTTCGGCCCACACTGCATGCCCCAGTCAGACTGGGGTTCTTTACAAGTGAAATCAGATGCATTTATAATTCCCTGTGGACCCACAGCATGGGTGGGTGCCAGGAAGCCACCGGCGGTACACAGAAATATCACATTGCATTGCCCAACACAGCGGATGTAACGTCAGCTGTAATGCAGGTGGGCTAAAAATTCATTTGATTACACTGTAGGCGAGGGCCCACAAAAATTGCTGTATCAACAGTACTAATGTACATCCAAAAAATTGGCCATGGCCAACCAAGAGGGCAGGTGAAACCCATTAATCGCTTTGGTTAATGTGGCTTAAGTGGTAACTAGGCCTGGAGGCAGCCCAGTTTAACTAAAAATTGGTTCAAGTTAAAGTTTCAACGCTTTTAAGAGCATTGAAACATATAAAAATTGTTTAGAAAAATTATGAGTGAGCCTTGTGGCCCTAAGAAAAATTGCCCGTTCAGCGTGATTACGTGAGGTTTCAGGAGGAGGAGCAGGAGGAGGAGGAGGAATATTATACACAGATTGATGAAGCAGAAATGTCCCCGTTTTGGATGGTGAGAGAGAACGTAGCTTCCATCCGCGGGTGCAGCCTACGTATTGCTTACGTATCGCTGCTGTCCGCTGGTGGAGAAGAGAAGTCTGGGGAAATCCAGGCTTTGTTCATCTTGATGAGTGTTAGCCTGTCGGCACTGTCGGTTGACAGGCGGGTACGCTTATCTGTGATGATTCCCACAGCCGCACTAAACACCCTTTCCGACAAGACGCTAGCCGCAGGACAAGCAAGCACCTCCAGGGCATACAGCGCTAGTTCAGGCCACGTGTCCAGCTTCGACACCCAGTAGTTGTAGGGGGCAGAGGCGTCACCGAGGATGGTCGTGCGATCGGCTACGTACTCCCTCACCATCCTTTTACAGTGCTCCCGCCGACTCAGCCTTGACTGGGGAGCGGTGACACAGTCTTGCTGGGGAGCCATAAAGCTGGCCAGGCCCTTAAAGACTGTTGCACTGCCTGGGCTGTACATGCTGCTCGATCTACGCACCTCCCCTGCTACCTGGCCCTCGGAACTGCGCCTTCTGCCACTACCGCTGTCGGATGGGAATTTTACCATCAGCTTGTCCGCCAGGGTCCTGTGGTATAGCAACACTCTCGAACCCCTTTCCTCTTCGGGAATGAGACTGGGAAGGTTCTCCTTATAGCGTGGGTCGAGCAGTGTGTACACCCAGTAATCCGTAGTGGCCAGAATGCGTTGAATGCGAGGGTCACGAGAAAGGCATCCTAACATGAAGTCAGCCATGTGTGCCAGGGTACCTGTACGCAACACATGGCTGTCTTCACTAGGAAGATCACTTTCAGGATCCTCCTCCTCCTCCTCCTCCTCCTCCTCCTCAGGCCATACACGCTGAAATGATGACAGGCAAGCAGCATGGGTACCGTCAGCAGTGGGCCAAGCTGTCTCTTCCCCCTCCTCCTCATCCTCCTCATGCTCCTCCTCCTCCTCCTGAACGCGCTGAGATATAGACAGGAGGGTGCTCTGACTATCCAGCGACATACTGTCTTCCCCCGGCTCTGTTTCCGAGCGCAAAGCGGCTGCCTTTATGGTTTGCAGGGAAGTTCTCAAGATGCATAGCAGAGGAATGGTGACGCTAATGATTGCAGCATCGCCGCTCACCACCTGGGTAGACTGCTCAAAGTTTCGAAGGACCTGGCAGATGTCTGCCAACCAGGCCCACTCTTCTGAAAAGAATTGAGGAGGCTGACTCCCACTGCGCCGCCCATGTTGGAGTTGGTATTCCACTATAGCTCTACGCTGCTCATAGAGCCTAGCCAACATGTGGAGCGTAGAGTTCCACCGTGTGGGCACGTCGCACAGCAGTCGGTGCACTGGCAGATTAAAGCGATGTTGCAGGGTGCGCAGGGTGGCAGCGTCCGTGTGGGACTTGCGGAAATGTGCGCAGAGCCGGCGCACCTTTACGAGCAAGTCTGACAAGCGTGGGTAGCTTTTCAGAAAGCGCTGAACCACCAAATTAAAGACGTGGGCCAGGCATGGCACGTGCGTGAGGCTGCCGAGCTGCAGAGCTGCCACCAGGTTACGGCCGTTGTCACACACGACCATGCACGGTTGGAGGCTCAGCGGCGCAAGCCAACGGTCGGTCTGCTCTGTCAGACCCTGCAGCAGTTCGTGGGCCGTGTGCCTCCTATCTCCTAAGCTGAGTAGTTTCAGCACGGCCTGCTGACGCTTGCCCACCGCTGTGCTGCCACGCCGCGCGACACCGACTGCTGGCGACGTCCTGCTGCTGCTGACACATCTAGATTGCGAGACAGAGGTTGAGGAGGAGGAGGAGGAGGAGGGTGCTTTAGTGGAAGAAGCATACACCGCCGAACATACCACCACCGAGCTGGGGCCTGCAATTCTGGGGGTGGGTAGGACGTGAGCGGTCCCAGGCTCTAACTCTGTCCCAGCCTCCACTAAATTCACCCAATGTGCCGTCAGGGAGATGTAGTGGCCCTGCCCGCCTGTGCTTGTCCACGTGTCCGTAGTTAAGTGGACCTTGCCACTAACCGCATTGGTGAGGGCGCGTACAATGTTGCGGGAGACATGGTCGTGCAGGGCTGGGACGGCACATCGGGAAAAGTAGTGGCGACTGGGAACTGAGTAGCGCGGGGCCGCCGCCGCCATCATAGCTTTGAAGGACTCCATTTCCACAACCCTATACGGCAGCATCTCAAGGCTGATAAATTTGGCTATGTGGACGGTTAACGATTGAGCGTGCGGGTGCGTGGCGGCGTACTTGCGCTTGCTCTCCAACACTTGCGCTATCGACGGCTGGACTGTGCGGTGCGAGACATTGGTGGATGGGGCCGAGGACAGCGGAGGTGAGGGTGTGGGTGCAGGCCATGAGACGGTCGTGCCTGTGTCCTGAGAGGGGGGTTGTATCTCAGTGGCAGGTTGGGGCACAGGGGGAGAGGCAGCGGTGCAAACCGGAGGCGGTGAACGGCCTTCGTCCCACCTTGTGGGGTGCTTGGCCATCATATGTCTGCGCATGCTGGTGGTGGTCAGGCTGTTGGTGGTGGCTCCCCGGCTGATCTTGGCGCGACAAAGGTTGCACACCACTGTTCGTCGGTCGTCAGGCGTCTCGGTGAAAAACTGCCAGACCTTAGAGCACCTCGGCCTCTGCAGGGTGGCATGGCGCGAGGGGGCGCTTTGGGAAACACTTGGTGGATTATTCGGTCTGGCCCTGCCTCTACCCCTGGCCACCGCACTGCCTCTTGCAACCTGCCCTGCTGCTGCCCGTGCCTCCCCCTCTGAAGACCTGTCCTGTGTAGGCGTTGCACACCAGGTGGGGTCAGTCACCTCATCGTCCTGCTGCTCTTCCTCCGAATCCTCTGTGCGCTGCTCCCTCGGACTTACTGCCCTTACTACTACCTCACTGCAAGACAACTGTGTCTCATCGTCATCGTCCTCCTCACCCACTGAAAGGTCTTGAGACAGTTGCCGGAAGTCCCCAGCCTCATCCCCCGGACCCCGGGAACTTTCCAATGGTTGGGCATCAGTGACGATAAACTCCTCTGGTGGTAGAGGAACCACTGCTGCCCAATCTGAGCAGGGGCCCGAGAAAAGTTCCTGGGAGTGTTCCCGCTCCTGAGCATGTGTCATTGTAGTGGAGTGAGGAGGCTGGGAGGAAGGAGGAGCAGCAGATAGAGGATTCGGATTTGCAGCAGTGGACGGCGCAGAACTGTGGCTGGACGATAGGTTGCTCGAAGCACTTTCTGCCATCCAGGACAGGACCTGCTCACACTGCTCATTTTCTAATAAAGGTCTCCCGCGTGGACCCATTAATTGGGCGATGAATGTGGGGACGCCAGAAACGTGCCTCTCTCCTAATCGCGCAGCAGTCGGCTGCGACACACCTGGATCAGGAGCTCGGCCTGTGCCCACACCCTCACTTTGCCCTCCGCGTCCTCGGCCGTGTCCACGTCCTCTAGGCCTACCCCTACCCCTCAGCATGCTGTATTACCAGTGATTTGATTTCCCAGGCAGGAAATAAATTGGCGCAAGCCTGCAGGTCAAATATAATTAATTCGCTTTTTTGCAAAGGGAAGGCCCCACTGCGTATATTCAATGAACAATACGTTTAATAACTGTGGTGTGGCCCTGAAAAAGTGTCACACAACTTTAGTGTAGCAGAGTTATTAACTCTGGCAGAGCAGGTATTTGCCAGTCAGGAAAGACAATGGCGCAAGCCTGCAGTAAACCGTAGCTGGTTGCGTCTGATTTTTGTACGTTCTCCACGCAGCACACACGTACACGGAGACCTTAGGACTGACACAGGCAGGCCAAATATAATTAATTCGCTTTTTTGCAAAGGGAAGGCCCCACTGCGTATATTCAATGAACAATACGTTTAATAACTGTGTTGTGGCCCTGAAAAAGTGTCACACAACTTTAGTGTAGCAGAGTTATTAACTCTGGCAGAGCAGGTATTTGCCAGTCAGGAAAGACAATGGCGCAAGCCTGCAGTAAACCGTAGCTGGTTGCGTCTGATTTTTGTACGTTCTCCACGCAGCACACACGTACACGGAGACCTTAGGACTGACACAGGCAGGCCAAATATAATTAATTCGCTTTTTTGCAAAGGGAAGGCCCCACTGCGTATATTCAATGAACAATACGTTTAATAACTGTGGTGTGGCCCTGAAAAAGTGTCACACAACTTTAGTGTAGCAGAGTTATTAACTCTGGCAGAGCAGGTATTTGCCAGTCAGGAAAGACAATGGCGCAAGCCTGCAGTAAACCGTTGCTGGTTGCGTCTGATTTTTGTACGTTATCCACGCAGCACACACGTACACGGAGACCTTAGGACTGACACAGGCAGGCCAAATATAATTAATTCGCTTTTTTGCAAAGGGAAGGCCCCACTGCATATATTCAATGAACAATACGTTTAATAACTGTGGTGTGGCCCTGAAAAAGTGTCACACAACTTTAGTGTAGCAGAGTTATTAACTCTGGCAGAGCAGGTATTTGCCAGTCAGGAAAGACAATGGCGCAAGCCTGCAGTAAACCGTAGCTGGTTGCGTCTGATTTTTGTACGTTCTCCATGCAGCACACACGTACACGGAGACCTTAGGACTGACACAGGCAGGCCAAATATAATTAATTCGCTTTTTTGCAAAGGGAAGGCCCCACTGCGTATATTCAATGAACAATACGTTTAATAACTGTGGTGTGGCCCTGAAAAAGTGTCACACAACTTTAGTGTAGCAGAGTTATTAACTCTGGCAGAGCAGGTATTTGCCAGTCAGGAAAGACAATGGCGCAAGCCTGCAGTAAACCGTAGCTGGTTGCGTCTGATTTTTGTACGTTCTCCACGTAGCACACACGTACACGGAGACCTTAGGACTGACACAGGCAGGCCAAATATAATTAATTCGCTTTTTTGCAAAGGGAAGGCCCCACTGCGTATATTCAATGAACAATAACTGTGTTGTGGCCCTGCCTACACAATTCTGTCCCTGTAGTATCAATGGAGGGTGCAATGCTCTGCACAGACGATTTTTAGAAAAAAAAAAATATGCAACACTGCTAACAGCAGCCAGCACAGTACTGCACACGGTTAAATTTGGCCCTAGAAAGGACCGTTGAGGTTCTTGAAGGCTACACTCACTCCTAACACTCTCCCTGTCTAAGCACCACTTCTGTCCCTAATGCCGGGTGCAATGCTCTGCACTGCCGATTTTGAGAAAAAAAAAAAAAAAAACCACTGCTAGCAGCAGCCTGCACAAAGGTAGATGTGGCTCTAAGAAGGACCTTTGGGGTTCTTGAAGCCTACACTAACTCCTAACGCTCTCCCAACAGCAGCTCAGGCACCAGCAGCACTGTCCCTCACTAACTCACAAGACATCTGAGGCGAGCCGCGGGAGGGGCCGACTTTTATACTCGGGTGACATCTGATCGCCCCAGCCACTCACAGCAGGGGGGTGGTATAGGGCTTGAACGTCACAGGGGGAAGTTGTAATGCCTTCCCTGTCTTTCAATTGGCCAGAAAAGCGTGCTAACGTCTCAGGGAAGGAAGTGAAAGTAACCAGAACACCGCGTGGTACTCGTTACGAGTAACGAGCATCCCGAACACCCTAATATTCGCACGAATATCAAGCTCGGACGAGTACGTTCGCTCATCTCTAATATTTATGTAACCACATTATTTTAGTTTTCTCTTTTAATTTTCCACCCTAAAATATTTGTTTGTTTTTTAATGGCATTGTACTGATAATGGGTCACACTGAGGGTAGAAATAAATCTGAAATAATTCATCTTTCTTGGATATTTTAGCATGCCAACTCAGCTTTTTTGAATACACAAAATACTCAGGACAAACCAGCGTGGAGGCCCCTTTGTGTGTTGCCCCACTGGTCCACTTTTGTAGATGCTGGTGGAGTTTTTTTAAAACCTTCTGCAGGCTTTTCTTTTATTCTTAGAGCATCTAATTTTAATATTTCACAGTAAACAAATAATGAAGTTTGTTGCACAAAGTGGGCAAGTAGGAAAGTATCCCAGCACCACAAACTTATGAAAGCTATCTAATAGGAAAATATCTCTTTGTTGCCCATATCAACCAATCACAGAACAGCTTTCATTTTACCTCAGCAGTATAAGAAATGAAAGCTGAGCTGTGATTGGTTGCTAGGGGCAATAAAGACTTTCTTTTAGACAGCTTTCATAAGAGTCTGGCTACTTATCTGTGGTCAACCCTGTAGATGGTATGGGGACGATGGGTGAGTGTAAGGCATGGCATGCAGTTACATAAAGCATACACAGGGGGCAGAGTTCTTTTTAAATAGAAAATGTACCACTACACACACACACACACATATATATATATATATATATATATATATATATATGAATTTAAGCCTTTATACCTGACATCAAAAGCACAGAAATATAGTATGCTCCATAGACATCTATGGGCATCATATTACACAGAGGTCATATAGAGCCTGATACTGCCTTAGGGCTAAGTCACACAGACACCGATCCGCCCGTGTTTCTATATGATTCTGACCGCTGCACTGCATGTGCGGACGACTCTCCGCACCGACCGGTGAAAGAACACATGGCCGGCAATGGAGCCGGTCATGCGGAGAGTCGTCCGCACGTGGTGCGGCTGTCTTATTGTGCAGGGATTTGGGCGGATCGGCTCCCCCTTGTGACTGAGCCCTTAAGCTGCATTAGACCTTACATAGGGAAGTTTTCTCTTTGCCTTAATAGTAGAATACCACTTCCATGCATCCCGTCAACATGAATCTCTCCATTCTTCATCTTCCTGCTCTTCTGTTATTTCCAGTTTCTAAACATACATCAAATACCACTTACCCCCCAATGTGGTCTCAGCAGTCACTAAATTGTTTCAAGTAAAGAAATAGACAAAAAAGTTTGGAAAAAAAAATAGTCATAAAGTTCAGCTCTGGTCAAGGAAATAAAAACAAAGGCAGTCTGCGGTTGTTATATTGATATGTTGATATCCGGTCGCGGACCCTTGACATCGCTACACATTGTTGTGCTGGGACTTATCACTCTGTGTTCGGTTTTATTCCTAGCTCCGTCTGACAATCTTCCTTTTTATGGCAGTGAGACTGGGTCTGGAGCACTGACTCATCTTACAAATTGAGCGTTTTTCAATTTCGCCTTGAAAGGTATATGCTGCCTCAGAGATAAATTGACATTTTCTGACACTGAGATAAAAGGTTCAACAGAAGTCCCCGGCTGACATCAAGTGACATCTGAATATAATGTTTACTTAACTGTATCAAGTTCTCCTTATGGCATATTACTGCGAGCTCAGTACTTTGTTACATTTACTTGTACACGATGCTAGTTACATAATAACCACCGTTAAGAATGAGATCGCACTTAACCTTCTAGATAGAAGCAAAGGGGAAATGTGACTTTACAATACACAAGACGATGTGGCCGACCGTAAGGTTTAGCTGTTTAATGTTGACTTCAGAAAACAGTAACCTTCCTAAGAGCTGTGCACTTTTTTTTAGCTGTGGTATATATAGTCTTCATCTCCTTTGGGTGGGCTTAATTGACTGTATGTACAGACATACGAATGCACTGGTAGCCCTGAATGTGTAGAAAAAAAACACAATTCTGATGCCGGGGCAAATGCTAGATTTTAATGAGAGGGTTTCATGTTCTTTGGTGCCCAACAGAGATAACAAAATGTCCTTGATTATAATACAGTTTTTGCCAACTTTCTGCATAAATAAATTACAGTACATTACTTACTTTTATATACCAAAGGGTGGCCTAGGGGTTAGTGATAGTATCTCTATTATACCCCTGGTGGTCTAGTGGAAGGATAAGGTTAATATGGCATGTGGTGTAGAGTGTTAAGGCAGCAAAAAATACAGTTCTAAGCTCTTGCTCACGACCTGAAGGTTGCAAGTTCAATCCCCACATGCTTCAAGGTTAACTCGGTCTTTAAAATGAGTACACAGCTTGGTGGGCGGGTGATAAATAAATTATCTGAAAGTGCTGCGGAATAAGTTGGTGCTATACAAATAATAAGGTTTATTTTATTTGTATGCGTTATGCATGGTCTGCAGTAGGTATGTTGAGATCTAATAGTATAATCTGAAAGAAGAAGACAGAGCAAAACACCATCAAATTCATAGATCATAAAAGACATAAAGCGACACTACAACACAAATAAGGACAGTTCCAAAAATGGTATTAATGAAAAACTAGTATAAAAAGGCCCCTATATAGTTTTAACTATGATAACTAACTTTAATATACTATAGACCCCTGTATATTAAAGTTAGTTATTACAGTTCAAACTAATCACTTTCATTTCCTCAACTATCAGAGCAGTAAGAAAACTCAATTCAAAGCAGACAATAAAAAGAAAAATCTACCAGCAGGCAGAAGTTCCTCCCCACCGCACGTTTTGTATCTTCTTAAGGGGGTAAATAATGCCACATCCCCTTTCCTCTGAGTATACTTCTAAAATCCCCATGTGAACACCCATAATGGCACTGGAAACTGAGCAGTGCATGCACCAGAACTCCTGGAACGGGAAGCGCATGGTGCCCCAACACTCACAATGATCGGCGCATACATGGAACATGTCAAAGGTCTCCCGAAGGCGCAGAGCAGACACTGAGCCCGCATGACCTATACCTTCCCATCCATGGTCCAGCACATGTGCACCATATGTATGCCATATCACTGCAGGCTTCCAGTGATCTATACATGTATTGCAATTACCCACTTCATTCAATACACAAATACCTCAAGATACCATGCATCAACTAATAAATATACTTACAGTACAATATAAATAATGTGCATCTTGTCTGCCAAAGAACACGATGGCTGATACTGTCAAAGCTGATACTGGCATGGATATCCCACAACTGAACGAAGCAGTGCTAAACTGAAAAACATGGAGAGAGCTCGCCTTTAGGGTCGTCAAGGGTTGTGAACATCAACAGCAGCAATGTGCAATGACTTTACCATTGTGAAGAAAACTTCCCATATGAATAATCAAAGAAAATGTGAAATATATTATAAACATATTATGTAAAAAATTCATATAATTAATTCATTAAAAAAAGTAAATATATAAAACTCTAAAAATAAAAACCATTAGATCTATAGCACTACGAGTATCCAATGATTTATGTGTATATCATGGTTACACAATCAACCTGCTGCAATAAATATATATAATACGTGATATTACTGTACATTAATAAATACAATTTAATAATTACAATATCATATATACAATAATTCCTTTCTAAACAATAAATCAATGATATTAAATCATGTGAAACTTGTCACACATTTACAATTAATGTAACCATAAAATTCCATATAAATAATTCAATTTAAATACATAAATGCAGCTGGCTATAGC
The DNA here is from genome assembly GCF_035609145.1 of Eleutherodactylus coqui. NCBI lineage: Eukaryota > Metazoa > Chordata > Amphibia > Anura > Eleutherodactylidae > Eleutherodactylus > Eleutherodactylus coqui. The sequence continues at coordinate 61,947,096 of NC_089837.1, forward strand.
CTGGAGGCAGTCACAATGTATCAGCAGGTTTGCAGAGAGGTATGTGCTCCAGGGACTTGTAACTGCAGCAGCTAATCACCAATCCACTTTGGCCAGTAATTAAGTGCAGCAGTCACATGGTCCATTGTCAGTGATGTCATCGCTGAGAGCATCAAGGGACCAGGTACAATTATAATGGGAGTGGTGGTGTTTTTGGTACAGTGAGTATGACTTCTTTTATGTTTTTCCAAAACAATGAGCTCATTTCAAATATTTCTGTGTCTGGATAGCTCCTTTAATAAACCCATTCTTTAATTTTATTGAATCTTTATAGGTCCAGAGTTCTTTATCAGGGTTGGAGTTGTGGTTTTCTGATAAAGAGTTTTCTGTATATAACCTCTAGGCGTGCAATATTTAGAAGGGCATGGAGAGGGTGCTAAACAGGCATTCTGATACCTGCAAAAAGAAAACAGATGGTTAACACCCTGGGTGTGGCAGGAAGTGAGATAAAAGGTTCATTTCCTGTCACACTCAGGGGAAATGATAGCTCAGTGGAGCTGAAAGGGCTGCTAGCTTGAGGTCCTGTGTGGACCTGTTTGAAACCCGTTACCCAGTCTGATGGAGGAGGACGCCATCCAGACGCCCTGTGGGGGGGTAGTGATGGGAACCCAGTAGGTTGTGAATCCAAGACTGTATTGTATGCTGTACATGTGCTATGATGCTGAAATAAAACTGACAGGCACCAGATTTATAAGAAACTCAAGTCTCCTGGTGCTATTCTACATGTGTAGTACCTATTTCCTGACATTGAGGTCAGTGATCTGCAAGCCAGTAAACCCCTTGCCACAAACCATAGATGAGAGAATTCTGCCTGCCTATCTGCACCACTAGATAGAGCTTAAACCATTCGGATCAATACAGCTCAGAAATAAACTAAACAAGTGCTTATCTCCACGTAGTGGCAGCATAAAGGATTTTAGAATACATATTTTTCCTTAACTGCTTAGAAAAGTATTTACTAGGGCTCCACCAATAGTGCTCTTTTTAAGTGTATATATAGCAGATGTCTGCTGAGCTGACACCTACTACATATGTTGACAACACAACTACTTTAAACCTTCGCAGTTGGGTAGCTCTAGGGCAGTGATGGCAAACTTTTTAGCGACTGAAGGCCCAAACTGCAACACATCAGGGGCGGGGCTTATCACGACGTATGATTTTACCTCCGTCATTCTAAAAAGGACATGGCTGTTTCAAAATAGACAGGGTGCAGATTTCGACGGCTTTTTGGATGCGAAAATGCTGCAGAATTTACCACAGAAGTTTCCATTGAGGACGTTCTGCAGTATTTCTTCCATGTGTAAACGTATCCGAGCAGTAATAGTGACCCCAGAGCAACCTCAGTGGTAATAGTGACTCCCCCCCACAGCAGTCCCAGCAGTAATAGTGTCCGTCACAGCAGCCCTAGCGGTAATAGTGACCCGTCACAGTGGCCCCAGTGGTAATAGTGACCCCTCACAGCGGCCCCAACGGTTATAGTGACCCCTCACAGCAGCCCCAGTGGTAATAGTGACATCCCACAGCGGCCCCAGCAGTAATAGTGACATCCCACAGCGGCCCCCAGTAGTAATAGTGACATTGCACAGCGGCCCAAGCGATAATAGTAACCCCTCACAGTGGCCCCAGTGATAGTAATGACATCCCACAGCAGCCCCAGCGGTAATAGTGACAAGCCACAGCAGCCCCCAGTAGTAATAGTGACATCCCACGACAGCCCCCAGTAGTAATAGTGACATCCCACAGTAACCCCTGTAGTAATGGTAACACCCCACAGCGGACCCAAGCGGTAATAGTGACAATCCACAGCGGCCCAAGCGGTTATAGTGACATCCCACAGTAGTACTAGTGACATCCCACAGCAGACCTCAGTAGTTATAGTGACACCACACAGCGGCCCCCAGTAGTAATAGTGACACCCCACAGCGGCCCCAGTAGTAATAGCACCCCCCAAGATCCACTTACCCTCTCCTGCTCCTCTGCTCGGCGCTGCTGCTGGCGCTGATCCAAGGTGCACACTGTGACATCAGTGTGCTGCCGGACGCCTCCTCCCCTGCTCTCACGGAACCAAGTAGGAGATGTCTGGGAAGGGGGGGGGGATCCCGGCTGCACACTGATGTCGCAGTGTGCACTGGGATCAGCGCCGCTAGCATCGCTGCTGAGTGAATGCTGGTAGGGGAGCCGCGGCCCCTGCCGGTATTCACTAACGTGGTAAGCAGCCAAGGGCGGTGTGTGCCAGCAGGGAGGGCTCTGCGTGCCGCCTCTGGCACGCATGCCATAGGTTTGCCACAACTGCTCTAAGGTATACAGTGAGTAAAGATGACAGTACAGAGGTGCTACACATAGTATACTTACTCAGCAATGATATCACTCAAGGCTGAACTATCTTCCTATGTAAATGAATGCATTTTTGTATATACGTCCTACAATGTCTTCCTTCTAGACAACCAACATGGCGTAATGTCATGGGCCCAGTTTTAGATTTTGCACTAGGAACCAGGAGCCTCAGTTAGCTGGTGTTACTCTAAAGTTGTGGAGAACAGAAGCGTGAGGCTGATGGCACTGTTGTTTGAATACTTGACAGCAATCGGTATTTTCAGGACACTTTCTGGTATTTTAATGTATAAAGCAATGGCTTGTATTTCTCTCATTGTCCTTCAGTCCAAAACAAAGTAATTACTTTCCTGCCGGTTTACTCAGACCTTGATCGTGAAGACTTAAGTAAGCTTTTTTATAAGTAGTAGTTCACCAGGTGAAACAAAACTTTTGCTCTAATGTATTTTATGAAATGTCAAGACAAATACCGAACTTTATAGTTTATAAACTTTTAATGTACTTTTTCTAAAAGCGTCTGTGTTTTCCATTGAAAAGCATTAATCTGCACTGACTGAGTGAAAGGAAATATATTTTCGTATACTGTACATCATCACTTACTTTAAAGGGGTTGTAACAGAATTAAGGCCCAATGTCCATTGGCAGAGCTGATTTGTAGGTCACCTGCATGGAAGATCCGCAAATCAAGCCACCCTTAGGGAAACATGTGGATTTGCGGACCTTTTGGTCTGGAAAAAAAATCGCAGCCTGCAGCATTTCAGTCCTGATCCTGCACGGACTGTTTCCATTGAGGTCAATGGAAGTCGTGCGATCAATTGAATTGCAGATGGGCCACGGATTCCGCGGAAAAGCAGGAGCTAAAAAAAAACAACTCCACTGTGCATGTGCGTTGGTGCAGCAGCCGGCGCTTCTGCACACATCCGCAGTGAAGAATATAAAGACCCGGATGGGTAAGTAGAAGACTCGCAGTGTCATCAGCCGTGGGCAGGGTTGGATTCCGCTGTGGGCTCCCGCATGCTGAATCTGATCCGCCAGTGAACCTTAGACCTAACTGTTATCACCTATCCGTAGGATTAAAAATAAAGAACGCCACAACTGTGCTTTCTTTGGTCGCACCGTCTCCAAGAAAAATGTAATAAAAAGTGATTAAAAAGTTATATGTACTCCAGAATGGTACCAACAGAAACTACAGGACATCCCACAAAAACTGAGCCCTCACTCAGCTATGTTGGCGAAAAAATAAAGTTATGGCGGTGAGAAAATTAAATATCTTTGAAAATGAAAAAAAGTTGTACAGCAAAAACAAAAAACTATATAAATTTGGTATAGTAGTAATAGTACTGCCCATAGAATAAAGTTATCAGATCATTTTTGTTGCAGTGTGTACACCGTAGAAACAGGACGCACCCAAAGATGGCGGAATTTCTTTTTTTTTTCCTATTTCACTCCACTTAGAATTTTTCAAACATTTTTCAGTACATCAAATAGTACCATTGAACAATACAACTTGTCCTGCAAAAAACAAGCCCTCATACAGCGACATCGATGGAGAAATAAAAGAGTTATGATTTTTTAAAAGGGTAGAGGAAAAAACGAGAATGAAAAAAAAATCTCCTAAGGGGTTAAATGAATAAGATGCCACGTGTACACGAGAAATCACACTATATCTGACCATTATATGACTTGTATTCTGCATTTATCACGTTTTTCCTCTGCAAGCTGTATTTCTCAGATTCTTAGTCTTCGCTGAGCAGGCGAGTGTAAAGTAGCTGCTGTGATCTGTTCTCTACACAGCACACATAGGAGAGCATATCTTCGACTTTTTTCTCTTGGTAGCACACCCTCAAAACTAGCAGCATCATTGAGGACATAATACAGCAGTACTAAGCAGTGCAGATGTGACTTTAGTTGCTGTAAATGACTATTAGCTGCAGCCTCATCTGTGTGTGTCTTTCCTTTGCAGCAACTTTCTCATTTCACCTAACCTCTCAATAGATTTTTAGGGGCAGCATAAAACAATACTTTTCCACTGCCTGTAATTTGTCACAGCGTCTCTATCACTAGAGATGAACTTCACTCGCTAGATATGCAGTGGACACTAAATTAGAAGGAAGGGAAACTCCTAGCGTCCAGCATTTTAGGAGCTTTTTGAGCACAAATACCTCATTTTAGGTAAATAATGTGATTTCCACGTTTGCTAATTTCATACTGGTTATAACAGTAACACTAGTTGTTTCGACGTATAGTGACTAGAGATGAGCGAACATGCTCATTTAGAGCAATTACTCGATTGAGCATCGCTTTTTTCGAGTAACTGCCTGATCAGGTGAAAAGATTCGGGGGGCGCCGGGGGTGAGCGGGGGATTACCAGCACCCCCCGAATCTTTTCGCCCGAGTAGGCAGTTACTCGAAAAAAGCGATGCTCGATCGAGTAATTGTCCTAAACGAGCACGCTCGCTCATCTCTAATAGTGACCATTTAAGGATGTAACAATATTTTGCTTTTTTAGCTCCATCTTCTGAAAGCCATACTTTTTTTTACAATCTTCTTGTATGAGAGATTAGATTAGCAGGACCAAGTGTCAATCCTGGTATATAGGCAGGTAGGAACTGTTAGGGGTTGATCCAGGGAACAGTCTGATTGCCATTAGGGAGTCGGGAAGGAATTTTTCCCCCAAAAGGGCTAATTGGCTTCTGGCCTTGGGGTTTTTTGCCTTCCTCTGGATCAACACAGTAGGATAGGCAGGCTGGACTAGATGGACAATGTCTTCATTCGGCCCTACATACTATGTTACTATGTATATAATGTAAAGTAAAATTTGCACTAATGGTTTTTTTGGGGGGAGGGGCAATGTAAAAAAACGCAAAGCTGCTATTTTCGGGGGTTTTGTTTTTTGCTTTTTTTGTCTATGCCATTCATCGTACTGTATAAATGACACGTTAAATTTATCCTGCTGTCCGGTATGAATGCGACAAATTGATATCGTTTTTTTTAACGTTTTACTACTTTTGAGCAATAAAAAAAAGTTTTTAAAGAATATCAATTGTGTTCCTGTCGTCCTATAGAGAGAGACAGAACTTTTTTGTTGTTGCCATAGCTATGTGGTGACTTGCTTTCTTACAGAATAGACTGACACTTCCATCAGTGTTATTGTACATATAACTTATCACTTTTATTCTGTTTTTTGGGAACTGTGAAGAACAAACAGTAATTCTGGCATTGTTTTTTTTTATATTGGGATGATTTAATAGTTTGAGCTGTTATGGAAGCGGTGAAACCAATTATATGTACTTTTTATTCTGTTTATTTCTTGAAATAATAGAAAGAAGACGTGACAGCCTTCAGGATGTTAATTATATGCTGTCATGTCATCCTTCAATGTTTCTAGATTGGATCCATGGATCCTGGTTCAAGGTGACTATGCATCTGTTGCCTCACTATTAGGCTGGGTTCACACTGGGCGGATTCCCGCCGGAAATCCCGCGGTTTGGCCGCAGCAAAAACTGCGAGATTTCCGCCGGGAGAACCGCCGCGGCTTTGAAGCGGCCCGGCCGCTTGCTCCCATAGAGGAAAGCGCGGCCGCAGCGGAAAGAAAAAATAAATAGACATGCTGCATATTGTAAAGCCTGACTTACCGCAGCGGACTGGCCGTCCCATGTGGACGAGATTTCTGAGAAATCTCATCCACATGGCTGGCTAATCCCGAGATTAGCGGCCGCAGGCGGAATTTCCGCGGCAAACCCTCCCTGTGTGAACCCAGCCTTAGGCTTCATGTCCACTTGCTCGCTCGCCTTCCACTGCTGAATCCTGCAGCGGAATCCATCCGTGCCCGCAGGCATGGACAGGAAAAGACATTTTCTTACCAGTTTAGACCCAGTGCAAGTCGGATCTTCTTTCCTCGGCACGGTGGATAGGTCCAGAAGTGCCAGCGACATACCGGACGGATGCGCAGTGCAATTTTTAAAAAAATCTCCTGCTTTCCCGCAGATCCGCAGCATGTCCACAGTGACAGCTGTGGCTGTACTGCGGATCAGACGGTTTCCATTGACTTCAATGGAAATAGTCCCGCAGAATCCGCAGAAAAATGGAGCACCGGGAATAAATCACATCCACTTGCTTAAAATTGTTTTGCGGATGCTAATGCATCTCTATGGGCGTGGGGGGGGAGAGGGAGAGAGAGAGGGCTCCCCCCTGTTCCCCGCTGCTACCCCACACTCCCCTCTGCAACCCCCCGCTCCACAGTGCACCCGAGTACTTTTCACCCGAGTAGTGAAGTACTCGAAAATCGCGGTGCTCGATTGCGAAATCGCCCTTACCGAGTACGTTCGCTCATCTCTAATGTTGAACCTATTTGCCACTTTTCTACCCCCAACTTGTCCAGATCCAGTTTTGTGTCATCTGCAATTACTGATATTTGACAATACAATCCTTCTACCAGGTCATTAATAAATATATTAAAAGAATAAGGCCCAAAACCAACCCCTGTGGTACCTCACAAATAACAGTGACCCAATCAGAGTATGTACCATTTATAACCCCCCTCTGCTTTCTATCACTGACCAGTTACTTACCCACTTACACACATTTTCACCCAAACCAGGCATTCTCATTTTATATACCAACCTATCATGAAAAAACAGCGACGGCTTAACGAAAACTGCACGATGTCAGTGCAGTTAGACACATCTTTTGAGCGATTTGTGAATGGAAATAGTTATGTCTAAAAGGGCCTTTAGTCACCATACAGTTAAGAAGATTTTGGTTATTTTTTGCATATCCCTATTAACCGTCCTGCCAGTTCTAACTGTACTAATCCCTCCAACAGCTCCACCCGCATTTTCATTATTACTGTCTATACTGTCTTCTCTATCTCTGTAATTGCCTTCTCCCCCAGTCATAGGCGTAGCGTCAGGGGGTGCTGGGGTCGCCATGGCGACCCGGCCCGTGAGCTCAGGGGGCCCCGGAGCCGCCCTCCGACATACCCCCATGCACATTCAGTGCAGTAATGGCTGACCGTTCTTTCCCCTGCATGATGCGGCAGTCAGAACAGCCAGCCTGAGAGGAAAAGCAGGGAGGTACTTACATGGGCCGGCAGGGGAGGAAGTCAGGCAGGGCACAGGGATCATGTGCTGCCCCCCCTGCTTCCTGCTGAACGGGGAAGCTTCTGAGTTTACCTCTCCTGCTGCTGCTGTCACATGGAGGAGAAGTGGACCGAGCCCTGGGGTAAGTGTGTATCTGTGTGTGTGTATATCTCTGTGTGTGTGTGTATATATATATCTGTGTGTGTGTATATCTGTGTGTGTGTATATCTCTGTGTGTGTGTATATATATATATATCTCTGTGTGTGTGTGTATATATATATCTGTGTGTGTGTATATATATATATATCTCTGTGTGTGTGTGTATATATATATCTGTGTGTGTGTATATATATCTGTGTGTGTGTGTGTGTGTGTGTATATCTGTGTGTGTGTGTGTGTGTCTCTCTCCCCCTCTCCCTCTCCCTGGATTTACTGTATTTATTTGCACCCTTTACATGCAATTAAAAACCGCATCAAAACCGCATGCGGTTATTAATAGTGTCTGCGGCTCCTTTAGGGTGACTGCCCACTACATTTTTTTTCACGGCGAAATTCGCAGCGTTTTTTTTTTTCTGCAGGGGTCTATTGGACTTGTAATGCTAAAATAGCGATTGCGCAAAATCGCAATTTACCGCGAAATTGCGGTTTTGCGCGATCGTGATTTTAACATTACAAGTCCCATAGACCCCTGCAGAAAAAAAAACGCTGTGAATTTCGTCATGAAAAAAACCTGTAGTGGGCAGTCACCCTAATACCGTACGCGGTCTTTAAATACTGTATGCAGGTTTTTATGTGTCTTAATTGTGGTTCTAAAGTACAACAAAAACATGACCCCCCTAAGGCCGCTCTCACACGTGTTCAGAAAACGCAGCTTGAAATCGTGGCATTTTTACCGGAATTTCGAGCAGCGTTTTTGAACACCGGTTACAGCGTCTGACAGCGCTTTTCAATGCACCCCATCATTGTGATGGGTGATGAGATGTGTTAAAAACCACAAAAATGCAGGAACAGAACAGACAGCTCTCAAAAATCACAGTGTTAGAAACACCGTGTTCGAGCACAAATTTGAGTAACTTCATTAAAATCTCTGGGAGTGTTGTACCGCGGTTAGTACGGCACTCGGGGCGCTGTGCTAATAGCGGTAAAAAGCGGTGTGTGTGAGAGTGACCTGCGGGGCTACAAACAGATCTTCATGTAGTGCAGGAAATGCATCATGTTTGGAAAGATTACGCCAAGGGGGAGATCATGTATGTAGCACGATCTAGGTATGGGTACGGGGGAGTGTGGGGTGGAGGCCCGGGGTGGGGGGGCCCCAAGCTGAACTTTTGCACCCGGGCCCCTGAGCCTTTAGGTACGCCCCTGCCCCCAGTCCTTAGTCTAAACATTCCTCCCATTTTCTAGCCATCTTCTCCTCCATGTACAAGCTTGATTGCTCTTATAATACACTGCAATACCTCTGTATTACTGTATCTTATGCTGTCAGCATACTGTAATAATAGAAATATAAAGATGGCAGGCCTGGAGGGCCTTCATCAGGCTCGCCGCTGCCATGACACGCCATTGGCAATCATGAGTGTAGGAAAGATAGTCTCCTCCCTTTCTTTAATCAGTTAGGTGTTGAACACAGCATCTAAGTAGTTAAAAGGCTGGGATCAGCAGAGTGTCAGCTGTAATATATTGCTGAGAGCCGCTGGAGATTGAGCAAGCTCAGTTCCTAAACTCATGCCATCACTGAGCTGTAAATATACAGTAATTCAGTTACATATCCCAGGCAGCTTATATTATTGGGACAAAAGTGAATCCTGCAAAATCAGAATGATGGGATCATGGTGAACTCTAAAAACATGGGTTAACTCACATTACTGCAAGAGGTAAAAGTGGATACTCTTGTTTTTTGAGTATGTTTCTTTAAATGCTTCTTTTTGTAAGGCAGCAGTGAGTGAGTCTGATGGACCCATATCAGGAAATGGTCTGGCACCATTTTGGGCGGCGCATTTGAGCTATGCATTAAGGTTCCTTTACATGGGGCAACTGTTGGGCCCATAAGTGCCTGGAAGCTGTCTAGCCAACTATTGCTCCTGTACTTGTAAACAGTAGGGATAGTCGTTCAGAGAAGGGAGGCAGAGTGGCCACAGATCTCTTCCGACCATAGATTGAATGACTTCTGTTTACACAGGCCAACAGTCGATTGGTTTATAGCTCAGCTAAAAGTGACTACACAACGTGCCTTGTCAGTGGCCATGTGTACAACGGGTGACTGTTTCCTGTTTCCAGCAATTATTTGGGCAATAATTGCCCCATGTAAGACACAGAGAGACAGGTTGCAAAGGGCTCCTGTGTATACGTAGGAGAGGTGAGACAAGTCACTGTGAAAAAAGGAACAGCATTGCCAAGGGAGATGGAGAAGAGAAAGAATTGTGGAGTCAGGTTTTGGGCCTTATGTTGGAAGATTCCTCACTAACCACCACCAAGCTGGTACGGCTTACTGAACCAACTATGTTGTTTGACTGTTGATAAAAATTTTGCTGCAGCATGCAGAGTCAGAAGGAGCGATTGTCAATATCTTGTCAAACTCAGTGCATTCTTTGAACTCTGAAATCTTCAGTCATGCTAGCCAAGAGGGTATAGTGATTCGGTCATATTATATTTTGGTTACAATGACACAGAAGGCTGAACCCACATCTTAGCTGGAGCGTGTCATGGACGAATCTTCTGTCTAACTTGTGGCGATAAACCGAGACTCAGCATCATCTGTACCAGTGGTAAGTGAATCTAGTCAAACACATCCTGGACATATCTCTGTCCCAAGTGGAGTCATGGATAGTGATGACTCTGCTTCATTGCCTGAATGTGGTAGTGTAGCTGTTAGTGCTGAATGAACGGAACTAGTAGAACCCTGTTTCGAGTAAAACATTTTGGTTCGGTACAAACCCAAACCAAGCCTTTAGCAAAGTTCTACCTAAAGCAGAATTACATGGGGTCACTTCGCTCAACACTAGTCCTGAACACAGATGTCTAAGAGCCCTGTATAACACTCTCAGACTTTTATCATAGAATGGTAGAGTTGAAAGGGACCTCCAGGGTCATCGGGACCAACCCCCTGCTCAATTCAGGATTTACTAAATCATCCCAGACAGATATTTGTCCAGCCTTTGTTTGAACACTTCCATTAAAGGAGAATCACCACGTCCCATGGTAACCTGCTCCACTCATTCATCACCCTCACTGTCAGAAAGTTTTTTCTAATATCTAACCTGTGTTTCCTCCCTTTCAGTTTCATCCCATTGCTTCTAGTCTTTCCTTGTACAAATGAGAATAGGGCTGATCCCTCTACACTGTGACAGCCCTTCAGATATTTGTAGACAGCTCTTAAGTCTCCTCTCAGCCTTCTCTTCTGCAAGCTAAACATTCCCAGATCCTTTTAACCATTCCTCATAGGACATGATTTGCAGACTTTCATGACTCTTGGACAGTGTTATACATCAGTTTTTAGGGGTTTTGGTGAACTTTCGGTTTGGTTCGAACAAATCGGATCAAACTAAAGTTTTCATAAAAGTTTGGCAAACTGGCCAAACCAAACTTATAAAAAGTACGCTTATAACTAGAAACAATGCCTGCAGATTGAAGACCTGATAACTTTGCATAAATACATGAAAAAACAGCCCAAACTTTTGGACCTTTTTTTTCTCTTTGCAAGGAAGACATGTAAATTTGAAATAGACACCATCATTTCCACCATTCACTTTCCTAACAAACACTCCAACTTCCGTCTGCTTTACCTGCATTCAAAATATGCAAATGTTCTCATTAGCATATTTCTAATCAAACAAAAACTTGGGACATTAGTAAATCAGCCCTTATACATGCCCGCCGCTTCCAAACTATAATATAATTACAACATAATGACACAAATGAGCATTCTTACCTGACGATTGCAGCTAAATAATTAGTAATTCGGAGGAGACAGATTGTGTTAATTTTACATTGCCGTAGACGGCACAGACTATAAATATATAATACTCTTTTAATGCACAATGTGAATAACATGCTGACAGTAAATTGTGGGTAATTATGTGGTAAAAGCAGAAAATATAAGGTGAAATTTATTTTATAAATAATTTCTTCCCGCGACTTCCAACACGCGCTAAAATATTGATTCGAAATAATTTGCATTAATTATAGAGCCATTCATGTTAAACTGAATTGCACAGCTGGAATCAAAGGAGTCGGCATTGGATTTAGTGCATCTTGTTAATCAGATCTCCATTGATTTTTTTCGGCTTAGCTTTATTTTTGTACCAATAAAGTCGACGAAGAAAGTGAATCCAATCTCGCAAAACATATTTCTCCATGTTGACCGGCAATTAAAAGTACATTTTAAAACTTGACCGGCAATTAAATTCTCATTTAAAAAGCCGAACAACAATTAAAATCACATCATAAAACTGACCGGCAATTACCGTCCTTCTTAGTTGTTCGGTATTTGAGGGCTATAAACCTTCGTTACATTAGCTTAATGCATTGGTTGGAATATTTTTTTTGGTGTCGTTATTCAGAAATGCGCTTAGCAGAAGATTCTGGGATGAAAAATTAATGCCTAAGAGTCATTTAATTTTCAAAGCCTTAATTTTAATGTTTATTACAAGGCAAAGGACCACGTAGCACAGGGGTCATAAATATAGTGATTTCCGATGTACAGAGAGTGACAAAGAGCAATCTTATCCCGGTGTAGGTTGTAGAATACTGTAGGATGTAGCTTAATGATGTCATGTGGTGCTTATATGATGACATCATGCTCTATAGGATCTAAAGCAGGGGTGGTTAATCTAAAACAAAATGGGGGGGGGGGGCAAAGATGTGGCCCTTGGATTTTCATGGCGAAAAAGGGAAAACAACCTGTTGAAAAGAGCAGAGCACTTCATGCAGCAGTGTTTTTGTAGCTCTCATTGAAATTAATGGGAGCTACAGAAACAACATAGCATGGCACACTTGACTGTTTCTGTAGCTTCCATTAACTTCAATGAAAGCTACCGAAGCAATGCAGCGCTAGTTACTTTGCTCTTTCCATAGGCTCAGGCTAGGTGGCTGGTAGCCATGGCAGCAGTTCCCCATCTTGGCTATGAAAAGCCAAGCTGAGAATGCCCCTTAAGGAAGAGATTCAACTCTATGAACCAAAATGGAAAGCTACTTGGTAAGACTGACTGCGTCACACTTGAGGTCATCTCCATGTTTAATGGAGAGAGACTGTAAAGCCACCACTCTTCTGTAGCATGCTATAGAGTATTTGGAAAGAAAAGAAAAGCCAGGGACCATTGGGACCCAAGGTGTGCATACAGTACCACAGTGCATAAACCAAGGTAGCCTGTATTCAGGCTGGCCATGTGCATTATGTCTAATGAAGAGGTCCTTTGCATTGGGTGACAATTAGTGATGAGCGATTATTGGAATAATTGGGTCAGGAGTAATCAGCCTGATTATTTCAAAAATAATTAGGAATCAGGACAACCTCATCTCAATGCCAATTAAGTTCAATGGGATTAAAAATTGGGTTGACTAATTTGCCCCCTAGAAGTAAAAGAGGAGGAGGACCCTCTTCAATAAATGTGACTCAGTGGCTAGCACTGTTGCCTTGCAGTGCTGGGGTTCTAAGCTCAAATCTCATCAAGGAAAACAGAAATAGACTTTGAAAAACTTCATCTAGATGTTGCCTTTGGTCAGATTGAGCCTCAACACTTATACTTTCTTCTCCAGATGGAGAGAAGAAAAGAATCATAGAATGGTAGAGTTGGAAGGGATCTCCGGGGTCATCTGGTACAACCACCTGCTCAGTGCAGAATAAACACAAAAAGAATATAAAAATTCCATACAGATGTTACCCTTGGTGAGATATGAATCTAGAATTTCCAGCACTGCAAGGCAGCAGTGCGAACAACAAAGCCACCACACTTGTTCTTTCATCTCCAGAGGAGGAGAAGAATAAGTACAAAAACATAAAAACTGCTAACAGTGTAGCCACCACATTTATCCATCATGTGATCTAATTATATTTATTTATTATTATTGTCTTTTTATAGTGTCAGAGGTCACAAGGAGGGTGGTGATTTGGAATCTAAAAACTAGAGTATAATTAATGTCCTATCAATGACTAAATAGTTACATAAATGCATAGCTTTGAAGAAGTTCTCCAATTTGGACAACCCCTATATGTTAGGAGGGGCCATGGCAATAAGCTGATCATAAAGTCTTTTCCTGTTGGAAACTCCAGAAAACAGCTGGCAAAATCTGAAAATAAGTGTTCAATTTCCTTACAGCGCCACTACAGGGGAAAATAAGTATTACACAATGTCTATTCAAATCAGTGGGCTGTCTGTGTAATGCAGGACAGGACAAGTTCCTCCAGAGAGAGATGCTTTTTATAACTGCTCTCTTCTCTGACAAGGAGATGAGGATCCTGAACAGAGTATCCCCATTTAATGATATTACCTAGTGCACTCTTTCTGGGGCCTTGCTCCGGTGATTGAAGATGTTCATGGTGCTCCTGTTGTAAAGCAATACATACTGTGTTTTGATATTTAGCTACTGTATGCTGCTTTCTGATTGGCCATAGCTGTCCTTGTGATCAGCACTGGCCAATCAGAGTATGTTGTATTGTCTTATGCACTGTCAGTGTACAGTATGCTTCAGGAAGGATGTGGTATGGATACATCTTGAATCATCAGAATGGGGACTCAGGAACTGGCAGATTTGTGGTGGTATGTCAGAGGGTGACCAATTTGGTCTATATTTCGCAGTGCATATTTCAATTTTGTTCTGTTTTTATAATATTATAAGTGTGTAAGTGCCCCAGAGATTGGAGTCATGAAGATTGGGCCAAAGTGCTGCAGGTCAGGTGGGTGGGGATATGGCTCTTCTTTGGAATTAAAAAGGTCTGGGACTACCGTTATTCAAAGAGTAGAGAGTTTCAGAGGAGAGTATTAGGAGTTTGTCCTATTACTGCACATGAAGTTTGGGCTATGCCCTGTGTGAGGAGAGCGCTGCTGATTTCTTCTATGTCAATGGATCTCGGATATCCACCAGAGTACCTTGAAGATAAGCCAAACTGGTCTGAGGCCAATGGACTTTGTAAAAAAAAGTGTTTGACCTACAGCTTCTGGGTGAACAATCTGCTGCTGCCATGGTTGGCTTCTCTAATCTGCTTACCAGGATCGGTACCTAATATCTGCCAGGTCTTGGAACTGGAGGCAGCCATACAAGCCCCTGAGTCTACCCTAAGCCAAGAGTGTCAAGAAAAGGCCTGATCCAACTCCCGCCTGTTGTTTCCAAGATTACATGTGCAGGAATAAAGGAGTGCACCAAGTAATATCCCCCTCCCCCTTCCCCTTCAGTTCTGAGACAAAATTGTGTTCCAGGAAGGGAGGATCACTTTAACTTACCTGAAATAGGGTATGTGAATATGGGTTTTCTAAAGTGGAACTCTAGTTACCACTAAACCCTCTAGTGAACTAATACAGTATACAGATATTTTTAGTGACTACAGGATCAAACTACACAGGGCTTGTTTTTATTCAGTAACCAGTGAGACGCATCGCTCTGCATAGGACCTGTGAACAGAATATAATGAAAGATCGCACAACTGCTTTATTGTAAATGAATTGGAACAATATACAAAATCGGACATAGCCTTCAAGGGGGTTTCTAGACATAAAAACTATCCTTAAGATAGGTCAACAATAGTTGATCATCTGTGGTCCACCACTCGGGAACCTGTCCAATCAGCTGAGCGGGCGCATGCTATCAGTGTCACAAACACATAGCTGCTGCTCCGATCCTTGTGTAGTGGCTGGCACATGTAATGGTAGGCAGAGCTCTCATTGAAATCAAAAATATTAGAACATCGGTGATTAGGAACAGACCATAGGACAATTTTCTCTAGGGTTATATAGCCTTATGCACGGCCATGTTCACAATTATTAGATTCCTTTTCCATATATCTGTAGGTGGGGAATATACGCTCTTGTGATTGCCTTGGCAGTCGGTTAACATAAATCTTTAGTAAAAAAAAAAAAAGGAAAAGTGCACAAAAGGAGCAAAAGAGAAACACAATGTAATTCAATAGACTTGGCTTTTGCCTATATGACTCCTCAACATAACCTCATGGAAGGTCCATGTGTTTCATACAAAGTGACATCATTGACCTTATTAGCATTTCTCATACTCCTCCACTTGACTTGTTATTTCTGCATGGTAGCAGTGATAATGAATGTGTCATATGGATCAGGCAAAGACTACCTGGGAAATGCTTCAAGTATTAATTATAACCTATACCTATATAAAGGTATTATACCCTGCAATGACAAGAGTCACCTAAGGCTGCGAGCATTGGCTATGATTTGCTGACATGCTGTCAGCGCTGTCATAGCTGTATGCGATACATGTGCACACAGAAATTTCTGCAAGGTGAAACATGTATACAAGTATATACCAATATGTAGCATATTCCAGCCAGAGGCATTCTCACTCACAATGCCAAGTTGCCTACATCTTAGTCGGTTTTGTCACTTTGCAACCATTTTAATAAGATCTACACCCTTTCTTGTTTCATTCCTCAGCGGTGAGACCCACCGTCTTCTAAATGGGAATGAATGAGAGAATGTTACAGCCCCGGCCTTGCCATGATCACCTGGTATAACATGGTCGTCCAGATTTAAAATCAGGCAAGATCATTTTTGTGTAGGCATTGCTCTTTCTCCAAGATCTTTAACCCCTTAGTGACGCAGCCTTTTTTGCACATAAGAAAATGACAATTTTTTTGGTATTTTCCATCCACACTTTTCAAAACCAAAACATCTTTATTTTTCCGTCAGTATAGCTATATGAGGGATTGTTTTTTGTGTGGCGAACTGCAGTTTTTATTAGTACCATTTCTAGGGTACATATAATGTATTGTATTTTTCACTTGTTTTATTAGTAGAAATGAGCGAGCACACTCGTCCAAGCTTGATGCTCGTTCGAGCATTAGGGTATTCGAGATGCTCGTTACTCGAGACAAACACCACGCGGTACTCGAGTCAATTGCATTTCCTTCCCCGCATGTTTAGCGCCATTTTCTAGCCAATAAACATGCGGAGAAGGCATTACCACTTCCTGCTGTGATGTGCCAGCCCTCTGCCTGCCAACAGCAGTGAGTGGCTGGCGGGATCAGGTGACCGTCGAGTACTTAAACTGGTCCCACCCACGGCTCGCCTCAGACACATGCTGGCAGAGGTTAGGGAAAATGCTGCTGCTGATATAGGGAAAGAGTTAGAGTAGGATCCACTCTTCAACGGTCCTTCTTAGGGCTACCCTCATTGTGTGCATTACTGTTGTGGCTGGCTGGGAGCAGCAGTGCACCATTTTTTTTTAAGCATCCAGGCCTGTTCAGGCCATTACAGCTATACTGTTTTGTGTGTGCAGTGCATTAGGCAGAGGTCTCATTGTGAAATAGGACGCAAATATTTCCTCAGCCACTGCAGATCATTGCAGCTGTACCGTTCTTTGTGTGCAGTGCCCTAGGCAGAGGTCCCACTCTCATCGCTAAATAGTACGCTAATATTTCCTGTGCCACTGCAGATCATTTCAGCTATACCATTCTATGTGTGCAGTGCCTTAGGCAGAGGTCTCACTCTCATCGCTAAATAGTGCGCAAATATTTCCTCGGCCACTGCAGATCATTGCAGTTATACCGTTCTATGTGTGCAGTGCATTAGGCAGAGGTCTCATCGCTAAACAGTATTCTAATATTTCCTCGGCCACTGCAGAACAGCATTTCACAGATACTATTCTCTGTGTTGGGTGAAGTAGCCGCAGTTATTCGCACTGGCTGTATAGCTTTCTGCCCCTGTGCAGAGCGTCTCACAATACCCTTTCCTTGGGTGCAGTGAAGTAGCCGCAGTTAGCAGCACTATCCACTGGCTTTAGAGTTTTCTGCCCCTGTGCAGAGCGTCTCACAATACCCTTTCCTTGGGGAGGTTGAGGTAGCCACAGTTACCAGCACTATCCACTGGCTTTCTAGTTTTCTCCCACTCCATACAGCCTCTCTTCTCTACAAGTCTCTGTGAGCGGTAAATGACCCCTAGGTATCAGCACAAGAAAGCGGTCTAATTTTTTTCGGGTCATCGCATAGAGTCTCCGGTATCTACAAGTCTCTGTGTGCGGTGAATTAGCCACAGTTCTCAGCACTGTATGGTGGGGTTATTTATTTGGGTCCTGCTCTATCCTGAATCCAACTTGATGAGGAGTAGGGGTAAGGGTCGAGGACGTGGACGCGGGCGTCCAAGTGAGGGTGTGGGCACAGGCCGAGCTCCTGCCCGGGGGGGAATCACAGGTGGCTGCTGCAGGATTAGGAGTGCGCCAAGTCCCTACGCTCCCCAACTTCATATCACAATTTGCGAATCCGCGTGGTAGACATTTATTACAAGCAGAGCAGTACGAGCAGGTCCTGTTGTTGTTGGCAGATAACGCGTCCAGGGACTGCACATCTGAATCTTCTGGCTGCTCCTTCTTCCTCCCAGCCTCCTCACTCCATGAAAATGACAGATTCTGAGCAGGCAGACTCCCAGGAACTGTTCTCCGGTCCCTGCCCTGAGTGGGAAAAAACTGTTCCTCTCTCACCTGAAGAGTTTGTCGTGACCGATGCCCAACATTTGGAAAGTTCCCGGAGTCCGGGGGATGAGGCTGGGGACTTCCAGCAACTGTCTCAAGAGCTTTTTGTGGATGATGATGATGATGAGACACAGTTGTCTATCAGTGAGGTAGTAGTAAGGGCAGTAAGTCCGAGGGAGAAGTGCACAGAGGATTCAGAGGAAGAGCTGCCGGACGATGAGGTGACTGACCCCACCTGGCTTGGTAAGTCTACTGAAGATAGGGCTTCAGAGGGGGAGGCAAGTGCAGCAGCAGGACAGGTTGGAACAGGCAGTGGGGTGGCCAGGGGAGAGGCAGGGCCAAAGCGAAGAATTCCCCCAACTATTTCCCAAAGCACCCCCTCGAGGCAAGCCTCCATGCAGAGGGCTAGGTGTTCAAAGGTGTGGATGTTTTTTAGTGGGAGCGCGGACGATGAACGAACAGTGGTGTGCAAACTGTGCCACTCCAAGATCAGCTGGGAGCCACTACTACCAGCCTCACCACCACCAGCATTCACAGGCATATGATGGCCAAGCACTCCACAAGGTGGGACAAAGGCCATTCACCACCTCTGGGTCACACAACTGCCTCTTTCCCTGCGTCACAACATGCCACACGAATCCAATCACCCTCCCAGGACGCAGGCATGAGCGCCTCCCGGCCTGTACCCACACCCTCACCTCCACCGTCCTCCACTCCATCCAGCAATGTCTCTCAGCGCAGCGTTCAGTTGTCGCTAACACAAGCTTTGGAGCGAAAGCAGAAATACCCCGCCACCCACCCACATGCACAAGCTTTAAACGTGTACATTGCCAAATTAATCAGCCTGGAGATGCTGCCGTACAGGCTTGTGGAAACGGAGGCTTTCAAAAACATGATGGCGGTGGCTGTCCCACACTACTCGGTCCCCAGTTGTCACTATTTTTCCCGTTGTGCTGTCCCCGCCCTACACCAGCACATCTTCCACAACATTAATAGTGCCCTCACCAACACAGTTACTGGGAAGGTCTGCTTAATGACGGACACGTGGACAAGTACTGGGGGGCAGGGCCACTATATGTCTCTGAGGGCACATTGGGTGAACTTGGTGGAGGCTGGGACCAAGTCAGAGCCTGGGACCGCTCACATGCTACCCACACCAAGAATAGCAGGTCCAACCTCAGTGCTGGTATCTGCGGCGTATTATGCTACCTCCTTCAAACCCCCCTTCCCCCTTCTCTTCCTCTGCCACCTCTACCTCTCAATTAAGAAGTGTGAACACGTCACCAGCAGTCGGTCGTGCGCGGCGCAGCAGCATCGCGGTGGGCAAGCGTTAGCAAGCCGTGCTGAAACTAATCAGCTTAGGTGACAAGAGGCACACGGCCCCCCAAGCTGTTATATGGTCTGACAGAGCAGACCGACCTCTGGCTTTCGCCACTGAGCCTCCAACCGGGCATGGTCGTGTGTGACAACGGCCATAACCTGGTGGCGGCTCTGCAGCTTGGCAGCCTCACACACATGCCATGCCTGGCCCACGTCTTCAATCTGATGGTTCAGCGGTTTCCGAAAAACTACCCCCACTTTTCTGACCTGCTCGGCAAGGTGCGCCGCATCTGCGCACATTTCCGCAAGTCCACCATGGATATTGCCTCCCTTAGCACACTGCAACGTCGGTTTCAGCTGCCAGAGCACTGACTGCTGTGCAATGTGCCCACCTGCTGGAATTCTATGCTGCACATGTTGGCCAGGCTGTACGAGCAGCGTAGAGCAATTGTGGAATACCAGCTGCAACATGGGCGGCGGAGTGGTAGTCATCCTCTGCAGTTCTTTACAGAGGAGTGGACATGGATGGCAGAGATCTGCCAGGTCCTCGGAAACTTTGAGGAGTCTACCCAAAATGGTGAGCCGCGATGCGGCCATCATTAGCATTACCATCCCGCTGCTTTGCCTGCTGAGACGTTTGCTGCTAAGCATAAAGGCCAACGCTTTGTGGTTAGAACAGGAGACGGGGGTGACAGTATGTCGCTTGCTAGCCAATCCAACCTCACGTCTAAATCTCAGCATGTTTTGGAGGGGGAGGACGAGGAGGAGGAGGGGGAAGAGACTGCTGGCCACACTGCAGAGGGTATCCATGCTGCTTTCCTCTCATCTGTTCAGCGTGTATGGGCTGAAGAGGAGGAGGAGGGGGACGATCTTAAAAGACATCCTCCTAGTGAGGAAAGCGATGTGTTGCGTACAGGTACCCTGGCACACATGGCTGACTTCATGTTAGGCGGCCTTTTCCATGCCCCTCGCGTTAGAAGCATTCTGCCCAACACAGATTACTGGGTGTACACCTTCTAGACCCACGGTATAAGGAGAACCTTTCCACTCTCATTCTCGAAAAGGAAAGGGGTGCAAGAGTGATGCAATACCACAGGGCCCTGGTGGAAAAAGTGATGCTTAAGTTCCCATCTGACAGCGCTAGCGGCAGAAGACACAGTTCTGAGGGCAAAGTAGCAGGGGAGGTGCGGGGATCAGGCAGTATGTCCAGCGCAGGCAGGGGAAAACTCTCCAAGGCCTTTGCCAGTTTTATGGCTCCCCAGCAAGACTGTGTCACCACTCCCCAGTCAAGGCTGAGTCAGAGGGAGCAATGTAAAAAGAGGGTGAGGGAGCACATAGGTGATCATGCCACAGTCCTCCGTGATGCCTCTGCTCCATACAACTATTGGGTGTCAAATCTGGACACGTGGCACGAACTTGCGCTGTATGATCTGGAGGTGCTGGCCTGCCCTGCCGCTAGCATCCTGTCAGAGATGGTGTTTAGTGCAGCTGGGGGGATCATCACGGATAAGCGTACCCACCTGTCAACTACTCTCTAACCCCCAAAAGGGGGAAAAGTAGCTTGGTCTATCCCTTTCGGATCTTAGTCCTTCTCCTCCTAAAACAGCCAAATGGCTCTATTAAAACCAATGTTTTCGGAGGGCTGCCTCCAGACTCTGTTACAAAAACAGCAACAATGAGCTGTATCTTTAAAAAATGTTTATGCCCTCGTTAAGAAATTTTTCAGGGGTACACTTGTACTCTTGGTACAACAATTTTTCAGGCCCTCGCCTATACTCTTAGGCAACTAATTTTTCCAGCCTTCGCCTTTACTTTTGGCAAACAAATTTTTTCATGTGTTCACCTATACTCTTGGTACACCAATTTTTCAGGCCTTTGCCTATACTCTTAGCCAACAAATTTTTCCTGCCTTCGCCTATACTCTTGAAAAAACAATTTTTTAAGGTGTTCGCCTATACTCTTGGTACACCAATGTTTGAGGGGTTCGCCTATACTCTTGCAGCAGAAATGTTTCAGGGCTTCGCCTCTACTCTTGCTACAGAAATGTTTCAGGGGTCCGCCTATACACTTGCTACTAAACAGTTTGAGGGTTTCACCTATACTCTTACAACAGAAACGTTTCAGGGATTCACCTATACACTTGCTACAGAAATGTTTTAGGGGTCCGCCTATACGCTTGCTACTAAAAAGGTTTGAGGGGTTCGCCTATACACTTGCTACTGAAAAGTTTAATGGTTTGAGGGATTCGCCTATACTCATGCAACAGAAATGTTTCAGAGGTTTGCCTATACACTTGCTACTAAAAGGTTTGAGGGGTTCGCCTATACTCTTGCAACAGAAAAGTTTCAGAGGTTTGCCTATACACTTGCTACTAAAAGGTTTAAGGGGTCCGCCTATACACTTGCTACTGAAAGGTTTGAGGGGTTCGCCTATACTCTTGCAACAGAAATGTTTCAGGGATTCGCCTATACACTTGCTACTGAAAGGTTTGAGGGGTTTGCCTATACACTTGCAACAGAAAAGTTTCAGGGATTCGCCTATACTCTTGCAACAGAAATGTTTCAGGGATTCGCCTATACACTTGCTACTGAAAGGTTTGAGGGGTTTGCCTATACACTTGCAACAGAAAAGTTTCAGGGATTCGCCTATACTCTTGCTACAGAAATGTTTCAGGGGTCCGCCTATACACTTGCTGCTGAAAGGTTTGAGAGGTTCACCTATACACTTGCTGCTAAAAGGTTTGAAGGGTCCGCCTATAGTCTTGCAACAGAAAAGTTTCAGGGATTCGCCTATACTCTTGCTACAGAAATGTTTCAGGGGTCCACCTATACACTTGCTACTAAAAGGTTTGAGGGGTCGCCTATACTCTTGCAACAGAAAAGTTTCTGGGATTCGCCTATACTCTTGCTACAGAAATGTTTCAGGAGTCCGCCTATACACTTGCTACTGAAAGGTTTGAAGGGTTTGCATATACACTTGCTACTGAACGTTTTGAGGGGTCCGCCTATACTCCTGCTACTGAAAGGTTTAAGGGGTTCGCCTATACTCTTGCTACAAAAATGTTTCTGGGGTCCGCCCATACTCTTGCTACTGAAAGGTTTGAGGAGTTCGCCTATACTCTTGCTACAGAAATGTTTTAGGGGTCTGCCTATACTGTGGGTGCACAAAGGTTTCCCATAGTGGTGTTCAGCTGTCTGGCACAAAAACAGTGAATGACAGAAGTGTGGGCCGAGGTCCTGGGCGGGGTGAAACTCTCCCATGTTTGGGCAATCTTTCTTCACGTGTAATACTGTCTTTGAGTTTCATGGGCTCGCCTATGCTGTGGGTGCACAAAGATTTCCCATTGCGGTGTTTTAGCTATCTGGCACAAATACACTGAATGACTTGGGTAGGGCACAGAAGGTTTCCCCCCATTGCGGTGTTCTGCTATCTGACACCTACACAGAATGAAGTGTGTGGGGACACATGGATTTCCCATTGCTATGTACCTCGCGGCACCTTGGGTCACACAAGGTGGAGGCTGGGACCGAGCCTGACCCAGGGCCCGCTCACGTACTTCCCACAGGCTATTGTGGGTCCTACCTCGGTCATGGTTTCTCAGGCTTCTTATGCCACCTCCTTCTCCTGCTTGGGGTCTGGGGATCTGCGCTGGTCAACATGTATTTGCTCTCGTGTTACCACAGTTATCTGAGACACTGGTTTGGACCAATCAAAAGAAGCGTAACTGAACTAATGAGACATTCACAGCAGTACTAGCATCTGAGTTCGCTTTAGGCCCATGATTGCTGAGGGTGTGGGCAGAGGCCGAGGTCCTTGGCGGAGTGAAACTGTGCCATGTGTGGGCACTCTGATTTCTTCATATTTAATACTTTCCCTGGTTTTCAGGGGCTCGCCTATGCTGTGTAACTCACGGCACCTTGGGTCACTCAAGGTGGAGGCTGCGACCGAACCTGACCCAGGGCCCGGTCACATGCTTCCCACACAGAGTATTGCGGGTCCTACCTTGGTCACGGCTTTTCTGGCTTATTATGCCACCTCCTCCTCCTGCTTGGGGTCTGGGGATCTGCGCTGGTGGACATGTATTATCTCTCGTGCTACAAATTACCACAGTTATCCAAGATACTGGATTGGAGCATTCACAGGAAGTGTAATGGATTTTATGAGACTTTCACAGGGTCACTGTATACCTGTGGTGACTACTTTTGCGACACCTCCTGCTTCAAGCCAATCTTTGGTGTTAGTATGCGCTGCTGCATTGTGGAGATGTGTAGAAGTGCTGGCACCTGAGTCACCTTTAAGCCCACGTTTGTGGCTCGTGACAATTTTGTGACGGAGGTGGCATGGGATTGGAATGAAGATCGAACGTCAATCTATTATCAATTCTCATCAGCATTGTGGGCTATCGCCCACACTTTCAAAAATGGTCGCTGCCTGGCCCTGCCAACCATCTGCAGTGTGTGTCTCCGCTTCCTCCTCATCGCAGACACACTTATAAATTGACATGAGGGTGGTGTGGCTATGAAGCGAGCGTGTGGTATGAGGGCAGCTGAACACTCCACAGGTAAACTTTTGTGTGCGCTGTAGACGCAGGGGTGTGCGGGGGGTTCGACAGCAATGCCAGCATGTAACGCAGGAGAAGAGTTCGCTGTGTCACCCGCAGGCGGTGATTTCCTTGGTTGCAGCTAGTGTGGTGCTTAGCTAAAATGTGCCAGCGCGTGTGCCTTGCTAATGATGGTCTGTCCCAAGAAAATTGTTAGGGGGGTCACCGCCAGGCTCTTGCCCCCAATTTGGCTTAATAGTGGAACCGGGGTGCCTCAGATGCACCCATGCATGCTGCCCCTGCCGTTCTGTGGTGTTTCCATGACTGACCATGCGGAGCATCGGTCAGCTTGAAAAATGCTCGAATCCCCCATTGACTTCAATGGGGTTCGTTACTCGAAATGAGCTCTTGAGCACTACGAAAAGTTCGACTCGACTAACGAGCACCCGAGCATTTTGGTGCTCGCTCATCTCTATTTACTAGTATAAGTTAGTGAATATGAAAAAGTTTAGTACCATGTTAGCCAGTAGAGGAAAATGTGATTGTTCCCCGCGAGAGAAACCAAGTAATCTTGTAGATATGATACTTTTCAATGGCTAACAAAAATACATGATGTTACAGCAAGCTTTCAAACCTACGCAGGGTTCTTCCTCAGGCTTAAATGGAATAGATCTGGCCTCTAGCATGGCTCTATATTGTGCTATTTGAGTAGGGCGCATGCGTGAACCTGCTGCCAGATGCGCTCTCTTCCAGTTCTTGTAGTATGCTGTGAGAGGTCCGGCACTTTAACATAGAGATTTCCCCTTCTTTGCTGATGGCATGCACCATTTGCGTGATGATGTTGAGGATTCCGACATTTAAAGGTAGCATTCGTCTTTGGCCCCTGATTTTTGAGCCGCCCAGTTTGATTAAGCCTACGTCATGTGTATCTCGCGATTGGAGCTTAGAGCCAAGCCCTCTTTTTAGGAGTGGTCTTGTTGGGCTTTTTAAACGTGAGCGTGGAGGACATTGTCAGATGCTTCTTATGCCATCAGTCCACCATCAAGGCTGACAATTTACTCCATTTTTTTTATTTTGAATATTGTTCCACTTATACATCATCATTGTTCCACTCTTACACCTTGACTATAGTCATTAGCAATACTGCCTTTTTGACTTAATTATCTTTGAGACAATGGCTTTGTTATCTCCCCACCTTTTTCTTTGCCTTTTTTAAGGCTGTGCATTAGGTTACTTTTGACAGGGTCTGTTTCCTTGTTTTGGTGTTATATAGTCTGTGTTGTTTAATGATCCTTCATTTTGACCCGAACCTCTGACTCCATAAGGAAGTTTATGAGTCTGGGTGTTTCAGTGATTTTTTTTTATCTGAGCTGAACCTCTGACTCTATTAGAAATCATACTGTGCAATTGATCAATTCTTGCACAGGGCTAGGACCTATCTAGAGAAACGCATTGAGCCAAAATCTTTCCATAATCGAATGAGCCATTATCTGATCTAAAATATCTCTTCCTTTGAAGCATTCTCTTTTCGAGTTTTAATATTCTGGCTGTTGAAAGCACCATACATTTATATTAAAGGTGGATGCTTTACTTGAGTCGTCCTTTTCTCAATATTGGGTGTATCACAATTTTTTATATAGTGCGGGTACTCCATTGGGAATGGACCAACTTGACCTATCATCTTCTTTACCTAATCAATTTTTGCACTATTCTGCTGACCTGGTTTTCATAATGAACAAGGTAAATTGAGACTTTTTTTTTCAGAATACCAATCTTGCTGATGTACCTATAGGATCAAAGAACCACCTAGATGAAACTTGATATCAATTTTTTGAGTTCTCAGAAGTAACTAGATATTAGGTTTCTACATTTCATCACACCAAGTGTATTGGTTGGTATGACTACTGGGTATTTTGAATTATATATGTCCTGTCGGTTATGTAGCCCTGTTTTATAAACTTATTAATGAAGTTTGTTTTATGGGAGTTGTGTTTCTGTGAAGGGCTTACTGTATTGTATAAGTTTTATTAAGTTTTTGGAGCTTACAGTGAAGGAACGCATGATTTTTTTTTTTGAAAGTGTTCAATGTGCAGTGTAGATGACAGGATAATTTTTTTTTACTGTGAGTCTTTACAAGGATACCAAAATTATATATATATATATATATATATATATATATATATATATATAATTTTATTTTATTTTTTTTTACCTTCTTCCACTTTTTTACAATTTAAACTCTTTTTTGATTGGCTGAAAGATCATTAAGTACAGGCGCCTCATGCTCAAATTTTAAGTCATTAACAATTTTTGACATATCTCCATTCTTACACCAAATAGCCAACTAAACTTTGTAGAGACCACTGGCACTTATATCTCTCTGAGGAAGTTCCAGGACATGTGTCATAATAAATCGAGAGGTCCACTCTGGTTCGAGACTTTCCCTCCCAGTATGACCAAAGAAACTCATGACACATTTATACAAGGGATTACTTCTAGACGCCTCTTCACACAAACCATGCTTTCTCAGCGAGTGGGAGAGGGACCTTGGAGTCACCTTTGACAAGGATGAAACAAAAAATATTCTTAATAACCCACATGGATTCTCTAGATGCACTAGAATCCAGGAAAACTCCTATAAAATACTATCTAGGTGGTACAAAACCTCAGACATGTTGTTGAGAGTCAATCTTGTGCAATCCTATATTTGCTGGAGGTGCGAATCACAGAGGGACACAATCCTACACATCTGGTGGCATTGCCCAAGCAGTAGAACCTTTCAGCAAACAATCTCCAAACAAATAAAATTTGTGGGTCCTCCACGTTCATCCCAGAGGAGGTGCTACTGTAGAAACCCTCAACTAATTTTATACCATCGAAACAATCTCTGCCCACCATATTAATTTCCACTGCAAAACTCCTCATTCCTTTATATTAGAGGAAGAAAGAGAGACCCTATTTGCACCAATGGAGAAACAAGGTGTCTCAGACTTGGGTGGCAGATCAAAATTTTTGGCACTAAGGCTACCATGGTCAGATCTAAATAAGTTAGCTAATTAGCCAGCTCAACACAATTCCAAGTGTCGCACTCAACATACCTCAACTGATAAATACATTTGGTAAAACCTCTCACTATTTGTTTGACATGTTCCTTTACTGTTTATTCTCAAAGATTCAGCAATAAATGAATGTTTCGTAATCTATGCGGAAATGCTGCACACTATAAGAAATGTTTTGCCTGAATTACGGACACGTTTTGGACTCATAACTTTCATCTCATGCACCTTGACAAGGACCTGTGAGTCCATTGGCCAGTATGTTACTTGGACTGTGTTTCAGGTCCCTTTTGTAAGTTCCTCACAATAAAAAGGAGATTATTTTAAAAAGACAAATCCTTTTTTAGAATATAAATGTGTTTTTGCATCACTGCATTCAAAGACCCATCATATTTTTGTATTTTTCTATCAAAAAAGCTCTGTGAGGGCTTGTTTTTTGCATACTGAGATAGGTAGGTTATATTGGCACAATTTCGTGTTGCATAAGCTTTTTTTTTTTTTTACCACTTAGTGACGGCCCCATTGCCTTTTTACATCCTGGCTTTGTGGGCTTTAATCCTCAGGAATGTAAAAACACACATTCTCCGTCGATTAAAGCCCAATGGGCTGTTGACGTGACAGTTCCATGCTGTCAGTTCCCGGAGGTAGTCAAAAACCTGGAGCCATCATGGGGGGAGCCGTGGGAAGCCCACTCCCCCCACCAATGCAATCAGCAGTATCCAATGGTTAGCGTTGATTGCAATAAAGTAGATAAAAAGTGAAAAAAAGTTAGAGTGGCTACGTACTCCCTCACCATCTTTTTACAGTGCTCCCTCTGACTCAGCCTTGACTGGGGAGTGGTGACGCAGTCTTGCTGGGGAGCCATAAAGCTGGCAAAGGCCTTGGAGAGTGTTCCCCTGCCTGCGCTGAGCATGTTGCCTGATCTCCGCGCCTCCCCTCCTACTTGGCCCTCGGAACTGCGCCTTCTGCCGCTAGCGCTGTCAGATGGGAAGTTTAGCATCACTTTGTCCACCAGGGCCCTGTGGTATTGCATCACTCTCGCCTCCCTTTCTCTTCGGGAATGAGAGTGGAAAGGTTCTCCTTGTACCATGGGTCGAGAAGGGTGTACATCTAGTAATCCGTGTTGGTCAGAGTGCGTCTAACTCGAGGGTCACGAGAAAAGCAGCCTAACATGAAGTCAGCCATGTGTGCCAGGGTGCCAGTATGCAAGACATGGCTGTCCTCGCTAGGAAGATGACTTTCACGATCCTCCTCCTCCTCCACAGCCCATACACGCTGAATAGATGAGAGGCAAGCAGCATGGGTACCCTCTGCAGTGTGCCCAGCTGTCTATTCCCCCTCCTCCTGCTCCTTTCCCTCCTCCTCCAAAACGCGCTGAGATATAGACATGAGGGTGGTCTGGCTATCAAGCGACAGACTGTCATCCCCCGTCTCCTGTTCCAACTGCAAAGCGTCGGCCTTTATGCCTTGCAGCAAAATTCTCATCAGGCATAGCAGCGGGATGGTAACGCTGCTCACCATCTGGGTAGACTCCTCAAAGTTTCCGAGGACCTGGCATATGTCTGCCATCCAGGCCCACTCCTCGGTAAAGAATTGGGGAGGCTAACTACCACTACGCCGCCCATGTTGAAGTTGATATTCTACTATTGCTCTCTGCTGCTCATAGAGCCTGGCCAACATGTGCAGCGTAGAATTCCACCGTGTGGGCATGTCGCACAGCAGTCGGTGCTCTGGCAGATTAAACTGATGTTGCAGGGTCCTCAGGGTGGCAGTGTCCGTGGTGAACTTGCGGAAATGTGCGCAGACGCGGTGCACCTTGCCAAGCAGATCAGATAAGTGCGGGTAGTTTTTCAGAAACCGCTGAACCACCAGATTGAAGACGTGGGCCAGGCATGGCAGGTGTGTGAGGCTGCCGAGCTGCAGAGCCGCCACCAGGTTATGGCCGTTGTCACACACGACCATGCCCGGTTAGAGGCTCAGCGGCAAAAGCCAGCGGTCGGTCTGCTCTGTCAGACCTTGCAACAGTTCGGGGGCCACGTGTCTCTTGTCACCTACGCTGAGTAGTTTCAGCACGGTTTGCTGACGCTTGCCCACCGCTGTGCTGCCGCGCCACACCAACTGCTGGCGACGTGCTGCTCACACTTCTTAATTGAGAGGTAGAGATTGCGCAGGAGGAGGGGGAGGGTTTAGAGGAGGTGGCATAGACCGCCGCAGACACTAGCATCGGGGAAGGACCCATTATTCTGGGTGTGGGTAGGACGTGAGCGGTCCCAGGCTCTGACTCGGTCCCAGCCTCCACCAAATTCACCCAATGTGCCATCAGGGAGATATAGTGGCCCTGTCCGCCAGTACTTGTCCACGTGTCCGTTGTTAAGTGGACCTTCCCAGCAACCGCGTTGGTGAGGGCATGATTTATGTAGCGGGAGACGTGCTGGTGTAGGGCTGGGACGGCACACCGGGAAAAATAGTGGCGACTATCATGTTTTTGAAAGCCTCCGTTTCCACAAGCCTGTACGGCAGCATCTCCAGGCTGATTAATTTGGCAATGTGCACGTTTAAAGCTTGGGCGTACGGGTGCGTGGCGGCGTATATGCGCTTTCGCTCCAACGCTTATGCTAGCTACAGCTGTACGCTGCGCTGTGAGACATTGCTGGATGGGGTCGAGGACAGTGGAGGTGAGGGTATGGGTGCAGGCCAGGAGGTGCTCGTGCCTGTGTCCTGAGAGGGGGGTTGGATCTGAGTGGCAGGTTGGGGCACAGGGGAAGAGGCAGTGGTGTGACCCAGATTCGGTGAACGGCCTTCGTCCAACCTTGTGGGGTGCTTGGCCATCATATGCCTGCGCATGCTGATTGTGCTGAGGCTGGTAGTGGTGGCTCCCCGGCTGATCTTTGTGCGACACAGGTTGCACACCACTGTTTGTCGGTCGTCCGCGCTCTCCCTGAAAAACATCCACACCTTTGAACACCTAGCCCTCTGCACGGAGGCTTGGCACGAGGGGGTGCTTAGGGAAACAGTTGGGGGATTCTTCGCTCTGGCCCTGCATCTACCCCTGGCCACCCCACTGCCTCTTCCAACCTGTCCTGCTGCTGCACTTGCCTCCCCCTCTGAAGACCTGTCCTGAGCAGGATTAGCAAACCAGGTGGGGTCGGTCACCTCATCGTCCAGCTGCTCTTTCTCTGAATCCTCTGTGCGCTCCTCCCTCGGACTTACTGCCCTTACTACTACCTCACTGATAAACAACTGTGTCTCATCATCATCATCCTCCTCACCTACTGCAAGCTTTTGAGACAGTTGCCGGAAGTCCCCAGCCTCATCACCCGGACCCCGGGAACTTTCCAAAGGTTGGCCATCAGTCACAACAAACTCCTCAGGTGAGAGAGGAACCATTTTTTCCCACTCAAGGCAGGGACCCGAGAACAGTTCCTCGGAGTCTGCCTGCTCCTCAGAATATGCCATTTTCATAAAGTGAGGAGGCTGGGAGGAAGGAGGAGCAGCAGCCGAAGGATTCAGAGTTGCAGTAGTGGACTGCGTAGAAGACTGGGTGGCCAATACATTGCTGGATGCATTTTCTGGCATCCACGACAGGACCTGCTCACACTGCTCTGTTTGTAATAAAGGTCTACCACGTAGACCCATAAATTGTGATATGAAGCTGGGGACCCCAGAAACTTGCCTCTCTCCTAATCCCGCAGCAGCCGGCTGTGATTCACCTGGACCAGGAACTCGGCCTGTGCCCACACCCTCACGTGGACCTCCGCGTCCACCTCCACGTCCTCGACCCCTACCCCTACCCTTCATTATGGCGGATAACGAATAGAGCAGGGGCCAAATAAATTACCCCACTCTACGGCACTGACAACTGGGCCTTAATTCACCGCACACAGAGACTTGTAGATAGCGGAGGCTTTATGCTGTGACTAGGGAAAAGAAACCCGCTGCCTCACGCTGATACCTTGGGGTAATTTACTGCTCGCAGAGACTTGTAGATTATAGAGGCTGTGTGGAGTGGGAGAAGACTGTAAAGCCAGTGGATAGTGCTGGTAACTGTGTCGATCTCAACCCCACCAACGGAAATGGTATTGTGGGACGCTCTGCACAGCGGCTGAGCGGAAATACTTAGCAGTGGCCCCGGTAATATTACAGTACTGCTTAGCGGTGAGACCACGGTGTAATTCACTCAGACAGAAAACTGTATAAATAATTATGGAATTATTTGCGTACACTTTCACGCTGACAGCGGTATTGTAACGCTAACTCCAGCCAGAAAAAAATTATAAGGAAGGCTGCAAACAGGTCTAGCTGCGTAATAGTGAGGCACTACAACTCCCAGCAGCCACCCAGTAAAATGCAGACGTTCAGAGGTAGCCCTAAGAAGGACCATTGGGGTTCTTGTAGACAGGATCCTACACTACCGCTGTCCCTATCTCAGCAGCACTTTCCCTATACTCTGCATAATAGACTGCAGACTGAAAACGCTATAGCTGTAATAGCCTGCACAGCCCGAGATGAAAAAAAAAAATTTGGTGCAAAACTGCTCCCAGCAGCCACACAGTTATGCACACGGTCAGATGTGGCCCTAAGAAGGACCGTTGGGGTTCTTGAGGACAGGATCCTACACTAACACTTTCCCTATCTCAGCAGCAGCACTTTCCCTAATCTCTCCCAGTGTGTGTCTGAGGCGAGCCGCGGGCGGGACCTCTTTAAGTACTCGGCGGTCACTTGATCTCGCCAGCCACTCACTGCAGGGTGGTGGGATAGGGCTGGCACGTCACAGGAGGAAGTGGTAATGCCTTCCCTGCATGTCTATTGGCTAGAAAATGGCGCTCAACATGCAGGGAAGGAAATGGAATTGACTCGAGTACCGCGTGGTGCTCGTCTCGAGTAACGAGCATCTCGAGCACCCTAATACTCGAACGAGCATCAAGCTCGGACGAGTGTGCTCGCTTATCTCTATCCATCCATCTTCTGCGTATGCACGCCAAAGGAAAAATGGTGACACATGCGCAGAAGGCCGGATCGTTGCAGGACATTTGAAATCTCCTGCTTCCTGGCTACTGAAGCTAGCCGGGAAGCAGGGGATGTCACCAGGGACCGTGGTACCCAGTCCTCGGGCCCTTGATCGCCATTAACCATTGGTTAAAAAGTTTAAAAAAGTAAAATAAAGTTAAAGGTTCACCTCCCCTCATGGATCGGATCCATGAGGGGAAGTGTAAATACTCACTCATGTCCCGCAGCGATATGGTCCTGGAGATTTTTACTCCATCTGCTCCAGACCAGCCTTTTTAGCCTGGAGCAGAGAGATGTCACAGAGACAACTGCATATGGTTCCCAATCACATGATCATTGTTATCTAATGGATAACAGTGATCATGTAAAGTAAAAACAAAGTGTAAAAAAAAGAAAAAAAATAGTTTAAAAAGTTAAAGTTTCATCTCCCCTCATAGATCATATCCGTGAGGGAGGATGAAATTACGTACCAAAGTCCCCTGGATTAATCCGTGGACCTTACCCTGGCTTCTACACACGCGCCTGTCGCCAAAATGGCGGATGCATGCAGAAAAGCCGCAGATTGTCTGGGCAATTTAAAATCTCCCTGCTCCTGGCTACCAAATGTAGCTGAGAGCAGGGAGATTTCATGAGGTGCCGCAGTACGCGTTCCCTAGTCATGTGATAGCCGTTATCCAATAGATAATGGCGATCACGTAAAAGGTTAAAAAAGTTAAAGTTTCACCTCCCATCATGGATCTGATCCATGATGGGAGGTGAAATTACTTACCTAAGGCCTCCGGCGAGGTTCCCCTATGGGATTTTTATCCGTGGACCTTTCCCAAACGTTGGTGCATGCGCCCGTTGGCAAAATGGCGGACGCAAGCGCAGAAGCTGAGGATGGCCTGGGAAATTAAAAATCTGCTTGCTCCTGGCTGCTAAAGGTAGCCGAGAACCTGGAGCAGTGACCGAGGTCTGCGGTGCGTGGTCTCCGGTCACATGATCCCCGTTGTCCAATGGATAATGGCGATCATGTACAAGTTAAAAAAGGTTGAACTTCAATGCTCCTTTCAATCAGAGCCCCGTTGTGCAGCCACACATAAGATTAGGGCCTCAATGGTGGTATTTCTGAACACTGGACAAACAGGTTTATCCATTTTGGGGTGAAAGTCTTCATTCATGTGTGTGCTGTACAAAAAATTTTTTTTTTTAAATGACATAATTGCCAAAAAAATAAAAATCATAATTTTTTTCCTTCTGATGTGCAGAGATTAATTCAAAAGCTGTGGGGTCAAAATATGCAGTACACCGCTAGATTAATTCATCAAGGAGTCCAGTTTTCAAAATGGGGTCATTTGTGGGGGATCTCCATCGTTTTGGCCGCTCAAGGGCTCTACAAGTGGGCAATGGGGCCTAAAAGGCCTTCAAGTAAAATTGCTGTTCTGAAAGCCACCAGCTGCTCCTTTCGGTTTGGGCCCCGTTATGCATACGAACATAAGACTAGGGCCACAATAGATATGTTTCTGAACAGAGGACGAAAAGGGGTATCCATTTTGGGGTGTGAATCCTCATTTTCATGTGCACTATAGAAAAAAAAACATGTCTTTAAATGACATATTTGCAAAAATATGAAATTTTATTTTTTTCTAAATTGCATTAATTCCTGAAAAAAACTGTGGGGTCAAAATACTCCTGACACCCCTCATTAAGGGTGGTAGTTTTTAAAATAGGGTAGTTTGTGGGGGTATCTATTAGGGCTCCTGCACACGTGCGTTTTTTTCTCGCGTTATAGCTTGCCTTTTTTTCACACGATATCACTGCTTTTTTTTCACGCAATTGTCAATGGGACTTTTTAATGTTCAAAACGCGCCAACTTGCAAAGCGTTTTTAACATTAGAAAGTCCTATTGACAATCGTGTGATAAAAAAGTGGCAAAATCACGTGAAAAAAGGCAGCTGTAATGCGTGAAAAAATGCAAGTGTGCAGGAGCCCTTATTCTAACACCAATGAGCATTTACTATCTTGGCTTGGAGTAGGAAAACAAAGTGTCCTCAAAATGTTGATAATCAATGTTAAATTTGTACGTCTGCAATGTGTACACAGAATAATGTAAACAGATAGAAAAAATGTGTACAGTATGCTTGCTCATGTTAGGACCAGCAGCTCTCGGGGTCTCCGCGTCCGAACTACCGGTCCTGTCACCCGCGCTGATCGGGTGCGGCGCAGGGGAGCTCCGGTCTTGGTGACCTCCCCGGGCCGTCAGGGTGCTGGACACTGGCTCCGGGCACGTGCTCCTGTGCTCAGGGGGCGGCGCCAGGGCGGTCAGTTGCTGGAGACGCGGCGATGGAGTCCACGTTGCCATGACATCCTGACTAGCAGCATCTGCACTTGCTGCTGGATGTCTGGGTCTCTGCACTCGCTGCCTTTTGCCTGGGTCTGGCTGCTGGCAGGCTCCCCGCCCCAATCAGCTGCTGGGGCGGGAGTTCTGACAGCATTTAAACGTGCCTGTTTCTCTCTAGCATTGCCAGTGTATGTTTGTCTCCAGGCTACACCCGCATTGTTCTCATCTGATTTCCCGTTGTGACCCTCTGCTTTTGGACCTGACTTTGACTTTGCCTGATCCCTTGTACTGCGCATTCTCCTGTTGCCGACCCAGACTTCCTGACTTGCCTCTGTGTCTGTTTGTCTCGGTATTTGTTTGTAAGTCTGACTCCCTGCCCCGCTTCCCTAGTGAGTATAGGGACCGTCGCCCAGTTGTCGCCCTGGGGCCTAGCGCAGGGGGGCAGGTAGGTAGGGACAGGGGTTGCGGGTAGCTTTTAGGGACTTCCAGTACCCGAACCCCGGTACCCTGACAGCTCATATTTGAGATTGCAGTTAAAAAGGTGAAACAAATGATTTTTTTCAAAATGTTGCCAATTTTGATGCTTTTAATAAATATACACAAATTCTATTGGTCTATTTTTACCATCTAAATGAAGCCCAATATGTGGCATAAAAAATAATGTCAGAATCACTTAGATATGCAAAACCTTTACGGAGTTATGATATGTTAAAGTGACATGGCAGATTTCCAAAATTTGGTCCCATCACTAAGGCGCAAACAGGATTCGTCACTAAGAGGTTAAGTCAATATTATTACACTTTTAGGCTGACTACCCACTAGTGTTTTTTTGCACTGCGAATTCGCTGCATTTTTTTTTTCCAATTGTCTATGGGACTTTCTAATGTTAAAAACGTGACGCGACGCAACGCGACTTGCGTTTTTGGTGCATTGCGTTTTTAACATTAGAAAGTCCCACTGCCAATTGGAAAAAACCCCAGCAAATTCGCAGCAGGAAAAAAAACGCTAGTGGGTAGTCACCATTTAGGGCTCCCACACACTTGCGTTTGCGTTTTTTGTTAACGCGATTGTCAATGGGACTTTCTAATGTTAAAAACGCAATGCACCAAAAACGCAAGTTACACTGTGTTGTGTTTTTAACATTAGAAAGTCTCATTGACAATCGCGTTAACAAAAAACGCAAACGCAAGCGTGTGGGAGCCTTTAGGAGGCAAAATGAACAAAAAAAGTATCTTGACAACTTTGTTTTTGCTTTTCTTACAGTATATGCCTTGCGGGATAAAAATTGTGTTGAGTTTATTCTATGGGTCGTTACAGATGCGACGATACCAAACGTGATTTTTATTTTATTTTTTTAAACCAAATGGGAAAAAGTGCACAAAAAAGTTGTTGTTTTTTTTTTCTATATTTTTGATTTGAACCTTTTCTCTAGTGGTTACTGAGAAAACTGAATAATTTCAGGATTTTTATCCATACACAGTCATATAAAATAGTCATCGAAACGTCTAAAACCATAATTAACATAGTAACATTTTGTAAAGCTTAAAAAGAATACAGATCCCTCCAATTCAGTATATTATTTTGCAATGTTGATCAAAAGCAGGCAAAAAAAAAACATTAGGTAGAAGCCAGTTCTACCCTTATTGAGGGCTGGGTCAGACAAGCTTTTTCTATGTGCGCTCAAAAAAAACGCTTCTAAAAGAACCAGTGGGTTCCTATAGAAGCGATCACATGAGAGAATGTAGGTGCGCTAAACGGAGCGCACCTAACAAAGATAGGACAGCGTTTTGGAAGGGGCGGGGATAGAGGGTGATGGATCCCTCTAGCCCTGTCCCTTTTGCTCTGCCCCCTCTATGGTTTGCTATAGGAAATATAATTTTGTAAGATCTGTTAGTCCTGCCCACTCTTTCAAGCCCCGCCAATCGCTCTGCACTATGGAGATATCCCTCGGAATTTCCCCATTGCAGGGAGATAGAGGGGAGCTATAGTGAATATAGTGTTAACCCTTTCCAATCCACTGTCTGGCGTCTTCCTACATTCTGATTGAAGCTTGTACAGCTCCAATGTCATAAGACGTCCGACAGGGTATTCTTACCGTCTATTGCCAGCCACTCCGCTGTCGGAGCCTTTCTGGCGCACGCACACTGGCTTTAGCCAGCAGATCGCACCATTGTATAACAGCAAAAAGAGAAAGCCTTTTAGGAAACCTTGGATCCAAAATTAGATTAGAAAAGGTTAAACCTCATTTGTCATTTTTCTGTCCCCAATTTATCCAGATCCTCTAGCAACCACTTTCTGTTCTCTCTTGTGTTAATTACTTTACATAGTTTTGTGTCATCTTCTAATATTGGGTCATCCTTAATAATATATTAATAAGAAAAAGGGTCAAAACCGCCCCCTGTGGTACCCCACTAGTAACAGTGACCCATCCAATACTGCCCCCACTAGTAATGATGACCCAATCAGAGTATGTACCATTTATAAGCACCCTCTGCTTTCTATCACTGAGCCTAATACTAATAAAAAATAAAAAAAACATATATAAGTGATCGGTTATTTTAAGAGGAGACCTTCCATCCAAATATGTAAAATACCTAGATAATGCAACGACATGTGTTGGGGGACTTATGGCTCACACTTTATCTTGCCATATATCCTGATGCTGTGGGGTCAGGCAATAAGATATGGTTATGGGGCACGCTATGACAAGTTTATCGATTGTAAAAGTATTCTTGTTAAGCAGTGGACTGTGTGAGGTCTCGAGAGACAGCGATTATCTTATTATAGAGTGTCTCCTGGCAGCCGGGCTTATTACAGACGCCGGTACGCCTCAGCACAGAGCAGATATCGGAGTGGAACAAACTGCGTGGAATTCAGTGACATCTGTACATTGTCTGATCACCTAATTGGAGATGAAAATGATATTAAGTCTGGAGCAACTGCACCTTATCAGGGTGTCAATGACAGTCGCCCTCTCATTGGTGCAAAACTCCTCGTTCGCTAGTAACCTAATGAATTAATTTAATGTTCAGTTTGTCTGCGGCGTCTCTTGTTTTTCAGAGCTCGTAGACCACAGAGCGCTGTGAGCACAGATCGCCCTAGTGAGCCACGGCTGCCAGTGTATTGTACGGCTGCCGGAAAATATAGCAGGGCTTTGAATGCAGTTAATTAAGCAAGTTGTCTTGACAGTATTAGGTGCCTGAGGCGATATCAAGTTGTACCTAGGGGGCAGTGGGATGGTGGACTTATCATGGAGTTATTTCAGTACAGCATATTGATGAAACATATTGAATGTCAACTAAAATCAGGAGGTTATAGTCATTCTTGTTAACCTTTTGAACACTGACATCATGACTGCATTTGTGCATTTCTTTTACTGCTTGCTGTCTATCTAGCTGATATCTATCTATCTATCTATCTATCTATCTATCTATCTATCTATCTATCTATCTATCACATATCTATGCACCTACATATATATACAGTTAGGGCCAGAAATATTTGGACAGTGACACAAGTTTTGTTATTTTAGCTGTTTACAAAAACATGTTCAGAAATACAATTATAAATATAATATGGGCTGAAAGTGCACACTCCCAGCTGCAATATGAGAGTTTCCACATCCAAATCGGAGAAAGGGTTTAGGAATCATAGCTCTGTAATGCATAGCCTCCTCTTTTTCAAGGGACCAAAAGTAATTGGACAATGGACTCTAAGGGCTGCAATTAACTCAGAAGGCATCTCCCTCGTTAACCTGTAATCAATTAAGTAGTTAAAAGGTCTGGGGTTGATTCCAGGTGTGTGGTTTTGGATTTGGAAGCTGTTGCTGTGACCAGACAACATGCGGTCAAAGGAACTCTCAATTGAGGTGAAGCAGAACATCCTGAGGCTGAAAAAAAAGAAAAAAATCCATCAGAGAGATAGCAGACATGCTTGGAGTAGCAAAATCAACAGTCGGGTACATTCTGAGAAAAAAGGAATTCACTGGTGAGCTTGGGAACTCAAAAAGGCCTGGGCGTCCACAGAAGACAACGGTGGTGGATGATCGCCGCATACTTTCTTTGGTGAAGAAGAACCCGTTCACAACATCAACTGAAGTCCAGAACACTCTCAGGGAAGTAGGTGTATCTGTCTCTAAGTCAACAGTAAAGAGAAGACTCCATGAAAGTAAATACAAAGGGTTCACATCTAGATGCAAACCATTCATCAATTCCAAAAATAGACAGGCCAGAGTTAAATTTGCTGAAAAACACCTCAAGAAGCCAGCCCAGTTCTGGAAAAGTATTCTATGGACAGATGAGACAAAGATCAACCTGTACCAGAATGATGGGAAGAAAAAAGTTTGGAGAAGAAAGGGAACAGCACATGATCCAAGGCACACCACATCCTCTGTAAAACATGGTGGAGGCAACGTGATGGCATGGGCATGCATGGCTTTCAATGGCACTGGGTCACTTGTGTTTATTGATGACATAACAGCAGACAAGAGTAGCCGGATGAATTCTGAAGTGTACCGGGATATACTTTCAGCCCAGATTCAGCCAAATGCTGCAAAGTTGATCGGACGGCGCTTCACAGTACAGATGGACAATGACCCCAAGCATACAGCCAAAGCTACCCAGGAGTTCATGAGTGCAAAAAAGTGGAACATTCTGCAATGGCCAAGTCAATCCCCAGATCTTAACCCAATTGAGCATGCATTTCACTTGCTCAAATCCAGACTTCAGACGGAAAGACCCACAAACAAGCAAGACCTGAAGGCTGCGGCTGTAAAGGCCTGGCAAAGCATTAAGAAGGAGGAAACCCAGCGTTTGGTGATGTCCATGGGTTCCAGACTTAAGGCAGTGATTGCCTCCAAAGGATTCGCAACAAAATATTGAAAAAAAAATATTTTGTTTGGGTTATGTTTATTTGTCCAATTACTTTTGAGCTCCTAAAATGTGGAGTGTTTGTAAAGAAATGTGTACAATTCCTACATTTTCTATCAGATATTTTTGTTCAACCCTTTAAATTAAACGCTACAATCTGCACTTGAATTCTGTTGTAGAGGCTTCATTTCAAATCCAATGCGGTGGCATGCAGAGCCCAACTCGCGAAAATTGTGTTACTGTCCAAATATTTCTGGCCCTAACTGTAGATAGATAGATATGAGATTGATTGATAGATAGATATGAGATAGATAGATAGATAGATATGAGATAGATCAATTGATAGAAGTAGATAGATATGATATATATCATATCTATCTATGTATCTATCTCATATCTATCTATCCCATATCTATCTAACTCATATCTATCTATCTGTCTATCTATCCCATATCTATCTAACTCATATCTATCTATCTGTCTATCCCATATCTATTTATCATCCATCTTATATCTAATAGTGGTATACATAGAAGAGATGGAGGCCCATACTAAAATATTAAATGGGCTCGCATTATGGTGCCCAGGTTTGCCAGATAGGATAGGAGGGCCTGCCTTTTGTTTCACTTTCCATGCCCTTTAAAATAACCCTTGGGCCAAATCTATGTATTTATCTTTCTATCGATGGATCCATCTGTTTCATGTCTATCTATATAATTTCTTTATCTATGTATGATTTAACACAACCAAAGTAATTGAAAAAGTAAAATTAAAGTTTGCTACTACAACATGTGACAAGTGGGAAGAGGCCTGCACTCTCTGAGTGGTTTTTATGAAGTGGCGGGGCAGCCGTGTCACGGTGCCGATGAGTGAAGCACGCTCTATGTAATCTTGCACACATGAAGGTAGACAACAGGATATGGTCAATTAATGAAATTAGGTGAACGTCATGCCAGTGCCTGACTTAAAAGATCTTGGTAGAGAAATAAAACTAACACCCGTATTTAAGTAAACTGCAGGCACACTATTTACTATTGAACGTCACAGTCTGCAAGAACATTACACAATAGAACCTGCATAAACACAGTTTAATCCTTGGTACATGGATAAACAAGCCCTGGGGAGGCAGCACCTGAGATAAGGGAGAGCTATAGAGAAACTGACAATGACTGAAAACGCCTATCAACCCAACTAACAGTTTTTGCCAGCCTAAGCTAGAATTCTCCATTACTCACTCTGTGGGATTGTCTGGAGGATCTCTGCAGCCTTTGATGCTTAGTTGGTGTTGGCTGTTTGGTGGAAGCAGGGAAGGAAAGCATGGCTTGGAAGGATTTCAGGCCTTGAAGACAAGTCCAGGCTTCCCTCAGTGTAGTCGATGATGGATTAGCTGCAAACAGGGTTTCACAGCTTCTCTAGTTACAGGACAGGGAGGGGGGAGCCCAGTAATACAGCTTCACCTGGCTATCCAACATTCCTCCCTCTTTGCTCACTCTCTCTCCACACTCATCCACTTGTTCCTGCCTCTCAACACTTTTATAATTATCTAGTGTGACACAGATCTGGGGAGAGGGAAAAACTCCACTCTCCTCTACTCAGGGCTCTTGTTTCAGCTTGGCTGTGGTTAGCTCTGCCCTTCGACCAATCAGGGATCTTCCTTCTTCTGTTGGGTCAGGTGGTCTATGACAGCAGAAGGCCCTTCAACCACATACAGAGATTTTCCCAGGTCTTTCAGCAATTGCTTTGCAGTTGAATTAACTATTTAGTTCCCTATCCTGACTCCATCCTCTTATTAAACGAAATCCAGCATCAATACCCTCTGCTGAATGACCTATTGTTAGGACAGTTGCTCTTGACTTGCAGTTAGGTACTTTTATACTGTAGTGCCACACTGCAGGTCACTACACTACAACTTTTCATTTAACATGTTGAAGGGGTATTCCAGGACTTTACAAACTTCTAATCTTTTACTGCAGCCAGCTCCAGTAAGACATTCAATGCTTTTTGTTTACCTGAAATGAATGCTTGTGCTTCAATCAGTGTGCCTCATATGACCTTTGATGTCCTGATTCTGTAACTTCTCTGATGTAATGACCATGGTCAAGGGCTCCTAGCTTCTGGTCCTTACTATCCTGTCTCAGCCACATGAATATTTATGAGCTGGGTGGGCAGTCAGGAGCAGAGGACCACCCACAGTTCTGAGCAGGTGCAGTTGTAACCTTGGAAGAGGATACTGCATGCTCACTAACAC
Organism: Eleutherodactylus coqui; assembly: GCF_035609145.1. Taxonomy (NCBI): domain Eukaryota; kingdom Metazoa; phylum Chordata; class Amphibia; order Anura; family Eleutherodactylidae; genus Eleutherodactylus; species Eleutherodactylus coqui. The sequence continues at coordinate 61,988,548 of NC_089837.1, forward strand.
AACCCAGCGCCGCTGCCTTTTGCCTCTCTAATGGTTGCCATACATTGGAATGTTATCTATTAAGAGATAGGATAGCGATTCCATACTTGCATAATTCTATTACCCCAAATATCACCAGGGTGTCGCCCTACGGGTATATCCTCACAGCAGTCCTCAATTACATACGACAATGAAATAAAGCAGAGTGGTATGTGCTAGAGTTGGTATAAAGAGCTTTATCAACTGATGAACACTCTTATGGAGTGTCCCATACAAAGATAAAGTCAGGATCAAAGATAGCCTGAGTAGTCACAAATAAAGAACGGAGGCCTTGCAAGTTCCAGTATTCACCTAGGGGTTACTGCTACATATGGGTGTGACTAATTAGTATATAGGAGACTAAAACCATCATAGTCCCATATCTATCAGGACTACTTCTGCACAAAGGGACCCATTTTTTTTTAGTCTCCTTTTCGGCACCCATTGATGTTGTTTTGTATGTGTATAAGTGCACCCCTACGGAATTGCTATCCGTTGGGACTGCAGAAGTAAAGGGGTGGAATCACTTCACATCTTCTCTCATCTCCTTTACTCCACTACTGTTCCTTTATTAGTTCTTTTGAAGCTCGTCTTTTAATGGTGATTATAAATAAAAGTTAGGTTTAAGAAGGCAATCCAGTGACAATATTAATTCTTTTTGACCTCCTCTGCCTCTGTGATTTTCTATTCATAGATAGGAGATCATGTTTTATTCATGGACACAATTATAACAATGTGTAAATGAGCAATAAAGATGACATTTCTGGATGTTGTGTATGCACAGTATACTGATGACTTCACACTTGTGATCGCGATATCGCTGTGTTTTTTTAATGCAAATGTCAATAAAGGTGGCTTCACATTGGTGAGGGAATCACGCGATTTCCCAGCGCTGCAAGGCTGCGAGAAATTGCAAAATTATGAAGCCAATGGCTTCCAATGGCTCCATGCACAATTGCAAAGTTAAAACAAAATTGTGGCATGTCCATTCTTTTTGTGATCTCGCCCATTGTTCCCAATGGGGCCAGTGGCATTAGCGCCAGCCCCATCGAAATAAATGGGTCGGATCGTGAACCTCTGCCACTGCTGTGACAGCAGTGGCAGGGGACTCTCCCCGACAAGGATTTTCGAGGGGTGGGGGCTTGAAATACAAGCCCTCTCCCACTGAAAATAATCAATAACAGTAGAAAAAAAGAAGAATTCATCACCTTAGTAGCGCTGTCATTTCCGGCGTGTTTTCCTGCAGGTCCCGGCACTCTTCTTCTGCTTCTCTTCTGGCTGGGGATTGAAAATTCCCGCCTCCTGAAAGCACTGCCTCTGATTGACTGAGCGCTGTGACCAATCAGTCGCGGACCATGTATGGGCCTTCATACACGTGTGTTTTTGCACGTACATAGGTACGCACCTATGTACACACCTATGTACGCACATGCTCGTGTAAAGGCTCCCTTTTATGTTTTCATGGGCTGCAGTCCCCGGGGCCCGACCAAAATAGTGGCCTTCAATATGGACGGTAAAAAAAAAATACCACACCGGCCTGGCGGGGAGAAAATGGCCAGGCCGGTGAATTACCCTAAGTGGGCAGGATTTAGTATTCATGAGCTGTGTGTAGAGGAGGATATGGAGTGAACAGGCAGAGATGCAGCCCAGGGGATTGTGGGAAATATACTTGAGAAGCACAGGAGGACTGTGAACAGGAAGTACTGATGTAAACATCAACAAAACACTGTGTGGGTGCTGCAGAATGAGGAGGAGAGCAGATGAAAGGTAATGGACGGATGCACTATGTGAGATGATTTATTACTATTTTGGAATTTTTTTATTTTTTTGGAATATCCCTTTAAGTGCCAAATTGCATACACTAAGGGTATGTTCACATAGTGGTATCTGTTTTTTTTCAATTGGTTTTGCCACTAAATCATGGCAGAGATCTGCGGTTAAGCCACGCATTTGTGCTGTGGATTTTGCCATAGATCCGAATGCATTGGGAGGGCTCGGTCACACGAGTGTTTTTTTAGCGCATGAACAGGCACAATAGAAAAAAATTGCACGACGCATGTGTAAAGAACACATGACTGAAACTAAAAATCACACATAAATAGCAATGGGAGAGGATTGCTATCCCCTGCTGGGGCTGTGACAGCTGCAGCAGGGGATTTCTTGGACATCCAAGGGTTTCGCCTTGTTGTCAAAAATCAGACAGATAACATATCCGTGTGCAAGTGCGCTAAGAAGTGACATGCCAATTATTTTTTACTTCAGGATGCGAAATTTAAATGTGCAGTGAAAAATCCATGTAGTGTAGACAGCAACGAAGATTCCTATTCAAATGAATAGGATGCAGATTTGGTGAGCATTTTGGGGTTGATTTTGGCAAAATATTCCCACCAAAATCAATGCCAAAATCTTCTGTGTGAACACATCTAATGTTCCCATATGACGGATTTGCTGCAGCTGAAATAACGCCTGTAGACTTAGCTGGAGCAGTCAATGGCAGTGAGCTTCCATTATATAAGGCACTTCTCAGGCCCCACATGGAATATTGTGTACAGTTCTGGACTCCAGTGCTCAGGAAAGATGTTTCAGTGCTTCAAAGAAGGGCAACTAAATTAATAAACGGAATGAGAGGACTGGAATACCCAGGGAGACTATCCAAATTGTGATTATTTAACCTTGGAAAAACATGGTTAAGGGGCGATCAAATAACTATGTATAAATACATGAGGGGGCAATACAAGGATCTCTCCCATGATCTGTTTATACCCAGGACTGCAACGGTAACAAGAGGGCATCCGATATGTTTAGAGGAAAGCAGGTTTCATCACCAACACAGAAAAGGGTTCTTTATAGAGATGAGCGAGGATACTTGTCCGAGCTTGATGCTCGTTCTAGTATTAGGGTGCTCGAGATGCTTGTTACTCGAGACGAGCACCACGCGGTACTCGTCTCGATTAAACGAGCACTGACCATTGAATTCAATGGAGCCGGCAATACAGCCGGCTCCATAGAAAGCAATGGGCTGCCGGCGATCGCGGGATGAATTGTCGGGAAGCGCTTAAATATATAAGCCCTTCCCTGCAATTCATCCAGAAATGTGTAAAAATAAAAAAAATATATACTCACCTTGTCCCGGCAGAACAATGTTAGCCCATTGAATTCAATGGAGCCGGCAATACAGCCGGCTCCATTGAAAGCAATGGGCTGCCGGCGATCGCGGGATGAATTGTCGGGAAGGGCTTAAATATATAAGCCCTTCCCTGCAATTCATCCAGAAATGTGTAAAAATAACAAAAAAATATATACTCACCTCAGCCCTTCCCGAAAATTCATCCCGCGCTCGCCAGCAGCCCATTGCTTTCAATGGAGCCGGCTGTATTGCCGGTTCCATTGAATTCAATGGGCTAACATCGTTCTTCTCTGCCACAGCTGTTACAGCTGTGGCAGAGGAGAACGATCTTAATGCTGACATAATTTTTTTTTATTTTTACACATTTTAGGATGATTTTCAGGTAAGGGCTTATATTTTTAAGCCCTTCACGAAAATTCATCCCGCGCTCGCCGGCAGCCCATCGCTTTCAATGGAGCCGGCTGTATTGCCGGCTCCATTGAATTCAATGGGCTAACATTGTTCTTCTCTGCCACAGTTGTTACAGCTGTGGCAGAGGAGAACGATCATTATGCTGACAGTGGGGGGGGGGGGGGGGGGTTTCACTCTTGCCACTATTGTGGCTTAATAGTGAGACCTCGGAGCCCAAAATGCAGCCCTGCATGTTGCTCCTCACCTGCCCTATCCATTTCTGTGTTTTTTACATGACTTTGGTGATTTGCTAAGATTTTCACAAATGAAAACCTTAGCGGAGCACCTGTCATATACAAAAATGCTCGAGTCGCCCATTGACTTCAATGGGGTTCGTTACTCGAAACGAACTCTCGAGCATCACTGAAAGTTTGTCTCAAGTAACGAGCACTCGAGCATTTTGGTGCTTGCTCATCTCTAGTTCTTTACTGTAAGAGCAGTGAGACTGTGGAACTCTCTGCCTGAGGAAGTGGTGATGGCAAAATCCATAACAGAGTTTAAAAGGGAAATAGATGCATTTCTAGAGCGCTATGATATTACAGGAAATAGACATTAGGTGACCAGCGGGGTTGTTGATCCCGGTCTTGGAGTCAGGTAGAACTTTCAAACGTTGATCCAGGGAATATTATGTCGACCATTATGGAGTCATGAAGGATTTTTTTCCACCAAATGGGGTAAATTGGCGTCTGTCTCATTGTCTTTTTTCCTTCCTCTGGATCAACAAGGAAAAAGGCTGAACTGCGTGGACATTTGTCTTTTTTCCGCCTGACATACTATGTTGCTATGTTTCATTACAAGCAGAAAAGAATAATCCGTAAAGGACCATTCGCACATGACGAAATATTCCGCAACAGTGTTGAGGAATACGCCGTCCTGGAATTCTGCACCAAAATCCACATGTTAGCAGTGCGCATTTTGGTACTGTATATTCCACAGGAGGGAATACTCTGTCTTATGTAAAAGGACCCTTAAGAAAACAACAAATGAATTATCTAAGTAAAAACGATTGCTTGAATGGAATCTCAATATTTATAAACATCCCGCTGAGCAGATGCTGTGAAGGTGAAAATAAAGGGAGAACACAGATGGTTTTTTTCGATGCTTCTAAAAGTGTGTAAACAATGGCATTTTAGTAGGTGGATTTCATGAAGCATCCTGCTTGACACAATCCATAATATTACTAATCATTGCCGAGCAGCCTGACTTACAAAGGAACGCCAAAAAATATAGATCTAAAATGTTGCAATGATAACATTGATCGCACTCGTGTCCCTCTTCATGTGGATACATAAAATAGAATTAGAAGTAATAACTGAGGGTTAGAGAATTGCTTACTATGAAAATCAAAGAAGAGAAAAAGTTAAAGAATAAAACATTTTCCCATGGGTCATAACATTGCATTCGTACCACATAAATGGAGATAACGGGTCATTTTCTTCAGCATCAATCATTCAAGTTCTTTATTCTTTACTCAACCAAATTTTTAAAGGGAATGGCTCAAATATTTCTAATTAGTTTTGCTTATTAAATGTCACTGTGAAGAAGATATTTACTATTGAAAATGTGCCAGTTTTCTGGTGCTAATTGTGGCAAAAAATGTCCTCTATTATGGCCACCAGTCATGGCTGGTGGTGCCTCTCCCGCGAACCATGCTGACATCCTCCTGCCCTCCATCTCCTGTGTGGAAGATGCCACACCATTCCCCCAGCTGCTGCTTCTCCACAGTGTGAAAACCAGCACACATACTCAGTTGTCCTGTCCCCAGCTTATTAAAGCCCTTCACAAGTTAGTTAAAGCACCTTCCTCTACCAGAAGGTGTCTGAGGAATAGGTTCGTAGTGTTCCAGTAAAGGTGTTTCTGTACCCTGCATCTCAAGTTCCCAGGTCCCACTATAAGCCACAATAGCGGCAAGAGTGAGACCCCCCCCCCCCCCCCACTGTCAGCGTAAAGATCGTTCTCCTCTGCCACAGCTGTAACAACTGTGGCAGAGAAGAACAATGTTAGCCCATTGAATTCAATGGAGCCGGCAATACAGCCGGCTCCATTGAAAGCGATGGGCTGCCGGCGAGCGCGGGATGAATTGTCGGGAAGGGCTTAAATATATAAGCCCTTCCCTGCAATTCATCCAGAAATGTGTAAAAATAACAAAAAAATATATACTCACCTCAGCCCTTCCCGAAAATTCATCCCGCGCTCGCCAGCAGCCCATTGCTTTCAATGGAGCCGGCTGTATTGCCGGTTCCATTGAATTCAATGGGCTAACATCGTTCTTCTCTGCCACAGCTGTTACAGCTGTGGCAGAGGAGAACGATCTTAATGCTGACATAATTTTTTTTTATTTTTACACATTTTAGGATGATTTTCAGGTAAGGGCTTATATTAAATAAAGGGCTTATAAAAAATAAGGGCTTATAAAAAATATATATATACTCACCTGGTCCCGGCAGATGGAGTTCAGCGCGGCAGGCTGCAGTTCTCCTGAGCTGCTCTGAACAGCTGTGAGTAGTATTCAGCAGCCGGGGATTTAAAATCCCCGCCTGCTGAATGAGATGCCTCTGATTGGTCACAGCCTGACCAACCAGAGGCATCCCTCACTCACACCCATTCATGAATTCATGAATGGGTGAGTGAGGGCTGCCTCTGATTGGCTCAGCGCAGGATGAATGGGTGTGTGAGTGAGGGATGCCTCTGATTGGTCAGGCTGTGACCAATCAGAGGCATCTCATTCAGCAGGCGGGGATTTTAAATCCCCGGCTGCTGAATACTACTCACAGCTGTTTAGAGCAGTTCAGGAGAACTGCAGCCTGCCGCGCTGAACTCCGTCTGCCGGGACCAGGTAAGTATATATATATTTTTTATTTTTACACATTTCTGGATGAATTGCAGGGAAGGGCTTATATATTTAACCCCTTCCCGACAATTCATCCCGCGATCGCCGGCAGCCCATTGCTTTCAATGGAGTCGGCTGTATTGCCGGCTCCATTGAATTCAATGGGCTAACATCGTTCTGCCGGGACCAGGTGAGTATATATATATTTTTTATTTTTACACATTTCTAGATGAATTGCAGGGAAGGGCTTATATATTTAAGCTCTTCCCGACAATTCATCCCGCGTACGCCGGCAGCCCATTGCTTTCAATAGAGCCGGCTGTATTGCCGGCTCCATTGAATTCAATGGTCAGTGCTCGTTTAATCGAGACGAGTACCGCGTGGTGCTCGTCAAGAGGAACAAGCATCTCGAGCACCCCAATACTCGAACGAGCATCAAGCTCGGACGAGTATGCTCGCTCATCTCTACTCTCTACTTGAAAACCCAGCTTTGCCGTACTCTATCTGTCTTAACCTCAGCCTGTTTACTTACTACATTTTTTCTGTACGCCACCTGCCCTGACCTCCTGCCTGTCTTCCGTATGGCATGAACTCCCCCTCTCCTGACCTCAGCCTGTTATCAGCTATCCTAGCTGTTAAGCCATTCAAATTAGCTATTAATTAACTGAGACAAATGCTGAGGAAACTTCCAGGTAGTGACATAGTGCTGCCTTACATCTTCCATGCCAGGGCATACCAAGGCACTCAGATCTGGTGCCTGCGCCATGAATCATAAGAGCAGTGCCCCAAACTGGCCCAGCGCTGTGAGAAAATAACCTAAAAGTGATCACTCACAGCTGCCAAACAGAGAGCAGAATGGTGCAGCAGTCCACCAGGTATCTGACAGACCCTTCCTTTGAACCTTCCCCCGTGTCCTCTTTTCCAAGGGGGTCTGGCTTGACACTGCCATGGTTGCTCATGGCAACAGCCTATGAAAATCTAGAATGAGTCTCCTGTATAAGTTGGTATGATGATGTCATTGCATTGCGTCAACCTGCACAAGGATCCCATCTCAGCATCTCATTGGCTGTGGACATGAAGAGGCTGAGCTTCGTTTGTCATGAGAATGGTGTTAGATGAGTATTTTTTTAAACTAAGACAGTATATCTGTATTAGGAGCAGTTAGTAAACAGTAGGGCCACTAACTGGGGGGCATTAAATGGCACCAGTACTGAGTGAGGGGACCACTTAATAAACACTATTAACAAGTCAGAGCACTATCTAGAGGCACTAAGGGGGGACCAATACTGAGTGGCGGCACTATTGTTGAGTGTTGATGCACTAAAGGGCACTATTACTGAGTGGGAACACTAAAGAGGAATTATTAGCTTCAAAGGGGCAGTATTTCTTTTGAAGTGATTACACATTAGTACTCCCAGGTGCATTAGTATTGTCAAGAGGGCACTATTACTTTAACAGTGCACATTTGGGAAATTACTATTTTCAACAAGGACTTGCACATTATTGCTTTCTCGAGGGCACTCAGGGGGCATTATTACAATAGTGATCCAAAAAAGGAAAAATATCCTAGCACTTCCTTAAAAAGTTTAACTTTATTATTAATCCATTAAAAAAATGACAAAGGTAGTAACAAAGGTAGATATGCTTGACAAAGACTGGAGTGCCCAGTCAAACGTTGCAGGTGATGCAGTGGACTGATGTCTAGAATAAAATTTGTATCGTGAAGGATTGGATGTGAGTATCGTCATCCTCTTTACAGCTTGCACCTCAGTTGCTGCTCTATATCACGTATGTATTTGGGACAAAAGTAGTAACTGCGCACAACAGTACCTACGTGTTTCAAGCGTTACCGCTCTTAGGCCTCAGTCACACGGGCGCATCAGCACCCTACACCAGCGCCAATGCGCCCGTGTGACTGACACCAGCAGACGGACATACCTGAAGATGGCTGTCTATCTGAAGCGCCGGGAGGAAGAACATGTGACCGGCTCCATTGCCGGTCATGTGTTCTATGATCAGCGCTGGAGAGAGACTTAGCGGGAAAGAAGTGTAGCCTAAATACAAAATTATGACACAACAAGAAGTCACATGCGAAAAAAGTATTGTTCACTAAAAATAAAATGAATAATCTTTACTTAGAAGACACACATGTATGCATTAAAAAAAAATTCAGACATAAGACACACAGTTTATGCTACAATAAGGCAAATGGTCATATTGGTGACACACTTTCTTCTTGCATTGTTTGTCCTGACAGTGCATCAGGGTGTTTGAACTTTATGCAATGTATAACAGTTAATGAAAAACACCCTCACAGCATGATGCTGCCACCACCAGGCTTCACTGTAGGGATGGTGTTAGACAGGTGATAAGTGGCGCCTGGTTTCCTCCAGTGTAGTAGACATGATGATTAGTTAGCATAAAATGTCTATTGATTTGTAATAAACTAGAAGTATTACGCAGCTGTAGTGATTTAACTCTATAGAGGCTAATGGCTGCATAATTTCATTATGGTAATTGCTGGACAATGGCATGGTGAAAGATGTGTGTTTTATACCTACAGCCTAATATAAAGCTCTACTGCATAAGGAAAGAGTTAAATCACATTCCTATACTGTGTGTTTCACTTGTATCCGTGTTGGGCGTTTTCCTCCCACCTTCCCCCTCCACTTCTCAAACAAAGACTGCCACGTACACTGAGACCGCATGCTGAGAGGACAAAGTCCACACTACACTGGACTTGAGAGAAGGTGGGGAGGGAGGCGGGGAATTCTATATGACCCAGCAAATAAGAATATATATATGTTACTGATGTAATCTGTTGCACGCCCATAAAGGGCAGGTATTATGTGTTTCAATAAATTAGGGCTCTGGGGATTATAACTCAGAAAAGCTGGTTGAGATTCAAGGCTGATGGCTTGTGTCCGATTGGTTTCGTTCATTATGTGTGCACACTATACAATTAGGAAGCTACAGAATACCCTTAAACCTGCTGGAGGAAAATATGATCCAGCACACCAGATATAACGCTTGGAATTGAAGCCCAAAATTCCATCTCGGTTTCATCAGACCAGAGATTCTTGTTCCTCACAGTCTGAGAGTCTTTAGGTGCTTTTTGGTAAACTCCAGGTGGGCTTTCATGTGTCTTTTACTAAGGAGAGACTTCTTTCTGGGTACTCTGTCATAAAACCTGGATACACGGAGAGCTGCAGTGATGGTTGATCTTTTGGAAGTATCTTATATCTGCACACAGGATCTTTGGAGCTCAGCCAAAATGACCATTGTGTTCTTGGTCACCTATCTGACCAAAGCCTTCCTCTCCCGATTCCTTAGTTGTGTGGGTCGGCCATCTTTAGCAAGGGTCCTGATTATTTCAAACTTCTTTCATTTAAGTATTATGGAAACCACTGGGCTCTTGGGAACTTTTAGCGTATCACAATTTTCTTTTTAGCTTTCTCCAGATCTGTGCTTCCACACAATCCTGTCTCTGAGCTCTACAGGCAGTTCTTTCCTCCTCATGGCCTGGTTTCGGCTCTGATATGCATTGTGAGCTGTGAGATATTATATAGACAGGGGGTGTCCTTTAACATGATGTCCAATCCACTGAATTTACGACAAGAGGACTCCGATCAGGGTCAGAAACGGCTCAGAAATTATCAAGAAAAATTTACAAAGACTTCTTATTTTGTCAATATGGGGTATTGCGTGCAGAATGATGGGGAAAACATGGCATTTTCATTTACTTTGCACAAAGCCACAACATAACAAAACGTGAAAAAAAAAAAAAAAAAAAAAAAAAAAAAATATATATATATATATATATATATATATATAAAGTATATATACATCTAGAGCCTTATGTGGTGCCGAGTGTTAAGACAGCAGAAATGCAGTCCTAAGCTCTTGCTCATGACCTGAAGGTTGTGAGTTCAATCACCATGTGGTTCAGGTAACCAGCTGAAGGTTGACTCATCCTTCTGAGGTCAGTAAAATGAGCACTGGTGGGGGTAATAAATATAAATTACCTGAAAGCACTGCGGAATAAGTTGGTCCTATACAAATAACAAGATTTATTATTTTATATAGATATTATACTGTATAAATCAACCACAATTCATCATTCAAAAGAAATTTTCCATCTCATCCTTCCTGAAGTGTGACAAAGTACACCACAGGCTATGAGTTCTGTGTTTAGACACTGAAAGCCCTTTCAAAATGCAATAAACAATTCAGCTGAGTTATAAAGCGCTGTATGTCTGCAGCTCAGCTCCGTGAGTGTCAGTCTTTTATGTCCAAAACAAAGGAACTGGAGAAGTGTAACTCCAAGATGGATGAGACTGTGAGGAGGAGGTGCAGATCGGACCTGCTTAAAAAGCATTACTGTGCTCAAAACACTTCAAGCCAGCCAGTACATGGGAGCGCAGATGAGAGGACCTAACCTCGTGTACCGCAAGAGAGGGATAGAGGAGGTAGGAGAATCTACATAGAAAACTAAGTTATAAGTACGCTGCGGGAACAATCTGACTCCAAACTTAAAGGGGTTGTCTCGTGAAATCAAGTGGGGTTCAGCACTTCTGTATGGCCATATTAATGCACTTTGTAATATACATCGTGCATTAATTATGAGCCATACAGAAGTTATTCACTTACCTGCTCCGTTGCTAGCGTCCCCGTCGCCATGGTGCCGTCTAAATTCGCTGTCTTCTGGCGTTTTTAGACGCGCTTGCGCAGTCCGGTCTTCTCCCTGGTGAATGGGGCCGCTCGTGCCAGAGAGCTGGTCCTCGTAGCTCCACCCCGTCACGTGTGCCGATTCCAGCCAATCAGGAGGCTGGAATCGGCAATGGACCGCACAGAGCCCACGGTGCACCATGGGAGAAGACCCGCGGTGCATCGTGGGTGAAGATCCCGGCGGCCATCTTGGTAAAGGAAGAAAGAAGTCGCCGTAGCGCGGGGATTCGGGTAAGTAATAAACTTTTTTTTTTTAACCCATCCCTTGGGTTTGTCTCGCGCCGAACGGGGGGCCTATTGAATAAAAAAAAAACCCGTTTCGGCGTGAGACAACCCCTTTAAAGCAACCCCGATCTTGGAGAAACAAAAATGGCCACACTGCTTCTCTGACTATCTGATGCTCACTGCACATTAATTAGCATGCATCATTAGTCTAAGGGCTTCTTCAGGTGGGAGTGTCTTTGTCCTGCCATGCAGCTGTGATAATCACGGTCGTATAACGAGACGAAACGTAACCATTGATTTCAATGGTTTTGTTTTTATTAGTGGTATTCTCACCCATTAATACTATGTTCGAGAAATATAGGGCAGGGTCTATCTTCCAGCTGTTTTTTTTTTAACCCACGCACTATGGCCAGGAGTTTGAATGACTCGAGAAGAAGGAAAAACCTGTTTATGCGCTCTACGCTCCATATTGGCACATACGGCTGACTTTTTTTGCCCAAAGACACTAAATACTACTTGGACTTGTCAGTACTACTCATGAGGGCAGGACTGCAGGGTTGCTTTATGGGGAATGAGCTTTTTAACCCTGCAATGTACACAGTGCAGCAAGCGGGAGTAGCCCGAGTGGATGCGCTAACTCTGACTTTGTCACGGTGGTTGCTACCTGATCTAAAATGGTGGCTAGTGCAGTAGGTGGGATTGCAATAGGCCTTTGGACAAGTGCACTTAGTAACTAGTGTAAGTTCGGCGTGACACTAGTGCCTTTGAATCCGTTGCAACGGAGAAATAAAGAGACAAGACCCAGGAGCTTTAGTAAAACTGAAGGCACACAGTTTACTCATTCTTGTGGACTAAATACAACTTTCACACTTGGCAGTTTAGTAGGCAATGGAACTTCAACAAATCCTCTTGCATATAAAATAACATACAGTGATTTCTCAACTCTCTCCTGAAGGATGGGGCCTTCAGATTGACTTATGTGGTTGTCATGCTAGGAGGTTATTTATGGAGGAATGGAGGAAATAGTACAGGCTCTCCTCTGGACACACTGACTTCTGACTGCAGGGAAAAGTTACACTCACAGTTGCAGTGCTTTCCTTCCAACTTGTCCGGGGTCTACCCTTGCTCAGATTCCTCCTGGCAGGGTTGAAAAAGCCTCCGGTCTGGCCCCCTGCAATCCCCTCCTGCTGACTCTGCGACTAGGCTTCCTCTGGGGCTGGACTCGAAGACTAGCCGGGCCTAGACTAGCCTGGAGTGGACTGGCCTACATTCTCTTCTTCTCCTAACTCCCTTTCAGACTTCCCTTGAATGGACTGCCTATTTCCACCTACGCTCTGTCTTTTATATCCTCCCCACTTACCAATCCTGGGCTAAGGGGAATCTTTCTACCCAATCCCAGTCCTAGCTAGGGGTGTTTGACAAGTAACAGAGTGGGTTAGGGTGCATTCTGCATAGTCCTGCAGAGTTAAGTCCCTTTAGACGGGAGGAATGTCAGGCAGACAATGCCCGACACTCATTCCCACACATGTTAGCTCCCGTGCTGCTGCACATGGTCCATATTTAGCCACTCCATCTCAGCCTCAGGTAAACAGCGGGCAGACTCCCTCTCCTTGCATGTGTTGCTGTGCCCATGTGGTATGGTGGTTCTTTTGCAAAAGCAAATTGCTAATATTAATGCTGTAGCTTGTGGAATCGGAAAATTAAAGCGCCATTTCTCATAGTTTACATCAGTTTTGAGCCCCATCTTGCAGGTGGAATTTAAAGCTAAAACTTTACCCTAACATTACTATTAGTAGATGGCACAAATTGGGAAGGTGTCTTGCTGTATAGCTGCCACTTTATTTTTTGCCATATCTCTATGGCCCACCCCAGGGTAAAGCTTAGCATGGCTAGAATGGAGCTGCAGTCTAAGTGGCTCAGCTGCTCTTTGAGTGTCTAAAGAGAGCTTGGAGCCCACCCTTCACCCTTTTTATATATAGGTAGATACAGGGGGTGGACAAAAATATGGAAACACCGTACAAAATGCATGCCTTAAGCTACATGGGATTACAAATCATATTTCAATAAGACATGTCGAGACTGACTAAGGCCTCCTTCCCACGAACGGATTTCCGCCGCGTAATTCGCGGCAAAAATCCGCTGCGTTGCCCGCAGCTATTAGGTTCTATTGAACCTAATAGCACAATGCTCACGGTGCGTAATTCCACCGCGGAATTACGCACCGCGATTTCTCCCGTCCTCACCCGCAGCATGCTCTATTTTCTGCGGGTGAGGACGGGCTGTATGCGCTGACGGCTTCCATTGCAGTCAATGGAAGCCGTCCGTTCACGCTATCTCCCGCTGTAACCAGCGGGTGATAGCGTGAAAAAACGCTTTCCCGCCCACCGCCGCGCGTCATATGACGCCGTATGACGCGGCCGGCCGCGTCACGTGACATGGCCGGCCGCGCACGTGACACGGCTGGTGACGCGGCGGCGGTGGGCGGGGAAGCGTTTTCACGCTATCTCCCACAGGTAAGTATAGGGGCTCTGGGGGGCGCCGTGACGGGCTTCACTGCGTAATATTACGCGGCGGAGCCTGTCACGCTCGTGGGAAGGAGGCCTAAGTGGATGTAATATGACACAGATACTACTGGGCAGAAGTGAACATCTGCCCGAGTAAACAAGGTTCCATTGGTCAGGAGTTTGAGCCACTCAGCTGCTGTTACCAGCTGGTTCCCAAAACCACACAGAGCAGGGCAAGAGGTGAAGTAAACACAAATTTGGCAGGAAAGCTCTCATTCAAGCAGTGGTCAAAAGGGTAGCTCACTGCTAATGATTAACATCTTATGCATTCCATATGTCCACCCCTGTACATGATAGATAGATAGATAGATAGATAGATAGATAGATAGATAGATAGATAGATAGATAGATAGATAGATAGATAGATAGATAGATAGATAGATAGATAGATTTTCAAATACTTGAAGTAGTAAATTAGGGAATTGTATTATTGTATTACCATTTTTTACCTGGCCTGAGACAGCTCCCTCTATATTAACTAACTACAGTGATTGTGGATGCATTGTGCTGACCGCACCAGGAGAGCTATTGAGGGGAATTTGATTTCCCCATGGCTGCTCTTCCTTATCTCCCAAATCGCTGCTGCTCATAAAAGAAGTGATTCAGTTAATAGAAGGAAATTAAGGAATTGCTGGTAATTGCTCATAAAGTGAACTGTGTTAAGACTTTGTATTTTATAGTCATAACACCGAGTGAAGGATATTGGATACTCGATAAACTGTTTGTCCTAGGAGGCAGTGGGAAATGCTACATAGAAAACAGAAGTAATAAAGGATACAAACTGTACTTAAGTACATTTTAAAGCATTTTAACCCCTCAAAGGAGCCTGTCATCTTGAACATGCCGTCCAAACTGCAGGCATCATATTATAGAACAGGAGGAGCTGAACATATTGATATATAGTTTTATGGGGAAAGATTCTGCGTAACTTGTGTTTTATTCATTTATATCTCTTCTCATTCTGAGCTGAACGGTCCAATGGGCGGAGCTATCAGTGATTGACAGTTGCTTCTGTATGTACAGTCATACACAGATAGCTGTCAGTCCATCAGGTTAGTCTGAACCGTTTTTTGGCAAAAATTTTGGGAAATCGAATTTCCCATAATGCCTGCTGCAGAGGTCAGCGTGCAGCCAATCAACAGCCAGAGCGACTTGCTGATGTCACCAATTGTGTCCCCATCTTACATATGGCCAGCTGTTTCATTGGACACCTACATCATATGACCTAGCCATACATAACATAAGCAGAGTGTAACAGTGGCCATTTTACAGTTGCGCACCGGACAGAGAAGCTGCATCACATTTTTATGGCTATATAACATGTGGTCTGTGGTTAGGGCCAGATATCATACAAAGGACATATTGCTACTGGGTGTGAAAGCTTGTGCATCAGCAGAGAACTTAAACAAGATTATATTGAAGGGAGGAGAGAAAGTTGCTGTGCCTTTACGAAATATGCTCTGTACATTGGGAGAGGGTATATTTCTGCTGCTGTCACCATATATAGCAGCCAAGTAGATTGACAAAATATGCTTTGGCGTGAGGAATATTGCAGTTTTCTGTTTGTGGTTTCAGACGTTGTTCAAAGTCGCCAGTCCATCCATTATGAATTAATTGCAGACATTATGCAGCTAGCAGTGGGTTTGGGGTAATTCAATTAACTGCTGCGCCAAACAGGGACAGTTCACAAATATACAAGCTGAACGGTATGGCCTTCTGTTCTCACATATTGTGCCGCCCAGAGATTGTGGCTTATTTACTTAGCCATGGTGTTTTGTGTTAATATAAAACAAAGAGAAAGTCAAACAGGGAAACAGCAAATACACACTGTGCATGTCAGCGGCCTCATAGGTCATTCAAAGTTGCCAGTTTGGTCACTACAAATGATTTGTAGACTTACACAGCAGACAGCGGGGTTTGGGAAATCCAATTAAGCTGTGACATACAGGAACAGCTCACAAAGCTACCAGCTATACTCTGTGGCCTCGTGTTCTCACATATTGTGCCCACCAGGAAGTGCTGCTTATTTAATTGGCAGGGATTTTTCTGTTAATATAAACCAAAAAAAATGATAAAACAGGGAAATAGAAAATACACACAGGGCATGTCAGAAGCCTCAGACATCATTCAAAGTCACCAGTCGTGCCACTGCAAATTATTTCCTGGCTTACACATCCAGCAATGGTTTTCTGCAAACTACAAAGTTAGTTGAAAAGTTAAATAAAACTACAATAAGAAGTGAACCAAAGAAAAACTAAATAAAATGGCAACAGGAAACTAGAAAGGAGTAGGGGATGTGATGGTGGTGGAGGAAAGGCCAAATTGGAATTTCAAGTGGCTTCCATTGAAGCAACAGCTACACGTTTTGCAGGAGGCAAAGCAATCCCACTGCTATTTCTTAGAAGTGGTTCTGGTTATGCGTTATATCCACAGAACAGGACAGAGAGTGGATGACACTGCATGCCTCAAGTACCACCACATCCTCTCCCTCTCACTCACTGGCACACAGTAGTCAGTCTGCACCAGTCGACCATGAATATACCCCCTCTACTTTTTAAAAAATAAGAGTAATTTTATTGAAATTATTTTTTGAATACCATTAACCCTTTATTTCAAGACATTTATACATGCATAAGTATAATATAGATAGAACATATCATGACCACACCCAAACAATACAATCAATTCTAAGTATATGGAAGCAAATCATAATCACCCCATGCCCTCCAAAATATATGTATATTTAGACATATACAAAACAAACCTCCTAACTCTTCTCACCTCTTTGCTACACTCCCTCCAAATCCCATAAGCTTTTCTATGATACCTCAATGCAACCAACACTCCATGTGGACTATCCATTATACTGTATATATCAGACTGTCTTCCCCAAATTTCCTCAAACTTAGGGCTTATTCACTGTGCATCAGACAGTAGCATATATTGGCCAGCCATGAAAATGGCTGGCCTATATACGCTACTGTCTGATGCACAGGGCGGTATATACACCATCAGGCGAGGGGAGGGCGGTATATACACCATCAGGGCGGTATATACACCATCAGGCGCTTCCCTCCCCCTCACCAGCTCTCTGCTAGGAGAGGAGGCGTGACAAGGGTGTGAGCTAGTGTGCTAAGCTCCCGCCCCTTCCCACCCCTTGCCACTGTTTTCAATGGGAGAGGAGGGGCGGGGCTTAGCTCTACCTCTGTCCCACCCCTCAAACTGCAAACAGCGGCAAGGGGCAGAGAGGAGAAAAGAAAGCGGATGGAGACACAGGGACAAGTGTCGGGCATCGTTTGTCCGACACACGTCCTGTGTAAATGGGCCTTTACCATAAAAAATGACCCCCATAAAGATTACCCCTCTCTTCTCCCAAGATTTTAATATCAGTGATTAACAGAGATATTGAATGATGGGAGTCAGGAAAAGACAAATTCCTTTCTCGGTTTAGGAATTAATACAGTTATAGCTCTCATTGATGGTGGAAGTATGCGTTCATGCAATGATTTATTACACACGGTCAATAAATGTGGCAGAAGCATATCCTGGTAGCACTTAAAATGTTCATTTGGAAGACCAACCAACCCAGGCGACTTTTCATTAGGAAGTGCTGCTACTGCATCCCTTAACTCATTCATTGTCAAAGGAGCCTCTAACATCGCTCTCTGATGATCAGACAAAGTTGGCAATTGTAGCCGAGCCAAGTATTCATATAGATCCACACTAAACTTAGGAGCGTACGGGTATTTAAAATAGACAACAAATGGCTCCAGAATTTCATCCTCCTTTATAACCAAAGAACTATCAGACCTTCTCAATGCTGCCACGTAAGATGATTCCTTTGCCTTAATTACAGAAGCCGAACAATGGCAGCTTTGCCTTGGAGAAGGCCGTGTTTGCCTGTTCTGTTCCCCTTGTAGAATTTGTCCTTTGCACACTTTATGACATTGCTTTTAAAACAAGCAGAAGATCTACTGTCTTGACAGCTATTTCTATTTTTTTGTCCCTGTAGTAAACTACATTGTAATCACTCAATTAATACACTGCATTACCTCTGTACTGCAGTGTATTATATCTTTTCTTGGCAATCATTAAGGTACGTTTACACAGGCCGACAGTCACCTGACTATGGTTGGCCAGTGTACGCATTGCCCCCAACAGAGCACTGAACAAGAAATCAATCAGTAGTCGATAGTTATCCCATGTAGAGGTACTTTTAGGGTGGCTTCACACAGGCGTAAGCATATTTAACCGCGTAATACCCAAAATGTGTTTGTGTTAATAGGCCTTTAGACTTCAGATTTATCACAGTGCCTCATGCATGCATT